>NC_086115.1:54481206-55129706 GCF_963921235.1 Mobula hypostoma
AAAATAATAATAATAAATAAACAAGTAAATCAATTACGTATATTGCATAGATTTTAAAGATGTGCAAAAGCAGAAATACTGTATATTAAAAAAAAAGTGAGGTAGTGTCCAAAGATTTAATGTCCATTTAGGAATCAGATGGCAGAGGGGAAGAAGCTGTTCCTGAATCGCTGAGTGTGTGCCTTCAGGTTTCTGTATCTCCTACCTGATGGTAACAGTGAGAAAGGGCATGCCCTGGGTGCTGGGTGTCCTTAATAATGGACGCTGCCTTTCTGAGACACCGCTCCCTGAAGATGTCCTGGGTACTTTGTAGGCTAGTACCCAAGATGGAGCTGACTAGATTTACAATCTTCTGCAGCTTCTTTCGGTCCTGTGCAGTAGCCCCCCCATACCACAGTGATGCAGCCTGTCAGAATGCTCTCCATGGTACAACTATAGAAGTTTTTGAGTGCATTTGTTGAATGCCAAATCTCTTCAAACTCCTAATAAAGTATAGCCACTGTCTTGCTTTTTTTATGACTACTTTGATATATTGGGACCAGATTAGGGCCTCAGAGGTTTTGACACCCTGGAAGTTGAAGCTGCTCACTCTCTCCACTACTGATCCCTCTATGAGGATTGGTATGTGTTCCTTCGTCTTACCCTTCCTGAAGTCCACAATCAGCTCTTTCGTCTTACTAACATTGAGTGCCAGGTTGTTGATGCGGCACCACTCCACTAGTTGGCATATCTCACTCTTGTGCAGGCCGGCTGGTGGCGCAATGGCATCAGCACCGGACCCTGGAGCGAAGGCTCCCGAGTTCGAATCCAAGTCGGGCCACCCCCTGAGCACGCTTTCCATCCGTGTCGGGTTGAGTGTCGAGCTAGCCACTCAGCCTCGTAAAAAACAAAGGGTTGAGTCAGGAACGTTCATATCATGACCCAGTTAATCTGAAAGGAGACCAATCCTGACACCACGCGCCAGACAAGAATGGCTGACTGTCTGGTGGCACGCTAAAAAAGACTTGTACGCCTTCTCATCACCACCTGAGATTTTACCAACGATGTTGCATCGTCAGCAAATTTAAAGATGGTACTTGAGCTATGCCTAGCCACGCAGTCATGTGTATATAGAGTAGAGAAGAGGGCTAAGCACACATCCCTGAGATGCACCAGTGTTGATCGACAGCGAGGAGATGTTATCACCAATCCGCACAGACTGTGGTCTTCCGGTTAGGAAGCTGAGGATCCAATTGCAGATGGAGGTACAGAGGCCCAGGTTCTGTAACTTCTCAATCAGGATTGTGGAATGGTGATATTAAATTCCAAGCTATAGTTGATGAACAGCATCCTGACGTAGGTGTTTGTGTTGTCCAGGTGGTCTAAAGCCGTGTGGGGAGCCATTGAGATTGCATCTGCCATTGACCTATGACGGTGATAGGAAAATTGCAATAGGTTCAGGTTCTTGCTGAGGCAAGAGTCAGTCTAGTCATGACCAACCTCTCAAAGCATTTCATCACTCTTGATGTGGGTGATACCGGGTAGTAGTCGTTAAGGCAGCCCACATTATTCTTATTAGGCACTGGTATAATTGTTGCCTTTTTGAAGCAAGAGGGAACTTCCACCCATAGCAGTGAATGATTGAAAATGTCCTTGAATACTTCCGCTAGTTGGTAGAGGTATTTAAGAAGCTCTTGGAAAGACACATGAATGTGCTGGAATGAAAGGAAGGTGCCGCAGCAACAGCCAGGCACTCAACGTCAGTAAGACGAAAGAGCTGATTGTGGACTTCAGGAAGGGTAAGATGAAGGAACACATACCAATCCTCAGAGGGATCAGAAGTGGAGAGAGTGAGCAGCTTCAAGTTCCTGGGTGTCATGATCTCTGAGGATCTAACCTGGTCCCAACATATCGATGCAGTTATAAAGAAGGCAAGAGAGCGAGTTTGAAGAGATTTGGTATGTTAGCAAAAACACTCAAAAACTTCTATAGTTGTACTGTGGAGAGCATTCTGACAGGCTGCATCACTGTCTGATATTGGGGTGGGGGGGGGGGGTAACTGCAAAGGACCAAAAGAAGCTGCAGAGGGTTGTAAATTTAGTCAGCTCCATCTTGGGTACAAGCCTATAAAGTACTTAGGATATCTTCAAGGAGCGGTGTCTCAGAAAGGCGGCGTCCTTTATTAAGGACACCCAGCACCCAGGGCATGCCCTTTCTCACTATTACCATCAGGTAGGAGGTACAGAAACCTGAAGGCACACACTCAGCGATTCAGGAACAGCTTCTTCCCCTCTGCCATCAAATTCCTAAATGGATATTGAACCCATGAGCACTACCTCACTTTTTTAATATACAGTATTTCTGTTTTTGCACGTTCTTTTATCTATCCTATATATATATATATATATACTGTAATTGATTGATTGACTTATTATTATTTTTTCTTCTATATTATGTATTGCATTGAACTGCTGCAGCTAAGATAACACATTTCACAACACAAACCGGTGATAGTAAACCCGTTTCTGATTTTGATTTTGATTCTTTATGAAGAGAAGGGATTAGTTTAGTTAGTCATTTAATTAGTTTGTCTTCGAGTTGTGGGCCAAGGGGCCTGTTCTGTGCTGTACTATTCTATCATTACCCCTTCCACACTGTATTTACTTGAAAGTATTAACTTTGGTGACAAAAACCCATAATTTAATTCCTGGTATCCAGCAAGCTTCTCGTGAAGACAGTTGGCTGGGGTAAGAGTGGTTTGGTGAGAGTTTGAAAGGATGGAAGGATTGGAAGAATTGTAGCTCACCTTTAATCAATGCCTGACTTTGTGGGAGTTCTGTCCCAGGAATGAAAGAAAAGTCATTTGCATCTGATAGTATTATGTGAATGGTAACATATTTATTTTCAAAGACAAAAGCTGCTCAACATAAGCTTCAGAGAGGCACCAACACTGAACCTGTTACTTTCACCCAGTTTCTACTGACTGACTGGGTTCACTTTGAATGTAGTTCATGCATAACACAGACTTGGATATTTTTGGCTCCCTGGTTTGTCAGGCAGTCCTGAACGCTGAAGTGGATTTGAATGTCAGAATGTTTAAATTAACTTCATTTCAGAAATTTTTTTCTAAGCCACGGTGAAATATTGAGGCCTCACTTGGAGTATTGTGAGCAGTTAAGGGCTCCTTATCTAAGAAAGGATGTGCTGATATTGGAGAGGGTTCAAAGGAGGTTGACGAAAATGATTCTGGGATTGAAAGGCTTGTCAAATGAGAAGCATTTAATGGCCTCTACTCTTTGGAATTCAGAATAATGAGGGGTGACTTCATTGAAATGTATTGAATGTTGAAAGGACTTGATAGAGTGGAAGGGGAGAAGATGTTTCCTACGGTGGGGGAGTCTAACACCAGAGGACACAGTCTCAGAATAGAGGGGTGTCCTTTTAGAATGAAGATGAGGAGGAATTTCTTTAGCCAGAGGGCGGTGAATCTGTGGAATTCATTGCCACAGGTGGCTGTGGAGGCTAGGTTATTGGGTGTATTTAACATAAGAACATAAGAAATAGGAGGAAGATTAGGCCACCTGGCCCATCGAGCCTGCTCTGCCATTCAATAAGACCATGGCTGATCTGGCCATGGACTCATCTCCACCTACCTGCCTTTTCCCCATAACCCTTAATTCCCCTACTATGCAAAAATCTATCCAACTTTGTCTTAAATATATTTACTGAGGTAGCCTCCACTGCTTCATTGGGCAGAGAACTCCACAAATTCACCACTATCTAGGAAAAACAGTTCCTCCTCATCTCCATCCTAAATCTACTCCCCTGAATCTTGAGGCTATATCCCCTAGTTCTAGTCTCACTTACCAGTGGAAACAACTTTCCTGCCTCTATCTTATCTATCCATATCATAATTTTATATGTTTCGATAAGATCTCTTCTTATTCTTCTGAATTCCAGCGAATACAGTCCCAGGCAACTCAATCTCTCCTCATAGTCTAACTCCTTCATCTCTGGAATCAACCTGGTGAACCTCCTCGGCACCACCTCCAAATCCTTCCTCAAGGAAGAAGACCAGAACTGCACACAGTACTCCAGGTGTGGCCTCACTAGTACCCTGTACAGTTGCAGCATAACCTCACCGCTCTTAAACTCAATCCCTCTTGCAATGAAGGCCAACGTTCCATTTGCCTTCTTGATGGCCTGCTGCACCTGCAAACCAACCTTTTGTGATTCATGCACAAGCACTCCCAAGTTCCTCTGAACAGCAGCATGCTGCAATTTTTTACCATTTAGATAATAATCTGCTCTTTAATTTTTCCTTCCAAAGTGGATGACTCACATTTACATAACATTTCACATTTACTAACATGGTAGTCCATCTGCCACTCACTTAACCTATCTATATTTCTCTGCAGACACTCCGTGTCTTCTTTTAAGGCAAATGTTGATAGATTCTTGATTAGTCAGGGCATGAAGGGATATGGGGAGAAGGCAGGAGATTGGAGATGAGAGGGAAAGTGGATCAGCCATGATGAAATGGTGGAAAAGATTTGATGGGCCAAATGGCCTATTTCTGCTCCTATATTTTATGTAAATGTTGCACACCATTCACTTTCTGATGGAAGGCAACAGAGCTGATGGTTACATTTAATTTTCGTAAAATGGCTGGATTTTCAGTTAATTCAATAAATGATAGCTAAGTCTGCCTGAACAGATTTAATGTTGAATAATGTCAAACTAAATTCAAACTTGCTGTGTAGATCCCTTAAACTACACAAAATGATACTGAGTATAAAGTCAATGTTAATCTGATTTCCCCGTAACCTTTTGTCCTTAGATAGAAATTGAAGATATCTTTTAAACTATGAGCTGAGGATTGTCGCTGAAAATCAATACCTCGTAGCAGAAAGCTCATGGAAATTTTGAAAAGTGGGTGGGCTCAGTCAATCATTTAGTGCTATCCATATATCTATTTCATTAGAAAGCTGACATCTAGTGTATTATTTTCAAGCTGCATCTTTCAAAACTGTCACATCTGCCAATACATTTTCAGAACAGACCGGCGTGTCTCAGTTCAGAATTGCAATCCTTCAGGCTAAAGATTATGCAAAAGGTAGTTAGTTTTCTGAGGTAATCAAACATCCTGGTGACTAAAAGTTAATGAATCGAGGACAATAACAATTGCCAATGAGACATCTTTAAGAAAACTGAGGGTCTGAACAACTAAGTGGTTTTGGTTGAGGTAATCAGAAAGATCAGTCTAAACCAGATAAATTGAAAACAAAGACTTTCTGAAGGAAATGATTATCATATCAGCTCAGTATGCTAAAGAGAAGTGTATTTTGATATATGTAGCAAACAAGAACAGAAAGGAATAAAAAATAACAAAACAAAATAAAAATTTGGTCAATAAACAAACTAGTGATGATAGTGGAATTAAATAAATGGAATTCAAACAGTCAAGAACAGATCTAGTGCCAAAACTATTCTCAGCGATTGAAAACCAAAAATACTGCAGATGCTGGAAATCCTTTCTCCATCTACAGATGCTGCCTGACCTGCTGAGTGCATTCAGTACTGCTGTTTTAATCAATAAAAACAAGGACGTAATGTTGAGACTTTATAAAGCACTGGTGAGACCTCACTTGGAGTACTGTGAGCAGTTTCATATCCCTCATCTTAGGAAGGATATGCTGAAGCTAGACAGGGTTCAAAGGAGGTTCACAAAAATCATCCCAAAAATGAATGGCTTGTCAAATGAAGAGCGTTTGATGGCTCTGAGCCTGTAATCACTAGAATTTAGAATAATGAGCATTGACCTCATTGAAACCGAGAGAAAGGTGAAAGGCCTTGATAGAGCGGATGTGGAGAGGATGTTTCCTATGGTGTGAATGTCTTAGACCAGAGGATACAGCCTCAGAATAGAAGGCTGTCCTTTTAGAATGGAGATGAGGAGAAATCTCTTCAGCCGGAGAGTTGTGAATCTATGGAATTCATTGCCACGGACACCGTGGAGGCTGTCTATGTGTATATTTAAAGCAAAGGTTGATAGATTCCTGATTGGTCAGGAAGGCAGGAGATTGGGGCTGAGAGGAAAACTGCATCAGCCATGATGAAATGGTGGAGCCTAATTCTGTTCTTATATCTTATAGTCTTATATCTTAAGAAAAAAATCATTCTCAAAGGCTTGATAATGAGGCTCAAAAAAACATCCTCGGTTGTTTGTCTATGATAAAGCCTTTGGGATGAAATCAAACAAAATGAAATGCACAAGGGTCCAAATTTTAAGAAAACTTGCAGGTGTTGGAAATCTGAAATAAAAATAGAAAGCCCTGAAAATACTCAGCAGGTCAGTCATCAGCTGCTGAAAGAGAAAAAAAGTTCATTGGAGCTGGACACGACTAATTTAATTGGTTTTAAGTTGCAGGGAAGCTGAATGGGGTATCAAATTCTGCTGTAAATAGGGGGATGTTTGGTGAGGATAAATGATCATATCCAGGAGTAATAAGGAGAATGGTCAGTGGTGAAAGAGGAAGGTGGGGGAAGATATAGATGGTGGAGGAACCTTCTTGGGGCTGCCAGTTATTGTTATAGATGATTCATTGAATGTGGAATCTGGTGCAGTGGAAGGTGAAGACTGGGGAACAATGTCCTTGCTCAATCCAGAGAGAGAGACAGGAGTTGACAGCAGAGTTGTGGGAAGTCAATGACAAGGAATCGAGGGCTTTGTCCACAATTATACAGGCAAAGCCACAGTTCAGGAAAGGGGAAGATATTTCAGAAGCACCTGTGGCAAAAGTCTCACCTTTGGAGCAAATACAACAAAGTAGTAGTCATAGTCATACCTTATTGAAAACCGGGGGAAATTGGTTTTCGTTACAGTTGCACCATAAATAATAAATAGTAATTGAACCATAAATAGTTAACTAGTAATATGTAAATTATGCCAGTAAATTATGAAATAAGTCCAGGACCAGCCTATTGGCTCAGAGTGTCTGACCCTCCAAGGGAGGAGTTGTAAAGTTTGATGGCCACAGGCAGGAATGACTTCCTATGACGCTCAGTGTTGCATCTCAGTGGAATGAGTCTCTGGCTGAATGTACTCCTGTGCCCACCCAGTACATTATGTAGTGGATGGGAGACATTGACCAAGATGGCATGCAACTTAGACAGCATCCTCTTTTCAGACACCACCGTCAGAGAGTCCAGTTCCATCCCCACAACATCACTGGCCTTACGAATGAGTTTGTTGATTCTGGTGGTGTCTGCTACCCTCAGCCTGTTGGAATAGAGGAATAAGGTGCAGTCCATATAGGAAGCAGATTGGGAGGAAGTATAGTCAAGATGGCTGTGAAAGTTTGCAGGCACGTACCTCTCCTGGTTCAAGAAATAGGATCATTTTAGGGGTTCTCCACTTGCGGTCCATGGCCGCTCGATTAATGATAGAGGATCATGGCATAAAAAAGGCTGGAACCTCAATATCAGAGCTCTATTAATCTGGTTGCCAGGGAAAATCCGTAACTGCAACGGCACGATCTGATCAAAAACATTGTGGCAATCCCACACTAAAATGCCTTGTGGGATTTCCAAAAATCTGAATTATTGGTTCACCCACACACAAAAAAAAATTAAATTAAAGATTTTCTCATAAACTCTCATAATAAAGGGCATAAAAATTACAAAGCTGATAATAAAATTATCAACTGGCAAGTAGCTTTGTGTATTAGAAATATCTCCAATATTTTTTTCTACAGAAGCTCTGTGTCTCTTTGAAAAGCAATGATCTTAAATCTGAACCATCAGTATATCGGTTGGCTTGAACAAATAGTGACAACAATTTCTACATGCACCGTATAACTCTGTATCCAGTCAATTTGAATACAGAGTGTTTAACTAAGGTTGTTTTTCTTCCAGATTTTATGGGCACCTCACATTTTGGATGTCCAAGATATAACATGACTTTATTGCCGGGTGAACAATTAGGTTTTGTTGGACTGCAGTTCATGGTCTCTCTTTGGGGGATTTGCTATTGCTTGCTTGGTGGGTGCTGGGCGCTGATGCTTCCTGCTGAAATAAGTGGAGAAGGGAGGGTTAATGCTTTGCTGCTGCTTGTGCATGGGAAGGGGAGAGGGGGCTTTGGGGTTCTAACATTTTACTGCCATTCAATCACTGGGGAGTCCGTTGTACGAACACAATCAGGGAAGTACCTATGGGACCGACACTTCCATGCTCGTACGTGTATCTGAAGTGTATAGAACCATCAGTGTTTCCATCCAAGTTACAGTCCATTAAGAGCAACACTCCGTTAGACTATGAAGAAAATGAAAAATATCATATGTAAGCGCTACCTTATCAACAAAAACTTGCAATCATTTTGAACATATTAAGTTAAGCTATCTGAGTCACTTGAATGTGCTTTTGCTTAATAATTAGGGAGCCATTGCATGGCTTGTTGAAGAATATGATGCACATTACATGTATGAAAGTTCTTTCATAACAATGTCTTACTATAAAACTTATTGATAACATGAAAGTTTAACTTAATTTTCTGTTTTTTCTTATGTTCTTTAAGTAAGAAATCCAGCCATTTCCTATTGTGTTCCTTGAGGAGAACCCCATGATTAATAAATCTACAAAAGAAATTTACTGGCATTTAGCCAGTAACTAATTTTAAGGCCTGCTTGTTCAGAGTAATTAGATCAGGAGGTCTTAAAAAGGAAGTATCAGATTATTCACACATTCCCTTAACAGCAGAATATGTTCCTGGTCTTAATGCTCAAAGAAGAGATAGAGTTTCCAGCAGCAGCGTACTGGTACGAGAAATGGCAGGACTCTAAGCAAGTTACATTTGGAGGAAACAACTTTCTGCAACCCTCTAAAGATCATCCCGTGAGAATCCCACCCTCCCACAAAGCCAGCTACAAGTTCATGATTAATTCAAAGTGTCTGGAAGTTTCCAATAATTATGCTTCTTTGCAGTCCCTCAACTGTTCTGTATGACTTACATTATGTTGGACTTTTCAGGTGAAAGGAAATGTTTTCAGTTTTATTTTAAATTTGCTAGGGGACACAATCTCCAATTTAACCAACAAGTGGATCAATATTTAAGAGTTACTTACAGTAACTTAAGATGTTTGCTTGAAGCATGTGAGTTGACACTGATTGAAAATGCTTTTATTCCTGTTACAAACCTGGCAAAAAGTTGGCATTTCCGGGCTGTCACAGCCGATTGCCCTGTTAATACTGACTGTACTCTGATGTAGGACTCTTCATTGAGCATGAACTTCCTGTAGTTTCCTGACTGCTGGGAAACCTGCCCACTGAACTTGTGCCAATTTAGGCCTTAAACGGTTCACTGCTTGTATTCATTTTAACTGAGGACAACAGGTGTGAAGAGAAGAATTAACTTCTGATTGTTTTCTTTAAATATAATTAGTTAATTTAAAGACCATAAGATATAGGAGCAGAATTAAGCCCATTATGTCTGCTCTGCCATTTCATCATTTCCCTCTCAGCCCCAATCTCCGACCTTCTCCCCGTATCCCTTCATGCCCTGACTAATCAAGAATCTGTCAACCTCTACCTTAAATATACCCGAACTTGGCCTCAACAGCCACCTGTGGCAACAAGTTACACAGATTCACCACTCTCTGGCTAAAGGAATTCTGTCTCCTCTCCATTCTAAATGGACTTCCCTCCATTCTGAGGCTGTGTTCTCTGGTTCTAGACTCCCCCACCATAGGAAACTTCCTTTCCGTATTCACTTTATTGAGGCCTTTCAACATTCGATAGGTTTCAATGAGATCCCCTTTCATTCTTCTGAATTCCAGTGAGTAGAGGCCCAGAGACATCAAGCGCTCTTCATATGATAACCCTTTCAATCCCAGAATCGTTTTTGTGACCCTCCCTTGAACCCTCTCCACGTCAGCACATCCTTTCTTAGATAAGGATCCCAAAACTGCTCACAATGCTCAAAGTGACACATCATGGATATGCACAAATTAATTAACTTATAAAATGATAAAATTAAAGGTAATTTTAATTTAGAAAAAAAACCGTAAAATTAAGTTTTTGACAGATTTTGAATATTTGGGGATGTCAAGGCTCTGCTTAAACTAAGAGGAGACTTGGTGGGAGGTGTGAGGAGAGAACAAGAAAATTCTGTGTTGACATTATAGCATTTTATGGTGTTTATTTGTGCTAGTTTGGGACAGATTCTGTGTTGAAAATGCAGGTAAGTTTGAGTGGAAGCTTAAGAAAATAAATTGAATTGAGTTGACTTTATTTCTTACATCCTTCACATACATGAGGAGTAAAAATCTTTGTTACCTCTCTGTCTAACTATGTCATGTACAATCATAGTAATTTATAATAATTTATAATAACTAGAACAGTCAATGTAATATAGAGTACACTCAAATCAGCGTGAGTTCATCAGTCTGATAGCCTGGTGGAAGAAATTGTTTTGGAGCCTGTTGGTCCTGGCTTTTATACTGTGGTACCGCTTCCCGGATGGTAGCAGCTGGAATAGATTGTGGTTGGGATGACTTGGGTCCCCAGTGATCCTATGGATCCTTTTTGCACACCTGTCCTTGTAATTGTCCTGATTCATGGGAAGTTCACAACTACAGATGCGCTGGGCTGTCCGCACCACTCTCTGCAGAGTCCTGCGATTAAGGGAAGTACAGTTCCCACACCAGTGATGCAACTGTGCCACTGTAGAAAGTTCTGAGGATCTGGGGGCCCATACCAAACTTCCTCAACTGTCCAAGGTGAAAAGAGGCGCTGTTGTGCCTTTTCACCTCAGAGCTGGTGTGTTCTTCTGGTTGTGGGTAATACTTCTTATAAAGGTGCAACTTTGGGCATATATTTCATTGTTAACATGCAAAGTGGAAATGCTATACCCAAGTCTTTGACCAGTATGATATAATGATATATGATATAATGATTGAGATGGAACAATTGTAAATTCTCAATAATATCCTTATTTAGACTCCCTCCTATTGTTTCAAATATCACATTTTTACCTTAGCCAGGAGAAGATGCTCACAGATACTACTTCAAAATTTCCTCTGCTTTGGGATGAATTTGGAATTTCTCTCTTCCCTCACAGAATTCTTTCCCCATAATTTTTTAAAAAAATTCTATTGCCTTCCTCAGAAGAATTGTGGTATTTAACTTCACTTTCAGAAGTTAGAAAGTCTTCTCAAAGAAATAATACTAATACACATCTTCAACAACTACAAAGAAATTTGCATGATGAGGTTGTTTTGAGAGGGAAAATGAGACATGCTGGGGAAATAAAGTTCAATTTAAACACAAATGTGTTATCTTTCTCAGTAATAAAGTACATCAAGATGTAACTAATGTTAAAATAACTATTTCTTTTCTGTCTGGAAGTGGAGGATACTCTTGCTCGATACGTTACAACTCCTACATTCTTGTATCAACATTCTTTTCTCCATGTTCTGACTCTAACTCTTCCCATTCAGTCACTGACCAGACAACCTTGTCTACTGCTAATCCCCAGGGACATCCCAGTTGATTCCTACCAGAGACATCCATCCCTCCCCTCCTCACCCTCTTGGTGATCTTCTTTCATTTCCTTCCCAGTTCTCTCGAAGGTCTTCCACCTGAAATATTAAATCTGTTTCTCTTCCCACAGACGCAGCCTAACCTGGTGAGTATTTCCAGCAGTTTCTGTTAAAACAATCTGAGAACGTTAATTCTGCAACACTTCTTGCACTAAAATTTAATGTAGTTTTGCTATGGTTCAGTTCCACCAATTGCAATATCATTTATCACGGAGGGAGCAGATGTTTTACATTTACAGACTTTAAAGTGAAGTACGCTGATAATTTATGAACATACTGTTAAACTACAGGAAACTAGAGAATGTTGCAAGTTTATACTCCAGCTTTTACAAAAGAAATAATATAAAATAAAGTTCATGACATTATTTGTATAGCAACTGTACTTTTGTTACTTGGAAATGATAGCTGCATTTAGAAAGTAAATAGTCCCTAATCCCAATCTTAAACAAAGTAATAAAACATGAAGGAACTGTTAGATTGCTGGAGAAAGGTCTACACAAATGGACAATTATTTTAGGGAAGCAGTCTGCATTAGTGAATATGAAGGTGAAAATTTTATAGCAACAATAACTTTATTATTGAGACTGCATCCAACACAACTGTATGCAGCCTCATTTTGTTTCCACAATTGCTAAGGTAGTTTTATGGACAGAACTTATTTTTGGAGAGCAATTGGTACCTTCATGGGACCTGGATGAACACAGCAGATGAAAAAAAAAGACAAGCGTACAACAATGTGGATTCCATGGCTTTAGAACATAACCATTTTTTAATGATACTGAGGTAGTTCAGTGAGGCTTCTAGCGCAGTGTGTGGCCTAAAGGCCACGAAGCCTGGATACTTAGTGCGAATCCATGATTGACTCCATTTCTTGCCGATCTCACCAATTAAAGTGGAGAACAGAATTGAAATCAATGATGACAAGAGCAGAAGGCGAGCGTGTGTTCAGCGCCGTCTGCCTGCGTTTGACCAGTCTCTCTCTTGCACTCGCTCGCTGATCCTGGAGGAAGGTGCCGGAGTCTTGGGTTAATCGATGCAGTATGTGGATTGGACTCTAGTTCAAGTTATGATGTGTTCTGGTTTCCAGTTACTCCTTTTTAAAAAATTATCATTTCGTGCGATTTTGATCGGGACAGACTGGCTGTGCAGCCTGGACCACGAACGACGCAGCGCTAAATTGAACTGATCCGAACTAAAGTTGGTGACCATTCCTAGACTGTTTCAATGGTTTGATGTTTTATATTCTGTGTTTTCTCCCCCATTTTTTAACCATTTTCATGATTTGTTGGTGTTGGGTGTTTAATGTTTTCTTTGAATGAGTTCCATGGTGTTTTTTGTTTCATGCCTCTCTGCGGGAAGACGATCTCTGGGCTGTATACTGCATACATACTTTGATAAAAAATGTACTTTCAATCTTTGATATTCCTTGCCTTTAACATTACCTTTCTTCCTACTATTTAAAGAAGGGGTTCCGAACATAGGATCCACGGTCCCCTCAGTTTATAGTAGAAGTCCACAGCATAAAAAATGTTTGGAACCCCTAATTTAAAGGTATTACTTCAGTGTAGGTGTATCACTAAATGTGAGAGCAACTGGACGCCTTCATTCTGTTAAATAAACCTTGTTATTCTGCAGACTAAAATAGAGGATAACTCTGGACCAGTTCTTGCAGTCATACTTCATTTACATTAGTGATGCAAAAGCGATGGCAGCTGAAATTGAAAAGAAGAATGAGGAACAAAGATGTCAAAACAGTTCTGCTGCCTGAAGAAATCTAAAGGGATGAGAGGATCTCTCCAGAACTGCAGAAGGCCTGAATGTTTTCCCCTTCCACCATAGTTATGTTGTTGTGTTCATTTGGTTTAACATAGCAGATTAAATTGTCATTACCTGTTCTTTTGCACAAATTTATCTTACAAACTTGAAATCCAGCATTAACAAATAATACAGTATATTTCATGTATTGGTATTCTTGAATATCTTTGGTCGGCTTCCAATTGCAATAATAACAAAGAAAGCCAGGGCTTGTCACTCCAAATGCATGGGCTCATCATGGTGATTTTCAGGTCTTAAATAGAATTTCTGACGTCTTTGGATGGCGTAAAGCACTCCTTCCCTCTGCCAGCCTGTGGGTCACCCTTGGGCAAGGTGTAGCACCTGCTTAGCCCCCTGATCAGGGTCACATGATGCCATGGGAGCAGGTGCTGGACGGTCCTGTGAGCAGATGGTGCAGATCACAAGTCCTGGTTATGCGAACACTGACGCCAGACAATCTCTGAAGTGTATTGATAATGGCTGGGGTCACCCGTCTTGTAAAGACTCTACCCATGTACCCAGAAGAGGCAATGGCAAACCACTTCTGTAGAAAAATCTGCCAAGAACAATCATGGTCATTGAAAGACCATGATCACCCACATAATATGACAAGGCACATAATGAATGAGTTGTCATTGTATCTGAATATAGGCTGAAGCCTTTTCACTTATTTCCCACAACTTATTTACTGTCTGCTCCATTGCTCTGTAATTTTCATGCAATGGCCTTCTTTTTGGCTGATGTTTCTGTTGTTACTCTGTCCAAACTATTCTCAGGTCTTTTTACTTTCAATTGCTTTACATGTGATTGAGATATCCAGTGAGACACAGTACGAGGCCAAAGTGAATGTCAAGACTCTGAGGTCTGTGCTGAGTTGCTTTAAGTCCCAGGTGAATGCCAAATAAATACTGAGACAATCCAAATGCCCAGACCTACAGTCAGCAAAATTAAAGCAAATCATTCTGAAGAAAACTCCCCACAAAGATTCCGTGGTCTCAGTGATCAGAACTTCCTCCTTCCTAATGTCTGCTTCAGTCAGCTGAGAATACAAAAGGATCTTTTGTAGATATGATAGCATCATCTGGCAGAACTACCAATCATATTAGAGAATTGACAGATGGTGTAAGAATAAAGCACAATAGACAATTCCTAACTAATCTCAGATAATATCAACAACTTTGCACTCACCATCAGTAAAACCAAAGAACTGATTGTGGACTTCAGGAGGGTAAGATGAGAAACACACACCAATCCTCAGGGAGGGATCAGAAGTGGAAAGAGTGAGCATTTTCAAGTTCCTGGGTGTCAAGATCTCTGAGTGTCATAAGGGGGATGTTGGGAGCGGACCCAAATGCAAGACACGGACACTGAAGTATTAGGAACAGGACAAGGTTTATCAAGAAAACAAGGGGAGTCAGGAAGAAAGGACGCTGGACATTGACACGGGCCCTGGACGAGACAAGGATGCAGGGCCTGGGCTAGGACATGGACAAGAAACATGGAAGCCGGACAAGGAACTAGGAACAAGGAGACTGGAGAAACCGTTAAGGTGAATGTCATTTGGATATGCTAATGAGAATCAAAAGCAATCAATTGGATGGAAGTTCTATTAGTCTAGATAGAGTTTACAAAGAATGGGTAAATGCCAAAGACAGGAGAGAGAAAAAATAACTAAGTGACTAAAATATGTACGTTATTTTGTTGTTATTCTGTGCAGTTTTATGTCAAATATTTTGTAAACCAACATAAACTGCGCCATGTGTGCATTCAATGCGCACATACTTTTGTCACAGGAAAAATATTTGCACAACATAACATTTTTGCGCACACTGACTACTAAAAATTAGAGGGAATATTGCTCCTGGGCTGGGCGAGGCACATGGACAGGACGAGAACACGTAGCCTTGACTCGGTCTTGGGAGACAGGAATCTCGGAGCCTTGAACTTGGAACTCAGGAACATGGAACCCAGAGCCGGGACCCCTCCTCGGGAGCAGGACATAGGGCCGGGACTCATACACAGCACACAGAGCCAGGACCCCTTCCTTGGGAACAGGACCAAGGGTCGGGGCTCTTTCTATACACAGTACACTGAACACAAAGAGACAGCTCTCCACTCAAGGTAGTGGCCAACAGCCGGACCTACCCAGCAGAGGTGAGGACACAAAGAGACAGCTCCCAACACAAGGTAGTGGCAAAAGGGCAGATCTACCTAGCGAAGGCAAGGACACAGAGACAGTTCCCAACTGAAGGTAGCGGCATATGGCCAGACCTACCTAGCGAAGGCAAGGACACAAAGAGACAGTTCCAAACAATGACATACTGTTCCTTATCTTGATACAGCAAGGCCCCGGTCTTGTTCCAGCAGTTGAACTTGACGGCATTACAGGCAAGGACACAGGCGAGGTTGCATGTGATGCTTCAGGAGAAGGTTTCAGGCAAGGGCTTCAGAAGAAAGGGGAAGGGAAGGGTCCAGCAAATGAAGCTGAACCCAGGAGCTATTTATATAGCCAGCCCAAAATGAGAATCAGGTGCCTCAATTGAGACACTCAACAGAACAAGGGAGAATACAGGAAAACCCAGAACAAGGATCGATGGACCAGACCGTGAACCGGAATGTGGACTTCACGGATCAGACCATGACACTAAGGGTCTAACTTGAACCCAACATATCAATGCAGCTACAAAGAAAGCATGACAGCGGCTATATTTCATTTGGAATTTGAGGTGATTTGGTATGTCTCCAAAGACACTTGCAAATTTCTACAGATGTACAGTGGAGAGTATCATAACTGGCTGCATCACCGCATGTGTTGGGAGGGGCTGTTGGGGTTACAGGATCAAAATAAGTTACAGGAAGTTGTAAACTTAGCTCCATCATGGGCACTAACCTTCATAGTAACTAGGACATCTTCAAGGCGCAATGCGTCCAAAAGGTGGCATCCGTCATTAAGGACCCCCATCACCCAGGACGTGTCCTCTTCTCATTGCTACCATTATGAAGGAGGTATAGAAGGCTGAAGGCACACAAACAACAATTCAGGAACAGCTTCCTCCCTTCTGCCATTCAAGTCTAAATGGACATTGAACCCATGAACATGACCTCACAACTTTTGTGTGTGTATATTTTTTTCTATTATGTATTGTATAGGCAACAAATTTCACAATATACATTGATGGTATTAAACCCGATTTGATTTTGATACCTTCATCATTTAAGTGCAAAATTATGAATGGAACTTAAGTATGAGAGAAGTATATGAATCACCAAGACTTGGAAGGTTATGGATCTAATTTGGGCAAATGTGATTAGTGTGGATCAATATGACAGGCATTATGTACATGATGGGTCAAAGCATCTGGTACTGTGCTGTATGACTTCATGACTCTGAAATACCATAAATATTCTTCTTAATAAGTGAAATGTGACTAAAGTTCTTATATTTTAACATATTTATATAAGGAAGTTACAATTATGCACAGGACATGTGTACAATTATACATCTGACATTAGATTTTTAAGGTCATATAGTTTGCAAAGTATTTGCAAAGTATACTTCATGTTCAAAGGTGTAAGTGTCTTAGGGATTAGTTTATGAATACCTGAAATTCACATTAGATCAAGAGATTTTCTTTGATTTTGGCAGAGAAGGCTGTGAACAGTTTAGCCCATGGAAGTAGATTGGATCAATAAGAGCCAAGTCATATCATAGAAATAATTAAAATGGTATAGAAAAGACAGACTACTGATTAACTGAGTAACAAATTATGAATTTAAATGAAATACAGAACCAATTAGAACACTACCGATACAACTGCAGTACTATAATTCACCCAGTATACACTGTGTGTTCTATTTATTAACTGTAAATGAGCAAAATTAGGATAGATAATGTACTGTCTTCATACAATGCCTTCAATGACTGCATCTTCTAAATCTTCATCCTCATTGTAACTTTCAAGATTGTTGCCGATACCTCCAAATTCTTTGGGGTTGCTAACTTGTTGAAGAAGTGAAGTCATTTCATTTTCACTCCTGGCCTTTTTTGGCATCTCCAAGCCTGAATGCTTGAAACCACAGTGAGCAAAGCAGCTCTAAATTGTCTTGATGCTTACTTCTTGCTAACACCCAGTGATAGATAAAAATTACTGTTTTTTGATCACAAACACGTGCAACTGATGCTATTTATCTAAGCACCGTGTAATGTCTAGCAATGGCCCAATTAACAAGAACAAACTGTATTTTAAAACTAAAAGGAACCAATTTCATGTTGACTATTGTTGTAACTGGTTGTATTAGACCACTAGTGATATGACTTATGTATTTGTTTTCAGTGAACTTCAACATTCTACAGTCCATTTGTAGTAATAATTATACCTAGAATATGCACCTTTCAGAATTCTGAATTCTGATGGTGGAGGGGAAGAAGCTGTTCCTAAAACGCGGAGTGTGTTTGTCTTCAGGCTCCTTTTTCTCCTCCTTGGTGGTAGCAATAAAATGAGACCATGTCCTGGGTGATGGGGGTCCTTAATGATGGATGCTACCTCTCTGTGGCATTTCCTTTTGAAGATGTCCTCGATGCTGGGGAGGCCAGTGCCCATGATGGATTTGGTGAAGTTTGTTTGCATTATTTGCACAAAATGGACAATGTGATGTAGAGAAAATTATATGTTCCAAGTTCAAAGTAAAATTTAATATCAGAGTACACACGTCACTATATACAACCCTGAGATTCTTTTCCTGCGGGCATACTCTAGCAAATCTAGAGAACAGTAACTGTAAACAGGATCAATGAACAACAAATAAACCACAAGAGCATGAAATAACAAGATAAAGAATCCTTTAAGTGAGACCATCGGTTGTGGGATCACCAGAAATAGAATGACCGTAGTTATCCTCTTTTGTGCAAGAGCCTGATGGTTGAGGGGTAGTAACTGTTCTGGAACCTGTTGGTACGGGTCCTGATCTACTTGTACCTTTTACCTGATGACAGCAGTGAGAAAGGAGCATGGCCTGGGTGGTGAGGATCTTTGATGATGGATGGTGCTTTTCTACGGTTATGTTTCATTTAGATGTACTCAATGGTTGGGAGGGTTTTACCCGTGATGAACTGGGCAAAATCCACTACCTTTTGTTGGAGTTTCCACTCAAAGGCATTGTTGTTCCCATACTAGGCCATAATGCAGCAAGACAATACACTTCCCACCATATATCTATAGAAGTTTGCCAAGGTTTTTGATGACATGCCGACTCTCCACAAACTCCTAAGGGTGTAGAAGCACTATCTCGCTTTCTTTGCAATTACACTTATATGATGGGTCCAGGACAGGTCCTTTGAGAGAGTGACACCCGGGAATTTAAAGTTACTGACCCTCTTCACCTCTGATCCTCTGATGAATACTGGCTTATGGACCTCTGTTTTCCCTCTCCTGAAGTTTACAATCAGTTCCTTGGTTTTGCTGACATTGAGTGAGAGGTTGTTGTTATGACACCACTCAGTCAAGTTTTCAATCTCCCACCAATATGCTGATCACCACCACCTTTGATATGACCCAAAACAGTGGTGTCATCAGAAAACGTGTACATAGTGTTGGAGCTGTACTTAGCCACAGAGTCATGGGTGTAAAGTGATTAAAGTAGGGGGCTAAGCACACAGCCCTGTGGTGCACCTGTGCTGATGGAGATCATGAAGGAGATGTTTTTGTCAATCTGAACTGACTAGGGTCTGTAAGTGAGGAAATCCAGGATCTAATTGCACAAGGGGGTATGTGAAATAAATTTTAAAAAATAATTGTCGACATAGAGACCAGCCATGGAGTATAATGACCTATGCAGTACCATCTGTCTCTCAGCAAGCCAGACTGCTACATTCACCGTATAGAAATCTAACTTTCAAAGCTTCTTTTATTATCAAAGTATACAACTCTGAAATTCTTCTTCTCCAGATAGCCACAAAACCAAGAAAAAAAACGAATGGCAGCGTGATCATAAACACCTAAATCTCTCCTCCCCGCACAAAAAAAATGAACAAAACGGAACAAGCACATCAACCCCCACCCCCACCCCCACCAAGTCCTCCTCCTCTGCTCACCAAAAAACGGAGAAAGATCAGGAGAAAAACATAGAATACAAAAAAGCTATAAGACTGAAAAAAAAGTCCACAGTCCAAGTCAACATCCACAGCGCAGAAAACCTAGGCAATATTCTCCCTCTCCATAGCAGAGTGATCTCACCAGTGATAAAAAAGGCAGACTCCCCTCTCCGTAGCAGAGTAATTCCCCAGCGGTAGGAAGGCAGGCAGCTGGCTTTTCAATCTCCCTTGTCACTTTAATCAGCAAACAATGGAAGCTTTATTTGGTGAAATGGAGTCAAACATTGGCTCACAGCTTTCTCACCACAAAGTTCCCACATGCTGCCTGTGTCTGCCGGAATCTCCTCAGGGACTGCAGAGCACTGAAACACCCAAACGATCTCCAAACTGCAAATCACAGGCTCCAACAGTTCCAGACTCACATTCAAGATGAGAAACAAATGTAAAAGACAGAAAAGAAATGAAATATATAGTTTCATGATCTATCCAGAAGATGTCGACTGAAGGAGCGTTGTACACAGGCAGTTCAGACATTTTGTTTATTTTCAAGCAATGGATCACCAGCATTTACAATTGGAACAGCCAACCCAGGCCTGGAAGAATCACCTCTCTGTCTGTCACCAGAAGCCATATTGGACTTGCTGCGGATGTCACTTTGGGTGGTAAAATTGCCATTCTGGCATTCCTACACTAGCAAGCTCCTGATTTACCCGAATCATCTCTACTTTCTGAGGAGGCTGAAGACAGCTGCACTATGTGCACCTGTACTCACGTCATTCTACAGCAGAGAGTATCCTAGCAAGCTGCATCATAGCATGGTTTGGAAACTGCACTACAGGAGACAGGAAAGCTCTACAGCAGGAAGTCCAAACTGCCCAGTGCATCATTGGCACCAGCCTACCCGCCATCAAGGACTAGAATACCAAAAAGTGCTGGAAAGGGATAGTAACATGATGAGGGACCCCACACACCCTGCTTGTGGACTGTTTGCCCCACTCCCGTCAGGCAGGAGGCTGGGTAGCACCTACACCACGATCAGCAGACTCGAAACCAATTCCTGTCCCCAAGAAATAAGGCTGACCAACACCTCCACCCACTAATCTACCCCTCCACACTCCCAACAACTACTACTTTATAACTTCCTGTCAGTGACCTTATGTACAGACACTCACGTGCCTAGCATCACTTTACGGACATACTATCAGTCTACGTATATAGTCATAGTCATACTTTGTTAATCCCGGGGGAAATAGGTTTTCATTACAGTTGCACCATAAATAATAAATAGTAATATGTAAATTATGCCAGGAAATAAGTCCAGGACCAGCCTATTGGTTCAGTGTGTCTGACCCTCCAAGGGAGGAGTTGTAAAGTTTGATGGCCACAGGTAGGAGTGACTTCCTATGACGCTCTGTGCTGCATCTCAGTGGAATGAGTCTCTGGCTGAATGTACTCCTGTGCCCGCCCAGTACATTATGTAGTGGATGGGAGACAGTGACCAAGATGGCATGCAACTTGGACAGCATCCTCTTTTCAGACACCACCGTCAGAGAGTCCAGTTCCATCCCCACAACATCACTGGCCTTACGAATGAGTTTGTTGATTCTGTTGGTGTCTGCTACCCTCAGCCTGCTGCCCCAGCACACAACAGCAAACATGATAGCACTGGCCACCACAGACTTGTAGAACATCCTCAGCATCGTCCGGCAGATGTTAAAGGACCTCAGTCTCCTCAGGAAATAGAGACGGCTCTGACCCTTCTTGTAGACAGCCTCAGTGTTCTTTGACCAGTCCAGTTTATTGTCAACTCATATCTCTAGGTATTTGTAATCCTCTACCATGTCCACAATGACCCCCTGGATGGAAACAGGGGTCACCGGTATCTTAGCTCTCCTCAGGTCTACCACCAGCTCCTTAGTCTTTTTCACGTTAAGCTGCAGATAATTCTGCTCACACCATGTGACAAGGTTTCCTACCGTAGCCCTGTACTCAGCCTCACCTCCCTTGCTGATGCATCCAACTATGGCAGAGTCATCAGAAAACTTCTGAAGATGACAAGACTCTGTGCAGTAGTTGAAGTCTGAGGTGTAAATGGTGAAGAGGAAGGGAGACAAGACAGTCCCCTGTGGAGCCCCAGTGCTGCTGATCACTCTGTCGGTCACACAGTGTTGCAAGCACACGTACTGTGGTCTGCCAGCCAGGTAATCAAGAATCCATGACACCAGGGGAGCATCCACCTGCATCGCTGTCAGCTTCTCCCCCAGCAGAGCAGGGCGAATGGTGTTGAACGCACTGGAGAAGTCAAAAAACATGACCCTCACAGTGCTCGCTGGCTTGTCCAGGTGGGCGTAGGCACGGTTCAGCAGGTAGACGATGGCAACCTCAACTCCAAGTCGGGGCTGGTAGGTGAACTGGAGGGGATCTAAGTGTGGCCTGACCATAGGCCGGAGCAGCTCTAGAACAAGTCTCTCCAGGGTCTTCGTGATGTGGGAGGTCAATGCCACCGGTCTGCTATCTTATGTATTTATCTTTTTATTAATATTGTGTTCTTTATTTTATTGTGTTTTTTTTTGTGCTGCATCGGATCTGGAATAGAAGGAATGTGGAAAGCGGCCAGTGAGTGAGTGGGCCAATGAAGGAGTGGAGCTTTGAGGCTTCGACAAGAAGAGGCAGAGGACGAGTTTCTTCCCAGTTAGTCTTTACAATGCTTTACAAGTCTTTAGAGGACATGGCTTTAGGGTAAGGGGTGGGAAGTTCAAGGGGGATATTAGAGGAAGGTTTTTTACTCAGAGAGTGGTTGGTGCGTGGAATGCACTGCCTGAGTCAGTGGTGGAGGCAGATACACTAGTGAAGTTTAAGAGACTACTAGACAGGTATATGGAGGAATTTAAGGTGGGGGGTTATATGGGAGGCAGGGTTTGAGGGTCAGCACAACATTGTGGGCTGAAGGGCCTGTAATATGCTGTACTATTCTATGTTCTATGTTCTATGCCTCCTGAGACGGTGTTGTGCCTCTCATGTGAGATGTGGCAGTCTTGGGGGAACTCCCCTCTCCCGCAGAGTCACACCTGCAGAAGTGCATGCGGCTGGGTGATCTGGAAGACCGAGTAAGGAATTTGGAGCAGCAGCTGGATGACCTTCGACTCATAAGGGAGAATGAGGCAGTCATAGATGAGAGCTACAGGGAGGTAGTCACACCGGAAGCAGGTCGTTGGGTGACAGTCAGAGGGGGGAAAGCGAAGGTGAGCAGACAGGTAGTGCAGAGCACCCCTGTAGCCATTCCCCTGAATAATAAGTTTACCATCCTGGATACTGTTGGCGGGGACAACCAACCAGGTGTGAGTCACGGTGGCAGGGCTTCTGGCACTGAGTCTGACCCTGTGGTGCAGAAGGGTGGGATGGAGAAGAGGAGAGCTGTCGTCACTGGAGACTGTATAGTCAGGGGAGCAGACAGGAGATTTTGCGGACGTGAGAAGGACACCCGCATGGTTTGTTGCCTCCTGAGTGTCAGGGTCCGGGATGTCTCTGACCAGGTGCACGACATCCTGGTACGAGAGGGAAAGCAACCAGAAGTCGTGATACATGATGGCACCAATGACATAGGCAGGAAGAGGGATGAGGTCCTGAAGTGTGAGTTTTGGGAACTAGGCGGAAGGCTGAAGAACAGGACCTCAAGGCTGGAGTTCTCAGGAATGCAGCCAGTGCTATGTGACAGTGATGGTAAGAATTGGAGGAAATGGCAGTTGAATGCGTGGCTGAGGAGTTGGTGCAGGGAGCAGGGTTTTAGATTTTTGGATCATTGGGATCTCTTCTGGGGAAGGTGGGACCTGTACAGAATGGATGGGTTGCACCTGAACTCGAGGGGGAGCAATATCCTTGCAGGTAGGTTTGCTAGCATGGTTCAGGAGGGTTTAAACTAATTTGCGAGGGGGATGGGACCCAGAGTGATAGAGCAGTGAAAGAAGTGCATGGAGTAAAGCCAGATCTAACATATAGAGAGGCTTTGAGGAAAGAGAAGCAGAATAAAGGATGTAAAGGTAGTAAGGCAGAAGGGTGAAGTGTGTGTACTTCAATGCAAGAAGCATCAAGAACAAAGGTGATGAACTGAGAGCTTGGATACATACATGGAATTATGATGTAGTGGCCATTACAGAGACTTGGCTGGCACCAGGGCAGGAATGGATTCTCAATATTCCTGAATTCCAGTGCTTTAAAAGGGATAGAGAGAGGTGGCATTACTGGTCAGGGATACTATTACAGCTACAGAAAGGGTGGGTAATGTAGCAAGATCCTCTTTTGAGTCAGTATGGTTGGAAGTCAGGAACAGGAAGGGAGCAGTTACTCTTTTGGGAGTATTCTATAGGCCCCCTGGTAGCAGCAGAGATACAGAGGAGCAGATTGGGAGGCAGATTTTGGAAAGGTGCAAAAATAACAGGGTTCTTATCATGGGTGACTTTAACTTCCCTAATATTGATTGGCACCTGATTAGTTCCAAGGGTTTGGACGGAGCAGAGTTTGTTAAGTGTGTCCAGGACGGATTCCCGTCACAGTATGTTGACAGGCCGACTAGGGGGAATGCCATACTAGATCTAGTATTAGGTAACATACTGGGTCAGGTCACAGATCTCTCAGTGAGTGAGCATCTGGGGGACAGTGACCATTGCTCCCTGGCCTTTAGCATTATCATGGAAAAGGATAGAATTAGAGAGGACGGGAAAATTTTTAATTGGGGAAGGGCAAATTATGAGGCTATAAGGCTAGAATTTGTGGGTGTGAATTGGGATGATGTTTTTGCAGGGAAATGTACTATGGACATGTGGTCGATGTTTAGGGATCCCTTGCAGGATGTCAGGGATAAATTTGTCCCGATGAAGGAACCATGGGTGACAAGTGAGGTAGAAAATCTAGTCAGGTGGAAGAAGGCAGCGTACATGAGGTTTAGGAAGCAAGGATCAGATGGGTCTATTGAGGAATATAGGGTAGCAAGAAAGGAACTTAAGAAGGGGCTGAGAAGAGCAAGAAGGGGCAGAGAAGGCCTTGGCGAGTAGGGTAAAGGAAAACCCCAAGACATTCTTCAATTATGTGAAGAACAAAAGGATGACAGGAGTGAAGGTAGGACCAATTAGAGATAAAGGTGGGAAGATGTGCCTGGAGGCTGTGGAAGTGAGCAAGGTCCTCAGTGAATACTCCTCTTTGGTATTCACCAATGAGAGGGAACTTGATGACGGTGAAGACAGTATGAGTGAGGTCGATGTTCTGGAGCATGTTGATATTAAGGGAGAGGATGTGCTGGAGTTGTTAAAGTACATTAGAAACATAGAAACATAGAAAATAGGTGCAGGAGTAGGCCATTCGGCCCTTCGAGCCTGCACCGCCATTTATTATGATCATGGCTGATCATCCAACTCAGAACCCCGCCCCAGCCTTCCCTCCATACCCCCTGACCCCCGTAGCCACAAGGGCCATATCTAACTCCCTCTTAAATATAGCCAATGAACTGGCCTCAACTGTTTCCTGTGGCAGAGAATTCCACAGATTCACCACTCTCTGTGTGAAGAAGTTTTTCCTAATCTCGGTCCTAAAAGGCTTCCCCTCTATCCTCAAACTGTGGCCCCTTGTTCTGGACTTCCCCAACATCGGAAACAATCTTCCTGCATCTAGCCTGTCCAATCCCTTTAGGATCTTATACGTTTCAATCAGATCCCCCCTCAATCTTCTAAATTCCAACGAGTACAAGCCCAGTTCATCCAGTCTTTCTTCATACAAAAGTCCTGCCATCCCAGGAATCAATCTGGTGAACCTTCTTTGTACTCCCTCTAAGGCAAGGATGTCTTTCCTCAGATTAGAGGACCAAAACTGCACACAATACTCCAGGTGTGGTCTCACCAAGGCCTTGTACAACTGCAGTAGTACCTCCCTGCTCCTGTACTCGAATCCTCTCGCTATAAATGCCAGCATACCATTCGCCTTTTTCACCGCCTGCTGTACCTGCATGCCCACTTTCAATGACCGGTGTATAATGACACCCAGGTCTCGTTGCACCTCCCCTTTTCCTAATCGGCCACCATTCAGATAATAATCTGTTTTCCTATTTTTGCCACCAAAGTGGATAACTTCACATTTATCCACATTAAATTGCATCTGCCATGAATTTGCCCACTCACCCAACCTATCCAAGTCACCCTGCATCCTCTTAGCATCCTCCTCACAGCTAACACTGACACCCAGCTTTGTGTCATCCGCAAACTTGGAGATGCTGCATTTAATTCCCTCATCCAAGTCATTAATATATATTGTAAACAACTGGGGTCCCAGCACTGAGCCTTGCGGTACCCCACTAGTCACCGCCTGCCATTCTGAAAAGGTCCCGTTTATTCGCACTCTTTGCTTCCTGTCTGCCAACCAATTCTCCACCCACACCAATACCTTACCCCCAATACCGTGTGCTTTAAGTTTGCACACTAATCTCCTGTGTGGGACCTTGTCAAAAGCCTTTTGAAAATCCAAATATACCACATCCACTGGTTCTCCCCTATCCACTCTACTAGTTATTAGGACAGATTAGTCTATTAGGACTAGTTATTATTCTATTAGGACAGATAAGTCCCCGGGGCCTAACGGAATATTCCCAGGCTGCTCCACGAGGTGAGGGAAGAGATTGCTGAGCCTCTGGCTAGGATCTTTATGTCCTTGTTGTCCACGGGAATGGTACTGGAGGATTGGAGGGAGGCAAATGTTATCCCGTTGTTCAAAAAAGGTAGTAGGGATAGTCCGGGTAATTATAAACCAGTGAACCTTACGTCTACGGTGGGAAAGCTGTTGGAAAAGATTCTGAGAGATAGGATCTATGGGCATTTAGAGAATCATGGTCTGATCAGGGACAATCAGCATGACTTTATGAAGGGCAGATCGTGTCTAACAAGCCTGATAGAGTTCTTAGAGGAGGTGACCAGGCATATAGATGAGGGTAGTGCAGTGGATGTGATCTATATGGATTTTAGTAAGACATTTGACAAGGTTCCACATGGTAGGCTTATTCAGAAAGTCAGAAGGCATAGGATACAGGGAGGTTTGGCCAGGTGGATTCAAAATTGGCTTGCGGCAGAAGACAGAGGGTCGTGGTGGAGGGAGTACATTCAGATTGAAGGGTTGTGACTAGTGGTGTCCCACAAGGATCGGTTCTGGGACCTCTAATTTTCGTTATTTTCTGTTAACGACCTGGATATTGGGGTAGGAGGGTGGATTGGCAATTTTGTAGATGACACAAAGATTGGTGGTTTGTAGATAGTGTAGAGAATTGTTGAAGATTGCAGAGAGACATTGATAGGATGCAGAAGTGGGCTGCGAAGTGGCAGATGGAGTTCAACCCGGAGAATTGTGAGGTGGTACACTTTGAAAGGACAAACTCCAAGGCAGAGTACAGAGTAAATGGCAGGATACTTGGTAGCGTGGAGGAGCAGAGGGATCTGGAGGTACATGTCCACAGATCCCTGAAAGTTGCCTCACAGTTAGATAGGGTAGTTAAGAAAGCTTATGGGGTGTTAGCTTTCATAAGTCGAATGATAGAATTTAAGATTCGCAAGGTGATGATGCTGCTCTATAAAACTCTGGTTAGGCCACATTTGGAGCACTGCATCCAGTTCTGATCGCCTCACTATAGGAAGAATGTGGAAGCACTGGGAAGGGTACAGAGGAGATTTACCAGGATGCTGCCTGGTTTAGAGAGTATGGATTATGATCAGAGATTAAGGGAGTTAGGGCTTTACTCTTTGGAGAGAAGGAGGATGAGAGGAGACATGATAGAGGTTGGTGGTGGCATCCGTTAGTCTCGCAAGACTGTGGATCTGTACCTGGAAAGTCTTGCTTCAGTCTGTGTTAGAGCAGCATCTGTTGTGGCTGTAGAGGCCCACACGGGAGTGACAGTCTCGGCTGCAGTGACTGCACTTGAAGGCACTGTCCTCCAGTGTTGTCTTGGTGCTGTTTTTCCGATGAGTGCTCTTTTCTTCAACAGCAAGCCTCAGCTTCTCCTCTCCTCTTTTTAGACCTCTGCGTAGTTCCAGCCTCCAGTCAGAGCGATCGCTTGCGACATCCTCCCACCTCTCAACGTTCATTTTCAGTGACTTCATGTCTCTCTTGCAAACGTCTTTGAAATGAAGATGGGGCCAGTTCCCCGTACAGCAGATCTTTCAGGATCCTCCCATCTGTCATGCGGTGTATGCGGCCCAGCCAGTGGAGATGGCGTTGTTGGAGCAGGGTGAAGAGGCTGGGTATCTGGGCGTGGGCCAGGACCTCATTGTTGGTGACTCGGTCAGTCTACGTGATGTCCAGGATGCGTCTCAGGCTGCGAAGGTGGAAGGCGTTGAGACGCCGCTCTTGTCTGGAGTAGAGGCTCCAGGTCTCGCTGCCGTAAAGCAGTGTGCTGAGGACGCAGGCCCTGTAGACTGCAACCTTGGTGTGCGTCGTCAGCTTTCTGTTCTCCCAGACTCTCTTTTGTCAGCCTGGCAAACGTTGAGGCTGCTCGTCCGATCCGTCTGTTGATCTTGGGGTTTAGGGAGAGGCTGTCCGTGGTGGTGGAGCCACGGTATGTAAACTCGTGAACTATCTCCAGCTCGTAGTTTTTGATGGTAATGGCAGGGGGGTGCTCAACGCCTTGGCCCAACACGTTGGTTTTCTTCAGGCTGATGGTCCAGCTGAAGTCCTGGCAGGCTCGTAAGAAGCTGCCCATGAGGCGTTGCAGTTGCTTTTCAGAGTGTGTTGCCAGTGCTGCATCGTCTGCAAACAACATGTCCCTGATGAGTACTTCACGATATTAAGAGGAATAGATAGAGTGGATAGCCAGTGCCTCTTCCCCAGGGCACCACTGCTCAATACAAGAGGATATGGCTTTAAGGTAAGGGGTGGGAAGTTCAACGGGGATATTAGAGGAAGGTTTTTTTACTCAGAGAGTGGTTGGTGCGTGGAATGCACTGCCTGAGTCAGTGGTGGAGGCAGTTACATTTGTGAAGTTTAAGATACTACTAGACAGGTATATGGAGGAATTTAAGGCGGGGGGTTATATGGGAGGCAGGGTTTGAGGGTCAGCACAACATTGTGGGCCGAAGGGCCTGTACTGTGCTGTACCATTCTATGTTTTATATTCTATGTTGTTGTTTCATTTTCACTGTGTACTGTAGCAGCAGTTATGGTTGAAATGACAATAAAAGCGACTTGACTTGAGAATTAGAATTTATTTAAATCTTGCATCCATCCCACAACATGAGGGAATACAAATCCATGTGGAATGACAATTATTTCATTCTCCTTTACACTTGTGTACTGGAAATTACATGAAACAATCTTGAACCTTGAATCTTGAGTCTGTTGTTAAGTTCAAGTGCAATCCACAGAGTTAGAACCTCAAGATGCTGTGATTATAGGAGGAAATCTGCCTCTCCAATCCAGTGTTTAGAAAGGTTAAAGTAGAGCCCTATTCTCTTAATGAGGATTCTTGATCTAGAGATTGGCGATGGGAAATATATTTTAAATCACTTTATCTTGGGATAATATGTCTGTTGATCTGTAAATGTTTAATGTCAAATAGCACAGAAACTGTTTTTTCACCCACTGTGTTTATGCCAACCATGAACTACCTACAATATCTATACTAATCCCAACCCTTGGCCCTAACCTTCTGAGCCTCGATGATTTAGATACTTGTAGAGATGATAATTAGTTTTTGTGAGAGTAGCTGTCTGCACAATCCTCTTATGATTTTCAACTAACTTTTTTTTAATTATAAGCACCACAAACTAGCTTTTAAATGTTTCTGAGTATCAAAGGCATTTAAAGTCTATAAAATAAAATCCTCCAGCTTTAATAGAAGGTAAGGTTCACTTCTCAATCGAGTCTCCTGTGAAAGGCTACCAGATTATTCCAGGTCCAGGGCCCAGTGGTCCACTGCCTGAGTCCAACTCACTGCAAAGGTCTTGCAGCCGAACTCTCAGTACCAGAGGAGTGATGAAATTGGCCCACTACATCTGGCCCAGCTAAGTGCGAGCAGATGGCAATTCTGGGCGATGGGCCAGACTTGGTACAATCAAGAACAGTGGGTATCAAGACATCTAAGAATCTCCTGAAAGTGATTAAGCTGAAACATGAGACGTTAGGGGCAGATTTATAATGGAGGAAAAGCCATTAAAGCTAAACTTTTCCACTCAAGTCTCAGAACCCAGAAGTAATATTTCCAAAGGATGATATTAAGGATAACAATGTCTTTTTTTCATTGACATCACATTTGCTGTCTGGTCTTCACTGATCTGTTCTTGCAGGCTAGAAGTGGCAGTGCAAAGATATGGCACTTCCATAGGACACGCTGTGGAATTTGCCTGAACAATTCGTGGCAGGTTTGATCTATACAGAAACCGTAAGATAATAAATATGATTTAATTTATATTTTTAAAATGTTTTTATGAGTTAAATTCTGCATTTAAAAAAAATTTAATTCATAAAAACACTTAGAAATGTTTTTACGTTTTAGTTCATTTTAACTATATAATAATAGTTCTTGAGTTTTAATAAGTTTAAAGATGATTTTGAATATGGATCTCGTGCTTTCCCAGTGTTTATGACGAATAAACTCTTCTCGGGCTTTCAGCCGGGTACTGGTATCAATTATAACTGATGTTTCAGTGACAAACTCTGCCATTTTCTTCAGGGATGGAGCCTGGGTATGTCTAGTCCAGCGGTATTTATACCCCCGTAGTCAGTCCCTCCTGATTGGCTCGTCTTCACCCAATCAGGTTTCCAGTTCTGTAAACGCCAGCCGACCTACCATCCTACTTGAACTTAATACCTTCCGCAAACCCGTAAGAAGCTCAGGTCACAGCTTATGTGGGTCAAGGGTGACCTGGGACTTAGGTCGGCTGGCATTTACAAGATTCCCTGTAAATGCAGACCAGCATATATCAGCCAGACAGGATGCACGGTGAAAACCCACATCAAGGAGCACAGGAGGTGTGTTCGTTTGGGTTACCCGGAGAAATCGGCGGGAGCAGAACATTGCATTTGCAATGGCCATAGGACTAACTTTGACAGCACAAAACCACTGTGCTTCGCCAGTGGCTTTTGGGACCGCCTGGTGAATGAAGCCATTGAAATAAAACTAGAGGGGAAGATTTTTAACAAAGACGAAGGTCTCACTCTAAGTAAGAACTGGAATTCGATTGTAAACAAGGTGGGAGAGTGAAAACCTGATTGGATGAGGGCTAACCAATTAGGACAAACTGACTATGGGGGTTTAAATACCACTGGACTAGTCATACCCAGGCATCATCCCTGATGAAGACAGCAGAGTTTGTCATCAAAACGTCTGTTATAATTGATACTTGTATCTGGCTGGAAGCCTGAGAAGAGTTTATTCATGATTTTGAATGTTTTAGAAAAATTCAAAGTTTCATCAGGATTGACAGCTGTAAAAGCCAAAGGGTGTGACTTAGCTGACTACTGTAGCTTATTCAGCTATTCTACAGGCTAGGCAGTGCTTACTTATGTAAGGCACTGCAACCCTACAGGTCCTTGTCATTGATGATTGAGCTGGAATCTACCCATAATTGACAATGAGGAATCAACCAAATGTAAGTTCTGATTCCTTTTCAAATAGGCAAATGTGGGCATCTTGAAATTCAGTCTGACAATGCCTCAATAATTTCTTAGTGTATAAAATATTACTATAAATGGACAATGTTGCTGTGAAATTCATTGATAGATTGTATTCATGATATCTTTAATCTTCCATGGGATATACTGTATTAACCTTGAGAGATTTTGAATAATTCTGTCACTACAAATTAGAAAATTTATGTAACTTTTCTCTTTTGCGCAGAACAAAAGAGATCATTAAATTATAAAACCATAAAGAGATATTTACCCATTGATATCATTATCATCATCATCATCATCATCATTTTGTGTGTGATGTGGGCAACCATTATCTTTCCATGACCATGATTGTTCTTGGCAAATTTTTCTGCAGAAGTGGCTTGTCATTGCCTTCTTCTGGGCAGTGTCCTTACAAGATGGGTGACCCCAGCCATTATCAATCCTCTTCAGAGATTGTCTGCCTGGCGACAGTGATCATCACCTGTCCCATGGCTTCACGTGACCCTGATGTAGTGGCTAAGCAGGTGCTACACCTTGCTCAAGGGACCTGCAAGTTAACAAAGGGAAGGAGCGCTTTACACCACCTTTGGAAGAGGTGTATTTCCACCCCACCACATGAACCCATTGATATACCTCTTTGAAAATATTCCAATGTTCTTCATGGGGGCACAAAGAAATTCAAAGCGTGCAGAGCAAGGATTTAAAATATAGGAAGGCCTTGTGTTTACATAGACCCTTTGATAGGCTCCATGACAAAATAAAGTTCACTCCAGCTAACCAAGTAGTTTTGAAATGAGACCATGCTTATTTACAGATTACATTGGAGAGTCTTAGTGACATGGTGAAAAATTTGACCAAAATGGGATCCCATAATCAATAAAGGAACAAAATGGAGTAAAGAAGAAAAACTCCGAGTTAGATTTGACTTGTGAACTGTTGAGGGAATATAGTAAGAAGGAAGGGGAAAAATTACACAACATGTTAAATATTATGAGAAGTTTTTGCAAGTTGTGTGAACTAGGAATTATGCCGTCAATTAAGCCAAGTACAATGAGTGAATGAATGGAGTAGAAGTAGGGTTTCAATGCCATTTCAACTGATCGTTTTACTCCACAGATACACAAGAGATTCTGCCATTGCTGGAAATCTTGAGCAACACACACAAAATGCTACAGCATCTATGGAGGGAAATAAGCAGTTGATGCTACAGGCCAAAACCCTTCATCTGGACTCAAGACTTGAAGGGAAGGTTCAGCTATAAATGGTGCTTCCTCTGTTGTGGATCTGCCTATAGGGTCTCCGGCTTGGTTCAATCGCTTTCATGAGATAAGACCATAAGGCCAAAAGATATAGGAGCACAATTAGACCATTGAGCCCAATGAGTCTGCTCTGCCATTCCATCATCTACTTTTCCCCTCAACACGATTCTCCTTTCTTTTCCCTGTAACCTTTCATGCCTTGACTAATCAAGAGCCTACCAATGACCTGGCCTCTACAGTCTCCTCTGACAACGAATTCCACTGATTCACCACCTTATGGTGAAAGAAATTTCTCCTCTCCGTTCTAAATGGACATCCCTCTATTCTGAGGCTGTGCCTGCTGGTTCTAGACGGCCCCACTATAGGAAACGTTCTCTCTACATCCACTCTATCCAAGCCTTTCAACATTCGATAGGCTTCATTGAGCTCCCCTCTCATTCTTCTAAATTCCAGAGGATACAGGCCCAGAGCTATCAAATGCTCCACATACTAACCTTTTCATTCCCAAAATCATTCTCGTGAGCCTCCTCTGAACCCTCTCCAATGTCAGAACATCCTTTCATGGATAAGAGGTCCTAAACTGCTCACAATACTCCAAGTGAGGACTCAGCGGTGCTGAAGATTTTGAAAGTTGGAGATATTGACGAACATTTCATAGTCCGCAGGTAGCAAAGGCATGAATGTGTGCATCACTGTCTGGTATGGGTGGGAGGGGAGGATACTGCACAGGATCAAAGTAAGCTGCAGAGAGCTGTAAACTTAGTCAGCTCCATCAGGGATACTAACCTACGTAGTCTCCAGGATATCTTCAAGGAGTGGTGCCTCAGAAAGGCAATGCCCATCATTAAGGACCCCATCAACCAGGTCAGGTCTTGTTCTCATTGCTACCATCAGGAAGGAGGTGCAGAAGCCCAAAGGCACACAATCAGTGATTTAGGGACAGCTTCTTCCCCTCTGCCATCCGATCTCTGAATGGACGTTGAACCCATGGACACTATCTTACGACGTTTTTTATTTCTGTTTTTGCACTATTTCTTAAATTTAACTATTTAATATAGATATCCTTAATGTAACTCACAGTTTTTTTCTATTATGGTGTATTGCATTGTGTTGCTGCCATGATGTTAACAAATTTCATGACATTTGCCAGTGATATTAAACCTAATTCTGATTCTGAGAAGGCATGGGTACACAATCTTATAGAAACAGAAATGGTAATTAGCTTATTAAAATGCCATTGTCTCTGACTGGTGTTGCCAGAGGAAAGTGAAATGTGGCAGACTACATTGTGGTCTAGCTACAGATTTCATGATGAATGGCCAAATAAACTGGGCACTAGATACTTACACATGAGGACTGACCCTGGACATCTGTACTGAGAGAGCATTTGGCAATGTGCAGATTTTAACTGGGAACAAGAACTTAAAGGTGAGCGGGCAAGAATGAAGTTAGAGATGCAAGCCATTGAATGTAGCTAAAAATGTGAAAAATGTGATTGACAAGAAAGATTTCTCTGAGAAAACAAAGCGAGAAGAGGGAGAAAGACAAGGAACAAGGAATGGAACAATGGATACAGCCAGCTGGAGATGCTCTTGTTAGTCTTATAGTTTCAGTGATAAATGACAGAAAGATGTCAGAATCAGGTTAAATATCACCAGTATATGCAGCAGCAGTACAATGCAATACACGATAAATAAAGAACTGAATGGTGGTGGTTGTGGTGGTGTTATCCATTAGTCTTGCGAGGCCATGGATCTGCACCTGGAAAGTCTTGCTTCAGTCTCTCCAGGGCACAGGCCTGGGCAAGGTTGTATGGAAGACCAGCAGTTGCCCATGCAGCAAGTCTCCCCTCTTCACGACACCAATGTTGCCCAAGGGAAGGGCAAGAGCCGATACAGCTTGGCATCGGTGTCGTCACAGATGTTGCTAGAACGAGGTTGAAGGCAAGGTCGGACTTCCTTAGGGACTCCAGCTCCGGGTTTGTCCTCAGGGTTTACTCCCGAAGCCTTTCCCATGAGTGGGTAGATCTGCAAGGCAGCAGAGGTTTGAAATCAGAGTTTTCCCTCTCTTAGATGGACTACCTTCCCAGGCTGACGAGCTCCATCTACCTGAAGCACTGGTTTTAAGGCGCCAGGACCCGCCTTCGCCCCTTCTCCTGTCAGTAGAAACAGTTCCATCAGTTTCAGAGGCTAAGCCACGCGAGAAGGCCAGGAGTTGGACTTGGTTGTCAGAGGCTATTTGAGTCGCATGCCACAAGGAGCACATTTAGGTAATGGGAGCTTGTCCCCACTACCACTCCTCGGCTTGACGACCTTGGAACCAAAGAACTGAATATGTAAGTATATATATGTATATTAAATAGTTAAATTAAAGTGAGTAGTGCAAAAACAGAAATAAAAAAATTAGTGAGGTAGTGTTCATGGGTTCAATGTCTATTCAGAAATCGAATGGTAGAGGGGAAGAAGCTGTTCCTGAAATGTTGAGTGTGCGCCTTTAGGTTTCTGTACTGCCTTCCTGAGGGTAGCAATGAGAAGAAGGCGCCAACTTTCTGAGGCACCACTCCTTGAAGATGCCTAGACACAATGGAGGCGAGTACCCATGATAGAGCTGCCTAATTTTACAACTTTCTGCAGCTCACTTCGATCCTGTGCAGTAGCCCCCTACCCCTCATACCAGACGGCGATGCAGCCAGTCAGAATGCTCTCAATGGTACATCTGTAGAAATTTTCAACTGTTTTAGGTGATGTACAGGATTAGAGGGGAACAGATCAGATTAGAAAATGTATAACATTGATCATTTTCTTGCTATTTTGTACAAATCCCTATATCCTATAAGAAGTAGGTATTGAAGTAAAATTGGAAATATATTTTGACTGTTGAATTAGGTATCAAGTAAGACATGGAATAAGCACATTTACATTTATTAAAAGCCCCCAGGCTCATTTTCACTTTTGTTAAGCTGTGAAAATCCATCTGCCCTAATGTCAGAATGCATGTCCATTTTTAACATTTGCATGTTAAATCAATGCACATTGACTCATGACTTTGGAACAAAGATTTAAGATAACAAAAATGAATACAATTTGTCAGAACCCACAATAAAACTGTGTGCAACACTCTTGCTGCTGTGTTACTAATAAATAACAAACCATCTTTGGATTAACACTTTTGAATTCAGTATGGCATTGACATGGTTCCAGTTGTAATGCGTTAGTCATCGACTTGCCTACAGGATGCTGTGGTGGCATTCAGTTCTGTGCATTTCAAAGCTATGTTGTAATTTTCAAAAATAAGTCTGAAGAGTGACCCCTTGTCAACACTTAAAGGCAAGATGGTTTGATAAAATGCTGACAAGCAATTACTTTTACATTTTACGTTGGTTTGAACCTTCAACCAAAGCTAACTGTTTCTGCCCCATGACCCAGTGGGTGAGGTGGCTACTAATATGCTACGGATAAGACTGAGATAAACTGTAAAGCTAATGAACTCAACAACCCCCACCACCCCACCGCTGGCCCCCCACTCAAATACTGAGATGTGCTTTTAGTCACCAGATCAGAGCATCTTCCCTTCCAAATTCGATGTAGAAAAACAAATCCCGTCCAAAAATAAAGCCTTTCTACAATTTTTCTTTCATCATATTAGCTGTTTTGGATATGACAGATAAGATAAAAATGTTTTTTTTAGGAAATGAATTAAAGCTAATGGAATGGCCGTTCAAAGATTAAAAGGGCTGGTTGTATTCCCCTGTTCTTATGAGAAACCTAGGAAATATGCCAGAAGGTTTCAACCTGGAAGCTGGATTCAGATATTTTCTTGAAGTGTAACTGAGTATCCATTTGCCAGTTTCTAACACATTAACAACAGTTAAGGGGCAACAATTAGATCACAGTGGCCCAATAGTACAGTGGCTGCACCAATCAAACTGGGATGCTGATTTGATTGACTCCCTGCTGTAGTCAGACAGATTCGTGTGCCTTTCCATTATCACAGGGCACTGTGCGTCTGGCAGTGCCTCATAATGATGGGAAGGCACAAGAAAGGGATGCCTCAATTTCTAACCCTGGCACAAAAACTCCATTTCTTGTCAGAAAGGGAGTTCAATTAAATACAATGCCTAGAAAGCATAAAATTGCTGTCAAGGTTAGAGGACCCAAGTTCAAACAACGGAAATATAGAAAACCAGTGAAAAGCATTTTTTTAATGTAGAAGAACATTTTCTGCAAATGTCAAACTGTGCTCCGTGGTCTGAACTTAAGTTGTTAAACCTGTATAATTTCTTTCTCAATTGCCTCTGTTCAATATCCAGCCTTTAGTTTTGAACCACTTCCATTCTCTGACTGATACATTATTCTATATTGGCCACCTCCTCTTACCCAAGAGATAGAAGAAAACATCAGAATAAAAAATGAGTGAGGAAAAGTAAAGGATACAAAGGGCAACAGAAGAGAGGATAGCAGGAGAAAAACAGCAAAAGGAAGGCTTAAGCAGAAGAGATTCTGCAGATGCTGGAAATCCAGAGCAACACCCATAAAATGCTGGAGGAGCTCAGCAAGACAGGCAGTATCAATGGAGAAGAATAAACAGTCCCTGTTTCAGGCTGAGACCCTTCATCAGGACTGGAAAGGAATGGGGAAGATTCCAGAATAAAAAAAATTGGAGGAGGACAAGGTAGAGTGTGAAAGGTGAAAGCCAGGTGGGTGGGGAAGTTAAAAAGCTGGAGAGGAAGGAATCTGATCGGAGAGGAGATTAGGCCACGGGAGATAGGGAAGAGGTGGGGCACCAGGGAGAGGTGATAGGCAGGTGACAAGAAGAGAGAAGAAGCCAGAGTTGGCAATAGAGAAAGAGGGAAGGAGAATGGGAAAAGAAGAAAAAAAAGAGAAAAAAATACTGGAAGGAGACATCGATGTTCATGTCATAAGGTAAAAGGAAAGCTTATTCCCCAGCTGCTGGTGAGTAAATCAATGCTTATGCATGTTGAAGATGAGGATAAATTTCACTTTCTTCTATCAATTGGAAAGAGAGAAACTGTATCTTTTGTTAAGAAACTAAAAACACTTTTCTCTATTGGCAAAGATACAGCTACTCTATTTCTTCTCACAAACCTATATCTGTAAACTACTACATCCTGTGGCCTGAAAGGTAAAATATAAAATCAAATGCCACATTCTGTAAGAAAAATACTCACTTTTAGATGATATCAAATTCAGAATCTGACCGGAGCTATTTTCAAAGCACTAGGTAAATTTATTATTAATGTATATATATACAGAATGTCACCATATACAACCCTGAGATTCATTTTCTTGCGGGCATACTCAGTAAATCCAAGAACCATAATAGAATCAATGAAAGACAGCACCCAGCAGGGTGGGCAAACAGCTGCTGTGCTAAAGACAACGAACTGTGCACATACAAAAGTAAAAAGAAATACAAGCATAATAATAGTAAATAAATAAATAATAAATATCGAGAACATGAGATGAAGGTTCCTTGAAAGTGAGTCCATAGGTTTTGGGAACAGTTCAGTGATGGGACATGTGACATGGAATTAAGTTATCCCCTTTGGTTAAGAGGCTGATGGTTGATTGGAGTCCTGTGTTTCACTGCAGCATGTCCCAGGCTAAAGAGATATTGATTGAGAATCAGTTCTTACCTCTGAGTCTGAGGGCCGTGATATAAAGTCCCTCCCCAGGCAATTTAACGTACTAATCTAGACTAATCTAGAAAGGCATTCAAGTATAAAACTGAAAGAGTGGGGACAGGGTGCTTCACTTGGCTCTGACTTTCTGGTGAGATGTTAAGACAGGGACCTGCTTACCACCTCAGTTGAGCCTGAAAGGTTCCACTGTGTCATTTGACAAAATAACTAAGAAGTTTTCTCCACGTACTGACTAATATTTATCCACCAGCCAACATTATGAAAACTGATTATCGGGACATCATCACAGAATTATGTGCAGAATCTTGCTGCGGGCAAATTAGCTGCCATTTTCCCACCATTCCAATAACAGCTAAACACCAAATTGCTTTAGCTCAATCTGAGGACTCTTTCTCTCTTATTTCCATTTCTGTGCAAGCGCAAATCTATCCATAAGACCATAAGATACAGGAGCAGAATTAAGCCATTTGGCCAATTGTGTCTGCTGTGTAATTTCATCATGACTGATCCAGTTTCCCTCTCAGCTCCAATCTCCCCATATCTCTCCATGCCCAGGCTAATGAACAAGTAATCAACCTCTGCCTTAAATATACCCAATGACTTGGCCTCCAAGGCCACCTGTGGCAATGAATTCTGCAGATCCACCACTATCTGACTCAAGAAATTCCTCCTCTTCGCAGTTCTTAAAGGTCACCCTTATATTCTGAGGCTGTGTCTTCTGGTCTCAGACTCCCCCACCATAGGAAACATTCTCTCCACATCTACTGTATTGAGACCTTTCAACATTTAATCTATTTTATCTGCAGGAATATTAAATAACAGAAGGATTATTGGCATGTGCTAATAAGACCAAAACAGCGGTGATGTTTATTTCACATCACAAGCACAATAGATTAACACTACAGCAATAATTGCCTCATTTGACCTTCCCACCATGAAGCCTCTCTCATTGAAAATTTGGTTGCACACCACATAATTAATCTCTGATCATTAAATTATATGTTTGCAGAATCAAGCACAGCATCTCTACACTTTCAATTTGTGATCCCACTAATCATGGATGAAAGCACAAAAGCCAGTTAATTCTCTGTGAAATGATGCTCTTTAAAGTTCTGATAGTGACTGTTTATTTTTTGCTACAACTAAGGACGACCCAGTTTGTGATGCTTGCTCATACCACTGGAGCCGGACATCTGAGGTCAAGAGAGTGGAAATGTCCCAGTACAATGGCTTTTCCACTTTTAGAAACTCTCCCACACAGGTCTCCTGTCATTGTCGGATGTGTCAGACAACCAAACTCACAGATAAAACAGGTCGGACAATCAGCAGTAACTGATAGATTAGTAGCCAACCAACATGTGGGCATATGAACCCCTTTGTGCCTTGGTAGCAGTTCTGAGCAGCTTCTGCAAACTTGGAGAAGAGTGTGTATTGATAAATTAGCAGAAAGCTCTTTGTGCCTCTCAGTAAATTGAAAGCACATTGCATCAAGAGATTCACAATGGAAGCAGTATATTTCTTACTGCTGCTTACCCACTTCAAAGGCAGTCATTGATAAAGCCAGATTTTGTAATTGAAACAATATTTCATCACGCATAATACACTTCATATTAATTTTCTCAAAATATCTCCTCTTGCTTCAAAACAGAGTGGAAGCCAGTTTCCATTGCAGTCACCAATTTTACAGAACGTGTGTCATTTATGCTGAAGTGTCATGGTAATAGGGAGCAGGTGCTGTCAGTGTTATGTCACTGGCATATAGAGTGTCTGTCAAAGAGCAGATACCTGGGAATAAGACACAAGGGCATCACATTTTTAATAGTTACATTATTAATTATGACAACATACAAGGGCAGAATTATGCCTTGAATTTGAAAAGAGTATAAAAATGATGGCTAAAAAATAAGGATTTAATTAGATCCCCCTCTATACTTCTTACTGACTTGGTAAAGCAGATGACAGAACACAACCTGATCATTCTCTCTTCCCCACGACACCCGCCCCCCCAATCATCCCAGATACAGAGCACAAGAGATTCTGCAGATGCTGGAAATCGAGAGCAACACACACAAAATGCTGGAGGAACTCAGCAGGTCAGGCAGGACCTATGAAAATGAATAAACAGTTGACAGTTTGGGCCGAGACCCTCCATCAAGTCTGGAAAGGAAGGGGGAAAACGCCGGCATAAAAAGGTTGGAACTAGGGTGCCTATGACTTACACATAATACTGTATTTGTCAACATGAAGCGGAGAGTGAGTTTGTAAAGCTGCCTGGAGTGAAAGATGTTGGGAATGGCGAGGGCGGAGTACTGTGGGAGGGGTGTGGGACAGGTGGTAGAGACAGAGTGCCAGGGGCAGGGGATGACGTGTGTGCAGACACACCCAGGCATGAGACACCAGGCAAGGTAATTTCATTCCAAACAATTGGCTTATTGATCATTTCAGAATGTCTCTCTGGTGCTTCCCACTCCCTTCCCTCTCCCTTCCCCTTTTCCCAGCCATGATTCTTCTCCCCTGATCCCTTCCCACTCTCGGTCCACAATAGAGACCCATATCAGAATCAGGTTTACCATCACCCACATAAGTCATGAAATTAGTTTTTTTCCACTGCAATGCATTAAGTTACTACAGTACTGTGCATAAGTCTTAGGCGCCCAAGAAATGTATGTCTGTAAGACTTTTGAACGGTACTGTATGTAAAAAGGTAAAGGGCTGGAGTAGAAGGAATCTGATGGGAGAGGAGAGTGGACCATGCAAGAAAGGGAAGGTGGAGGGGAACCAGGCACCGGGGGAGGTGATAGGCATTTGAGGAAAAGAGAAAAGAGGTCTTTCTGGCTTTTGAGGATACAAAGGCCTGAAAGTTCACATCACCAGGCTCAAGGATACCTTTTGTCCTGCTGTACAAAACCATTGAATGGTCAACGTCTACAATGAGATGGACACTTGACCTCATCACACCCTCTGCCTGCACTGCACTTTTACTGTAAATGTAACACTTTTGCTGCATTCTGTTATTGCTGTTCCGTAGTATTGCCTTGGTGCACTGATATGATGAAATTATCTGTACAGATGGCATGTAAAGCAATTTATTTTGGCTGCACCACTGTATATGTGACAATAATGCACCAAAAAACCCAGAGGATTATGGATTATGAGGGAAAATATGAAACATAAATTAAAGAGGTCTTTATTGTGCCTTCCATTTCCCTGAGAGTATTTACACCATGTGAGTAAATGCAAGGCTCCCAAGATTTAACCATCACTTGATATATATTTTGTTTTTGCATTATCCTTCAATTTTGTATGTAATTATATAACTCAGTTATTGAACTTTTGTGAATGGCTTCTTGTTCTGCTCAGTCTCAGTGCTGTTCTGATTGATGGTTACAGATAGAATTGCACTCCAGGTCTGCAGGACAATCATTTGCAGTTGAATTCAACTTAGCGAAAGTTTGCCATGCACAGAGAAGGTTATTCATCGCACTGCGTGAAGTGTTTGGGAACGTTCCAAGGATCCAGCCTGATTCAAGTCAATTGCAGCAACTAAAATTCTAGAGACAGATCACATTACACATTGTCACAACGTAATTACTGAAATAATATTTCTACCGCTACACAAAAAAAATCTAACCAGTGGTTCAAATGTTTTCTTGTCAACTTCTTCAGGACATTTCTCAAATGAAAGGCTTTAGACTTATTTTCTGGATGGTGTAATTGCCCTCAAGTGTCTCATTTACTGCCAGCAGGCCCCTACTGCCTTGACTGACAGCTTGTGTGCTGTAAATTGCGTCGCTCATTTTAAAAACAAAGGAAAAACTGTCCAGAATAAGCAAAGCACTGCTGTGAGCTGTCTTTTCCCTGAGACGACGGTGACTTGCACTCAAATTCTGAAATGGCTGTGACCACATATCTAAGTCACTCCTTAAAAACATTTAAAACATTCAAATTACTTAGAAAAATAGTACTTTTAAAACTTCTAAACAGGCCTTCATCAAAAATAATATTTTGACATCGTTGTAAAAACCTTTTACTGATACCTGTACCGTAGTGTATTATTTCTGCAAATGTCTCCAAACGTGACGGCAGTCAGCATCTGCACATTTCCTCTTGTTGGCAATCAGAAAAATCAGTTTAATCTCAAAAGTGTGAATGCATTGTACAGTGTTCTGTTATGAAAGATATCAAAAAAGAGTTTGATAATCAAGAAACTGCAGATGTTGGAATCTGGAACAAACAACAAAATACCGGAGGAACAGTGAGGCAGCATCTGTGGAGGCAAAGAGATAGTTGATATCTTAGGTAGAGGTCCTTGGCTTACTGTTTACCTGTGCTGTTCTTTACTAAATGCATTTTCAATGATATTTTATTAATCTCTTTAAAGAATAATATTTTGTGTTAATGTGTTGTGCGTGATATACGTGTAGGTGCCCGCGTTCCAGAGGAATGTTGTTTTGTTTGGTTTTATAAATGTATGGTCAGATGACAATAAACTTGAACTTGGCCAGCAAGAATTTTTTAAAAAGTTTGATAATCAAGAAACTGCAGATGTTGGAATCTGGAAGAAACAGCAAAATGCTGGAGGAATGTCTTTCATAAAATGTCTTCAGTGCACTTGGTTATATTTTATCTCTGTTTTGGTATTTGGTGCATAATTAATCTATCAATGCTTTAGAGAGGAAAAGAGGAAAACGTGAAATAAAAGAAATTCAATGACAAATTTCATGACATATGAGGGGTGATTGATAAGTTCATGGCCTAAAGTAGAACCTAGGACATTTATTTTTCAACATAGTCCCCTCCTACATTTACACACTTAGTCCAGCAGTCGTGGAGCATACGGATCATGGTCCTCCAGAAAGTGTCCTCTGCAGGGGTGGTTAATAAGTTCGTGGCCTAAGGTAGGAGGAGATGAGTTATTAACTTCAAACTTTCTGCATAATCACTCAACGAGTTGAACTGCACGTGCATGTAAAGAGAGCTGTATAACTCATCTCCTTCTACCTTAGACCACGAACTTATCAATCACCCATCTGTGGATGCTTTCTGGAGGTCCAAGATCCGTATGCTCCACAGCCGCTGGACTAAGTGTGTAAATGTAGGAGGGGACTATGTTGAAAAATAAATGTGCTAGGTTTTCTAAAATTGACTCCTTCTACCTTAGGCCACGAACTTATAAATCACCCCTCCTATGCCAGTGATATTACACCTGATTCTGATTCTGGTCTTTGGGAATCACAAATCATACCTGCTCCTTTGTCAGCTATCCTGCAGATATCCAAAAATATATTTCCTGCATAATTGGGTTTGCCACTGATGAGAGTACTGTGGCCAGGACAACAGAATTTTCTACACATTTCATGTAGTTACATTGCTAACCATCAAAGCATTTGTAGAAAATATAGTGTCCATTAAGTCAGCGCCGACCATTGTGATTCTTTTATAATAAAAAGAGCCAATTCAATTCTTATTTGATGCACAAATGTTAATCAAAGAAACTGCTATCAAAGACAATGCTCCTCTACAAAGAAACTGAAGTTCAAAGTACATTTTATTATCAATGCACACATATGTCACCATATGCATCCCTGAGATTCATTTTCTTGTGGGCATACTCAAAAGTCCATCATAGAATAGTAACCATAACAGAATCAATGAAAGACTGCCCAAATAGGGTTCGACCAGAGTGCAGAAGGCAACAAACTGTGCAAATACAAAAAGAAGAAATTATAATAATAAATAAATAATCAATAAATATCAAGAACATGAGATGAAGAGTACTAGAAAGTGTGTCCATTGGTTGTTGGAACATTTCAGTGATGGGGCAAGTAAAGTTGAGTGAAGTTATCCCCTTTGATTCAAGAGCCTGATGGCTGAGGGGTAGTAACTGTTCCTGAATCTGTTGGTGTAAGTCTTGTACCTTCTTTCTGATGGCAACAGTGAGAAGAGAGCATGTCCTGGGTGATGGGGTCCTTGATGATGGATGCTGCTTTCTTACAACAGTGTTCCATGCAGATGTACTCAATGGTAGGGAGGGCTTTACCCATGATGGACTGGGCCACATCCAGTACTTTTTGTAGGATTTTCTATTTAAGGGCTTTGGGTGTTTCCATACCATGCCGAGATGCAGCTAGTCGATATACTCCCCTATATACCTAAAAAATGTATTTCCATTTCTGCTGGATTGATACAATGGAAATGGACACAGAAGGACAATTATGATACAGGAGTTCAATAGTGTCTTCTTCTTCTTCGGTTGTCCATCAAAGTCCGATGACGAAGTCCACTCCTTTAACCGTGAGATCGTTGATGACTATACAGTCCTATCTTGGACCCACAAGCTCTATTGCAGGTGGGACATGGATATATATTAGTGGTGGCAACCATGGCTGCATTTCTCCTGGCTCTCATCTGCTGTCTTCTGGTTACTCTTTCCATCTCCAGAATACGAAACCCCTCCCTACACAGCTGTCGCCAAGTGGTACGGTCAGCAGCAACATCCTCCAGGTCCTCGTGTTTGATCTTGCACTTTCTTAAAGCATTCTTCATCTGATCCTTATAGTGCTTCTTCGGCCTTCCAGCTGAGCGTCGACCGTGATGTTGCTGGCCGTATAACACTCTGCGGGGTAGCCGGGGTATAACCTAAAAAATGTTTTTCCATTTCTGCTGGATTGATCTAACGGAAATGGACACAGAAGGACAATGATGATACAGGAGTTCAATAATGCAATAGCCTATATAAGTGTAATGGAGGATATTATTTGTTAGTATTGCTTTCTGTAGGAAACTAAAGGTAAAACATGTTAAGAGTAGTCATTCATTTCTGAGTATTAACTGGTACACATAAGCACTGAAAGGCCTTAGTTAATTTATTTCCTATTCTAATCCTCATAAAACTATCCCAATGATTACAATGATAGTTGTGTTCTTGGTTTTTCATGAATCTCATTTGCAGGAAAATTTCTTCTCAACTGCAAGCCAGTTTCTCAAAGCAGATCAGCTTCCTGCTGGGCAGAGCAGTCTGAAGCAATGATTTCTATTCAGAGATGCAATTGTTCAAAATGCTCTGCATATTCATGCTTTCCTTAATCAATACTCTCTCACTGCATGTGTTGCTTTGGATTTCCAGCATATGCAGATTTTCTCCTGTTTGTCTCCTAAGTATTTATTTTGATCGACTTTCCTTCTGCATAATTATTGATGAAGTTTGTTAATGGGTGGACGCTCTCATCTTGCTAGGATGCAATAAGGGAAGGTTATAATTTTTCAGTGGGTATTTATCAAATGTTTTCAATGCTCAGATGTTTTACTGTTCAGATATATTCTGGAGAGAATAAAATTACTTATTTCATAAACTACTTATTGTTTTACCGTATTCGTATTAGTTTAATTTATTGCATCCATTAACCGGTATCACAACGTTGAAGAACCTCATAAAACCACTTATTTCAGTTAAGTGCAAATGCAGTAAATGGTGAATTGTAACTCACAGACCAGCGCTGGATACTGTTCACAGGAACTGCTAACGCCATTGTGTTGTCCTTCCTGTTCAGCAAATCCTGTAATTTAATTGGACAGAATTATGAATGTTTTGATGGTGCATGTCATTCTTCTACCAATCACTAGGAGATACAGTACTGTCCAAAAGTCTTAGGCATTTATACATAGCCAAGGTGCCCAAAACATTTGCAGAGTACTGTAGTAATTTTATGTATTGCATTGCACTGCTGTCGTAAAGAAAATCTAATTTCATAATATACGTGAGTGATAATATATCTGATCTAGGGAAAGGGGAATCATCGTAAAGAAAAGGGGAAGGGAAACTCACTCTCAGCTGCACATTGACAAATACAGTCTGTGCAAATGTCTTAGACACCCAGCTGTATATATGTGCCCAAGACTCGGGCACAGTACTATACTTGTGAGGTTAAAACACGTTTGGATTTTTTTTGTCCTGCTAGGCAGAATGAGGCTACTTTTAGCACGGTATTCAGCTGCCAAATGGGATTTATGAAGCTCTGCAAGTTCAGTTGATGAATTTCTCTCTGCAGTTTGTCTGTAATAATTAGAATTGCAATAGTTCAATGGTTGCAATCATTGTAACATTATACTCTACACGCTAATAGGATTCCTACATATAAAGGTGTAGTCAGTACTGAAATTCTGTATTTGTTCTTGTAGTCAGTGAAGAGAGTTGTTATAGGCTACTAACAGAATCTGAATCAGAATCAAGTTTATTATCACCGGCATGTGATATGAAATTTGTTAACTTAGCAGCAGCATTCAATGCAATACATAATATAGAAGAAAAAAAACCAAAATAACAATAATAAATAAATAACTAAGTCAATTACAGTATGCGTATACTGAATAGATTAAAAATTGTGCAAGAAAACAGAATACTATATATTAAACAAGTGAGGTAGTGTCCAAGGGTTCATGTCCATTTAGGAATTGGATAGCAGAGGGGAAGAAGCTGTTCCTGAATCGCTGAGTGTATGCCTTCAGGCTCCTGTACCTCCTACCCGATGGCAACAGTGAGAAAAGGGCATGCCCTGGATGCTGGAGGTCCTTAATAATGGACGCTGCCTTTCTGAGACACAGCTCCTTGAAGATGTCCTGGGTACTTTGTAGGCTAATACCCAAGATGGAGCCGACTAAATTTACAATCCTCTGCAGCTTCCTTCAGTCCTGTGCAGTAGCCCGCCCATACCAGACAGTGATGCATCCTGTCTGAATGCTCTCCACGGTACATCTATATAAGTTTTTGAGTGTATTTGTTGACATACAAAATCTCTTCAAACTCCTCATGAAGTATAGGCACTGACTTGCCTTCTTTATAACTGTATTGCTATATTGGGACCAGGTTAGATCCTCAGAGATCTTGACACCCAGGAACTTGACACTCACTCTCTCCACTTCTGATCGCTCGATGAGGATTGGTATGCGTTCATTCATCTTACCATTCTGGAAGTCCACAATCAGCTCTTTTGTCTTACTGACATTGAGTTCCAGGTTGTTGCTGCGACACCACTCCACTAGTTGGCATATCTCACTGCTGTACGCCCTCTCATCACCACCTGAGATTCTACCTACAATGGTTGTATCATCAGCAAATTTATAGATGGTATTTGAACTATGCCTAGCCACACAGTCATGGGTGCATAGAGAGTAGAGCAGTGGGCAATAAATAGCATCCTGACATAGGTGTTTGTGTTGTCCAGGTGGTCTAAAGCCACGTGAAGAGCCATTGAGGTTGCATCCGCCATTGACCTATTGTGGCGATAGGCAAATTGCAATGGGTCCCGGTCCTTGCTGAGGCAGGTGTTCATTCTAATCATGACCAACCTCTCAAAGCGTTTCATCACTCTAGATGTGAGTGCTACCAGGCAATAGTCACAATACTGATCGATTGCTTAATTTGGGTGGAGCAATATCAGGTGGAGAGGCATAGTTAGTGCTGAAAATGGAAAATGGTGCATTTTTGGAGCTTTATAAAGAAACCACAAGGGGTTGGACACAGGAATAAAGGGACCTTAGTGTATGAGTCAACAGATGCCTAAAACTGGAAATACAGGTAAGGGTGACGAAGGAGGCTTACGGGATGCTAGACATCTTTAGTTGGAGCATAGAAGAAAAGGGCATAGAATAATTTTATCAGCTTGGTTTGTGCCACAGCTGCATTATTGTGTGTTGATCTGGTTACTACACTATAGGAAGGATATGTTTGCACTGTGGAAGATTCAGGCGAGATTGATTGATTGATTGGCAGATATCTATCTGTTTATTTATGTACTTATTTTTTTGTTTGAAATATGGCACAGAATTTTCCCTGCAAGCTGTGCTATCCAGCAACTCCCGATTTAATCCAAGCTTAATCATGGAACAACTTATAATGAACAAGTAACCTGCCAACTGGTGCTTCTTTGGACTGCGGGAGGAAAATGTAGCATCCTGAGGAAACCCATGTGGTCACGGGGAGAGTGTATAATCTCCTTACAGGCAATGGCAGGAACTGGACCTGGTTTCATTGTGCTAACCACTACGCTATTGTGCCATCACCAGGATACGCAAGATGCTGTAAAGTCTAAAGCAATCTGCAAACAGGTAAGGAAGCATCTAAAGTGGGAACTGAACAGTCAGCTTCCTTGATAATGGACCATCTCTGCCTGAAGGCTTATTTCCTTCCATAGTACCAAGGACAGCACAGTAGCATAATGATTAGCACAATACTAACTGTGCTAACTGGTCATTGTAAATTGTCCCGTGAGTAGGCTGGGGTTGAATCAGGAGTTGTTGGGTGGCATGGCTTGAAAGGCCAGAAGGGCCTCTTCTATGCTGGACTTCTAAATAAATAAATAAACAAACAAGCAAACAGTCAGATAGATTTTTAAAAAGAGTTTATCCTGCGGCCAATCTGGACACCGGAAGTTTTGAGAGGAGGGGGCTTCAATCAGGTCCACTGCCTGAGTATAAAGGACAGAAGGGGGTCGCTACAGCGAAAAAGAGCTTTGACCCATGATAAATCTGCACTTGGGACTGATTAGCAGCAGCAAGTTAAAGAAGGCAGAGGCCAGTGCAGCGGCCATCGTCTTTGGATACTGTCGGAGTCGATGACCTAACAGAAGAAGTCGCAGTGGTTGGTCTCTGGCATCAAATCTGCCTCTGTGACTCAGAAGGGCAGGGGAGAGAAGAGGCAGGCTGATAGAGGATTTGTTAGTTAGGGGAATGGACAGGAGATTCTGTGGGCAAGAACAAGATTCCTGGATGGTATGTTGCCTCCCAGGTGCCAGGGTCTGGGATATCTCGAATCAAGTCCTCAGCACTCTTAAGTACGAGGGTGAACAGTCAGAAGTCATGGTCCATGAAGGTACCAATGACATGCATAGGACAAGTGATGAGGGTCTGCATAGAGAGCTCAGGGAGTTAGGTGCTAAGCTAAAGGGCAGGACCTCCAGGGTTGTAATCTCAGGATTACTACCCATGCCACATGCTGGTGAGGCCAGAACTAAGAAGATTATACAGTTTAATATGTGGATAAGGAGTTGGTGTAGGAGGGAGGGCATAAGATTTTTGGATCACAGGGCTCTCTTCCAGGGAAGGTGTGCCCTGTACAGAAAGGACGGTTTGTACCTGGTGGAGGGGGATTAATATCCTAATGGGAAGGTTTGTTAATGATGCACGGTGGGTTTTAAATTAGAGCTTCAGGGGGATGGGAACCAGAGTGCCCGAACATTTAGTGGAGAGGTTGTGGAGGCAGATTTTGGTAAGACTTTAGACAAAGACAGGAATCAAAAGGTTGAGCATGGTGCAACTAGTGTCCTGAGCTGCATATATTTCAGTCCTAGAAGTATTGTAGAAAAGGCGGATAATAGTGTTGAAGATGAAATAGCTGGTTTACATACAGAGGCAATGTGTAGTGAGAAGAGGCTGTTGAAAGGGCAAAATTGCAGTCAACAGGATGAGTTGTAACGTAAAAGGTGGACAAGATTGAAAAAGGTGAAAGCAGGACTGAAGGTGTTGTATTTGAATGCATGCAGTATATGGAATAAGGTAGATGAACTTGCAGCACAATTACTGTTCGGCAGATATGATGTTGTAGGCATCACTGAAGCATGGCTGAAAGATTATAGTTGGGAGCTTAATGTCCAGGAATACACATTGTATCAAAAGGAAAGGCAGGAAAGCAAAGGGGATGGCATTGCTCTGTTGGTAAAAATTGAAATCAAATCATTATAAAACGGTGACATACGGTCTGAATGTGTTGAATCATTGTGGATAGAGATAAGGAACTGCAAGGGTAAAAAGACCTCAAAGGGAGTTGCATACAGACCTCAAACAGTAATAAGGACCTGGCCTACAAATTACAACAGGAGATAGAAAATACATGTTAAAATACATGTTACAATAGAAAATACACATTACAATAGTAATGGGGGACTTCATTGTCTGTGAAAATTGGGAAAATCAGGTTGGTGCTGAATTTCAGGGAGGGAGTTTCTAGAGTGCCTATGAGGAGGCTTTTTAGAGAAGTTCATGGTTGATCGCATTAGGGTATCAGCTATTCCAGAGTGGATGTTGTGCAATGAACCGGAATTGATTAGAGAACTGAAGGTAAAAGGACCCTTAGGGGCAAGTGATCATAATATGATTGAATCCACCCTGAAATTTGAGAGGGAGAAGCTAAAGTCAGATTATCAGTATTACAGTGGAGTAAAGGGAATTACAGAGGCATGAGAGAGGAGTTAGCCCGAATTGATTGGAAAAGAACACTGGCAAGGATAATGGCAGTGCAACAATGGCTGGAATTTATGGAAGCAATTTCGAAAGCACAGGATATATACATCCCAAAGAGGAGGAAGTATTCTAAAGGGTGACACACCCGTGGGTAACAAGAGAGGTCAAAGCCAACATAAAAGCCAAAGAGAGGGCATATAATAGAGCAAAAATTAGGTGGAAGTTAGAGGATTGGGAATCTTTTAAGAACCAACAGAAAGCAACAAAAAAAGTTGTTAAGAATGTAAAGATGGAATCATCATCATCATCAGGTGCCATGCCCAGTTTGAGCTTTGACTGCCATGGCCCACACACTCCTGTTTTGGGTCAAGGTGGATCAATTCATTGGTATTCATTTCCAGTTCTCTGGCTGCTGTCTCCATCATCATTTGTCTTTGCCTTCCTCTTGCTTTCTTCCCTTCAATCTTTCCCATGATTACCGTGCATTGTAACTCCTCTTTCCTAATCACATGTCGAATGAAGTTACATTGCCTTTTCATGATCTCATACATTATTTCTCTTTTTGTGCTTGCTCTGTTCATGACATCCTTGTTAGATATTCGGTTTGTCCATGATATTCTTTGCATCATCCTCAAAAACCACATCTCTGCTGCTTCAATTTATTTCCTCATGTTACTAGATATTGTCCAACATTCTGAGCCATATAACATAACTGGATAAACGTAACATTTCAGTACTCTGAGGTGGGTCGTCATGCCTAGTTTAGTATTGGTCAGTATACTCTTCATTCTCGTAAAGGTGTCTTTTGCCATCCCTATTCTTCTTTTGATGTCCATATCGCACCTGCCATCTGATGTCACCCAGCTTCCTAAGTAGCAAAAGTTCTGTACTTGTTTTATGTCTTCCCCATTTATTTTCAGTCTGCAGATAAGATTCTCCTTCTTTCTGGATATCACCATACATTCTGTCTTTTTGCAATTGATAGATAGACCCATTTTTGCACTTTCTTCAACAACTATATCAATTAAGTTTTGTAGTTCTTCCTCCGTACTTGCAATTAACACAGTGTCATCTGCATATCTGAAATTATTGATGTTTTCACTGCCAACTTTGATTCCCAAGATGTCTCTTACTTTTTGTAATATTGTTTCACTGTACACATTAAACAAATCAGGGGAGAAAACACACCCTTGTCTAATGCCTCTCTTGATTTTCGTAAACTGACTCACTTCTCCACCTATTCTTACAGCGGCAGTTTGTTCCCAGTTCAGATTTATGATTAGGCAGAGGTCTTTCGAATCTAGATCTAAAGTTTCCTGTAATATTTCAAATAATTTATTGTGCTTCACTTTATCAAATGCTTTTGTATAGTTGATAAAACAAACAAATCTTTTTGCACTTGAATAGCTTATTCTGATAGTATCCTTAAAATCAATATGTGTTTCTTGTACCTTTGTCTTTCACAAAACCACATTATTCTTTACCTATTTCAGCTTGTATCTTACTTTTAGCTCTTGCCATCAAAATTCTTAGAAGTATCTTAGTGATATAACCCATTAAACTTCTGGTCCTATGTAATTCACATTCTATTGCTCCAAGTTTCTTAGGAAGAGTGATAAATACTGATTTTTTCATCTCTTCTGGTATTATTTCAGTCTCATAAATGTTATTAATTAAATCAGTAAATTTTTTGAAGTCCATAATCTTCAAGGGTGATAATTTGTTCTATTACATCAGTACCTGCTGCCTTTTCCTTTCTTCATCTTATTTATTGCATTACAAACTTCAGATTTTAAAATACTTGGACCTTCATTGTTTTTCTTAATTTCTGGTTTTTCGCCTCGATCGTCTTCAAGCAATTCCTGAATATACTCAGCCCATCTGTTCATAATCTCATCTTTTTAAAAAAGTTAAAAGCTTATGTCAAAAAGCCAAAGAAGAATGGTTAAATCAGGAATGTGAGCAATTAGAAAGAATCCCTATTACTGATCCAAAAAGGGTACATCAACAAATCAAAAAAGATGGAATACAAAAGTAAATTAGCCAATAATATAAAAGAGGATACCAAAAGTTTCTTCAGATGCACAAAGTGTAAAAGAGAGGTTAGAGTGGCTATAGGACCGCTGGAAGGCGGTGTTGGAGAGGTAGTAATGGGGGACAAGGAAATGGCAGATGACTTGAAAGAGTATTTTGCGTCAGTCTTCACTGTAGAAGACACTAGCAATACTGTAAAAGTTCCAGGTGTCATGGGTCATGAAGTGTGTGCAGTAAATAAGTCACTTAGACCAGATGGTGAACACCCCAGGTTTCTGGAAGAGGTGGCTGAAGAGATTGTGGAGGCATTAGTAATGATCTTTCAAGAATCAGTAGATTCTGGAATGGTTCCTGAAGTCTGGAATATTCCAAATGTCACCCCACTCTTCAAGAAGGGAGAGAGGCAGAAGAAAGGGAACTACAGGCCAGTTGGTCTGACGTCAGTGGTTGGGAAGATGTTGAAGTTGATTATTAACAATGAAGTCTTAGGATACTTGGAGGCACATGATAAAATAGGCAGTGGTCAGCATGGTTTCCTCAAGGGTAAATTTTGCCAGACAAATCTGTCAGAATTCTTTGAAGAAATAACAAGCTGAATAGACAACAGGAGAATCAGTTGATGTTTTGTACTTGGATTTTCAGAAGGCCTTTGACAAGGTGCCATACATGAAGTTGCTTAACAAGCTATGAGCCCATGGTATTACAGGAAGGATTCTAACATGGATAAAATAGTGCCTAATTGAAAGGAAGCAACAAGTGGGAATAAAGGGAGTCTTTTCTGGATGGCTGCTGGTGACTAGTGGTGTTCCACAGAGGTCTATGTGGCACCCTATTCTTTTCACATTATATGTTAATGATTTGTATGATGAAATTGGTGCTTTGTTATAAAGGTTGTAGATGATATGAAGATAGGTGGAGGGGCAGGTAGTTTTGAGGAAGTAGAGAGGCTACAGAAGGACTTATTCAGATTAGGAGAATAGGCAAATAAAACTGGGTCAGGAAGTGTATGGTCCAAATTTTTGTCGAAAAAATTAAAGGGTTGACTATTTTCTAAATGGAGAAAAAATACAAAAACCTGAGGTGCAAAGGGACATGGAAGTCCTTGTGCAGGATTCCCTAATGATTAGTTGGCAGGTTGAGTTGGTGGTGAGGATGGTTCTCGAAGTAACCAGAAAAACCCTAATCACTACAGTTAAGCAAAACTATGAACACTTTGACCATTTTGCACCAACATTGATCCTGTTTTTATTCTGATTGTGTATAACTTACGTTATTTTTTTCTTGTGAATGCTGCTTATATATTCACAAGAAATACGATGCTGCTTCAAGTCAGTTTTTCATTGCACCTGTGAAAACAGGTACTTGTGCACATGACCAGAGACTTGACTTTGACTTTGTCCGAATGGAGTTTACCTGGTCTCCCAGTGACTGTGACTGTGTGGGTCTGTTCTGGGAGCTCTGGTTACCTGCGCACCCAAAAATATTTAGGTTGGTAAGTTGTGTGATCGGGGGAGTGGAGGGAGGGACTGAAGAGAATGTGGGAAGAATCAAATAGGTTACAGTGGGATTTATTTCAATGAGGAAGCTTGATCTTCAGCACAGGCGAAAGGTTGCGAGGACTCTTCCCTTACAATATTATTCTATGGCTCCATGACTCTAGAAGTGAACAAACATCTTGCCAGTCTTGGTTTTAGGGAGCATCTTAGAAAGAGATCATACAAGAGGACGACAACCTTGCCATGGCTTGGAGGTTTGCATGCCTCAATAACCCAGAGGCCTATGTTGGCTGGAATCAGGGCTTCATACTTTGGCTCTTTGTCGGGTCACTCACGCCGAACAAGTCAAAGGCCAGACTAGGAGTGGTCCACCAGTTCTCTTCCAGGTTCCAGGTTCAACCCTGACTGGTGAAGCAAAACTGTTATGGAAACAGCAATGAAGAATCTTTCCACAATTGAGTGCGATGGTATTCCTGAGCTACCAGCCAGGACTTGCATGACTGATCATAGTGAAAACTGAGAAGAAGCTACTGACATGATGAAGGAAGCCCCAAACAGCCCCAGCAGAAATGGAGGATATTCATTGCTGCCCTAGACACCAGCGTTGTAATAGGTAGCATGTTAGAAAGAGATGAAGAGTTAAAAAGGGTTTATGAAAAATAATTCCAGGACCTAGAATCCTGGCAGCTGATGTTATAGATGGAGCACTGGAGTGATTAAAACCAGGCACTCAAAAGCATAGAAAGTCAGTATTGGAGGAAGGTGGTGATCACAGTAGATTGTACAGCTGGAAGAGGTTACAGTGATGAGAAGGGGTGAAACGGTAAAGGGATTTGAAAGCAAAGATTAACATTTTGAAAAGAAAATAATCTGCATCAGGAGCCAATGAGCACAAAGGTGATGTAAATGAAACAGTGCCTTGGCAGCTGAATTCAGGATGAGTTTGAATTTATGATACTTGATAAACATTTATTAGGTTGAAATACTAAAACAGCCTTTGTGACAGCAAACTGTTGTTGTAATTGGAATAATTGCTAGTATCTGTAAACAAGAAAGCAAAAGTGAACATTAATGTTTAACATTTGATTAAGTTTGTGTACTAAAGATAACTACAGACAAGAATAGAGGTGTGATGTTGCAGAACATGAAGGATCAGGCAGTAAATACTTCAGCAACACACATTTTATTGTCCAATCAGGTAATAATGGATTAACTTTATTGCTGATTTATTACATGGATATATTATTTTTGCTAAAGCACGACATTACATGTGGCTATTAATTTTTACTTGCAAGATGAAAACCACTGGGATATGTTTGATCCCAATGTAACAGCTGCACTACAGCACAATGAACACTCTGAAAGTCAATTACTGTTAGGGAGTGTTCTGGAGTTATGTGAATATAACAGATATTAATGCAAGCAAGAAGCAGTCTTAATGTAAATTGCATGCAGTAAATTGAAGTTAAATGGGCTCACGGACTGAAATTGCTTATGCTTCAGCCAAACGTTAAGACAATGAGGGTGTGTTAATTACTCTGCGTCAACTATGGATTTAAGGAATTTGCACCATTGGAAGTGTAAGTAAGTTCAGAGACAGTACTGTGCAAAAGTCTTAGGCACATCTATACAGCTAGGATGCCTAGGACTTCTGCACAGTACTGTGGTAATTTTATGTATTCCATTGCACTGTTGTTGCAAAAAAAGCAAATTTCATGACATATGTGAGTGATGATTTCCAGCCTCTGCACAATCTCTTGTGTTTACTACAAATACTTGTTGTGTGAGAGAGGAACAGTTTAATAGAGACATGAGAGGGAACTTTGTTACATAAAACAAGCAAGCTTTTTTCCCAGTTACATTAAGTGATACTAGAACTAGAGGTCATAGATTAAGAGTGAAAGTTAAGGGGGATCCTTACTCAGAGGGTGAGTGTGGAGATAGCTGCCAGTGCAAGTGGCAGATGCAGGTTCAATAGCAACATTAAAGACAAGTTTGAATAATTAGACAGATGAGAGGGGTATGGAGGGCTATGGTCCAGGTTCCGGTTGAGTGGACTAGGCAGAGTAACAGTTTGGCATGAACTTCAACTTTGAACTTTGGTGGTGCTTTCCCGGTGCCTTAAAAGTGTCTGCAGTAAGTCTCAAAGCACCATAGGAACTCAAGAATTACAACTACCTGTTAAACTAATCAAAGAGTTCTATTTAAAAAGCTCCAAAACGTGGCCTCTGTACCTCCCTCTGCTACTGAACCTTGACTTCCTCACTGGGAGACAACCGTCTGTGCGGATTGGAAATAACACTTCCACTTCACTGACAATCAACACTGGCGCACCTCAAAGATGTATGCTTAGCCCACTGTTCTACCCTCCACACCCATGACAATGTGGCTATTAATGGCTCAAACGTCATCTATAAATTTGCCAACGACACAACTATTGTTGGCAGAATTTCAGATGGTGACAAGGGTGCTGACAGGAGGAAGATAGATCTGCTAGTTGAGTGATGTTGCAGCAACAACCTGCACTCAGTGTCAATGAGACCAAGGAATTGATTGTGAACTTCAGGAAGTCGAGGAAACACTCGTCGGGAGATCAGAAGTGGAAACGGCAAGCAGTTCTAAGTTCCTAGGTGTCAATGTCTCTGAGGATGTCTCTTGGGCTCAGCATATTGATCCAAATTACAAAGAAAGCCCAACAACGCTATGTTTCATTAGGAGTTTGGAGAGAGTTACTATGTCACCAAAAATACTTGCAAATTTCTTCAAGTGTACTGTGAAGAGCTTTCTAACTGGTTGCATTGCTGCTTGGTATGGGGGGGGGGCACTGCACAGGATTGGAAAAAGCTGCAGGAATCTGCCAGCTCCATTATGGGCTCTCGCCTCCCCAGCATCCAGGGCACATTCAAAAGGTGGCACCTAACATTAAGGACCGCCTTCTTCTCATGGCTACCATTAAGGAGGGGGTACAGGAGTCTGAAGACACACATTCAACATTTTAGGAACAGCTTCTTCCCCTCCACCAGCAGATTCCTGAATGGACAATGAACCCATGAACATATCCCCAGTATTTCTTTTCCCTTCCTTTTTGCACTACCTACTTAATTTATTTTTATATATACTCTTTATTGTAATTTATAGTTCTTCTTATTATATACTGCATTGTACAAAACAAAAAATTTCACAACATATGCCAGTGAAATTAAACCAGATTCTGATTCTGAAGCGAGGAGTTTTGTGACTGCATTGAGGTCTTGTCCTTCAAGTATTCTTTCCTTATTTGACTAAACGTTGTGTTCTCACTGTGAAGGTACTGGTGAATTTCTGCCTCTACTGAGACACAGCCAACAAAATGTGTGAAGGGGTTCATGTTTTCCAGGGCCTCTCTGGAACTTGGAGGGCATTGTTTGATGCAGCAGAGACAGGTTGGTAGATCTTTGCCATGTGGATGTTGAGTGTTGACCCATCCTATCACAGGTTTCAGTGACGGAGGCTGCAGGGAGATCTGATAGAGGTTTGTACGATTATGAGAGGCATAAATAAGTAGAGAAACAGTATCTTTATCTCAACGTTGTAATGTCCAATACTAGAGGGCATGCATTTAAGGTAAGGTGGGTAATTTCATGGAAATGTGAGGGGCAAGTTTTTTACATGGAGAGTGGTGGCAGCCTGGACTGTACTGTTCGTGGTGGGTAGAGGCAGATGCATTAGAGACTTCTAAGAAACATTTAGATAGTTGCATGGATGTGAGGAAATGGAAGGATATGGGCATCTTGTAGGCAGAGGAGATTAGTTTCGTTGGCCATTTGATAACTAATTTAATTGGTTGGGCGCTACATTGTGGGCTGCACTGTGCTGTTCTATGTTCTAGCATACGGACAATGGCACAGCTTTGTCATCATTGTTCCTTGAGAGGTGGTTCTGTTGTGCGTAGCAAGTGAAATTTAATTGACCATAAATCAGAGCATAACAGTCCCGGGGAAGTCTTCTCATTATTTCCAGCTCCATGAATCACACAAGTTTTTGATCAGTGTTCAGCTTACATTATTAACACAGATTTGGCTTAATGAGAACAAAGACATTTGGATGGAGTTTCTTTGAAAACTGACATAGACGGGTTCAGTCTCATTAGCTACCATTTAGTCATCTCAGCATTTGACACTTTCACTCAAAACTGGACTGTGATTTTCTACATCCATTTGCTGCAAGTGTTGAGTATTTTTCTGTCTCATTTCTAGGCTGACTCACTGTGGGCATGACAAAGATTTATACTTGTGGGTGTAAGTACAAATCTATATGTGGCTTCAAAAAATGGAATTTGTTAAAAGAGACGCCAAGTGGAACAAAAGCCATTATAAAAGGCTTTTCCCCCACATCCGTCATTGAGCTCGAGTGCTTTATATAACCTCACTCTTCAGTTGGAAAGTAATTTCTGCCTCAGTCCTGAAACTGAGCAGAGCTTCAGTCGCAATTCTCGTCATTTAGATAAATACTTTCAGATGAGAAGCAAGCTTCATAAATACCACCACAAAGAAGCAAAGTTTCCCAATTTCTGTTCTTAAAAGACACTTAATCCACTGAGTCATTCAGACTGGTGTCAAGGTTTGCATAGCAATGACATTGCAATGACTTTCAAATATACTTAATAATTAAATGCAGTCATGGAGATGTTGCAAAGTGTTAAATGAAGATTCTTGCATTGCTGGTTCCTTAAGGTTGTTACAGCCGGGGTTGGTAATGGGGACAAGCTCCCACGACCTATTAAATGCTCCCAATGGCGTATGCCTTGAATAGCCTCTGACATCCAAGTCTGGCTTCAGGCCTTCTCGTGTAACCTAGCTACTAAGCCCGGCAGAACCGTTTCTACCGATACGAGAAGGGGCAAAGGCAGGTTACTGGCACCTTAAAATGAGTCTCTTTGGGCAAATGGGGCTGCTGTGGTTGGCAGCTCATCTAGGAGAAGGAGAACTCTGATCTCAAACCTGTGATGCCTTGCGGCTATACCCACTCATGGGAAAGGCTTCAGGAGTAAACCCTGAGGGAAAAATCCGGAACGGGAGTCCTAAGGCAGTCCTACGTTGAGCCCCACGCTGACTGCCAACTCCAGCAGTGTTGCTGGTGCCACTCTGTATCAGACTCTGCATTCCTCAGATGTGTGGAGAGGGGGAGCTTGCTACATGGGCAACAGCTTGCTCTCCATGTTGTACTGCCTTGGCTTGTGCATGACGTGGACAGCTAGGACACAACATCTATGGTCAACCCTGACCAACAGGCCTCAGTTGATTACAAGCTATGGAACTGTTCTTTGTAAGATCTACTACTCTATGAGATGTTTTTAGTAATGATGCCAAAAAGCAAGTTCACAACTCCAAACAGATCCTGGAAGATTGTTTACAAAATCGGTCCATATATTTAGTATGGAACACAAACTGGTGGTACAGATACACGGATCCTCTGTCACTGATCTCAGTACAGGAAGACCAATAAGGTCACCACTTTAACTGGGACACATACATCTATGAACATCTGCAAGCTAATTGTCAAGCTTGGCAAACACCACAAAATCAAATATTTACTATGGAAACTACTGAGAATTGGGAATGCAGAAATCAAGTTCTGTCCAGAAAGGAGAGAAAAGCAGTTCATGGACAGGGTGCAGGAAACTTGAAACTAAACAGAAATACTTTGTGGGATCAATCCATCCTTAGCGGTACAGAACTATTGAACAAGCTTTGTCCTTCCCTCTGAATGGGGAGTCTTAGTTGGCATTGACTGAATGGGCTGAAGGGCCTGATTCCATATCAACACTTACAATGTGAAACCGTTACTACAACCCAGTACTAATGGTCCAACCCATCACAGGTAAAGCCCTCCCCACATATAACAGCATGTACTTCGATCTTAAATTTACTTTGAACTTTGAACCAGCAGGGAAATGCAAATCTCTTCCACAATTGCTTATAGAGATGATAATAAAATTGTGAGAAAGATAGGAAGCTTCATGTAGGTTTACTGGAAAGTGTACAATTAAATCTGAGAGGAAGCTATAGAGGGCAAGAACAGCACTTTCACAAAATGCTGGAGGAACTCAGCAGGTCAGGCAGCATCTATGGAAAAGAGTGAAGAGTCAATGTTTCAAGCCGAGATCTTTCATCAGGATCCAACCAGCCATGACATTGTAACTATTTGACTTTAGTTCAGATTATTATAATTTTTGAATGGAGTTTGCACATTCTTTCTATGATTTTGTTTGCAAAGAATATGGCAGATCATCTGGTCAAGCCATTGGCAGACCTGGTGCCACTCCTGGATAAAATCTTGGTGGATTCACCTCCATGAAGTGCTGTCTAAGAAAAGCAGCATCCATTATCAGAGATCCCCACCACTCAGGTCATGCTCTTTTTTACTGCTGCCATCCAGTAGAAGGTACAAGAGTCCCAGGTTCAGGAACAGTTACTACCCTTCAACCATAAGGCTCTTGAACAAAGGGGATAACTATGCTCAACTTGCCCATCCATTGAGATGTTCCCACAACCAATGATCTCACTTAAAGGCTCTTCATTTTGTTACTTCATGTTCTCTTTATTTATTGCTATTTATTTATATTTGCATTTGCACAGTTAGTTGTCTTCCGCACTCTGGTTGATCTTTCATTGATCCTGTTATAGTTACAGTTCTATAGGTTTGCTGAGTATGCCCGCAGGAAAATGAATCTCAGGGTTGTATATGGTGACATACTGTCTACGTACTTTGATAATAAAATCTATTTTGAACTTTTGAAATTTAAACTTTGACCTATGTTTTGTCGTTTATTGAAGGGGTTCACTGATAGCTGAAGACAAAGAATTGTATGTATATATCAAGCTGTTAAAGGGTGCACACATTTTGAAAGGATATAGTGAATAGTGACGGACATTGAAAGAATAAGTGGCACAAAGTAACACTTCAGCTCTAATCCTGCCACGCAACCCTGGCACAATCCTGCCGTTGAAACAGCAACTGAAAATCTGATAGGCCAACCTCTAACAGGGGTGATGATCTGATGGCAGTGGTGTCCAAGATGACATGCACAAAAATGTTGTCGTGCTGCCCCTCGAATCTTTAAACCCCATCTGTAATAAAAAGATAGATTCTGCAGGGAACGCTCATGGAGTGAGGTCGTTTTTGGCTTCGCTCCATTCCCGTTATCTTTTTTTTAACCTATGATCTCCATTACTTAACCAATTTTTACCTACACTAGAAGATTTATTTTATTTTGCTGATTTTCTCTTGAACAGTAACTGTGAAGTCTGAAGAAATGAGTACAAGATCCAAAACAAAAGATGGGAAAGATTCCAATGGGAACAAAGGAAAAAAGAAATGTGATCCTAAACAAATGGAGCTATCTTATGCGATTATGATGAAATTTTTGGAGGAAAGATTTGATGAACAACATAATAAGAGGATACGTACATCATAATTATCTTCACTGCCAAATGAAGCAGTGAGATGTTTTCACAGGAAATGTCTCATACTGGCTTGGTGCCAGCTAGACGGTTGCGAGAACACATGATTTTGGATGAAATGTTATGAAATATTCGCAGACCTGGTGTACACATCAGTATTTGGATAACAATACAATTTGGAAAGAATATTATTTGTCAAATGTCTTTTCAAAAGATTAATATTAATAATTTTACCAGGTTTTCTCAGATGCTTCATTTATTTAAATCTTTCTTGGTTATATTTTTATTTATTAAGCAACAGGACTGATCCATTTTCCTTAATAAAACATCATTATTGTTCTTAATTTATACTTAAGGACCCCCATCATCCAAGTCATGTCTTATTCTCATTGCTGCCATCAGGAAGGAGGTACAGAAGCCTGAAGGCACACACTCAGCGATTCAGGAACAGCTTCTTCCCCTCTGCCATCTGATTTCTGAATGGACATTGAACCCATGAACACTACCTTACTACTTTTTTATTTCTATTTTTGCATTACTTATTTAATGTAACTATTGAATATATATACTTACTGTGATTCATATTTTTTTCTCTATTATTATGTATTGCATTTTACTGCTGCAGTGAAGACAACAAATTTCACAACATATGCCAGTGATATTAAACCTGATTCTGGTTACCCTCTGCTCAAAATTACCATGGCATGTGAGAGAGTTTTTCAGATTATCACAAATGTGGGCACACACTTTCAAAAATTTTTGCTGCCCCTGTGGTTAAAGCTTTCTAAGGATAACAGCAAAAATAAATAGAAAATAACATGACCTCCGTACACATTAAGGCTCCAATTGGAAATGGGAGGAACTCCAGTGAGAAGGATTTCCTGGAATTCTGACACTATTTCTAACAGTGACCAGAAATACTTAGCTAAATACTCAGAAATGACGCAACAATTAGTATCAGGAATGCACAGGAAATGACTGTTGAACTCCAGATCTATAACATAAGGGGGAGCTCCTTCACTGTGAGGGTACTGAGCTGTCAGTGCAAGTGGAGGGTGTGATTTTGATTTCGATGTTAGGACAAATTTGGATAGGTACGTGGTTGGGGGGGGTATGGGGGTCTTTACTCCAGGTGCCAGTCAACGGGACTAGGCAGTTTGAATGGTTTGGCATGGACTGGATGGGCTAAGGGCTGGTTTCTGTACTGTGATTTTCTATGACTCTATTTGATTTAGTTTAATATATTAAATACATTTACATTCTGAGTATGAATAAAAACAATGGAATATGCAGTTTAATTTAACCTTAAAATATTAGAATCCAATATTAATAATTCAATTTGACATGCCTTTAGCAGATTAAGGAATCTGATATCGATTTTGTTTATGTGACAGCTTCCTCTTTTCATTCTGCCCTAGTTCACTAACTGATCAATCGTGTTGATTTGATCTCAAAGCTATCAAATATACAAGATGTTGGCGAGACCATACTTAGGGTTTTATGTGCTCGTGAGGCTGTCTAGCTATAGATTAGTTGAATAAATTCCGTTGAGCTGGAAAAGATACAGAGAAGATTCACAAGGGTGTTACTAGGACTGGAGGGCTTGAGTTATGAGGGCAGGCTGGAGAGTCTGGGACTTTGCTCCCTGGTTTATAGAAGACCGAGGAGTGACCCCGCAAAGGTATATAAAATCACGAGGGGTTTATATAAGGTGAATGATCAGCGATTTTCCCAGGGTAGGGCAGTCTAAAACAGAAGTACATATAATTAAGGTGAGAAGGGAAAATATTGAGAAGAGAAATGAAGGGCAGCTTTTTGTTTTACACAGAGGGCATGGGCAAAAGGAACAAGCAGCCAGAAGAAGTTGTAGAGCAGGGGTTCCCAACCCTTTTATAGCATGGACCAATATCATTAAGCAAGGGATCCGTGGACCCCAGGTTGGGAACCCCTGTTGGAGAGGCAGGTAGAGCTACAGCATTTAAAAGACATTTGGATAGGTACATGGATAGAAAGTGTTTAGAGGGAATGGGGAAAATGCAGGCAAATTCGGTCTAGATGAGTTGATTCCATGTGGTATAACTCTTTAACTCTACCAACACTGAAACTCTGCTTACTTAATTTAATGATGCATAAACATTTCTTATAACAATTTATAGGCTTTAATATTTTTATATATTATATATTTGATTCCTTAAGAATGTTATAGCTGGGGGTTGTAGTAGAGATAGGTTCCCATTACCTGTTAAGTGCTCCCAATGGCACACGTCTCAAATGGCCTCTGACAACCGAATCCAGTTCCGGGCCTTCATGTGTGACTTAGCTTCTAAGCCTGGTGGAACCATTTCTACTGACAGGAGAAGGGGCAAAGGCAGGTTACTGGCACAGTAAAACTCATCGTTTTGGGCAGATGGGGCTTGCCAGCCATGTTTGGCAGCTCTTTTAGGAGAAGGAAAACTCTGATCTGAAACCTCTGCCGCCATGTGGCTGCACCCAGACATGGTGAAGGCCTCAGGAGTCAGCTGGAGTCCCTAAAACAGCCCTATGTTGTGTTCGACGTTGACTGGCAACTCTTGCAATGCCACTGGTGCCAACTGTATCGGTCTCTGCTTTTCCTTTAGGTCCAGTAGCTGCATAGCAAGAGGAAGCCTGCTGCATGGGCAACAGCTTGCTCTCCATAACATTGTGCCCTGGCTTGCAAATCATGTAGACAACTGGGATGCAATATCTGTGGTTGACCCCAACTAACAGAGGGCTTTATGCATTGCACTGAACTGCTGCCGCAAAACAATAAATTTTGTGACGTATCCCAGTGATATTAAACCTGATTCTGAAAAAATGTTTGTTCGTAATATTTTTAAATTTGACATTTGTACTAATTACACTATCCAATTTATTTGGTTGATGAACTATTTTCTCCTGATGCAAAAAAACCAGAACGGATTCTGTTGACAATTACTATTGCAGCAATTGTAACAGGATGGTATTGCCAACCCAGTTTCTAATCACTATAAAGCTCCACATAATTCTGCATGAATTGCATTCATGTTCGGAGACTACTAAACTGGTTGATGTGTGAAGTGGAAAATTCAGTAGTGTTCCTTTGCGGTTGATTGTAGCACCAACTAGATGAGTTTTCTTGAAACCTGGCCATGTTCCACCAGTCTGAGCTGTTCATGAGAACACTCTGGGGGTAATGTTGTCTTTGAATTTAGAAAACGGCTGAAGGTGAATTGGCAGCTTGTTTACTTTCCTTCAGTGCTTATTTCTATTGACGTCTATGAAAATACAATATTGTTGTGTATTTGATATTTCAATGATATTTTAGTAATCTTGTATATATATTGTTTGCGTAACCATTCTTGTTCATTGAAATAATCCATTATGGGTTATATGTAAAAATATGTTAATTGCATACGTCATCATGCCACCGTGTAATACCACGGCGCCTCACCTAAAGTAAACTCAAAGTTACACCCGTGAGTTTCTTGGAATTTGTTTAATGTTTTGAAGATACAAAACATAACAAAAATGGGCTGCCATTTAACATTAATCTGAAACGACATATTGAGAGTGCTGAATAGAAGTGTTCCATTCCTAAATAATGAAGAATTAGAACCAGTGGAGGCGATTTGGTCCAATGTCTCAATTAGATCATGCCTGATTTTTCGCCTTAGTGTTATTTTCCTGCACTCTCTATATTCTATGATTCCCTTAAAATCAAAAATAAAATGGATCCCTGCTAATTAGGGGAATAGGGTCCTCACATTTACCATGTAGCAGTCTGTAAAAATGTTGTAAATTTCAATGAGACCATTTCTGAATATAGAATGTAGGCAGCACCATCTTCATCACCATATGTCTAGTCCCCAATCTCTTCTACACAAGGTGCATGAACCTTTTACCTGAAGGGCAAGTGCAAGGCCTGAGGCCCATCTGATAATTCCATCTGGATCCACACTCCTGCCCAACTCACATACTGCTACTCACGTCCTCCAATTTCAGGGCTTTGTGTCACCAGGAACCAATTGCCATAAAGTGCCAGAACAAGTCTAATAATCAGAGAAGTCACCATCATCATGTGCCATATCAAATGACATGGGCGATCATGATCTATGACCGTGATTGTCCTTGGCAAATTCTACAGAAATGATTTACCATTGCCTTCTTCTGGGAGGTATCTTTACAAGATGGGTGACCCTAGCCAATATCAATATTCTTCAGAGATTGTCTGACAAGTTCCTTCAGGCAAATAACTGAAGGAAATTGTAATGCTTCAGGACAGGAGTATCCATAGCATTGCTCTGTTGCTGGACAGATTCTTGTCCACATTTTTCTAATTTCACATGCCTCGACTCGGGGACTTTTGAGACTTTTTTTACCGTGCTCATGGTTTGCTCTTCATCAAATTATGGTATTGCTTTGCACTGCTGTAACTATATGTTATAATTATGTGGTCCTGTCAGTGTTAGACTTTGGTTTGTCCTGTTTTCTGTGATATCACTCCGGAGAAACATTGTATCATTTCTTGATGCATGTATGCATTTCTATATGACAATAAAAGAGGACTGAGTGTTCTCATGATCTAATCTAAATTCCATGATACCCTGTTGATTAGAAACATGAAATGTCATGAAAATAGAGAGAAATGTAAAGGAAATAAACATTCCTACATTTTACTAAGGCAAGGTTACCAACCTGGAGTCCAGGGACCCCATGCTTAATGGAATTGGTCCATGGCGTAAAAAAGGTTGGGAACCCCTGGTCTAAGGGATGGAATTTAGCATGATGTGAAGGAAGGTGAGGACTTTATGGGGTGAAGGGCTAGTTTCCATGCTCTTTGGCTCCATATTACTGGCCCTCATCTGTGGCTCCACAATGTAGCCTTACTGATGAATCCGTGAGTATTCCTCGTCCTATTCAGCTGCTTCTCTAAGTAAAATTCCAGATTTGTTTTGAATTGGTGACAAATTTATGACTGGGAAAGATTGGGAAAGGTATTGACATTGGTATGGCATTTGAAACAAATTCAAGTTCAGTTGTTAACCAAAAGTTGAAAGGAAAATAGTGTTTTGGTAGGCTGTTGTAAGAAGGGTATCATTGGTATTTAGTTGTTTTGGTTATTTTGGAATTCATTGTTCCAACCTTATCAGAACATTGGTATTTTAGAATATGACACTCAATCATGTAAGTGAATCCTTTCAGCAGAATGTGGGTTTGTATAGCACCTACAAAGTGACAAAGCATCCCGGAGCGTCTTGTGGGACACTGATGGAACTCAGTTGTATCACAAGGAAGACAACGGGTAATCATCGTGAAGGTGGGGAAACCTCACAATAGGAGTTTCTTGAGTCATGTGACACTCCCTTTCATTTGCTCCCACACAGTTCTGTCAAAAATCAGGTATTGAACTCCTGCAATCAGTCACCAGGAGGAAATAAAACCTCACAAAGAGGATTAACTCCAAAGCCACATTTCACTTTTTTTTGGTCCAAAGTGAAACATTTCAAGAAAATAAACAGATGATTTAGATTTGCATAGCAGCTTTCTCAACTTCTGGGCTCACCAAGTGCTTCACAGCCAATAAAATATGTGTAAAAAGCAGGCTGTGTGGCAACGCAGGGAGAATGTCGGTCGATTGGTGCAAAGCCATTTTCTGCACAGAGCAATGTTGCAGAAACATTAACTTTGATTGACCAGGCCATCGCTAACTGTTCTTCATTAAGGCTGTAAACTCAGCCAGCTCCATCATGGGCACTAGTCTCCCCAGCATCCAGGACCCCTCACAAGGTGACGCCTCAGAAAGGTCATAGCCATCATTAAGGGCCGCCATCACAAAGTACATGCCCTCTTGTCATTGCTGCCATCAAGGAGGAGACAGACACTCAACACTTAAGGAACCATTCTTCCCTTCCATGGACAATGAACCCATGAACACTTCCTCAGTATTTTCCCTTACTTGTTTAACTTATTTTTTATATATATACACACACACTGTACTTCTTAGTGTAATTTACAGTTTTTATTATTATGTATTGCAATGTATTCCGCAAAATAACAAACTCCAAGACATATGCCGGTGATATTAAACTTGATTCTGAAGTAGTGCTGTACATTGTTTTGGTCCAGCTGAAAGATTCAAAGTGCATATGCAGTATAGAACCCTGAGATTCATCTTCCCGCAGGCATCCACAAAACGAAGAAGCACCGTGCAACCCGTTCAAAGAAAACATCAAACACCCAACGTGCAAAGAAGAACAAATCGCGCAAATAGAAAAAAAACGAGCGAAAAACACTCAGAATATAAAACGTCACACTGCAGAGTCCTTGAAACAGTCTAGAAGAGTTTGGCTCAGTTCAATTTAGTGTTGCATCGTTTGTTGACAGCAGGCTGCAAAACCAGTCTGACCTGATCAGAATCACACAAAATAGCAATTAAAAAAACGAGTAACAAGTTGGTCGAGAATTGGAGCTGATCATGGATTCACACTTCGCCATTAGGCCACAGGCTCCATTTTGAACTTTGCTCTCAATCACGCTGAGTTCCGTAGGAGACAGTGAGAGTGCCAGATCACTCCGTCGGCCCAAAAACACATTATCAAAATGTAAATGACTGGCTCCAATCGCACACAGATATGAGTAGTAGAGGTATATTTAAAAGAAGAAGGAGAAGAAGAAACAGTTTCATGAGCTGACTACAGGCCGTTGCCATTGGTTGCTGGCGCCATCTTGCCACAGGCATGTCTTTATTTTATCAGGGTTATTAGTTTAAATCTTAATGCTCAAACCTCTGACGAGAAACTTGAACCCACAACCTATGTCTAGATTATGCTTACTTCTACCTCTCTGTAGATAATAAAGGTTTGTGGAGGCTGGTCAAAATTCAATGAAGTGCCATTAGAGAGAAGCATCGTTAATGAAAAACTTAATAATAAGTAACTTTTCTGCTTTTGCAGACAACAGATTGTGAATTTCAATTTATATGAGCTAGATCATTTTGGACACTTGTAGAAAAACGGATCCTTTTTCAGTAACCAGATTTTAGCTTGCTTCCATAATCAATAATGTTTACAGAATACAATGAACTGAATTATAATTCAGATTGTATAAATAATGGTTATCAAAAGGTGGTGTTTGTGTTGTAGGGTGCCATCTGTGTGCAGTCTGCTCTTTGTGTCACTAATACAGTTCCATTACTGTCAACAACACCTTACTTCAATTCACAGATATCAGTTACAATTGTGAGAGAAGACAATTATACTTCATACTTCATACTTTATTGTTGCCAAACAATTGATACTATAATGTACAATCATCACAACGATATTTGATTCTGCACTTCGTGCTCCCTGGAATACAAATCGATAGGAAATATTAAAAATTTAAATTATAAATCATAAATAGAAAATAGAAAAGGGAAAGTAAGGTAGTGCAAAAAAACCGAGAGGCAGGTCCGGATATTTGGAGGGTACGACCCAGATCCGGGTCAGGATCCATTCAGCAGCCTTATCACAGTTGGAAAGAAGCTGTTCCCAAATCTGGCCATACGAGTCTTCAAGCTCCTGAGCCTTCTCCCGGAGGGAAGAGGGATGAAAAGTGTGTTAGCTGGGTGGGTCGTGTCCTTGATTATCCTGGCAGCACTGCTCCGACAGCGTGCGGTGTAAAGTGAATCCAAGGACGGAAGATTGGTTTGTGTGATGTGTTGCACCGTGTTCACGATCTTCTGCAGCTTCTTTCGGTGTTGGACAGGACAACTTTCATACCAGGTTGTGATGCACCCTAGGAGAATGCTTTCTACGGTGCATCTATAAAAATTAGTGAGGGTTTTAGGGGACAGGCCAAATTTCTTTAGTTTTCTCAGGAAGTAAAGGTGCTGGGGGGCCTTCTTGGCAGTGGACTCTGCTTGGTTGGACCAACTCAGGTCATTTGTGATATTGACCCCGAGGAACTTAAAGCTTTTGACTTGTTCCACTTGCGCACCACCGCTGTAAATGGGGTTGTGTGGTCCGCTACTCCTTCTGAAGTCAACAACCAATTCCTTCATCTTGCTGACATTGAGGGATAGGTTATTATCTTCGTACCATGCCACCAGGTTCTTAATTTCCTCTCTGTACTCAAACTCATCATTACTCAAGATACAGCCTACAATTGTGGTGTCATCAGCAAATTTACGTATTGAGTTTGATGGAAACTTGGCTACACAATCATGGGTGTACAGTGAGTACAGCAGGGGGCTGAGTACACAGCCTTGTGGGGCACCGGTGCTCAGAGAGATTGTAGAGGAGAGCTTGTCCCCTATTTCAGACATTTACCAAATAAATACACGAGGCCCTTCATTGGCCAGGGTTGACCATGGATGCTGCGTCCTAGCTTTCTACATGATACGCCAGCGAGGGCAGATCGATACAGGGAACAGGCTGTTGCCCATGCAGCTTCTCCATCTCCAGGCAGCTGATGAATCCAAAGGAACGGCAGAGGCCAATACGGTTTGGCACCAGCGGCGTCGCACGAGTTGCCAGTCAGCATTGAACTCAACATAAGACTGCCTTAGGGACTCCAGCTCAGAACTTCTCCTCACAGTTACTCACAAAGCCTTACCTTTGAGTGGGAATAGCCGCAAGGTAGTGGAGGTTTGAGATCAGAGTTTATTTCTCCTGAGATGAGTTGCAAACTATGGCTGATGAGCCTGAAATGACTGGTTTTAAGATAGATAGAGAGATACTTTATAGATCCTAAAGGAAATTACAGTGTCACAGTAGCATTGCAAGTGCACAGTTATAAATATTAGAGGAGAAGTAGAAAGAATAAAAAATAAGTTACCACAAACAGTCTAACAGGAGGGGGTCATCACTTCCCCAGCTACAGGTTGACTCATTACAGAACCTAATAGCTGAGTGTAAGAATGACCTCATACAGTGCTCTTTGGAGCAGTGCAGCTGTCTTAGTCTATTACAAAAAGTGCTCCTCTGTTCAGTCAAGGCACCAGTAACACGTCTTTGCCCCTTCTCCTGTCAGTAGAAGTGGAACCACGGCTTAGGAGCTGAGACACACATGAAGGCTCGGAACTCATCTTGGTTGTCAGAGGCTATCTGAGGTGAATGTCTTTAGGAGCTCTTAATAGGTAGTGGGAGCTTATCCCCACTATCTTCCCTGGCTATCTCAACCTTAGGAACCATATAAATACAAGGGGTGATTGATATGTTCATGGCCTAAGGTAGAAGGAGTCAATTTTAGAAAACCTAGCACATCATTTTTCAACATATTCCTTCCTACATTTACACAATTAGTCCAGCGGTCATGGAGCATACGGATCCCTTCTTTGTAGAAGTCGGCGTCTTGAACCCCCAGAAAGTGGTCCACAGCAGGGGTGATTGATAAGTTTGTGGCCTACGTGGATGTAATGACAGCTATATAACTCATGTCCTTCTACCTTAGGCCACGGACTTATCAATCGCCCCTCGTACATTGCTTATTTGTTAACAAAAACTTACATACAGAAGGGAAAAGAATAGATTCCACAAGTAAGGACTGATGCAAAACGTAGAAAAGCTAATAAAAGCCAGAAGTGCCAAAAGCTATTCTGCAAACAGGTTTGGATATAAAGGTGGGAATGTTACCATACTCTTCCTTTGTATGGTTACCACATTGAGAGAAGGTGATATTTTGCATATTCAGGGTTGATCAGTCCCTGGCTCGTATCCCAGCAGCATCGGTCCATGGCTCACACATCCAGATCCACAGCCATCTGGATGCTCGCTCAGCAGCCTCTGTGACAGTCCCGATGGCTGTTTTCTTTCCAGCCCCGTAATGCCAAGCAGAGAGTAGGTTCTGCACCGCGAGCAAGCAGCAAACCTCCACACCCCACTATAGGCTCACATTGTGCCCTATACCCTGTCTCTGGCACTGCTCTACCAGCTCCTGGTATTTGGCTTTCTTACACTTAAACACCTTCGCAATCCTTCTTCCCAAGAAAAAGTGAAAAGCAGAATTTTCAATATCTATGACTATCTAAATCTGAATCTACACTTCTTCAACAGATAATTTATCTTTGTGTTGTTATGAAGGCCAAAGTTGCAGTCCACTTGTGTTTTCACCAAAACACTTTGCAATTTACAGTAATTACCCTCTCCCAATACAAGCCAAAATACTTTTAGAATTATCTTTCTTTATAAAGAAAGAAAGAAAAGAATTATACCTTGTCTTATAAACCAGTAAAACAAGATTCACTAGTTCCTCATTATTTAATTTTGTTCATTTTTTTCTGTTCTTCCTACCAAAACAAATAGCCTTGCATGCTTCCCATATTTGCCACCTGCTTTAATTTGGCCATATCACTATTCAAATTCTTTGGTCTTGCTGATAAGTCACTTTCTGCTGAGGGTTGTGCAATCAATTTGTAACAAACTTTGATGTTACATGTTCTTTTCGTCTTCATTAAAATTATGTGAATATGTTAACATGCTAAACATGATACAACATATTACCCCTCTAAAGATCTTAACCTGACAAACAGGAAGCAATTAGTTGTATTTTCCATAATATGCTCTGATAAATAATGAAAGCTGTGATTTCTGCTTACTCACAAACATGAGGAATTCTGTAGGTGCTGGAAGTCCGAAGCCACAAACTGAAAATGCTGGAGGAACTCAGCAGGTCAGGCAGCGTCAAGGGAAATGAATAAACATTCCACATTTTGGGTTGAGACCTGACAAAACCAGCAAAGACAAGCGATCTTGTAGTGAAGAAAACCTAATGAAACTAAATTAGGAATATAACGGTTTAATTAGCAGTCTTGTAGCTATATTAGCGGTACTAAGGGGTTTAATAATATAACAAGTGTAACTCAAGTGAAGTTAGTGCAATTAGCATATTTAAGCAGTCAACAAAAAAAATCATTCCCCGAGGCTCACTCCCTTTTCAGTACACCAAACTAAACTACCGAAGTGTGAATACGTAACTATACTCATTTGCTTCAACCACGCCCTGACCCATGTGACAGATTACCATAATAAACTTGCCACAATATAGACAGAAAATGGATACAGTCATACTTAAATTGTCTGCTTCTTGAAGCAATGTACTGAATGAATTAGGTAGGGGCTGTATCAATGGTTTTCCGTCCATTTATTAAACACGGTTGTTTGAAAAGGGACTAAAAGGCGATTCAACCTAACTGTTCCTATAGACCAGGGGTCGGCAAACTTTTTGCCCCTGTGGGCCGGACTGCGCATTAATGAGCAGACAGTGGGCCAGATAAATGCCATAAAAAAAACTTGAAATATGGGAATTATCCATTTAATCCATTTGCCTCAAATTAATGAATAACTCATGCTGGGAAATCATTTGTGCTTAACCAGGGTTGCCAATTAGTAATCAAAGAACTCAGTTTAGTTGCAATTTCTTTCAATCAAGGCATTTTTGAATCTATTAAAAGGACACTAAGAATCTTTAAACATAAAATGTATGAACATGATGCATTGAATGGTGGTAAATTAAGTATAATAAAAAAGAAAATTTTAATGCAAACAGTCGATAAATCAATGTGATACTTGATGCTGTTTGCTGCTTGAAAGCTGCTCAATATTGGATGTCAAACTTGTTGATGGCAAGAGTATGACTTGTTGATGGTAAGAGTCAATCTTGTTCTCAAATAGTTCTTGGTGTGCTTCATTTTTGAAAATAATTGCTCACACAGATAAGTGCTGGCAAACAATGATGTCATTTTTTTTTCATGGTCCATTAAGTTGGGATACTTCCCACTTGGATGAATATATTTTCTATAGAAGTCAAGCACTGACACATCTTCAGAATGAAATTTTGATCTCAATATGTCGTCACGCTGCATCTCAATCAATTCCATTTGAAAAATTTCTGATACAGTGTCCACTTCCACATCAAATGGAGTAGCAAACAGCTTGAACACATTTGCATGCAAGCGAAAATCAGCAAAACGAGATGAAAACTTCTTTCTCAATTCTTGGACCATATTCACAAAAATGCCTGGAACTTGTGCTTTACATTTTTGAGAAGTGGGAAAATGTGCACAGTATATTTTTGAAGCTGGTACTCCCACAGTTGCAGCTTTCTTTCAAAGGCCACAATGTGACCATCAAGTGCAATTGAAAAAAATTGCAATTCGTTGCAGGCATCCCTTAAACAACTTTTAACATCTGCTGACATTTCTTCAACTTGCTGTGTGATCGTTCTTGCTGACAGGCTGATAGATGCAAATAAAGATTTCTTTTCAGGGCAAACAATATCCACCGCTGCCAGTAAACATTCTTCCACAAACTCTCCATCTGTAAAAGGCTTCATCTTTTCTGCAATACGTTTTGAGACTTCGTAGCTGGCACGGGTATTTCCTTCATTTTCACTGCTTTTCTTGGCAAAAAAATGACGTTTGTTTTCCGAAACTAGCCTTGACTCGCACAACTTCATCTTTCCTTGCTTGCCCAATAAACTTGTTCAAATTTCCACTATGGCGGGTCTCGTAATGTTGCCTGATATTTGCCACCTTCTTCACAGCTACATTTTCTTGGCAAATGAGACAAACTGGTTTCCCAGCTTGCTCGATGAAGAAGTAATCTAGTGTCCAAGTGTCTTGGAAATTTCGGCACTCAGTGTCTAACTTCCGCGTTTTGCATTCATTGCCATTGGAATTTTTTTCTTCGATTTTATTTTGAAATGCGAGTTATTCAACAAGTATTGTAGCACATGTAAATACCTGGATATTTAGTGTGGATTTCTGGTTAAAACACAGTGACGCTGTTTCTGTTTACAAATTTGAATGATCCCACCTGAAAATCTGCGCGTGCACGGAGAGTATCTAATACATATTAATAAGGTAGTTTGCCTTCCCATTATTCGTATATCCTAGTGTGTGATTTGGAACAAGACGAAACCTGGGGCCAGTGTAAAAAGACGCCATGCATGTCTATTAGTGTGGTCGCGTAAAACACTCAGAATAAGGAAAAATCGCTCGCGGTCCGGTCAAAATACCTTTATGGGCCGGATCTGGCCCGTGGGCTGTAGGTTGCCTACCCCTGCTATAGACAGAGAGAGAAAAATCTACTAAGATTACTACAACTGAATTGCTGCTCATTTCATTATTACATACTAATTTTAGAGGGATACTACTGGGGAAGTATTTAGATGAGGGTTTTTCAGGTAACTATGATTAGGACTGAACTTCAAGATTTTATTGGTACTTAAGTTCTATCTTTAAATTATCTGTTGACTAGTAATGAAGAAACAGCTCTCAACTTTGTCCATTGCATTTGGTTCCCTTGATGTGACCACTTCTACAGCATGAGACCCAGCACAGAGTGAATGACTGCCTTGCTGGTCACCTGCACTCCGTTCAGAATGAGCACCTTGGGCTCTGGGTTATGGGCTATTTTAATTGCCTTCCTCATTGCCACATCAACCTGACTGTGCCTGGAATTCTCCACTGCCAGGGTGAAGCCAAATGCATACTAGAGTAGTGGCATCTCATATTCCTCCTGGGTAGTCTACAACACACAACATGAGCATTGAATCTGCCAATTTCAGGTAACCTGTGATCCCTGTTACTTTCTGTCTCTCCTTCTGACATTCCCAGGGTCCCTCTTCTTTCCAACCCACCTCTTACTCAACCCTTTTTATGCAGTTACCCATCCCCCCATTACTTACACACCGCACTCACTTATTCCTCTATCCCCTCCCCTTCTCCCACCCGCCAACTCTAGGTAGCCCCCGGTAAGCCTCAGGCTCGCTCAACTCGCTTTCGTCTAGGAAAGGCAGCCTTCGGCCCCGCCAAAGTGGGTAATCAAGTTTGTGTGGATGCTATGTGATGTACCCCACCCCGCCAAATAACAGACAATGCACCATATGCAATTAAATGATTACAATTTATGGATATTACATAGTTCCAGTAATATCTATAAATTGTAATCATTTAATCGCCTTACCCGGTTCCACTCATCACCTTTCTTATTAGATTCCAAAATCTGCCGCCGTCTGCCATCTCCCAGCCTCTGTTGCTATCTTAACTCTCCACTCCCCCACCTGAGTCCATCCACACAGCAACCTCTCCTCACCCAGACCCACCAGCTCCTGTCTCACTCCTCCCTTGGTTTGTTTTATAGTAGCTATCTCCCTTCAGTGGGTGGTGGGGTGGAGATATGTCTCTACCAAAGGAGGTATAAGGGTTCCTGCTCTCTGCTAGCCTGCCGGTCCCCCTTGGGCAAGGAGTAGTCCCTGCCTAGACCCCAAACAGGGTCATAAGAAGGCATAGGAGCAGGTGGTAGATGGTTGTATGAGCAGCTGGTGTATAGCATAAGTCCTGGTTGTGTCAGGCAGACAATCTCTGAAGAATATTGATAATGTCTGGGGTCAACCATGTTGAAAAGACATTGCCCAGAAGAAGGCAATGGCAAACTACTTCTGTAGAAAATTTTACCAAGAACAACCACCGTGATCGCTCAGGTCATACTACACAACATATAACGAGTGAACCATCTCCCTTCTACACGCTCAGACCTGAGACATGGTCCTGACCTGAAATATTGGCTTTCCATTTGCCTCACAGACGCTGCCAGACCTCCTGAGTTCCTGGAGCAGCTCAATGTTTTTATTTTCCCATGTTGACTCATTAACTTTGAAACAAGATCTCTACTTCCCTTCCCACAGATGCAGACTGACCAGCTGAATATTTCCAGCTGTTTCTGTTATTTGTTTGGTAAATAACCTCATGTAGTCGCACTGCAGAATCTTACTTTGCAACCAACCAGATCCTCTTCGCAAGGATCTTGGTGTGCACACCAACAGCATCTGAGGTGGTGACATAATGTTTTACAATTAGCGAATGTGTGGTCCTGCCGGTGACTATTGGGACTTTAGGAACTTGAGGAGAATCGGTATGTCACCAAAGACGTCAGTAAATTTCTACAGACGTGTGGCGGAGAGCATTCTGACTGGTTGCATCACTGCCTGGCACAGCAGCTCTGATGCACAGGATCTAAGTAGGCTGTATTGGATTGTATGCTCAGCCAGCTCCACCAGGTCTACAACCCTCCTCACCACCCAAGTGCCTCCACCACTAAAGACCCTCTCCACTGAGGCATGCCCTCTTCTCGTTGCTACTTCAGGAAGGAAGACCCACACTCCACATTTTAGGAACAGTTGCTTCTCCTCTGAACCCATTCAAAGTTCAAAGTAAAATTATTATCAAAATGTCACCGTATACATTTCTTGTGGGCGTACAATAAATCCATAATAAAATAATAACCATAATAGAATCAATGAAAGACTTCACGAACTTGGGCGTATAACCAGTGTCCAAAGACAATAATCTATGCAAATACAAAAAGAAGAAATAATTAAGCAATAAATATTGAGAACATGAGATGAAGAGTCCTTGAAAGTGAGTCCATAGGTTAAGGGAACTGTTCAGAGATGGGGCAAGTGAAGTTGAGTGAAGTTATCCCCTTGGATCAAGAGCCTGATGGTTGAAGAGTAATAACTGTTCCTGACATGAGTCCTGAGGCTCCTGTACCTTTGTCCTGATGGTAGCAATAAGAAGGGAGCATGATCTGGTTGGTGGGGGAACTTGATGATGGATGGTGCTTTCCTGCAACAACATTTCATATATAGATGTGCTCAATGGCGGGGAGGGCTTTACCTGTGATGGACGAGGCCATATCCACTACTTTTTGTAGGATTTTCCATTCAAGGGCATTGGTGTATCTATACCAGACTGTGATGCAGCCAGTTAATATACTCTCCGCTACAAGTCTATAGAGGGTTTGTCAGAGTTTTAGGTGTCATGACAAATCTTTGCAAACTCCTAATGAAGTAAAGGTGCTGCTATGCTTTATTCATAATTGCCCATGCATGCTGTACCCTAGACAGGTCATGAAATGATAACATCAAGGAATTTAAAGTTGCTGACCCTCTCCACCTCTGATCCTCCACTGAGGACTGGCTCATGGACCTCTGGTTTCCTCCTCTTGAAGTTGATAATCAGTTCCTTGGTCTTGCTGACATTGAGTGAGAGGTTATTGTTGTGGCACCACTCAGCCAGATGTTCAAACTCCCTCCCTTGTGCTGATTTGTCACCACCTTGCATTCCATGAACACTACCTCACTATCCCTCTATTGCATTGTTTATTTGTTTATTTGTTTCTTTGTTTGTCTTTATTGTGGTAACTTACAGTAATTTTATGGCGTGCACTGAACTGCTGCCACAAATCAACAAATTTCATGACACATGTGAAGCACCTTCAATTACTCCAGAAGACTGAGGTTTGGTAAAATACTGAAAGGCTTTTATTCGCTGTACAATACGACCTCCACAGTGAGTGTCTGCCCCCGGACTGAGAGGGAGGGGCAAGGCGAACACCTTTATACAGGACTCTGTGGGAGGAGCCACAGGGGCAGTCAGCAGAGGGGTGTGTCCAGACAGATAACCGAGTTACAACATATGTACATGGTTTACCACATTCACCCCTCCTTTTTTTAAAAAGAGTCCTGCGGGGTGAAGTGACTGACAATATTTACAAGAAGTATATTTACAGGTTAAGTCTATCAGGCGGTCGAGTCCGTCGCTGTGATCTATGTAGCACCGGTGATGGCGGTTGTGCTGGCTCCGGCCTGACTTCAGACGCCAGCACGTTAGGCGTCGTTAATCCCTCGTGCGTGTGGGTCACGCCCGGTATGAGAGTGTCGTGTGGTGTCTGTATAGGGTTTGGGGTGCACGGTGTCTCGTAGGTACATACATTGATGGGTACGGGGTCAATAGTCACCACAGAGTGTTCAGGGTAGGGGCCTGGAGCTCCTGCGGGCACCAGGTTGCGGATGGAGACCGTGTCCTCCCGCCCATCAGGTAAAACCACGTAGGCATACTGGGGGTTCGCATGAATTAAGTGAACCCTCTCGACTATCGGGGAGTATTTATTGCTCCTCCCATGTTTCCAAAGCAGCACTGGCCCCGGGGACGTCAGCCAAGTTGGTAGGGTGGTTCCCGTGGTCGATTTTCTGGGAAAAGAAAAGAGCCGCTCATGAGGGGTGGCATTGGTGGCCGTGCATAACAGGGAGCGGATGGAGTGGAGTGCCTCAGGAAGGACCTCCTGCCAGCGGGAGACCGGCAGTCCCTTTGACCTGAGGGCTAAGAGTGTGGCTTTCCACACTGTGCCATTCTCCTGCTCTACCTGTCCATTCCCCCGGGGATTATAGCTCGTGGTCCTACTGGTTGCAATTCCCCTAGCCAGTAGATATTGGCGCAGCTCATCACTCATAAACGAGGACCCCCTGTCACTGTGGATATAGCATGGGTATCCGAACAGAGTGACGAGCTTGCGCAGGGCTTTTATAACTGACGTGGTAGTGGTGTCGGGGCAGGGGATGGCGAAGGGGAACCACGAGTACTCGTCAATTACGTTAAGAAAGTACACATTGCGGTCGGTGGAGGGAAGGGGGCCCTTAAAGTCAACACTCAGTCGCTCAAAGAGGCGGGTGGCCTTGATGAGTTGTGCCTTTTCGGGTCGGTAGAAGTGCGGTTTGCACTCTGCGCAGACTTGGCAGACTGGTCATCATCCTGATCTCCTCAAGGGAGTAAGGCTTTCACGAAGTGGAAAAGCCGGGTGACTCCCGGGTGGCAAAGGTCTACATGTAGGGCGTATAGCCGGTCGATCTGCACGCTGGCGCATGTTCCCCGGGATAGGGCATCGGAGGGCTTGTTGAGCTTCCCAGGCCTGTACATGATGTCATAGTTGTAGGTGGAGAGTTCGATTCTCCACCTCAGAATTTTATCATTTTTGATTTTGCTCCGCTGCTGATTATTAAACATGAACGCGACTGAGCGCTGGGCTGGTCAGTTAGCAGGGTGAACCTTTTGCCGGCAAGATAGTGCCTCCAGTGCCTTATAACTTCTACTATGGCCTGGGCCTCTTTCTCTACCGCAGAGTGCCGAATTTCAGGGCCTTGAAGGGTATGGGAGAAGAACGCCACTGGTCTTCCTGCCTGGTTGAGGGTAGCAGCCAGCGCAAAGTCGGAGGCGTCACTCTCTACTTGGAAGGGAATGGCCTCATCCACCGCATGCATTGCTGCTTTGGCAATGTCCCCTTTTATGCGGTTGAAGGCCATGTGGGCCTTGGCAGAGAGGGGGAATGTGGTGGACTTGACCAGGGGGCGGGCCTTGTCTGCATAGTTAGAGACCCATTGGGCGTAATATGAAAAGAAACCCAGGCACCTTTTGAGGGCTCTGAGGGTATTGGGAAGAGGGAGTTCCAACAGGGGGCGCATACGGTCGGGGTCAGGGCCAATGACTCCATTCTCCACGACACACCCAAGGATAGCAAGTCGGGTGGTCCCAAATACACACTTGTCCTTGTTATAGGTGAGGTTGAAAGATTTGGCCGCTTGGAGAAATTTTTGGAGGTTGTTGTCATGATCCTGCTGGTCGTGACCGCAGATGGTGATGTTATCCAGATATGGGAACGTGGCCTTCAGTTGGCACTGGTCCACCATCTGGTCCATTGCCCTCTGGAAGACAGATACACCATTCATGACACCAAAGGGGACGCGCAGGAATTGATAAAGCCTGCCGTCCGCCTCGAAGGCAGTGTAAGGATGGTCCTCCCGGCGGATAGGGAGCTGATGGTAAGCGGATTTTAGGTCTATGGTCAAGTACACCTTGTACTGTGCTATATGATTGACCATATCTGCGAGGCGGGGTAGAGGGTACGCGTCGAGCTGCGTGAACCTATTGATGGTCTGGCTATAGTCCACGACCATCCTATTCTTCTCCCCGTTCTGAACAACCACCACCTGCGCCCTCCAAGGACTTGTGCTTGCCTCAATGACCCCCTCCCTGAGTAGCCGCTGCACCTCCGACTTAATGAAAGCTCTGTCCCCCACGCTGTACCTCCTGCTTTTAGTTGCCACAGGTTTACAGTCGGGGGTCAGGTTGGCGAACAGCGGTGGGAGAGGGATCCTGAGGATGGAGAGGCCGCAAGTGGTGTCGGTAGTGTGGCAGTTGGCATGATGTTGGGTGGGATGCGTGGGTCGGTGTGTGTGTGTGTGGTCAGTAGCGGGGAACGTGACATATCTCTACAAAGCAGGGGATTTATGACAGTAATTGGTGGGAGGGGCCCATCATACTTCATTGTCATGCTTTTCAGGTGGCTCTGGAAGTCCAACCCCAACAGCACAGGGACACACAGTTGAGGCAAGACCGGTAACTTAAAGTCCCGATACTCTGTGCCCTGCACCACTAGTGTCGCTACACAACCCCCCCGGATGTCTGTTGTATGCGACCCGGAGGCCATGGTGACCCTTTGACTTACCATAGAACCATAGAAACTACAGCACAGAAACAGGCCCTTTGGCCCTTCTTGGCTGTGCTGAACCATTTTCTGCCTAGTCCCACTGACCTGCACACGGACCATATCCCTCCATACACCTCCCATCCATGTATCTGTTCAATTTATTCTTAAATGTTAAAAAAGAACCCGCATTTACCACCTCGTCTGGCAGCTCATTCCATACTCCCACCACTCTCTGTGTGAAGAAGCCCCCTCTAATGTTCCCTTTAAACTTTTCCCCCCTCACCCTTAACCCATGTCCTCTGGTATTGTTTTCCCCTTGCCTCAGTGGAAAAAGCCTGCTTGCATTCACTCTATCTATACCCATCATAATTTTATATACCTCTATCAAATCTCCCCTCATTCTTCTATGCTCCAGGGAATAAAGTCCCAACCTATTCAACCTTTCTCTGTAACTGAGTTTCTCAAGTCCCAGCAACATCCTTGTAAACCTTCTCTGCACTCTTTCAACCTTATTTATATCCTTCCTGTAATTTTGTGACCAAAACTGAACACAATACTCCAGATTCGGCCTCACCAATGCCTTATACTTACCGGCCGTATCATGAGTCCACAATGCTGCACCGTGGCCGGGTGGATAAAACTCTCCGTGCTGCCTGTGTCAAACAGGCAGCTTGTCCTGTGCCCCTCCACCAGGATGTCCATCATTGACCTTGCGAGCTGGTGGGGAGCGCTTTGGTCGAGGGTCACGGAAGCCAGGGTGGGGTCGCTGTCTTGGTCCAACGCGGTAGGGTGGCCCATGAGCACCCGTTGGTCGTAGGCGGTGGGAGGTGGCGCCGACCAAGATGGCCGCCCCCATGTCTCGCACATGGTGGCAGTGTGCAGGGAAGATGGTGACCCCCATGTCTCGCACGCGGCGCTGCTCGATCCCGCTCGCGGTTTTGACTTACAGACCTTGGCGAAGTGGCCCTTCTTTCCGCAGCTGGAACAGGTAGCTTGTCGGGCCGCGCAGCGTTTCCGGGGGTGCTTCTCCAGTCCACAGAAGTAGCACTTCGCGGACTCATGACTGGCTGCAGCCGACGTCGATTCGCCGGCGGGTTGCGGGGTCTGCGGCGCCCACGAGGCCATCGGGGGATCGCGTGCCTGGAGAGCCTCGGAGTTATGCAGAGCGGCCTCCAACGTATCAGTCAGCTCGATCGCCGAACTTAGGGTAAGATCGGCTTTTTCCAGCAGCCGCTGGCGCACGTACACTGACCTGGTCCCCGTAATGAAGGCGCCTCTCACTAGGAGTTCTGCATGCTGCACCGCCGTCAGCTCCTGGCAATTGCAGGCCCGCACAAGCGTCCGTAGGGCCCGGACAAGCTCAGCACTTGATTCCCCGGACCGCTGTTCCCGTGTCGCTAAGCGATGCCGAGCATAGACGCTGTTTATCGGCCGCAGGTATTGTCTTTTGAGTGCGTTCATCGCGCCGTTGTAGTTCGGCTGGTCTCTGATCATCGAATAAACCCGTGGACTGACCCTGGAGAGTAGAACTCTGCGCTTCGCTACGGGGTCGGTCGCTTTAATCTCCTCTAGATACGCTTTGAAGCAGGCCAGCCAGAGTTTGAAAGCGTTTCCAGCGTCAGGCATTTGCGGATCGAGGTCTAATTTGTCTGGTCTCAGGGAATGTTCCATGTTTTAAAATGTACAGCGAATAAAATTGAAGCACCTTCAATTACTCCAAAAGACTGAGGTTTGGTAAAATACTGAAAGGCTTTTATTCGCTGTACAATACGACCTCCACAGTGAGTGTCTGCCCCCAGACTGAGGGAGAGGGGCAAGGCGAACACCTTTATACAGGACTCTGTGGGAGGAGCCACGGGGCAGTCAGAGGAGCCACAGGGGCAGTCAGCAGAGGTGTGTGTCCAGACAGGTAACCGAGTTACAACATATATACATGGTTTACCACAACATGTTTGTGATAATAAACCTGATTCGGGTTCCAGCCTACTTACTGCCAATATACAACTTTCCATGAGAGCATGAGTAAGGCAGATCATCATGCAGAACTTGAAGAAACAAAGCCCTATTTTAGTCCCAAAGACAACCTCCAGGATGTGTGGAACTACCAACATGCTGAATGGGATAGATTCAAAAGATAATTATCACTTTAAAGTTGAGCACCCATGAGGCAGTGTGAATTATCATCAGTAGTAGATGTGTGAAGTGTGGTCCATTGTATCCTGTATTTCATGGCTCTGATTTCCCTCAGACCGGAGTCAGAGAATCATAGAGAAATAGAACACAAATAAAGGCCCTTCAGCATAACTCTTTCATGATGACCCAGATGCCATTCTAAGCTAATCTCATTTGCCCAGACAAGAGAGAATCTGCAGATGCCGGAAATCAAAGAAACACGCACAAAATATTGGAGGAACTTGGCAGACCAGGCAGCATCAATGGAAAAGAATTTTGGGCTGAGACATCTTGGCCCAAAACATCAGCTGTACTCTTTTCCATAGATGCTGCCTGGCCTGCTGAGTTCCTCCAGCATTTTGTGTGTGTTGTATTGTTCATTTGCCGAGGTTTGACCTGTATCCCTCTTAACACTTCTCAGCCAAGTACCTGTCCAAATGTCTTTGAAATGTTGTTATTGTATCTGCCTTAACTACTTCCCATTTCAGTTTGTTCTATATACAGTACATACCTCCTTCTATGTGAAAGATATACCCCTCAGGCTCCTATTAAATCTTCCCCTTCTCACTTTAAACCTATGCCCTCTAATTCTTGATTTCCCAACTCTGAGGAAAATATCTATATGCTTATACCTATCTATGTCCCTCGTGACTTTATACACCGCTGTAATATCATCCGTCATTCTCCTCCACTCCAAGAAATAAAGGTCCTAGCCTGCTGAGCTCTCTCAATAACAGGGGTTCCTAACCATTTTTTATGCCGTCGACCCCAGGTTGGGAACCCACGCTCTACAACCTTTCTCTCAAGTTCTGTCAGCATCCTCATGAATTTTCCTGCATCCAGTGAAATGAATTACTGTTACTCTCTACTGTAATCATGAAGGAAGGGGACAACTGTTCTCGTGAGGAGCAGAGCAGAAAATACTTGGAGAAGACCATCTCCATGTGGAAGTTGCATGTCCGTCCCGTGACTGCATGGGTTTCCCTCGGTGCTCCAGTTTCCTTCTGCATCACAAAGGTATGGCTTTACCGTGGTTATTTGGCCACTGGAAAGAGTCCATAGGGTGTAGGCAAGTGGCAGAGTCTGGAGGGAATTGATGGGCAAGTGGGGAGAATAAGTTACATGGAAAATAGGTAGATGGCATAGACTTGATGGGCTGAAAGACCTTCATGTCTTAAATGAAATGTGTGAATGGTAGAAGGATCAGGCATTCCTATAACGGAGGTGAAGCTAAGGAGTTAGAAGCAGCTTGAATGGAGAAAGCAACATACAGCATAGCGATGTCACAGTCCTGGATCTGAACAAAGCTCATGAATGGAGGTGGTTGAATAAATAGCTTATGGGAGGGAAAGAATCAAAGAACACCTGCAACCATGGCTAGGGAAGAGTCCAGCGTACACATGCCAAAGAAAAGGCTGAACCACTTTCAGCCAGCAATGTCCAGTGGGTGATTCATTGAAGCTTTCTGCCGTTGTACACTAGCACAGAAACCATCCTTCAGCCAACCTTATCCATTCCAGATGAATCAGCTGAGAGCTTCGGTTACTGGCATCCCAGCTATTACCTCAATGTGTGGGCCCATTTCTTTTACAGCAATGATCCCACCCCCGTTAGCACTACGTATTGTTCTGTTGTCTGCGCATGTGCATTAGAAACAAACTCAGAAACATTATTCACTCTCTCTCTCTCCCTCTCTCATTTAATGTGAATAAACCAGTTAAAGCCATCTCCCATGTGTGTACTTTTATTTAATATTTATGTAGTTGTGCACAGACACAACAAATTGGCAACGAGTACAAACCTGAATGTCTGAGAATATCGCCAACTACACCGACAGTTACGGGACGAAACAGCGAGAGTTAAACAGCACGAGAAGGCCGTCACAGATGCTAACATACGTGTAAGTACAAAGTGACAGTAAAAGACACACTGAGCTTAAAGTGAAAATTCATTCGGGAAAGTTGATGAATTTGATAGTGCCAATGAGGGCTGGGAGTTGTATACGGAGAGTGTTAAACTGTATTGTAAAGTGAATGACATGGAAAGCCCCTGCACTGAGTGGGTGCAAGAACATACAGTTTCTTATGCAAATTAGTAACCCCTTCAAAGCTAGCAAGCAAGATGTTCGATGAAATTTTTACAATTTTACAAAATCACTTGAGCTCTAAAGCACTGGTAATATCTGAGAGATTTAGATTTCACAAAAGGAACCAGTCAATAGATGAAAGCCTTTCTAAATACATTGCAGAACTGCACAGACTTGCCTAGTACAATGATTTTAGAGATGGACTTTCTGATGCATTAAGAGATAGGCTTGTTCAAGGTATGCATAGTCAAAACACTTAAAAGTGGCTACAAGCTGAAAGCGACCTAACCTTAGAAAAGGCACTGACCATTGCAATATCATTAAAGACTACAGCAAAGGATCCAGCAGAACTACAGAAAAAGAGGTTAGAATGTGAAATGGACAAAATGTCCCTGAATGATGCATAAAACCAAAGATGTTATTGATGTGGCAAATCCTCCCGTGATGCAAGTGGCTGTTGGTTCAAAGAAAGTGTCACAGACAAGGTCACATAGAGAGAATGTGCAAGGCAGACAAAAAGCACAACTGAGTGAAAAGTCTCAAACACAAAACTAAGCAAATGCATAAAATTACTAAATGTAAAGCAGAATCAGACAACACTAAGTCTGACAAATGTGAACTGTCATGCCCAGAACTGCATAGCATAACTAAAGCAGATCAGAAGATCATCTGGATCACAATAGGTGTGTCCGGTGTAAAACTGAAAATGGAGCTGGATACAGGGTTAGCTTTGTCCATAATTAAAGAGACTGACTACAATAGACTATTTTCTAAGATACCATTAGAGAAGACCTCAGTGATGCTAAAGAGCTACACAGGTGAAAAAGCGTCTCCCAAAGGCAAACTGAAGGTGAATGTGATGTATGGAAGCCAAACACAACAGTTAGAGCTTTATGTATTGTAAAGTGGAGGGCCAGCACTTTTTGGATGTGAATGGTTGAGAAAAGTCCAACTGGACTGGTACTCAATCAAAACTCTCAGAGCGACATCTTGATGGAAGGGCTATTCTGACCTTTATAATAACAAGAAGGTCTTTGATGAAGTACTGACAGGTGTTGATCCTAAGAGAAGAGCATGGGGAAGTGGCAGTATGTTATGCTGACACCAACTGGAACCATTTTCCTTTGGGATAAGTATGATTTCAGTTAGTGAAGAGATTTCTCTCTCACTATTGCCCTCAATTTTACCAAGGCTTCTTAATGTAGCACTTGGTCACATGTTACTCTGATGTGAAAGGCAATGAACACCACGGCACCTCGGGAATCCATGTTTTCTCCCCACGATCCTAATTGGGACTGGAGCTCTCCTGGTGAATCCAAGCTGATCAAAAGAGGGCAGCAGTTTTATGAGCCAGTGCCAAATTATAATACTGTTGACATTATCGTAATCACTTTGCTAATGATCGAGGATTGACTAATTGGGCAGCAGTTAGCTGGATTAGATTTATCCGGTCTTTAGTGCTCAGGAAACGACACGGGTAACTTTTCACATTCTTGGATAGATGCCAGTTTTATATCTGTGCTTTTTTTATGTTTAGAGATACAGCATGGTTATAGGCTCTTCTGGCCCAACAATCTTGTGCCACCCAAATGCACCCATTTAACCTGCTCACCCCTACAGCTATGAAATGAGGGGAGAAACCGGAGCACCAGGAGGAAACCCACATGGTCACAAGGAGAACATACAAGCTCCTTACGGACAGTGGGGGAACTGGACCTTAGTTACTGGTGTTGTAATGTATCTTGCTAACCATTACGCTACCGTGCCGACAAGAAGCATAATTAGTTCTGGAACACGAGCCTTCATCACGATTGTTGTGTCTGTGAACAACCATGCATACATTAAATAAAAGCACACGTGCAGGAGATGGCTTTAACTGGTCTATTCCCATTGCAATGAGAGAGAAAGCAAGCAATGTGCATGCGCAGGCAGCAGATCAATACATAGTGTTGGGTGTGGGGTCATTGATCTAAGATATATGGATCCATACTTTACACTTCCTTTCCCTTTAGATTAATGCAACATAAAACTGCATATGCACAAACATTCAATTTCCCTTTCATAACCCACATTCCAAATAAACATGCTTTCATGGTTTCTGGTGTCACGTTGCTGGCAGTGACATCATCACTGACAGGGAAGTCTAGTGACTATAATGTGTCCATATTGTTAGATGCAATCAACTTCAGTGAGTTCTTCATTTGAGTATCCAGTATCTGGTCCACATGACGTCTCCATGTCTGATCTCCAACATCCGCTGTGTACATTGGCGGATCAGTTCTTGTAGCTATACTACCAGGGTCCTCTTGTCTTCTCTGTATCACACGCAAGGAATTCCTGTCCAATCTTGAAGCTCCTTGCTGCTTCACTTGGCAACTGGCTGAACTGTTTATTCTGTACTTCCCTCGTAGATCTGGTTTCAGGAGGTCTGTGCGAGATCTCAGATTCCTGCTCGTGAACAGCATTGCAGGTGTTTGATTTGCTGTCGCATGAACGAGTTCCAATACACAATAAGAGAGTTGTCCGCCTGTGCTGTTGAGGAATGTCTTCCTTGTCTATTATTTTAATGGACTTCTTGAAGGTTTGGATAAAACTTTCAGCTAACACATTTGTTGCTGGTGAGGAGCTGAATTGAAATGTCTGATGCCATTTTTCTTCCTGAATAGTCGGAATTTTCCTGACGTATATTGTGGTCCAATATCACTCAAAATCTAGTAAGCCATTTCTGCCAAAGGTAATCCTCAGAACGGAAACAGTCTTTTCTGATGTGGTTGACTTCATTGGTTTAACCTCTAGCCACTTCGAATGAGCATCCACAGCAATCAGGAACATGGGGTCCAGGAATGGCCCAGAAAAGTCAATACATACCTTTTGCCTTGGTGAAGATGGCCACTCCCACAGGTGTAACGGTGCCTGTGGTCGTGCATTTTGAACTTCTGGCATCCCAAACAGTTTTTGGCCAAGTCTTCAATCTGCTTATCCATTCCTGGCCACCACACGTAGCTCTGAGCAAGACACTTCATCTTGACTTTACCCAAGTGTCCTTTATGCAGATTTTCTAACACTCCGGTGCACAGTTGAGAGGGAGCCACAACATGAGATCCACAAGAAGAAAGTATTCTTTCTCAGCAATGTCTTGTCTCACTGAGAACTCTGGAAACATAGGGTTACCATGAGCTGGCCATCCTTGCATGGTGATTTCATAGACTTTTGACAATGTCGGTTGATTCCTTGTTTCCCTTTGTATTTTGGAATTTGTTACTGGTAACTGGTCCACCAATGCAGTGTGGAACACTTCTGCTGGGTCACAGAACAAAGACTTTTCTTCTTCAGTTGCCAGTAGTGGAAGATGTGACAAGCCATTAGCTTTGCTGTGTTGTTTGATACCCTTGAGCTCCATGTCATAAGAGTGGGCTCCTAGGAATAGTGCCCAACGTTGTAACCAGGTAGCATTCATCACTGGAATTCCCTTCCTGGGATTGAAAATGGACACAAGGTGATCTGGTGATCTGTCACTAGCGTAAACTTCTGTCTGTAGAGATAGTGATGGAACTTCTTTATTCCCCATACCAGACTAAGGAGCTCTCAGTCGATCTGTGCATAGCTGTGTTCTGCGCTTGTCAGTGATCTTGAAGCAAACGCAACTGGGCATTCAGATCCTTCTTTTCCTTATCTTACTTCTTCTTCTTTCAACTATGATTCTACTACTAAGCTGCATGCGACGGGAACCTTCGATTTACATTTTGATGGTGCGTTTTTGGGCCGTTTGAGTGACCTGGGGCCTTGCTGGCTCTGACGCGGTTCGGTGAGGTTTCGAGCAGAGTGTACGGCTTGGAGGTGGGCTGAGAGCCCACAATCGACTCAATTTCTCACCGATCTCGCCAACTAAAGGGTCAAGAAAGATTAAAATGAACGAGAACGAGAGCAGAAGTTGAGCGGTTTTCAGCACTGTCTGCCTGCGTTTGACCAGTTTCTCTCTCTCTCCGCTTGCTCACTGCTGCCAGATGAAGGTACTGGAGTTTTGGGTCTTGAGCAAGGTTTGATTGCGTGATTTGTGGATTAGACTTGTTTTTAGAGGAATGAAGTTCATGTTACAAATGTTTCTAGTTTCTGGTTACTCCCTTTTTAATGCTATTTTGTGTGCTTTTGATATGCGGCAATATCTCTATCACTGAAGTGACAGTATTGACAGGAGGGAATCAATTCCCCCCCCACCCATGGCAAAACTGCTGAATCCCACATCAACATCCTGGGAAAGAAACCATTGACAGAGCTGCCAGTGGAAATGACAGATGTGGGTTGAGCTGTAACTTTTAAGAGTGGTTTGGATAGGTACCCTGTTGAGAGGGGTACGGAGGGCTATGGTCCTAGTGCAGATTGATGGGACTAGGCAGAAGACCAGCTCAGCACAGACTAAACGGGCCAAAGGGCCTATTTCTATAGTGTTGTGCTCCATTACTCTGTGACTGTAAGGTGGCTCACTATTGCCTTTGTGAGAACAATTAAAGATGGCTTTCAGTGCAGGCATTGTCAGTGATGTCCATAGACTTTAATGAGTGAAAAATGACTGTGCCTTCACAATTTAGTGGTTAAATTTCTGACCACCCTACTGATGGGAAGTCATGCCTCCAAGAATCATGCACTAGAAAATCGGGAATATGCTGCATAGACATTTCCAACTATTTAAATAAATGCCTTCTGGATGTTTTTTAGCCACAAACAGGACTACCTGCCAATGCCACAGAGCTGCAAAGTCACGTTTCGCAGGCTGGCTTCTTCCATTTTGGCATGAACAAAAACTGGCCAATTCAGACACAATGCTGTTATTCACCTTAAACTCACTCTGCTTTATGGGCTAGTCCAAGATCATTTGTGAATCAAGGAAATAGCATAGGACTCTCATGCAGATTGTTGAAGTTTCAGGTCGGAACCATGGATTGATATCTGCTGCCCCCCACTGGAATACATATTATTGACATCTTTTATACACACTGTATAAACCAGCATCTACATTTTACCACAATTAGTGTGAGCCAGTTAATTGAATGCAGCTCTATTGATTAGTTTTTCATACTATTATACAACAGGATTCCAATAAGACTCTAATTGTTCTTTACATGTCAATTTTTAACTATAAGGGATTCTGCAGATGCTTGAAATCCAGAGCAACACACACGAAATGTTGGAGGAAATCAGCAGGTTCTGGTGAAGGATCTCAGCCCAAAATATTGACTGTTCATTCCTCTCCTCAGGTTTTGTGTTCTTCCAGCATTTTGTGTGTGTTGCTCTCAATTTTTAACTGAGTTCTGCCATAATTAAAAGCTAGGATTTGGACCTATCGTCTCATTACCTTGGTCCCTCTTTCCATTCTCTCAGTGGCCTTTGCCACATTGAAAACCTTGAGATTTAATGCATTTTAATTTTTTTTGTTTTATTTTATTTAGAGATCGGCCCTTCGAGCTGTGCCACCTGGCAACCCCTGTCAATCCCAACTTAACGTGGCCCCAATCACAGAACAATTACCTAATAAATGGTACGTCTTTGGACTGTGCAAGGAAACTGAAGCGTCTGGAGAAAACTCACACGTTCCACGGGGGGGGAGGGGGACGTACAAATTCCTTACAGAACTCTGAACTCTGATGCCCCGAGCTGTAATAGCGTCACGTTCACCGCTACGCTGCCATGGCGACCATAACCCTAACCAAAGTTGAAACTGATTCCCATTAGACCTTGGTGAACTAGTCAGGTGCAGTGGTCATTGTCAGAAACAGGACACTCCGAACATCACTTAACCAAATTAACAGAGTCAGGAAACAACTGGCTATATTCACCATTAGATTAGCCTCAGCAAGGGTATCAATTCGATATGACCGAAACAGCTGGCAAGAAGTTAAAACACATTTACCATTAAAACTGTCCGAGGTCATTTAATTACTATCCCAAGGCAATTAGTTATTCAACTGGTCTGTTGAAAAGGTGAAAAACTAAAGAGCATTGTAATGATATGTTCTTCATGTTCTTTTTGAGAGCTCAGCTTTTGAAATGAACTCATTAAAATTGAACCAGTGAAAATGCTGCAGAAGAAAGTGTGACAGAATAGGCACTAGCAGCTTGCAAGGTTAAGAGGTGCAAGCAGAAATAGATATTATGTTTAAAAATTCAACTTTCAAGCTAAAAGACACAGGATAATGGGCCCACCAAATCTAAATGAATCTGGGTCGGGAAAGCCAAGAGGAGAAACAGAGGAACCTAGAACAAGAGGCCTCAGTGCAGCTCTCTATGTACTGGGGAGACGGGGGCAGGAGGCATGAGGCAGAAGGAGAGGGGGAAGAGGGGCGTTAAATAGGCCAAGGATTACCACTGAGAATCCTAAGCTCGGTGAAAAAATCAATATGGTTGCCTGGAGTTAGCTTTAGAAGAAGGGTTTATGTGAGCACACACTTATTCTGTTGATTTGCAGGACATTCACAGTATTCACATTTCCACATAACAGAAAGAGAAGACATTTCATCCCGTGACATCTATACTAGCTCACAATGCAATCCCATTCTCCCCATTCTCCTGTTAATAAGTCCTGTAATGTCCCAGGAACCCACATTCCCATAAATATTCCCTTCAATTTTACCACTTGCCCACACACTACAGGTCATTGACAATAAAGAACCTCGACCACAGATCTTAGGGATGCTGGAGGATACAAGAACATTGAGGAAATAACCCACACTTCCACAGGGAAAACATTGAAACTCCACTCAGAGAGCGGCGTTGTCTCAACTGAACCTGACAGCAGTTCGACCCACTACAACAAGGAAGGCTTTGGAAAAGTTGCAGAAGCAGTTTAACAGGATGCTGCCAGGTTTAGAGAGCATGTGCTATAATGAGAGGCTGGACAAACCTGGGCTGTTTTCTTTGGAGCAGCAGAAGCTGAAAGGAGATCTGATAGAGGTTTATAAGATTATGAGAGGCATAGATAAAGTAGACAAGGAGTATCTTTTTCCCAGGGTAGAAATGTGTAATACCAGAGGGTATGCATTGAAGGTGATGGGGGTAGGTTCAAAGGGGATGTGAGGGGTGAGTTTTTTACTCAGAGAGTGGTGGATGCCTGTAATGTTGGTAGAGGCAAATACATCTGAGACTTTTACGAGACTTTTGGATAGGCACATGAATGTGAGGAAGATGGAGGGATATGGACATTTTGTGGGTAGGAGGGATTAGTATATTGGAAGGTTTTGAATTACTTCTTAGCTGGTTCAGCACAATATTGTAGGCCGAATGGCCTGTTCCTGGATTGTACTGTTCTATGTTCTAATGCTGTGCCACCAATATGCTAGTCGGCAGACAACTTTTCAAGTGTAGTTGCCAACGTAAAGAGAGAAAACATCTACTGAATGAGCTAAAACATCACAAGTTATCATTTTCATTTATTTTAATATTTTAATTATTTATTAGTATTCTAAAGTTTTTAATACATATAATTTGTAATTGATTGTTAATATTAAGAGATGTTTAAAATCCCTTATATAGCCTTACAAACAGACCCAGCCCTTCTTCCTTTCTACAGGTGTACTGTGGAGAGCATTCTAACTGGCTGCATCACCGTCTGGTGTGGGGGGTGGGGGTGGGAGGGGACGCACCACAAGGATCGAAATAAGCTGCAGAATATCAGTCAGCTCCATCACAGTCACTGGCCTCCACAGCGCCCAGAACATCTTCAAGGAGCGGTGCCTCAAAAAGGCAGCATCCATCATTAAGGATCCCCAACCCCCAGGACATTCCCTCTTCCCATTGCTACCATCAAGGTGGAGGTATAGGAGCCTGAAGGCACACACTCAGTGTTTCAGGAACAGCTTCTGCTCCTCCTCTTTTTGAATGGACATTGAATCCATGAACACGACCTCACTTTTCTTCTGCTCTTTTGGCGCTACTTATTTAACATTTTTAATATAGGTATACTTCTTATTGTAATTTACAGTTTTTATTATTATGTATTGCAGCGTACGGCTGCTGCATAACAACAAATTTCATGACATATGCCAGCGATAGTAAACCTGATCTGATTCTGATTCCAGTCAAAGGGTCTCACAGGACTTTTCACCACGCAGAAGGAGGCTGTTCATCCTATCACATCAATACCAGCTTCCGGTGGAACAGTCCCAGCAGGACCATTTTTCCCTTATTTACTATTCTCCTTCATCTTACTCTCTCACATCTCCAACCACCTCCTTTTAACTCTTTCTGCCCCTTGCCTACATTAGGAGCAAGTTACAGTAACTCAATTAACCAACAAGGCAGGTCGTTGGGATGTGAGACGAAACCAGAGCTCCTGGGGAAAACACATGCACTCACAGGGTGAATGAATAAACTCCACACTGGTCTTACCTGAGGTCAGGATCAAACCTGGTTCACTGGCGCTGTGAACGGCTATACAACTGTCCCCGCTCCTACTGTGTGTGTACCTACCTTCTGAGAAAAACTAGTCCAGAATATAAGGAACAAGTGCAGAAACAAGTCTACCACTCAACAGAAATAAAAATTAAAAGTTATCAGGTCTTTACATAGGTGAAAAACATAATGTGCTTCTAACTCCATTTACTCACTCTATCAGTCAATTTCCCTTTGTCCTACCCTTCTTTCCTAGCCTTACCTGAAACTAAAACATATTTTCTCTCTTTCCAAACTCAAAGAAGGGCCTTAGATCTGAAAAGTTAATGTTTCTCTCTCCAGAGGTGATGCCTGACTACTGATTGCTTCCAGCATTTTCTGTTTTTATTTCGATAGAAGTACTTTCTCCAGTTTTCTACTACAGCCTCTTATTAACTGGTTTCCTCAGTACACAAAAATCTGTTGATCTGACTTGATTTTATTTTATTGAGGAACAGCATGGAATAGGCCCTTCCAGCCCCTCGAGCCACGCTGCCCAGCAATCGCCGAATTGAATCCTAGCTGAATCACTGGAAATTTACAATCACCAATTAACCTACCAACTGATATGTCTTTGGACTGCAGGAGGAAACTGGAGCACCTGGAGGAGACATGTACCATTATGGGGAGAACATACCCACTCCTTACAGGCAAGGACGCGGCCTGGAAGACTAGCACGCCTTCAAGGTGTCAGATTTTTGTGGCTCTGGAGGCGGGTGGATTCAAGGCCAGTGCCACCACCTGATCTGCTGTGGGAGACGGAAGATCAAAAGCAGTGAGCTGGCTGCTGGCTGTGTGCCCAGAGACCCAAGTTCTTTGGGCACGGAGCTCGGAAAAAGCAACGCAACACTCTTAACACCATAAATTGTGAAGTTGTTTTGTTATGTCTCCCCTCTCATTGTGAAACGGGGACACCTCTTTTTCCCGTATTAAGGAGCGAGAGAGCCTGTGGTATGTCAAATTACTGGGTGAACAAGTAGTCTTTGGGGCACTGCAAGTTTTTGTCTTTATTGATGCTTTGCTGCACACTTGAGTGCTCAGTGGAGGGTGCAGATGATTTTTTGCTGGGGGGAGGGGGGAGTCATCACTTTGCTGCTGTTTATGTGTGGGTGGGAGCTGGGGGGGTACTTTGGGGTTCTAACATTTAACTGTCATTCATTCTTTGGGGCACTCCTCTGTTTTCATGGATGTTTGTGAAGAAAAAGAATTTCAGGATATATATTGTATACATTTCTTTAACATTAAACGTACCTATTGAATTGAACCCAGGTCGCCTTTACTGTAAAGCATTGTGCTAATCACTACACTACAATGCCACCCTCTCAGCCTTTAGTGTATCAAATTGATTTCAGAATCATATCAGCAGACCTCTGCTTACAGGATTTTCTCATGTCAGCGCTAAATGGTTCACCCTTCTCCCAGACTCTCCACCTAAGGGACCAATCTTTTGACATCCACCCTATCACTCTAATACGTATAATACAACTCTTTGTCATCTCAGACACTTCTAATAAATTCAACAGCTGTTCTTTGATAATTAGTTTCAGTTGACTGAACTAAAAGAGTCCAAAATATAGGATGCATACAATATTTTTCTCCTCCTTCTGTGAGATTATAGCTTGCAATATTTAATTAAATAGGATCATAAACGAAAACTCTTTTCCTGTGTAAGCTCTTTTTCTAATATATTTCCTGTTAAATCCGTTAACAAATGTTATTATTGGCATTGACTTGTAACAGGCTAATCTCCAGAAAATTTTACACCATGCCAACAATATAAAGAATGTTCTTTCACTAAAATACCAGCCATATTTGCTTAAGAGCTCTGATTACAATTTTGCAACATTGAAGTCTTGCGTCTGTTTTGGCCAAGATTGATCAAGGTCATTGTAGAAGGTAAATCTTTGGAACAAAATCTATTTTTAATGTGAATAAAACATTCAATTGTTTCTATATCTATCCTATACCATCTTCAGAAGACAGAGTCAGACAGTATCTGCCTTTCACTCTCTCAACTTCATGGCCTACCTTCCAAGGGCGCTGAGACGACCTCACCTATTGACCCATCATGTACATGCTGGTGTGTGTGAGCACTCTCATGCACGTACACACATGAACTCACACATGCATAACATATGCAAAACCAAGGTTCATACAATGAATATGCATACAGGGACTTAAAAGATTTCAGTCATAAATGGATATATGTCTCAGGAGTGTGACCACACAGAATTAAAAGCTTGTCAGCACAGCTGTTCTGCTGTAAAAATTTCTGCAGCAGTTCATGAAAGTTACGGAAGAGGCTGGTACTCAATCAAATTCATATATAGTTTAAAACCTGATTTGTCTTTTAATAAAATTACTTACAGTGTATATACATAATGAGCCAAATTCACGTAAGTTTTCCTTCTCTTGATATCCCTTTGTTTGCAAGTATACAATGAGAAAGACCAAATATGAAATCCCTTCTAAAAGATAAGCATTTAAACTACTTGGGTCAGAAAGGCCTAATTTGGAGTATTGTGCACAGTTTTGGTCACCTACCTACAGGAAAGATGTAAATAAGGTCGAAAGTGTACATAGAAAATTTACAAGGATGTTGCTGGGACTGGAGGACCTGAGTTATAAGGAAAGATTGAATACGTTAGGACTTCATTCCTTGGAATGTAGAAGACTGAGAGGAGATTCGACTGAGGTATACAAAATTATCAGGGGCATGCATAGGGTAAAATGCCATCAGGCTTTGTCCACTGAGGTTAGGTGGGATACAACCAGAGGTCATGGGCTAAGGGTGAAAGATGAACATTTTAAGGGGAACATGAGCGGAACCTTCTTCACTCAGAGGGTGGTGAGAGTGTGGAATGAGCTGCCAGAAGAAATGGAGCCTGCAAGCTCAATTTCAGCATTTAAGAGAAGTTTGGGTAAGTACATGGACGGTAGGGGTATGGAGGACGATGATCTGGGTGCAGATTGATGGAAGTAGGCAACTTAGATGGTTTGGTATGGACTAACTGAGCCAAAAGGCCTGTTACTGTGCTATGACTCCAGAAATGACGGAAATGAGAAAACTAATCACGCTTCTTAAAACTGATCATAATCCTAGAAATGTTGCACCTAAACATCTTAACACAGTAACTTGTTGTGAATAATCTAGAATGCTAATTTATTTACTTTATCTATTAAAAGACAATTGCTCGTTGATAAGTGATGGTAAGCATGCAAAGAAAATTCCTTACTGTTTCTGAACAGTGAACTCTGTGTATAGTGTACTTACTGGGATAGCTTGCATTTTGCATGTGGGTATTTGATATACACCAGAAGGTTTTAATTAATAAAAACTGTGAATGTTTATGCAGCTGTTTTCAATCCGGCGCAAAAGAGAAGTAACTCGCAAATATTAACTGCTGAGACTGTGCATTTCACCACCTGAAAGTTATTCTAAAAGCTGTTGTGGGTCTGAATTTAGAAAAACAAATCCTGTGAAAATAAACTGGAATTGCAGAGAGTCAAAATCAGACAGAGCCAGTAATGGAATACAGATGATATCTGAAGAAAAAGCTACCGATTTCATCATATGCTTTACAAAAAAAGCATTATGGAGCCATGGAAAAGTAGATCTATTGTTACACTAGTTTTTAAAGCAGCCTTTAGATGTTATATCACCAGAAGGAATGTCCTGTCCTCCACATCTCTGCTCCTCCCCCTCCTCTCTCCCCGACACTATGCTCCACTCAGTCATAGTGCCATTGAAAGGGAATGTCTTCAGCATTCCCACTGGCCTTTTATCTTTATTTCATTCCATCTTTTTGTCATTTAAATGATACAAAGTCACTCTTGGTTTTATCAATGACATTCCTATCCTCTGGGTCCTGCTAGTATAGAATGAAAACCATACAAAGGCTGCAGTTAATATGGTTTAACTCATCAGCATCTGTTCTCTTAGAACTAAATGTGTGCGAGAGTTCATTCTTGCTTTGTGAGGGTCACCATCTGCCTCTTCATTTGCTTCAGTCAGGCAATCTGATGGCAAAATCCTTCAAGTCTGCCTCTGGATACACAAAAAAGAGCACATAATAGGGACTTCTTTCACTTGAGAATAATGTCTGCCTGGACTGAAATGTTCAAGACAGGTTACACAGGGAAAATTGGCAATGTTTGAAGTGGTGAATAGATTTTCCATGTTATGGATTTTCAGTAATAACTTAAAGAAGGGGTTCCCAACCTTTTTTACGCCATGGACCCCTACCACTGGGAGGGGGGGGTCTGTGGGAACCCCTAAAGCCTTAAAGGAATGCTCAGTGCAGAAAGCAATCCTTCAGCCCACCTAGTCTACTCTGATTATCAGACCCCCACTTAGCTGAAACCTATAATATAGCCCATTTTAATCTCCCCACATTCCCACCAACACTTCCTCGATTTACATGCTATGGCCAATTCATGCTTGCCAATTAATTTACTGTGGTTGGGATATGAGAGGAAACCCACATCGTCTCTGGGAAAATGTGAAAATTCCACACAAATAACGTTAGAAATGAGGATAGAGCTCAGATTAGAGAGATTATGAGGCAGCCACACTACCAACTGCAGTCACAGAGAGGCCCCATTGATAAAAAGACCCACATCAATTAAAGCTGGATTTTACCCGAATTGCCACCAAAGGAAGTTCAAAGTTCAAATAAATTTATTATCAAAGTACCTATATGTCACAATATACAACAATGAGATTCATTTTCTTTTGGGTAGACTCATTACATCTATAGAATAATAACCACAACAGAATCAATAAAAGACTGCCCAACTAGGGCATTCAACCAGACTCCAGAAGACAACAACCTGTCCAAATATAAAAAGAAGAAATAATAATAATAAATAGACAATAAAAATCGAGAATATGAGATGAAGAGTCCTTGAAAGTGTGTCGATTGGTTGTGGGAACATTTCAATGATGGGGCAGGCGAAGTTGAGCAAAGAAATGTGAAGGACTGGTATTATTATAACATGAAGGCACAACTGAAGGTTGCTGGGCAGCATGGTTTGAAGGGCCAGGAGGGCCTATTCCATGATAATGTCTATATAAAGAGGTCAAGGGAAGGGCTGGAGCAAGAGCTGGCAGCTGACAGGTGGAACCAAGTGAGGAAGGATGAGGTGGAGCAAGAGCTGGCAGGTAATAGGTGGAACCAGGTGAGGTGGGATGAGTGGCAGATGAAGGAAGGAAGAGCAGAAATAGCAACAAAGGTTGGGATGTGATAAATGGAGGCAACAAGGACTTCAGATGATGGAATCTGTTAGGAAAGGAAGGTGAAGCATGGAACCAAATAAGGGAGATGGGGTGGGTAGATGGGAACAGTAGAAGGAACGGACCCACTGGGTGGAAGGTATGAGTGACGGGCAGCTGGAGTGGGTGGAGGAAGGGAAAGAAACTGGGTGATGGAGGGTGCTGGTGAGGGTTGCTGGAGTGGGCCTAGAAGGTGTAGAAGGAATCGGGTAGATCAGGAAGAGAGCAAAAAGGACCCGAAGAGGAAGTAGGTTACCTGAAAGTGGAGAATTCAATGTTCATGTTGTCAGGTTATTGATTACTCAGGCAGAGTAGGTGATGCTGTTCCTCTAATTTGTGTTCGGACTCACCCTGGCAGTGGAGGAGGCTGAGGACAGAGAGGTTGTGTGGGAAGGGGTAAATTAAAATGGCTGGCAACTAGGTGACTCTATCTCTATCCAAAACCTCTTACAACCAATTAGATACTGAAGTAACACAGTTACTGGTCTAATGCAGGAAATGCATGAACCGATTAGCTCACGGAAAAATCCATAGGCATCAAAGTGATGATGATAAGATAGCACTTTTCTAGATATGATGGTTGCGGAAAACGTTTAGTCCTGACATTGTGAAGACCATCCCTGCTTTTTCTCAAGATAATTTTAAGTGCCACCTGATGAACAACTCCACCGCTCTCCCATTGCACAGTATTACTTGTTATAGTCTTCAGTGTTGGCCTCAAACTCACAGATACTGATGCAGAAGAAGAGCAATACTGAGCTGTCTGGTACCTCAGACAAATTTTGCTCAAGGCAGCCTTAAGATAATGAAATTAAAGAAAGCCTTAGACAGACACACACACACACACACACAGAGCTAGGGTGTCTAAGACTTTTTGCACAGTCCTGTATGCATTTTCAACCTCTCACTGCTATGGGCAGATGGTTCCATCTGCTTCAAAAAGGCAACATTACACCAGTGCCTAAGGAGAACAATGTGAGCTGCCTAATGACTATCACCCATTAGTACTCACATCTACAGTGATGAAATGCTTTGAGAGGTTGGTAATGACTATTCTGAACTCCTGCCTCAGCAAGGACCTGGACCCATTGCAATTTGTCTGTCGCTACAATAGGTCAATGGCTGACACAACTTCAATGGCTCTCCACAAGGCCTTAGACTGCCTGGACAACGCAAACACCTATGTCAGGATGCTGTTCCTCGGCTATAGCTCAGCATTTAACATCATCATTCTCGTAATCCTGATTGATAAATTACAGAACTTGGGCCTCTGTACCTCCCTCTGCAATTGGATTCTTGACTTCCTAACCGGAAGACCACAATCTGTGAGAATTGGTGATAATATCTCCTCCTCACTGACAACCAACGTTGGTGCACCTCAGGGGTGTGTGCTTAGCCCACTGCTCTACTCTCTCTATATCCATGACTGTGTGACTAGGCATAGCTCAAATACATTCTATAAATTTGCTGATGATACAACCATTGTTGGTAGAATCTCAGAAGGAGACGGGAGGGGGTACAGAGGCAAGATATACCAACTAGTGGAGTGTTGTCACAGCAACTACCTTACACTCAACGTCAGGAAGATGAGAAAGCTGATTTGGACTACAGGAAGGGTAAGACGAAGCAACACATACCAATTCTCATAGAGGGATCAGAAGTGGAGAGAGTGAGCAGTCTCAAGTTCCTGTGTTTCAAGATCTCTGAGGATCTAACCTGGTCCCAATATATTGATGTAGTTATAAAGAAGGCAAGACAGCGACTATAATTCATTAGGAATTTGAAGAGATTTGGTATGTCAACAAAAACACGCAAAAACCTCCATAGATATACCGTGGAGAGCATTCTGACTGGTTGAATCACTGTCTGGTATGAGGGGGCGCACTACATGGGACCGAAAGAAGCTGCAGAGGGTTGTAAATATAGTCGGCTCCATCTTGGGTACTAGTCCACAAAGTACCCAGGACATCTTCAAGGAGCAGTGTCTCAGGAAAGTAATGTCCACTGTTAAGGACCCCCAGCACCCAGGGCATGCTCTTTTCTCACTGTTACCATCAGGTAGGAGGTACAGAAGCCTGAAGGCACACACTCAACGATTCAGGAACAGCTTCTTCCCCTCTGCCATCCAATTCCTAAACAGACATTGAACCCTTGGACACTACCTCACTTTTTTAATGTATATTATTTCTGTTTTTTGCACTATTTTTAATCCATTCAATATATGTATATTGTAATTGATGCATAAAACTGTAGTTTTTGCCTCCCCTGGACTCCAGCAGATGCATCGAGCTGGCTCTTTGGATGTGGCTAATGGAGCTGATAACTCACAGCTCCAGGTACCTAGGTCCAGTCTAGGCCTTGGGTGCTTTCTGTGTGAAGTTCACACATTCCCCCTAAGAATGTGTGGGCTTCCTCCTATATCTGAAGGATATGGTGGTTGGTAGATTTATTTATGGACTGTAATTTATTGGGTGTAATTTTCCCCTCCAATCTTGATGAGTGGTAGAATCTGGTGGGAGTTAATGGGAAGGTGGGGAGAATTAAATGGGGTTATTGTAAATATTCATGTGGACTCGGTGGTCTGATGGGGCTTCTTCGTGTGCCATATAACTCTAGCCACAAGGCTGACTGTCCAATCTGCTAATACCTGATCCTCTGAGGCTCAGTGCTCACCATACCCTTGGGCAATATTACATTATCTTTGCCATGGTTCTGCTCACATTTCCTCCAAGAAGACCACAATCTTGTCATAGGGTTTGGAGGTCTGTGTGTCTCAATGACCCGGAGAACTATGGTGGGGGTTCAGCTCAAGGCTAACAGCACTGACTGGTTAAAAAAGTTATAATGGTAACAGCAATGAAGAATCATTCTACTCCTCAGTGGCCAAGGACAGACAGAGATGGAGGACCTTCATTCCGGCCTTAAGCATCAGTGGTGTAATAGGCCGTAGGTCTGCTCACATTTGTCCAATGGGAATTTACTCCTAAATGACTGGAGAGGCTCAGTACATTAGAGAGCCTCTCACAGCGTGAACGCTCAACCTTACTCATGCTGGTGACCACGGAAACCATTCACAAATATTGAAAAAGACTTAAAACAAAATTAACAATATTAGAGAAAAATAAACTTGTAAAGTATACTGATGCATTTTTTGCAAATATTGAAATACATTTAAATTAACAGGAAAAACACACTAAAAAGAGTAGAATATCACAAACTTGAGAAAATCTGCAGATGCAGCAACACACACGAAATTCTGGAGGAACTCAGCAGGTTGGGCAGCATCTATGGGAAGGAGTGAACAGTCAACGTTCTGGGCCGAGACCCTTCACCAGGACTAAATAGAAGAAGAGAGGAAGCTGCCTTCTTCTCATCTTTCCATCACAGTCACTTCTTCGCATGAATTTTAATGGGCCGATTGTACTTGCACCAGGTCTAACCTGATTCAGGCTTAGTGAACAGCTCATGGGAAATCTGAGGAAATATGATTGTGCCATTGGTGGAAGGTAGCATGAATCTCAATCTATGCTTGGGAGTCCTGAACAACTGCTGTTTAGTGAAGTGAATAAAGCCCGCAGATCCTCGTGGTCCTACTACTGTTTGAGCAGAAGGTCAGAATCATTCCTTTAATGCTTTCTTCTTCTCACTGAGGTCACCCACAAATCAAAATACTGCCTGGAAAACGATGCTTTGTTAGGATATAACTGCTTTTCGTAGACCAATTTTAGATTTCATTGATCCACACAATAAATATGGTTATTAGTCCATCAGCCAATCAGAAACCAAGCTTTGGTTATCAAGCAATATTTCATATGAGGGAAGCGGTCACAAAGATCAGACAAGTGCTGACAGATGGGGTTGAAAATCTTTCCAGAAAAGCAATCCAAGTGGGAGGAAAAATTACTGTGAAGCAGTTGCTACCATGAATGAGAATCGTTCATGCAGAATAGGTATAATTTACAATCTAACAGATTAATATTCTTTTTAGTCTGATATATTCGTGGATGTTCAAACAACCTCACTATAATCCATCCCACTCTTCAATTACTTTAGTGCTGTGCATCTGGTAGTGAAAAAAATAACTTGTTTTTCATCTTATTTCCATCTAGTTTTCTTCTCGGACCATGATGCCTGTCTGAAGCTATCTAACAGGGGCCTTTACTCTTTACATTAATGTCGTCTCTTAACATTTAGTTCACAACAAAACCTGAATGTTTGAGTAACCATTTGGTATAGAAATTCCAAAAGCCCAAACACGGAACAATCAATGCCCATGAATGGAAAGGTCCAAGGTACACATTCTTTTGGGCCTTGTCGTCATTATTAAAACCAGCAGATTCTGGACTTCCTCAGGTACAGTGTCAGGGCATAGAGAACCTGCTTTCAAATTCACCAGCAGCTGTCTCCGGTATGTTATTGAAGGAAATTGGGTTTAAAAGGAATCAGTATTGACAAGGAGGGTAGCAGTGCCCTGTGTAACAAAGGTAAACACTTTGATCAAGGTGTTGGTGGTAAAGGTTGGGAAGGGAAACCGTTCCTAGCAGCAGGTCACCTCTCAGTCCAGGGAAAACATTCTCTGGACCACATTCACAGGAGTATGTCTTTAAATCTTTTTGCAATGGCTTGCAGTAGTCTAACTGTTTAATACTACATTTTCCAGAACAATACTGCTGCACCAAAGGCATCCAGCTTTTCATGAAAGGCCTCAAACACGTGGCAGGTTCTTTGTTCGACTGAGCAAGGAGCTCTCAATGTTCTAAGTACTTCCACTTTTCCAAAGCCAAGATAGCAGAAAGCTCTCAAAGACTGCGTTTCCCAGTTGCCGTGTTCCATATCCAGGAAAATGATGATTATACAGTCTAAGTGCCCATTCAGAATTTGGCAACTGCTCAAGGGACTTATTCTTAATTTTTCTGTTTTCTCATATGATAGCAATTGTGAAATAATATAGTTTCTTCTTTTCAGTATTTTTGTTGCATCTCTCCAATGATGTTTACGTCATTTTGAGAACCTGGTTATTCTCCATTAAAATTAGGAATAAAGCAATAACATTTTCTCTCAAATTAAATGAGAAATACCACACACAGCGAGCCCCCCACCCCCCCAGAACTCATTAGGGAATGCCCACCACTCAGGAAATGCTCTCTTCTCACTGCTGCCATGAAGTAGAAGGTACAGGAGCCTCAGGACTCACACCACCAGATTTGGGATCAGTTACTACCTCTCAACCATCAGGCTCTAAAACCAAAGGAGATAACTTCACTTGCCACATCACCGAAATGCTCCAGATCCAATGGACTCACTTTCAAGGACTCTTCATCTCATATTTTGTTGCTTGTTTATTTATTATTATTGTTTCTTACTTTAGTATTTGCACAGTTTGTACTTCTGTACTCCAGCTGAATGCCCTGGTTGGGCGGTCTTTCACTGATACTGTTATGGTTATTATTATTTTCTATAAGAAAATAAATCTCAGGGTTGCATATGGTGACATATATGTACTTTGAAAATAAATTTACTTTGAACTTTGAACGTTAAATTAAACAAGTGAAGACCCATGTTTTAGCAGGGGAGGGGGAAATCATAATCTTATGTCCTGGTAGAATTAATGCCAGAAATTTGTTATGGATAATTATAACACTGCCCAGAACTGACAAACATGCCTCCTGTCACAAAATTTCGACCTTGATCTTTATTCAAGTTACTGCTAGGTAAGACTGCTGGGAACTTTTGACATTATATCTAATCAAAATACTATGTTGTTACGAAAGGGAGCCAGTGGTACATTAAATGTTACAAAATATTGTTTCAATTTAATACCGCATACCTTTCTTTAACAAGATGTAGTCTTTATTAAAAAGCAGCAGTTTCATTTGTAAGCATGGAATGTGAACACATTTAAAATGTCAGGGAAAGATTTTGTAAATGGGAATTCATTGTACTTATTTCTGTTCTTGGAGTATTTACAGTGCCACAAGCCACAGAAAACTATTCCACAGCAGATTGAAATGACTAGCTTTTAGAACCTTGTAAGATGATGGTTAAACCACGTGCATCAAAAAATTCAGTGTGCATAGAAAGAAGCTCATAAAATAGCCAAAGGGCTTGATGAAGAATGTAATCTCCTCATTCTTCCTCTTTTTCCCCCGATCTCACCACAGAGAAAATATTCTTCCTTGACCCTTTCCCAGTCTTATGCCATTGATTTCTGCCCTCCTCCTTACCAATGGTGGCTTAAGAGACCAGGAAAAGGAAAACCTGATACACATCTCCAAAACTATAAAGGGACTAAACTGGCCAGACATCTGGAAATTACTTTCACTCCAAAGAGAGTTCATGACAGGGAATAAAAAATATAGGAATTGCTGTAGACAAAGGGTCAGGAAAAAGGCAATCAAGTATCTAATGAGAAGATTTTTTTAATGACTCTTCTTCCCTTTCTTCCTAGAAGAATGTGTTCCAACTAAACTTTCTTTCTGTCACCATCACATCCATTCCAATGATCCCACGATCCAGTCCATATGCCTTGCTTTTCTTCAGCTCGAACACCTTGAACCATTGCTTTTCCATCACCCTCCTAAAACCTGCAAAGAGTTGACTTTTCACTAAAGCATTCTCCACATTCCATGGATCTTCCTTCACTATTTCTGACAGCGATCTGGCGCTTTGCCGTCTCCGAGGGAGTTTGGTGGGGTTTCGAGTGCAGTGTGCAACTGGAGGCCTAGAAACCTGCAGATGCCCTTGACCAACTCCATTTCTGGCCAATCTTGCCATTTAAAGCATTGAGGAAGTTTGAAATCAGCAAGGAAGAGAGTGGGAGGCAAACGGATGTTTAGCGCGGTCAGGCTGCAAGTGAGCGGTCTCTCTCATGCTCTCGCTCATTGCTCCTGGAGGAAAGTGCCTGTGTTCGATCCGTCCCTCTCCCGCTCGCTCATTGCTCCTGCAGGATGCTGCTGGAATCTTGGGTCTTAGACAAGGTTTAATCGAAGCAGTTTGTGGACCGGGCTGCTTCATGCTATGATGTGTTTTTGGTTGCTCTTTTGTTGCTACTTTGTGCAATTTTGCCTCTGCAGCCTACAGTCAACGAACAACACAGCAATAGATTGAACTGAACTGAGCTGAAGCTGAACATTCCTGGACTGTTTTGTTTACTTTCTGGTTTGATGTTTTATATTCTTGTTCGCTTTTTTGTCATTTGTGTGACTTGTTCTTTTATTTTGCATTTTGGGGGGGTGGGGTTAATGTTTTTCTTTGAACAGTTTCCATGGTTTTCTTCGTTTCGTGGTTGCCTTTGGGAAGATGAATCTCAGGGTTGTATGCTGCATATATACTTTGATAATAAATGTATTTGCATCTTTTGAATGAGGTCTTCACATCTCTTCTTCTCCCTTTAGCCTTCTGAGGGATAATTCACTCTCTCCTGGATTACCCCTAATCTGCACAGTCCCATACAATCAAAGATGCAACATTTACTCTATCTCAATCACCAAGAGGCCCCCAAACACCTTTAAGTGAAGTAGTGATCAGCTTGTATGACTTCTAGTTTAGAATATTGCATTTGCTGCTCATGATAAAGTCTCCTCTCTGTTGGAGAGAACTGACACAGATTTGGCAATTGCATCACTGAGCATCTCTTTTCAGTTCATATATGAACTGGTCCCTGAATTTCCACTTACTGGTTCTTTAATACTCTCATTCCGAATCCCTACACTGTTCCAGTGGACCTAAACTTGTGGAACTGGACCCAACTTGGTGTGTTATAGTCTTTTGTTCAAGGGATTGATTTCATGTATTTCAGATCACTAGTGATTCCAATATTTCAGATTCCTGGCATACATAGGATTTTCCTTTGCTACTTCCAGGCAATGATTCTTTTTCTCCAATTTACAATTTATGCTACATTTATTGTATCTTCTTCAGCGAGGTCTTAATAGATCAGTCATTACATTTTCCATTTATAATATTTTATATTATACATAATGGCTTACATTTATCCTATTAACTCATTGTTGACAACATTTACAGCTTTTCTTTTTCATATCTGAGGTTGTCAATAGATGCTAAGGAAATCTCAGCCCACAAACTTGAAAAGCCTCCATTCATTCCATATCCCAACAGATGAGGGAACCATAAAGAAATGAGGCATTAATATGTGGAAAATGCATTTGTAATAATTAAGACTGATCAAATTCAGATACTAGAGTTTGCTAAATTTACTCTCATGATTGATCCTTTCACTCCATCAATATTTATAATTAACTTTTGCTACATTCTAAAACTTTTCCAATTTTAGAAAACTTTTACACCTTTTTCTGATTATATTAATATACTGTATATTTCGATGATACAGCAGGTAGTTTAAATGGTTTGGTATGGACTAGATGGGCTGGAGGGTCTGATTCTGTGCTATACTCCTCCACAACTCTATGAATATATATCAATCTGAAGATACTCGGTTAGCCATGGATTAATTTTTGATCTCACTTTTTATCTTTCAATGGACCAAACATGCACTGGGAATTGTGAAATATTTAATTGATTGTTATTGTTAATTTTCTGTCAAATTCTTTCCTCTGATTTCCTGATTCACCTTATTTAATTCACTTTGCAGTTTATATTATTTACTTCAAAACTTTAGTTTCTGAATTTTATCAGTCTGAACTATTACAAGTGCATTTTCCACATATTAATACCTCATTTGTATCTTTTTATGGCTCTCTCATCTGTTGGAATACAGAATGAATGAAAGGGCTTTTCTAGTTTAAGATCCCATTTTGGGGCCTGAGACTTCTTCAGCATCCATCGACAACCTTATATATGCTGAAGACCTTGTCTTCTTTGCACCTACCAAGATTTGCAGAATGTGCTAGGCCACCACCCTTACCAAGCCATCACTCAAAATGTCAGGCCACTACAATGCTTGTTCAACTTACACAAAATACTTTAAATCATCCTGTATGATTTGCCAGTGGGGGGCAGGTACAGAAGACAATCTGTCCCAACAAGAGGCACCAATGAAGAGATTGAACTCATAATGTAATACATTGGTACCTTCTTTAAGAAATGGTTTTGCTGCATCTTCATTTCAGTTTGTCTGAAATTTGTGAAAATCAAATGTTTAATTGACATCACCAAGACAAGGTAGATAGCTGGAGATCCACCTTGAAATACAGTATAACAGAAGTTAGTGGTAGTTAAAACAAATACTATAATGGCACATTTCAAGAAAGCAGACAAGGCATTTAGATCTGGGAAAAGCAGGCTTCCCTACCAACTTCAATGGCTCTGTATTCCACAGTAGAAGACTACTTTGAAGCTATAGATCTTGTCCTCAAAATCAAATGGTATTGAAAGATAATAGAAACCTACTGGGTGACAGCTCCCCCCATAACAGGAACATCTGCAATTTATTGGTTTACGAGCTAGCTCACCACTGGGCTACAGTCAACATTATTCTTGAAACAAAGATTGCAGATCTGCTGAATTTCAGTCTTCTTGGTAGTGGAATGAGCGTTTATTTATAGCAGGGGTTCCCAATCTGGGGTCCACAAACTCCTTAGTTAATGGGAGGGATCCTGGGCATAAAAAAAAGTTTGAGGACCTCAGGTTTATAGTTTGATATTTGGTTACCTCACTCTGTTCACCACTATAATGAGTGTTGGGAATTTGTAAGTGGCTTGCACATTGGAAAGATTAAAGCAAATCATATAGACATCTTGAAGGATAAGCTTTATGTGTACATGAATGAAAGTGAATGGAGGGTAAAGAGGGCAAGTTAGCATGAAATAATATGTGGATAGTAGCCAACAGAGAGTATAAAACAGGCAGTGCACAGCTGTCCTGCATGCAGTACCATAGTGCTGCAGAGATTATATCATTAAGAGAAGACCAGGATCTCATAAATTACCCCTTAATTCCACAATCAGATATTTGCTTGCTCATGAACTCCACTGTATTTCAAAATGAGTTTATTGTCTTAAGTGCCTTGGCATATTTCAATGTGCGAGTGTAGTAACAACGTTGCAAGCTGCAGTGAGCCACGAGATAGCAACCTGAGGCAATTGCACCTTGAAGCCAGAGTTCCCTGAGTCACCATGGGAAGATGCTGCAAGCCATTATACAGCGTTCTCAGATGTAATTCTTAGTTTTACAATCTAACAATTTAGATCTGGAGAAAATTGTGGTGCTGATAGAATTATTAAGCCCATAAGACATAGGAGCACAATCAGGCCAATGGGACCATCACCTCTGCTGATATTCCATCATGGTTGATATATTATCCCTCTCAACCCACTTCTCCCCATAACCTTTGATGCCTGGACTAACCAAGAACCTATCAGCCTCTGCTTTAAATACTGTGTACTCAATCAGTTGGCCTCCACAGCTAACCATGGCAAATAAATTCTACAGATCCACCATCCTCTGGCTAAAGAAATTCCTTCTTATCTCTGTTCTAAATGGACAAGCCTCTATTCTGACGTAGTAGCTTTTGGTCCTAGACTCACCCGCTATATGAAACATCCTCTCCACATCCACGCTAGCTCAGCCTTTCAATATTCAATAGGTTTCAATGCGTTCCCCCCTCATTCTTCTGACTCCATCAAGTACAGGTCCAGAACCATCAAATGCTCCTGATACATTAAAACTTTTGTCAGAAATATATACTGTATATTTTTTTAAAAAACAGATTAAATAAGTAGCACAAAAAGAGAAACAAAAGTACTGAGGTAGTGTTCATGTGTTCAGCACCCATTCAGAAATCCGATGGCACAGTGGAAGAACCTGTTCTTGAATTGTTGAGTGTGTGCCTTCAGGCTCCTGTACCTCCTCCCTGATGGCAGCAATGAGAAGTGGGCGTGTCCTGGGTGATGGGGATCCTTAATGATGGATGTCGTCTTTATGAGGCATCACTCCATGAAGATGTCCTGAATGCTGAGGAGGCTGGTGCCCATGGTGGGGCTGACCGAGTTTACAACTTTCTGCAGCTTATTTCGATCCTGTGCAGTGCCCCCCCCCCAATACCAGATGGCGATGCAGCCAGTTACAATGCTCTCCGTGCTACATCTGTAGAAATTTGCGATTCCCTTTGGTGACGTACCAGATCTCCTCAAACCCCTAATGAAATATAGCTGCTGGTGTGTCTTCTTTGTAATTGCATTGATGTGTTGGGCCCAGGATAGATCCTTGGAGATGCTGACACCCAATAACATCCACAGGTTTTGCATTTTGTTTTATATGGTTGTTTCCAAACAATGGTTATTTTTTTCCTCAAGCATCTTGTGAGTGTACTGACAGCCCAACGAGAATGAAATTGACAGAGCAGTATATTACTTCACACAAGTCAATGGATGTGACCAATTAAAATGAAACAATAAATGCAAATTAATTTGTGGACATCAGAACTTCACAGCAAAATTCCAACAAGTTAATGGAGTATTAAAATAGATAGGAATTAAGGGTTGCTTTGAACAACTTGTATTCATCTTACACATTTGTTCTCAATACACTTACCTTTGGATTAAAATGTTTAAAGTATACCACTGATAGCTTGTTTGGAGAAAACTGGGGATTTCATAAACTTAAGAAAACAAACTAAGATCATTATTTTTGACATGTCAGTCCCTGGCCTCCTCTACCGCTGCGATGAAGCCACACTCAGGTTGGAGCAGCAACGCCTTATATTCTACCTGGGTAGCCTCCAACCTGATGGCATGAACATAGATTTCTCAAACTTCCAGTAACTGCCCTTCCTCTCCTTTACCATTCCCCACTCCCATTTCCCTCGCTCAGCTTACCTGACCATCACCTACCTCTGGTGGTGCTCCACCCCCTTCCCTTCCTTCTTTCTCCTATAAGAGTTCCCCTTCTCCAGCCCATTATCTCTTTCACCGATCGACTTCCCAGCTCTTTATTTCACCCCTTCCCCTCTCCCAGTTTCATTGATCACCTACTACCTTGTACTTCTTCCTCTCCTCCCCCCACCTTCTCACTCTGACCTCTTTTTTCCGGTCCTGATGACAGGTCTTGGCTCGAAACATTGACTGTTTACTCTTTTCCATTGATGCTGCCTGGCCTGCTGAGTTCCTCCAGCATTTTGTGTGTGATGCTTTGGTTTCCAGCAGCTGTGGGTTTTCTCTTGTTCATTATTTCAGTGGCACATTTTATGACTGTTTTAAATAGTTGAATAATTGATCAGTGCCTCTATAACTAATTTACCATTTTATCAAGCAATTACACAGTCTATATCATAACAGGATTACTGATAACAGCCACAAACGATCAGTCATACTTTGGAAGTCACAGTAATGCAAAGGTAACCTGGGGCAGTTGTAGTCAAGCAAGGCCTTTGAAATGAGACTGCTAGAGACACCCATGCTTACTACAGATGAGACAGTGTGTGCTCAAGCCAAACCAGTGAAGCCTCTGCTCAGAGACTTTTCCAGAAAGGTCTTCCTAAAACATAGCTTCCCTTTACCAATAGGGGATGCTAGAGACAGATGAGATAACAGAAGGATGTGAAACATACCCAACAACTAAGGATCTGCTGGCTTTGCTAACTTCAAAATATCATTGGCTGTCCACTCAAAGCTCCGATTGACTTTTAGTACTCCTACTGTCCTAAATAACTCCAAAGTATCATCGGCTACCTGCTATGGTCTTTAACACCTCTATTGTGAATAGTATTTGAACTTGCAAGTAAGGAATTCAAATAGATACAATTTACAATAATCAATATCTGCAACTGATAAGCCAATTCTGTATAAAAATAGCAGTTTCCTGTTCAGACCAGAACAGTGTGGGTGACAGGGGCCCATGCTGTTCTTGTGCACAAGTGAAATAAAAAAGAATGCTTGAGTCGTAAGAATGCGTGTGTTCTGAGTCCAGTTATTTAGTTATTTAATTTTATTTATTATTGGTGATGACAATAGCTTGCAAAATGCTACAATCCTAAGTTGTACAAATCTTACTTTTCTAATTCTTTATAGCATTTGAACCTGTTGCAAACAATTTATAATTTTCTGTAATTTACAAAGATAAGTCATAACAGCATATCATTAAATGTACAGAGCTCAATGAGGTGAATAATGATAGAAAATCAATTCATATAAGTGCTGGGTTCCCAACCTTTTTTATGCCACAGACCTCTGCCATTAACCGAGGGAGCCGTGGACCCTAGATTGGGAACCTCTGTGATAAAGGGATGACCATGATGACAGAGCTAGGCCATAATGTGACCTGATGGTAACTTTTGACTTAAGTTACAAACTAAACTGTTAAATGGCCATGGATGAATTTTGAACTGGCCAAGTAGATTTTAAAATTTACTTAAAATCACAAAAAGGTTGGTTTGCAGGTGCAACAAGTTATCAATAAATGGAATGTTGGCTTTCATTGCGAGAGGTATTGAATTTAAGAGCAGCGGGATTATGCTGCAAATGTACCGGGTACTGGTGAGGCCACATCTGGAGTACTATGTGTAGTTCCATTCTCCTCACTTGAGGATAGAGATACTAGTTTTGGATCAGTGCAGAACAGGTCCACCAGGTTGATTCTGGAGGTGAGACTATTAGCCTATGAGGAAAGATTGAATTGCCTGGGATTATATTCATTAAATCCAGAAAAATAAGAGGGGGTATAATGGAAACATATAAAATTATGAAAAGGACACACACAGCATACTGGAGGAACTCAGCAGGCCAGCAGCATCTATGAAAATGAATAAACCTTTGACATTTCGGGCTGAGAACCTTCTTCAAGACTGGAAAATTATGAAAGGGATAGATAAGATAGAGGCAGAAAAGTTGTTTCTACTAATAGGTGAGACTAAAATTAGGGGACATTGCCTCATGAATCTGGGGACTTTATTTAGGATAGATGATTTTTTTTTGCATATCTTGGGAATTAAGGATCATTGGGAAAAGGTAGGTAAGTGGAGCTGAGTTCATGGCCAGATCAGCCACATTCAGACTGAATGCCAGAGCAGGGTTGACAGGCCAGATGGTCGATTCCTGCTCTTATTTCTTATGTTCTTATTCAGAACATACCAGTACTGCTGTCAATGTTAAAATGACTTTGTGGTGATCACTCAGTACTTTTTGTTCAGGCACATTGTGCTCATTGGCATCTTGGTGACATTGTGATGAGCTAGGTGAGGAAGATAACAGTTCACGGGTTGCATTGTGATTTCCAGATGAACCTGAAACAGATTAATAGCAATTTGTGTTGAAAAGCAAGATTCACTTGAGGACATTTTGACAAAATGTCCAGGCTACGCTGGAAAGTTGTTGCCATGGAGATCCGAAAATTCTGATCATAGATATATTACTTCTGGCTTACAGGCACATTTTTGAAGAAACCTCATAATTTCAAGAAAAAATTGTTAATACACGATCATTCAAAAGCAGTCCAGTGAGAATTTAACATGCTCAGAATTACAGAATCACTAAATCCGAGAAATGGTATGACACAGGAGGGCATTCAGTTCATTTTTGACTTAATCACACCCTTCAGTACAAGGTCCACAGGCCTTTAAATACATACCCAAGTATTAGTTAAACATGAGGGAGAGTTGTGCCTCCACCACCCTCCATTGTGGTGATGCTGAATTCCTACCAACTCCTGGTAAAATAAATCTTTCAACTCCACTCTTTTCCTTCTGCAAATAATTTTAAGTCCTTGCCCCTTGGTTTTTGACCCTTTTACAAAGGGAAATAGGCATTTACTATTCACTCTATCGAGGCTCTTCCCAATGTTATATATTTTAATTAAGTTTGCCCTCTACCACCTCTGTTCCAAAGAAAACAACTCTATAGCATATCTAATCTTCCCCAACTGCTACAGTTCTAATTAAATTAGACAGATGAAACTTTCTCTTAACAAAGTCAGGTTGACTGCCCCTGACTAACTTGTCTTTCTATATGAAAGTACAGACGGATACTTTCAACCGAGGTCTCAAAAGCACCACTTGTTTTTTTATTAAATGAAAGAGTCTAATGGGAAAAAAAACAAACACTAAAAATTTTATAGGCATTATAGAATCACTAAATCATAGACCAAACCCGATAACATGGGGGCTATTGTTTATCCTTGCATTAGTGTCTGAAATTAGAGCCTGGCACAGGCCAGAACCTTTGGCAGCTCCTCGGGTCTGAGGATGACTTACTTTAACTCCAACTCTATAGGTCTGAGGTGGCTCTAGAGACCAATACGCGACCTGCTAATTCTGCCACATGTGGAGAATGAAGTGGTATTGGGTTTGGTTGGTTGGTTGCTCAGCTGATATGGAACTCTTTTCATGACCTATCCTAGACTATGGTGTGCTCCTGACAAATCAACTTGAGGTTTTCAATGCCATCCTGAATGATCAAAGTTTTCCCCTAAATCAGTGGGGCTGCAGAACATTCCCAACGTTTTTTCCTTTGTCCTTTCACAATGGAGCTCTGAATAGGGTGTTTGCTTTGGTAATCTGATGCTGGGCACGTGAACAACTCAACCACATTCAATGGGCAGGCTGTAGGTAAGTTAGATTTTCAATGCAGGATGATTACACCAGTTATCTTACCCTGCTGGTGGGTTTGGAAGATTATGTGCCATCAACGTTGGTGGTTTGCTCTAATGGTTTGAGGTCTGCTGAAGGTAGCTCTTGAGAAATGTAAGGTGAGCAGTGATCACTGCTACCAGGAAAGACCATGAGCTCTGTGTCAGATTTGCTTGGAGATCAAGATGTTCCCTTGTACTCAAGGATATGCTGGCACATGGAAGGTTGTGGCAAGTTTCACATGAACATGAACTACAAAAGGAATAGGGCACTATTTCTTCAAGCCTGGTGTGCTATTTCAATGGTTCCATTTAATATCAGAGAATCAATACACGTTTACAACCTGAAATTCTTACTCTTTGCAGACATCCACGAAACCGAAAACCCCAAACGAATGACAGAATCCCCAAACCCCCTCCCCTTCCCATGCACATACAGCAGCAAAGCATCAACCCTCTCCCCACTTGTTCCAGCAGAAAGCATCAGCCCTCCCTCCCACAACCATGCAAACAATAGCAAAGCCCCAAAGAGGCCATGATCTAGACCACTGTGCGTCCCAACAGTTTGACATCCCACCGCAATCTTAATGTCTTGCAATAACCTTTAACCCCCTTGTGTATCTATCATTTATCTACTCAGCTACTATTCAGAGCTCCAAAGACCCACAGACCTCAGAGAAAAAAAATCCTCTTACCTGTCCTAAAAGGGTGACCCTTTGTTTTCAAACTGCCCTTGTTAGTTTTAGATTCTCCTGTTAAGAAACATCCACTCCATGTTTACCCTCAGGATTACATGTTTCGTTATCAATTTTTTTCCAAGATGTAGGAGGTGGTCCACTTTTAATATTTTTATGGCTGAGTAGATAGATGGTAGATACATAAGGGGTTAAAGGCTACTGAAAGAAGGTGAGAATGTGGAGTAGGAAGATCAGCCATGATATTAAATGGCATACCAGGCCTGAGGAGCAGTTTTCACTGCTGACAGTTTGAATAAATTTCTGGGTGTCAATATCTGTGAAGATTTATTCTGGGTCCAATATTATTATGCAATTATGAAGAAGGCACGCCAGTGGCTATAGTCCATTATAGGTTTGAAGAGATTTGATATGTCACAAAAGATTTGCAAATTTCTCTGGATGGACCATCGAGAGCATTCTGACTGGTTGCATCACTGTCTGGTACTGAGGCTCCAATGCACAGGATTTGAAAAAGCCACAGAGGGTTGTAAATTCAGCCAACTTGATCATGGGCACTGGTGTCCCACCCATCTAGGATACCATCACCACCCAGGTCATGCCCTCTTCTCTTTACTACCATCAGGGAGGAGGCAGAAGAGCCTGAAGACACACATTCATCATTTTATTTATATCATATAATTTTATTTATATCATATAATTTCATTTAGTGTCACAGAAAAACTTAAAATGACCAATTAACCTACCCAGTGTGTCTTTGGACTGTGGGCAGAAACCAGGGCAACCTGGGGAAACCCATGCGTTCCACGGGGAGGACGTACAGCAACTCCTTACAGAACAGCACTGGAATTGAGCTCCAAAATCCAGAACACCCTGAGCTGTAATAACATCATGCTAACTGCTGTGCCACAATGCCGTCCATTTTAGGAATAGCTCCTTCCCCTCTGCCATTCAGATTTTTTAAATGGCGTAAGAATACCACCTCACCGTTTTGCCCTTTTTACACCATTTACCTGTTATTTACATATTTATGTATTTAGCATTTGATATTTTGTGTTGCACTGTACTGCTGTTATAAAACAACAAATTTCATGACAAGCAGTACTGTGCAAAACTCTTCGGCACATATACAGTGGCACGCAAAAGTTTGGGCACCCCTGGTCAAAATTTCTGTTACTGCGAATAGCTAAGGGAGCAAAGGATGACCTGATTTCCAAAAGGTATAAAGTTAAAGATGACACATTTTTTAAATATTTTAAGCAAGATTACTTTCTTATTTTCATCTTTTACAGTTTCAAAATAACAAAAAAGGAAAAGGGCCCAAAACAAAAGTTTGGGCACCCTGCATGGTCAGTACTTAGTAACACCCCCTTTGGCAAGTATCACAGCTTGTAAACGCTTTTTGTAGCCAGCTAAGAGTTTTACAATTCTTGTTTGGGGGATTTTCGCCCATTCTTCCTTGCAAAAGGCTTCTAGTTCTGTGAGATTCCTGGGCCGTCTTGCATGCACTGTTTTCGGTGTGTTTAGGTCAGGGGACTGTGAGGGCCATGGCAAATCCTCAGTTTGCGCCTCTTGAGGTAGTCCATTGTGGATTTTGAGGTGTGTTTAGGATCATTATCCTGTTGTAGAAGCCATCCTCTTTTCATCTTCAGCTTTTGTTGTTTACAGACGGTGTGATGTTTGCTTGCAGAATTTGCTGGTATTTAATTGAATTAATTCTTCACTCTACCAGTGAAATGTTCCCCGTGCCACTGGCTGCAGCACCAGTCCAAAGCATGATCGATCCACCCCCGTGCTTAACAATTGGAGAGGTGCTCTTTTCATGAAATTCTGCACCCTTCTTTCTCCAAACATACAGTGGCATGCTAAAGTTCAGGCACCTCTGGTCAAATTTTCTGTAGTTAAGTGAGTAGAAGATGAACTGATCTCCAAAAATCATAAAGTTAAAGATGAAACATTCTTTTCAACATTTTAAGCAAGATTAGTGTACTGTTTTTGTTTTGTACAATTGTAGAGTGAAAAAAAGGAAAGGAGCACCATGCAGAAGTTTGGGCACTCCACGAGATTTGAAGTCTCAGATAACTTTTACCAAAGTCTCAGACCTTAATTAGCTTGTTAGGGCTATGGCTTGTTCACAGTCATCATTAGGAAAGGCCAGGTGATGCAAATTTCAAAGCTTTATAAATACCCTGACTCCTCAAACCTTGTCCCAACAATCAGCAGCCATGGGCTCCTCTAAGCAGCTGCCTAGCACTCTAAAAATTTAAATAATTGATGCCCACAAAGTAGAAGGCTATAAGAAGATAGCAAAGCATTTTCAGGTAGCCGTTTCCTCAATTCGTAATGTAATTAATAAATGGCAGTTAACAGGAACGGTGGAGGTCAGGTGGAGGTCTGGAAGACCAAGGAAACTTTCCGAGAGAACTGCTCATAGGATTGCTAGAAAGGTAAATCAAAACCCCCATTTGACTGCAAAAGACCTTCAGGAAGATTTAGCAGACTCTGGAGTGGTGGTGCACTGTTCTACTGTGCAGCAACACCTGCACAAATATGACCTTCATGGAAGAGTCATCAGAAGAAAACCTTTCCTGCATCCTCACCACAAAACTCAGCGTCAGAAGGTTGCAAAGGAACATCGAAACAAGCCTGATGCATTTTGGAAACAAGTCCTGTGGACTGATGAAGTTAAAATAGAACTTTTTGGCCTCAATGAGCAAAGGTATGTTTGGAGAAAAAAGGGTGTAGAATTTCATAAAAAGAACACCTCCCCAACTGTTAAGCACAGGGGTGGATCAATCATGCTTTGGGCTTGTGTTGCAGCCAGTGGCACGGGGGAACATTTCACTGGTAGAGAGAAGAATGAATTCAATTAAATACCAGCAAACTCTGGAAGCAAACATCACACTGTCTGTAAAAAAAAAGCTGAAGATGAAAAGAGGATGGCTTCTACAACAGGATAATGATCCTAAACACACCTCAAAATCCACAATGGACTACCTCAAGAGGCGCAAGCTGAAGGTTTTGCCATGGCCCTCACAGTCCCCTGACCTAAACATCACCGAAAATCTGTGGATAGACCTCAAAAGAGCAATGCATGCAAGACAGCCCAAGAATCTCACAGAACTAGAAGCCTTTTCAAGGAAGAATGGGTGAAAATCCCCCAAACAAGAATTGGAAGACTCTTAGCTGGCTACAAAAACCATTTACAAGTTGTGATACTTGCCAAAGGGGGTGTTACTAAGTACTGACCATGCAGGGTGCCCAAACTTCTGCTTCAGGCCCTTTTCCTTTTTTGTTATTTTGAAATTGTAAAAGATGGAAATAAAAATGTAATCTTGCTTAAAATATTAAAGAAATGTGTCATCTTTAATTTTATGCCTTTTGGAAATCAGGTCATCTTTTACTCCCTTAGCTATTCGCGGTAACAGAAATTTTGACCGGGGATGCCCAAACTTTTGCATACCACTGTAAATAGCTAAGGTGCCTAAGACTTTTGCACAGTACTGTATTTGTCAAGGTGGAGCAGAGAGTGAGTTTGTAAACTGGCAGGAGCAAAGGATGTTGGAAATGTTGAGGGTGGAGTGCTGCAGGAGGGGTGTGGGAAAGGTGGCAGAGGAGTGCCAGGAGTTAGGGGCAGGTGGCATAGGTGCAGACACACCCAGCCCTGAGGCACCAGGCAAGGTAATTTGGTTCAAAGCAATTGATTTATTGATCATCACAGAATATCTCTCTGGTGCTTCCCATTTCCTCCCCTCTCCCTTCCCCTTTTCCCAACCATGATTCCCTCCTCCCTGCCCCCTTCCCACTCTTAGTCCACAATAGAGACTCATTTCAGATCAGGTTTATCATCACTCATACATATATATAGAATTTTTTTTTTGCAGCAGCAGCAGTACAGCACAATACATAAAATTACTACAGTCCTGTGCAAAAGTCCTAGGTACCCTAGCTATAACTACTGTATGTGCCTACGAGGGGTGATTGATAAGTTCATAGCCTAAGGTCGGAGTCAATTTTAGAAAACCTAGCACATTTATTTTTCAACATAGTCCCCTCCTACATTTACACACTTAGTCCAGTGGTCATGGAGCAAGCAGATCTTGGACCTCCAGAAAGTGTTCACCGCAGGGGTGATTGATTAGTTTGTGGCCTAAGGTAGAAAGAGATGAGTTATACAGCTCTCATTACATGCACATGCAGGTCAACTCTTTCAGTGGTTATGCAGAAAGTTTGAAGTTAATAACTCATCTCCTTCTACCTTAGGCCACGAACTTATCAATCACCCCTGCTGCAGACACTTTCTGGAGGTCCAAGATCCATATGCTCCATGACTGCTGGACTAAGTGTGTAAATGTAGGAGGGGTCTATGTTGAAAAACAAATGTGCTAGGTTTTCTAAAATTGACTCCTTCTACCTTAGGCCACAAACTTATCAATCACCCCTTCTAAAACTTTAGCTGTATGTCAGTCCTAATAAACCTGATTCTGATTGCTTTGCAGGTGTTGAGTAGAAGGCCCCTTCTCCTACATGCTTCAGTGAATAAATACTGCAGGTCAACATCTCAGGTTGGAGTGATAATTGGTTCTGGAGTGGAGCGAAGGTATAGAGTTTCTGGTTTGTTTCAGTGACTAGCTCCAGACCAGTGGGACATTTGCTGGAGGAGAAATGCACCACTGAATAGAATTGAGGGAAGTGTTGGGCTAACACCGAGAGGGTCAGTTGTATAGCTCTCGGTTAAGATTTATACATGAAACATGGCGCTGCGGGGAAACTCACACCTCCTTGCAGCAGCTCACCATCATTCTGGAAGAGCAACTAGGTGCTGGCACAGTCCACAAAGCCCACATCCCTTGAATGAATAAAAAGCAAAACAAAATTAAAAAACTCATCATGAAGCAGACACAAGATGGAGACATTTTAAGGGTGTTACATTTGAGAAGTATGCTCCAGCACCCCAGCCCATTCCTGACCTCCTGACTGCATTTGATGCTGTTCATTTGGAGCTGACACACAATGAGGCTCTTGTATGTTAAAGACTTGATGGACAGAATTGATATTCTTGCTGAGATGGCATTCAATTCTGAGCGGAATTGCACAGGCTTTGGTGGAGACATGATTATTTTTCTCATTCTACATCATGGGAAGGCATACCTCCCCACTGGCCAATAACATTGATCCTTTGTTGGCGGCTGGGTGGAGATACATCTCCACCAAAGGAGGTTTAAGGCACTCCTTCCCTCTGCCAGCCTGCAGATCACCCTAGGTCACGAGAAGACGTAACAGCAGGTGGTGGATGGTGCATATCGTAAGTCCTGGTTATATGACCGCTGATGCCAGGCAGACAATCTCTGAAGAGTATTGATAATGGCTGGGGACATCTGTCTTGTAAAGACTGTCCTGAAGGAGGCAATTTGTTCTTCTGTAGAAACATTTGCCAAGAACAACCATGGTTAATACAATAAAGTCTTTTAAGAGACTCTTAGATGGGTACATGGAGATTAGAAAAATAGAGGGCTATGCGGTAGGGAAATTCTCGGCAGTTTCTAGGGTAGGTTACATGGTCAGCATAGCATTGTGGGCCGAAGGGCCTATAATGTGCTGTAGATTTCTATGTTCTATAAAGACTGTGATCGTCCACATCATGTGACGTGTCACATAATGATGATCATGAATGTTCTTTTGACATCGTTTACCTGACTGGCCAACATGTGGGCATATTACCCATGGTTACACCTGACCATTTCTCTGAGGTTATTACAAAGAAAAACTGCACCCTGCACCTATTTTGTTGGAGATGTTTACTTTTAATGCTCTACTGGGCCACTTTCTTGGCCTTCAGTAAATTTATTGAAAGCAGGCCACATGCTGGGTTACCAACCCTCCCAGAATGTCTCACCAAGGGAAATGCGGCAGATATTATTTAAGAAATGAGGTAACAGGTAGAAAAATAGCATTAAAACAAGTTATTGAGATGGCTTGGCTGCCATACAAATAAATCATGCTTTTTGAAATGGTTATATAAAGGTAACTAGAATGAGCATGTTAAGTGACTATTGGTGGTAGAGGATTACAGATCTATACGCCACAAATGTGCTAACAATGATGTGCAACATGAAGAAACTTATACTTTTCAAACAATCTGAAGCAGTTTCAGAACCCTCATCTCAGAACCATGCCGTCAAGCCACACTCAGAGAAGAACAAAAAAACTCCAAGGGAACAAAAGGGAAATCTTTAAGAGATTTTATAAATTATCATTACAATCAGGACACATTTCTAATTGCTCTGTGAAGACACTGGTGTTTTATATCAATACTTTATAGACACAATACAACAGAGTGTGCTGGAATTTACCAGAGAGATAAGCAGATACTGAAATACAAATTCTGTAGTGGTGCACAGCATCTGAAAATTGCACGCCAACCAGTTTATAACTCCTGATGTACAGTACATGAGATTGGGCTACCATGATCTACCTGTATCTATTTGACTTATTAATGTAACTTTATCAAATTATCCCTGCCAAAAGACAACATTTCATCCTAGCCATATCAAGGCTATGAATAATAAGAGTATCACCTCAGGTACTGCATGTGATCACTGAGAGGGCTTTCTGTAGGGATGACTTACTTTTCCAATTACAAAGTAAGTAAAACATTTAGAAAGGTGTGACAAGTTGTATTTTGTTAGAAAAGTTTTTTTTTGGATAGATGAGTAGTAGATTGTACTTTTTACGCAAGGAAAAGAAAATATAGTTCCATATAAATGAATCATCTATTTTGTTCATGTTTATCCCCTATTTTTAGAAATAAACCTGTGTAGAAGTGAAGAAAGAACATTAAATCCATTTAATATTCATGAAAGGAGGATCACATACAGGGTTACAACCCTCCCGGAATGACTCACCTATGGAAATGCTGCAAGTATAATTTAACAAATGGATCACAAATGTTTGTAGTAATTATTGTGTACTAGTAGAATTTGGTCAACACAGGAATCAAACTCACAGAAAAAATATACCAGACTTTTGCTCAAAAGAATGCAAGCATTATATGTAATGTTACATAATGACTATAATGCTTGGTTCCAATATGTTTTTAAGTTCTTTGTATTTTACACCTTTTTCTTCATTCTCCTTTCTCTAGCTTCTCTTCAGACGTCTGAAACTCTTGGATGAGAGGAAGTCAAATCATCTATTTTGCTGTGTACGACTTTGACACCAGAGCTGCTCTGACCTCTTTATGGTACTGCTGGTTCCTGGTTATGCACCCATCTGGACCACACCACAATGTTGTTTTACCTCCCTTGATATTACTAATTTGTAGTAGATTAAACACTGAATTAAGAACAAGGTCCAGTTACAGTATCAGATATTTCATTTTACAAATCATTTATCCATATTTCACATTTCAATGCATCTAATTCTTCAAGCAACAATAGTTACTTGTGTATAGTTAAACAGCAAGGAAGCTCGAAAAGCAATGACTGATACCGTAAAACATTTTCTGATTATGTTATTTGTCTGCAATCCTTGTCTACATTTGTCAAAGCGATAACTGCACAGGGAATGCTGATTGTGAGATCCTCTATAGGAACCTATAAAAATACTATAGCCAAGAATATTATAGAGAAAGAATTTAGGCATAAACAAAATTGTCACCGTATCAAAAATCTAGATATGCCAGACAACACTGCATGAAGAACCTCCTATATGCATTTGGTTGATTTTCACTGCAACAATTGGAATGTAATTTATTCAGGTCAAAACTGGAAACTGGAACATAACATTCAAAACACTATATTCTCATCATGGACTAGGCAAGGTAACCTTTGAAGTTGAAGAGGGCCAGTGTATTTTCAAAGGTTAGCATTTTCAAGTCACGAAGCAGTTTTTTCCTCTTTGCTCTGGTGCAGCTCCTTCAGTAGTTCAGCTCCTGCGTCCCCTGCTTTTGTGGCAAAGAGAATTGCACCTTGCTTCAGATTCAGCATCTTTAAATACCTTGCATAATCTGCATAAACTGCATTGCAAAATTTCTGTAAACCTTGATTAAGGAAAATGCTTTCAAAGCACAGCCATGTATTGCTACTATGAAGAAATTCTAATATTTCTTAGTGATATGGTTCTTAAATCAGCCTACTTTAAAGACAGCTATTAATAATACAATTATTTGTTATTTGGAATATTACTCTGGTATAACAACTCTTTTGTGAGAAAAAACTAATACTTCCATAAGAAAAGTCTACACAGATCAAAATTCACTCATCCAGCAATGTAATTTTTGAAATAATTGGGTTTCCAGATTTAAAGGAATATTCTGCATGTGTATTACTCCAGATGAGCAATGACATTGAGCAAAATTAAACATTTCAAAGATTCAAAGTACATTTATAATCAAGCATGTATGCAGCGTACAACTCCGAGATTCGCCCTCCCACAGGCAGCCGCAAAAGGACGAAACACCATGGAACCTGTTCAAAGAAGACATCTAACACCCAACGCATGAAAAAAAGAACAAATTGCGCAAATGACAAGAAGCAAGTGAAGAATATCAAACACCAGACTCGGGAGTCCAGGAGTATTCAGTTTAGTTCAGTTCAGCACCGCAGCCCTAGCCAACTGCAAGCCGCACAGCCAGTCTTTGATTGCTCTGACCAAACCACACAAAAACAGAAAGAAAAGAGTAACCAGAATCCAGAACTACATGCAACATGAACCTCAAAGCACCCCAAAATGAGTTCAGACCCATGGGCCTCTTCGATCAATCCTTGTAAACTTTGATAATAAAAACATAAAATGCTGCTATCACACCCTCTGAACATAATATCCAACTATTATTAATGAATAAATATTCAACTTCCTCAACACTGCAAAATCAAATATGTGCAGATTTATAACATATGCCCTGGCGTCAAGGAAAACTGTAAACCCAAGGCTCAGCAGTGCTTCACAGACTTCACCAGTCCAGCAGCCGTGAGAAAATGTTTGAACAGCAAGAATGCCCCCAGGCAGGAACACAAATTACATCAGGCCAAAACCTGTCAACCTCTGCATAGCCATTCCTTTTGGAAAGATATTTTAATAAATGTACTTCTATGTCTTATATAAAAATGCTTGGAATCATTGTTTTTGTAAATTCTCTTGTCAGAATACAAATTAAGGGATACTGTGAGAGGCTCAAATCAGCTTGAAACTTGTGTGAATTAGTTCAGATAGAAGACATAATTTTAAGGTAACTTTCATCCAGATAATTGATTATCTACTTCCTGTGGCTGTGAGCCCATTACATTTCAAAGTTCAAAGTGATTTTATTATCAGGCTACAGATATGTCACCATATGCAACCCTGAGGTGTATTTTTGTGAGCATACTGACAAAATCCATAATAGAATCAATGAAAGACGGCACCAACTTGGGCGTTCAGCCATTGTGAAAAAAACAACGAACTGTGCAAATACAAAAAGAAAGAAATAATAATAATAAATAAATAAGAATTAAATATCAAGAACACAAGATGAGTCCTTGAGAATGTGTCGATAGGTTGTGGGAACATTTCAATGATGGGGCAAGTGAAGTTGAGTGAAACTATCCCCACTGGTTCAGGAGTCTGATGGTTGAAGGGTAATAACTGTTCATGAAGTTGGTGCTGTGAGCCCTGAGGCTCCTGGATCTTCTTCCTGATATTTGTAGAGGACTTCAACAATGGTACCTTTAGACTGGTCAGAGTGACTGGTTTGGTAATTGCCAGTATAATAACACAAAAAGGGAATTTTCATCAGTGTAAATTTTTATCAGCACAAACTCAATTAAAATGTGAGCTTTATGTTAAACTTGGCACTGAGTTTTAACTTTGACAAGAGGTTTCAAACAAAATTACACCAACTCAAATTCAATACAAGTTTAATATAAACTAAAAAAAAGTGTTAAAACCTAAATATGTGGGAGACAGTTTTGCTGTTAAAGTTTAGTTAGCACATAAGGACAAATCAACTGACAAAATCTTTGGGTGTACTAGTAGAAATAAATCAAGCATTTTGTAAGCTCAGAATTTACACTTACTCCACATTTACTTGTCTACTGAAAATATGCTCTACATTTCTAACTCGTCTATGTACTGGATATAGGCACATCAATCTTTTCATGAATAAAAATGTACAGATCATAGAAAAACAGGAGCAGGAAGCCATTCTCCCTGTGAGACTGCTCCACCATTCAATACAATCAAGGCTGATTTTCTACCTCGATACTATATTCCTGCTCACTCCACATTCACCTTGTGGAAAGAGTAGGCTGATGGATCCAGACTAACTGGGCTGGAAGACTGTGAAGTCGTGACATATTCTAGGGATTAGCTCAAAATCTGGTACTGTTTCCATGATTTTTGGGGCAACTGGGGTGGGGGGGGGGAAACAAACTTTAGCAAGTCTCAAATGCAAGCTGTGAGAAGCAGTTATGCAACAACAGAGTGTTATTAAATCTGGCCACTAAGGTGCATGAATATTCAAAGAGCTAACTTTTACTATAACGTGGTAAAACAGAGGTTTTGAATGATCTGTTGACATCAGAAGTTATCTACTACATATGGTATGGGTTTGGCTTGGTTCAAAGGAGAAGGCAAGTGTTGGAAAGCTGGAAAACTTCTATTTCCTCACTTCAGATGATCAATATTAACATTGCCTCAGTCAACTGACACAGTTATCAGACAGGAAAGAGGAAGAGAACTGAAGTGTTGTTTGGCAGCAGGATTCAAAGGAAACTGCAGTTTCAGTTGGCTGCACAGTGGGATTTTACCTTGAAAGTGGGACAATTCAGCTAAAGCTCCAACAGTCAGAACAGGCAGGGTTTGAAGATAAGACACTTCTGTCTGCATTCAGTGCAGGATTGTTCTTTCCCAAAAAGACTGCAGTCAGGACAAATGGATTTCTCTCTCCCCAAGGGAAGTCAACAAGTCAATAACTCAGCCAGGGAGTAAACTGGTCAGTTATGGAAAGTAATTTCTTATTGGCAAACTCACAACTTAAAAAGTCGCAACTACAACACAGGAGTTACCTCACAGTTAGAAGGGGTAAATATTTGGAAAGGGAATCCCAGTATTAGCTGCTGCAATAAGGGTAAATATTTAGAAAGGGAATCCCAGTATTAGCTGCTGCAATAAGGGTAAATATTTAGAAAGGGAATCCCAGTATTAGCTGCTGCAATAAGGTTATTATAATCTCTCAAGTTCAAACAGGCCTTTCATCACAGAGTAAGAAATTCTGTTTGTTGTCGAATTACTGGTCTATTGTTAAACTTAGAGGGTGAGGGGTGAGGAGTGAGGAGTCTTCAGTCTTGTTTTTTTTTAATCTACAGTATAGAATTTTCCTTTCCATTCCTTTGAGCCACACCACCAGCAACCCCCAATTTAAGCCTAGTTTAATCACAGGATAGTTTACAATGATCAACTAAACTATTACCTGGTACATCTTTGGACTGTGGGAGGAAATTCGAGTAACTGGCGGAAATTCAAGTAACTGGCGGAAACCCACAAGGTCACATGGGGAGAACATTAAAAACTCCTTACAGATGGAGACAGAACTGAACTTGAACTCTGGAACACCCTCAGCTGTAGTAGCATTGCGTTAACCACTACACTACCAGGGTGCCCCAATCTTGATATCTTCTGTACCTAGAATCCTATCTATACGCTTCTTAAATATATTCACTGGTTGGTAAACCTTAAAGTACTCTCTTACCTGAAGTGGGTCCCCTCCAAGATAACTGATCGGTGAGCTCTAGGAAGTACAGAGCCTTTCCCAGTATACACTCTGCAGTCTGAGGAGCTCTACAACATTTAAACCCTTCCAATTGCTAGGCAATTTGAATGGATCTGATATTCGCAAATGTACAAAAATACGTAAGCATTTAAATTAAAAGCACCATTAAACTAACATGTGCTTCTTTCTTCAGCCATTTCATCCAAACAAGGTCAATAGGCCTTCCTAGCGTTCACTAACCAGCACCTGGAACAGACTGGAGGCTCTGCCCACTAACAGTAGTTGCTGGAAAATTTGTGGCAAGTTATGTTCTCCCACCAGATTCTAAGAGTTCAAAGGGGAAGATTAGCAATGCCGAAGCTCAGGTCTTCGTCCTTAATTCAGGAGTCCGACTTACTGGTCAGTTACATAGATAATAACTGGCCGTTCCGACTGGAACTGCCAATACTTAAACAAGAGGTCTGGGCTTTTGTTTTCAATTTAAAAGCAAGGAAACTGATGATAAATTCATGTCATGAAGTTTGTTTGTACAGAATAATGAACACATGGAAACATGTTCTGGGCCAAAATCCTTGTTCTAATTTAAGGAACAGGTGAACACTGTGCTTCACAAGGCATACATTCTCTCGTCATATAACCAAAAGGAAACAGCCTGCCTCAACTTCGGATTTTACAGTAAACTACAAAGAATTGAAGGGAAAACTCCAGCAATTAAACATGAAAATGTTACTCAGATATTCACAGTTTTACCATTTTCATGAAAAGGATATCTGTATTTTCATTCATTTCAAGAACTTCATATTTGAGACAAGCCTCCAAGAATATTGCAGCTCTGTCAAAATAACGCATGCTGAAATTTAAAAAGAAAACATACTTTAGCCCATAAGAAATAACAAATAAATGCCATAACAGTGTGCAAAGTCTTGAAGAGCTTAGAAAATTAAGAGTTTGCCAGCAATTCCAAACACCTAGCTGTTGGATCTTAGTCTGCAAAGCTCCTTCCCTTTCAACAGCTTCAGGACATTTTTATAATCATGTGGACAATCTGTTCCCAATTACTTTGTGCTCATGCATAAGTTCTCTGTTCCCAGCTCTAGCTTTTATAACATCTGCTCATTTACACATCATTCTGGTTCTAACGTTTTCACCATAAGCGTTCCTGCCATTGCTTTCCATCTTATGCTCAATCTTTGCTAGTCAAGTGAAAGAACAGCTGGGATATTCCTGTTGCCTCAGGAGCACCTTCCACAAAGATTACTTACAAAAGAATACTGGTCGTCACTGAACACACATCATCTTTGACTTACCTTTGAAAGGAGTTTGAGAACAGAGTCATAGGGAAAAGTTGAATAGGTTAAGACTTCATTCTCTGGAGCGTAAGAAAATGAGGTGAGATCTTTTAGAGGTATATAAAATTGAGGATAGATACACGCAGGCTTTTTCTCGAAGTTGGGGTGAAACTACAACTAGAGGTCATAAGTTTAGGGTGAAAGGTGAAGTATTTAAAAGGAACCAGAGGGGGTGGTGTGAGTGTGAAATGAGCTACCTGCAGAAGACGAGAATGCCGGCTCAACTGCAACACTTAACAGAAGCTTGGGTAGGTACAAGGATGAGAGGGGTATTGGGGGGGCGCTATGGTCTGGGCGTGTGTGACAGAGTGTGCTCGGTAAACACACTCCTTACACACGCGCTTTCACGCACACACAAACACTGCCTTGTCATTCTGCTGTTGTTGCACTGCCTTCAATTCTTCCCTGACATATTCTCATAATGGTCATAAACCCAGCTACTGTGCTCAGGTCGGTTTTCTGCTGCCTTTCCCGCCATACATGGCAGAATATTCAATTTCTTTAGTAATGGGGATGTGTAGATGTGTATTTGTTGTTTCTGACGGCCCCGTCAGCAGCAGGAGTAGGCCACAGCAACGACGTTTCTCGCAGGTCGGTGATGCTTGTTTAAAAGTGCAGAAAGGCCAAGCAGGGGGATCATTGTTGGAAGTAAGGAGTGCCAGACATCGTCTCAAAGGAGGCTCCGGCTCGAAAGCAGCATGGGCTCTGGATACGTTTCTGTTAAGGTTCCCTTTTATTCTCTTATTGTACCTGGTGAAGTAAATGGCTGCTGTGTGTTCTTCATAACAGATGCTGGAGTCCTGGGAGACCTAGCGTCTCTCAGGGAACTACATCTGCGTGAAATGCATCTGGCTACAGCTCCTTGAAGACCGTGTTGGGGATATGGAGTAGCAGCTGGATGACCTTCAGCTTATACAGGAGAGAGAAGAGATATTTGATCAGAGTAACAGGGAAGTAGTCACCCCAAAGTTGTAGGAGGCGAGTAGCTGGGTGACTGTCAGGAGGAATGGAAACGTAATAGGCAGTTAGCACAGAGCACCCCTGTGGCCATTCCCCTCAATAATAAGTATATCGTTTTGGACACTGTTGTGGGTGTTGACCTCCCAGGGGAATGCCACGGAGACCAGGTTACTGACACTAGAAAGATGTGACATAGAATCAGAAGATGTTGAATCCTTGTAGGTTGAATTAAGAAAGGACTCTGATGGCAGTTATATACAGGCCTCCCAACAGTAGCTGGGATGTGGACCACAGATTACAATGGGAAATAGAAAAGGCGTGTCCAAAGGGCAATGTTCTACTTCCCTTGGTGTAGAAGGGAAAGAGGGAGAAGAGGGGAGTGGTAGTGATAGGGGATTCAATAGTCAGGGGATCGGACAGGAGATGTGGACGTGAACGGGACACTCGAATGGCATGTTGCTTCCCAGATGCCAAGGTCAGGGACATCTTGGAATACGTCCACAACATTTTGGAGAGGGAGGGAAAGCAGCCAGGAAGGAAAAGCAAAAAGGTCCTGAAAAGAGAATTTAGAGAGCTTAGTAGAAAGCTGAGAAGCAGGACCTCCAGGGTAGTAATTTCTGGATTGCTACCTGTGTCACACGCCAGTGAGGGATGATTTGGCAGATTAATGTGTGGCTGAGAAGCTGGTACAGCGGCAAGGCTTCAGATTCTTGCATCACTGGGATCTCTTCTAGGGAAGGTATGACTTGTTCAAAATCGACATGTTGCACCTGAACCTGAGAGGAACCAATATTCTCTCAGGCAGGTTTGTTAGAGTTAGAGGGGTGCGAACCAGAGTTAAGGGATTCAGGATTGGACGGACGGTAAAAAAAAAGCAACGGTAGCTTGCGGTCAGACTGTCAGGAAGGGCAGGCAGCTGATAGGACAAAATTGAAACCAGCTGGGTGAGTAACTATGAATTAGGGATGCAGAATCAAAAAGGCTGGTAAATGCAGCACTCAACGTGTTATATCTCAATGCACGGAGTATAAGAAATAAGGTGGATGATCTTGTTGCACTACTACAGATTGTCAGGTATGATGTGGCCATCACTGAATCGTGGCTGAAGGATGGTTATAGTTGGGAGCTGAATGTCCAAGGTTACACGTTGTATCGGAGGGAAAGGAAGGTAGGCAGAGGGGGTGGCTTGGCTCTGCTGGTAAAGAATGGCATCAAATCAGTAGAAAGATATGACATAGAATCAGAAGATGTTGAATCCTTGTGGATTGAGTTAAGAAACTGCAAGAGTAAAAGGACTCTGATGGCAGTTATATACAGGCCTCCCAACAGTAGCTGGGATGTGGACCACAGATTACAAAAGGAAATAGAAAAGGTGTGTCCAAAGCGCAATGTTATGATAGTCATGGGAGATTTCAACATGCAAGTCGATTGGGAAGATCAGGTTGGAAATAGATCTCAAGAGAGAGAGTCTGTTGAATACCTACGAGATGGCTTTTTAGAGCAGTTTGCCGTTGAGCCTACTAGGGGATCAGCTATACTGGATTGGGTGTTACAAAACGAGCTCAAGATGAAAGAACTGTTCGGAGGCAGTGATCACAATATGATTGAATTCAACTTAAAATTAGATAGGGAGAATGTAAAGTGTGACACAGCAGTATTTCAGTGGAGTAAAGGAAATTACAATGGTAAGAGAGAGGAGTTGGCCAAAGTAAATTGGAAGGAGATGCTGGCAGGGATGACAGCAGAGCAGCAATGGCGTGAGATTCTGGGAAAAATGAGGAAGGTGCAGGATAAATGTATTCCAAACAAAAAAATACTCAAATAGCAAAGTAGTACAACCGTGGCTGACAAGGGAAGTCCAACTAATATAAAAGCAAAAGAGAGGGCATACAACAAAGCAAACATTTGTGGGAAGACAGAGGAATGGGAAACTTTTAAAACCCTACAGAGAGCAACTAAAACAATCATTAGGAGGGAAAAATGAAATATGAAAGCAAGCTAGCAGACAATATCAAAGTGGATAGAAAAAGCTTTTTCAAGTATGGAAAAAGTAAAACAGAGTTGAGAGTGGATATAGGACCAGTAGAAAATAAGACTGGAAAAATAATAATGGGGGACAAGGAGATGGCAGATGAACTAAATGAGTATTTTGCATCAGTCTTCACTGTGGAAGACAATAGCAGTGTACCAGATGTTGAAAGGTGTGAGGGAAGAGAAGTGAGTGCAATTGCTATTACAAAGGAGACAGTGCTCAAAAAGCTGAAAGACCTGAAGGTACTTAAGTCTCACAGGCCAGATGAACTGCACCCCATGATTCTAAAAGAGGTAGCGGTAGAGATTGTGGAGGCACTAGTAATGATCATTCAAAAATCATTGATTTCTGGCATGGTGCCAGAGAATTGGAAAATGTCACTCCACTCTTTAAGAAAGGAGAAAGGTAACAGAAAGGAAATTACAGACCATTTAGCCTGACCTCAGTGATCGGGAAGATGTTAGAGTCAATTGTTAAGGATGAGGTTATGGAGAACTTGGTGACACAAGACAAGATAAGACAAAGTCAGCATGGTTTCCTTAAGGGAAAATCTTGCCTGACGAACCTGTTGGAATTCTTTGAGGAGATTACACGTAGGATAGATAAAGGGGATGCAGTGGATGTTGTATATTTGGATTTTCAGAAGGCATTTGACAAGGCACCACACGTGAGGCTGCTTACCAAGTTAAGAGCCTATGACGTTGGCTGATTGGTAGCAGCCAGATCAACAGGTTCATCAGCAAGTGGGGGAAAACAGGATCCTTCTCTGGTTGGCTGCCAGTGACTAGTGGCGGTCCGCAGGGGTCAGTGTTGGGACTGCTTCTTTTTATGCTGTATTATAGATGATTCAGATGATGAAATAGATGGCTTTGTAGACAAGTTTGCAGATGATATGAAGATTGGTAGAGGGGCAGGTAGTGTTGAAAAAAACAGGTAGACTGCAGAACAGTTTAGACAGATTATGAGAATGGGTAAGAGAGTGGCAAATGAAATACAATGTTGGAAAGTGCAAGTTCGTACACTTAGGTTGTGGAAAAACATGTGTAGACTATTTACTAAACAGGGAGAAAATCAAAAAATTTGAGATGCAAAGGGACTTGAGAGTCCTTGTGCTGAACACCCTAAAGGTTAACTTGCAGGTAGAGATGGTGGTGAGGAAAGCAAATGTAATGTTAGCATTAGCATTCATTTGAAGAAGTCTAGAATACAGGAGCAGGGATGTGATGATGAGGCTTTATAAGGCACTGATGAGGCCTCACCTTGGATACTATGAACAGTTTTGGGCTCTTTATCAAAGAAAAGATGAGCTGGCATTGGAGAGTGTTCAGAGGAGGTTCACAAGGATGGCTCTGGGAATGAAAGACGAGGAACGTTCTGGGTCTGTACTCGCTGGAATTTAGAAGAATGATGGAGGATCATTAAAACCTTTCAAATGTTGAAAGGGCTACACAGAGTAGATGTGGAAAGGATGTTTCTCATGGAGGGGAGTCTAAGGCAAGAGGGCACAGTCTCAGGATAGAGGGGCGTAAATTTAAAACAGAGATGCAGAGAAATTTCTTTATCCACAAGGTGGTGAATTTGTGGAATTTATTATCATAGGCAGCTATGGAAGCCAGGTCATTGGGTTTAAGGTAGAGCTTGATAGGCTCTTGAATGGACATGGTATCAAAGATTACGGAGAGAAGGCAGGGAGTGGGGCTAAGGTGGGGGAAAAAATCAGCCATAATTGAATATCAGAGCAGACCAAATGGCCTAATTCTTAAGGTTTTATAGTCTTATGGTATACTGTATTTAAGGTAGATACTTGTGTTTATTTTGTAATATGATTGTAACTTCATCGTGGGGTGCAACAAATTCTAATTCATGTGTAGTCTAAAGATAATTTTGTGGGTAACTAAATAAGCTATGTCCTTGTGCCTAACACACAGGGACTTGGTTCTCACTCGGGTGGAATGAGAGGGGTGGGGGAGAGAGGGAGGGGTGGTGGTAGGGGAAAGAGAGGAGGGGGAGGAGGAAGGAGGGGAGGGGGAGGAAGGTGGGAGGGGGAAGAGAGAGGGAGAGATGGATAGGTATAGATAGATAGATAGATAGATCCATCCATCCATCGGGACTGCCAGGAGATCACACTGGACAAAGTATGAAGCTATTATTGTACTTTCTGGTAGATATCCTTTTGTAAATATTGGCAGTTTTCTTTTTACTATTTTCACCTATTTTTGGAAGTTTGATTTTGATGCACCTAATAAACACCCTTGCACTAAAGTGCTAAGTGACTCCAGCCATTTTTCCTTTAGTCATAACCCACATATCTAACAGTGTGGGCAGCCGGGCCTCGGCAGAGAAAGAGATTGTCATGGAATGGCAGTGCTGTGCTATAGTACTCTATGACTGGAACAGAGTCACTCGGCTCTGTCATAGTATATCACCTAGAAGCTTAATATTCTGAAAGGTGTTCTCCAAACCATAGAACCATTTAATAAGTTATTCACATTTAATTAACTTACTGATTAGGTACTACTGTTTGGTACATTTAACAATTAAGTTATTTTTCATTTGAAAACAGAATCAGAATGCAAAGAACAAATTCAATGCCTCAATAGCATCTCTCTTTTAAAAAAAATGTTTGCCAACTAGGACTACATCTCATCCTTTTCCCCAAGTGCCCAGAAAGCCTTTCCTTTAAGTATTTGTCTATCTCCGACTGACAATCATCTCAGAGTTTTCTTGCATCACCCGTTCAGACAGCATACTGCAGCTCATAACAGTTCATTGTAAGAGAAGCTTCTGCTAGACGTCTCTAGTGTTTTACTTCACTTCTCCATTTTCTGCTAAAAGAAAACCTTCTGTCACTTGAAATAGCTTTTTCCTTATTTACTCTTTCAAAGCGCTTCAAGGCTCTGAACACAACCATCAAATCTTTTCCTTTCCAAGAATATATCTCATCACAATTTGAAAACAAAAAAAATAGCATATGTGTCAAGAAGTACCTACTAATAACTAAATTTCAGTATGAATTCAATACATTTTCCCCTTCATTTCTGTGATTATTAACTCATCTTGTTCAGGTGCAATAGCTGCCACTTCGTCCAACAATCCATTTGAATATAGAGGTGGGTAGTCTGCTTTAGTGGAAGCCACATTACTTACCTGTGAAGCATTTCAGCAACTTTGCTAAAGCAGCCTAGTGAAAGGAGGACGAGGATGGCTTTGGACTTTTGATTCACTTGTGGAGAACAAAGATGGTCCACCCATCGCTTCAGCACTTCCGCACACTCCTCTCTGTTTAGACGCACCTTCATTACAGAAATTAAGGCGGCAATAAATATTTTTTTCTAAATCTTTCCAGAATAACAGCAGAAGACGCGACGGTACATTCAGTTAAGAAATAAGTATCTGAATGAACATGAGAAAGTCTGCAGATGCTTGAAATCCAAAGCAACACACACAAAATTTTGGGGGAACTCAACGGGTCGGGTAGCATTAATGGAAAAGAATAAACAGACCACTCCTCAGTACTAAGAAGGAATGGGAAAGATGCCAGAATAAAAAGATGGGCTGAGGGGAAAGAGACTAGCTATAAGGTGATAGGTAATGTCAGCTGGGTGGGAAAGGTCAAGGGCTGGAGAAGCAAAAATCTGAAAGGAGAGGAGAGTGGACCATGGGAGAAAGGGAAGGGAGAGGGGACCCGGGGGAAGTAACAGGCAGGTGGGAAGTTGTAAGAGGTCAGAGTGGGGGATTGAGAGGGTGGGGAGGGGATTTGTTTACCAGAATGAGAAACCAATATGCATGCCATCAGTTTGGACGTTACCCAGACAGAACATAAGATGCTGCTCTTCCACCCTGAGGATGGCTTCATCTTGACACAAGAGGCGGCCATGGAATAACATGATGGAACTTTGAAGTGCCATCATTTACCCAGAGAAGAAGCCTCAGAGTCATAGAATTGTATAGTACAACACAGGCGGGCCCTTTGACCCAAATGCTACATGCCATTCAAGGTGCCTTCCCTGTGATAGCTCCTCTTGTCTGAATTTGGCCCTCTAAACCTTTCCTATCCATGTACCTATCTAAATGTTTTTTAAATACTGTAATTGCACCATGTCCACTACTTCCTCTGGAAGCTTGTTCAATATATCTACCACCCTCTGTGCAATTGGCAGACAAGATTAAATTAAAATTATTCCTGCACAGAAGGAAGGCTTATTTACTTGCTACATAGTAATCAACATTGGGGAAAAAACAGCCACAAATTCCAAAATGTGTTTATTGAATAAGTCTATTTTTGAAATGTAACATTAAACATCTGTATGCTAATATTTGAAATATCTCACTTGAACATCTTTCAACAAATTGGAAGTACCTACCCCAAATATTTTAAAATGTAATAAAACAGCAGAGAAAGCAAACTGAACGCGACAAGTTCACATGACAACATCTTAAGTAATGAGTGCTAAATAGGCAACGTTTTGAGTTTGCCTTCCATGTGAAATGTTCAGGTTCATACTTTGACACTTCTAAGGTCTGTCAGGTTTTGATAACTAATGGATTAAAAAATGTGGTGAAACTGAGTTAACCACTCTATTAGATAGTAGACATCAAATTCAACATGAAAAAGTAGGGTGTCATATTAACTGGGTGGACTGATTTTTCTGATACACATGAGCTCAAGCTTTTATGCCATTCATCCACAATACAAGTGATTCTTCTTTGCAAAAAACCTCAAGGAAATGCTTAAGAAAACAAAATTATGAATGATCATAGTTAGAATTTCCGGAATTTGATTGGAGCTTTTCATAATTTTCTGTTGCAGACATTAATTAGAAGAATCAAGCTTGTTAATGTAATGACCCCTTTTATATTTGGCTTTTCTTGAAAAGGTTCCACTATCTCTCAATGGCAGCGGAATTGATTTATTATTGTTATCTGTATGGAGCCACAGTGAAAACCTTGTCTTGCATTATTGTTCATAGAGATCAAATCATTTTCAGTGTTTGAGGCAGTACAAGGTAAAACAGGAGAATGTGCAGCATCTACGGGTTTTGCAGTGTGGGTAGACGACAAGGCGCAAGGAGGATGGAACTTGGTAGGTGATAGGTAGACCGAGAAAGGTTGAAGAATGACTGGACAATGGAGCCACATGAGATGGTTTGGAAGACAGGCATGGAAGCAGACAAGGAAAGAAAAGTAGATGGGACTAGATGGGAGATGACAGTGAAGTAGTGGAGGGATAAGTGAGAACATATACAAGTACTGTAACCTGATGTGTGAAAGGTGATAATGGGAACAGTTAATGGAAAGATGAAAGAATTGGCTGTGGGAAGTGATCTGGTGGCTGAGGTGTGTGGGTATGAGGTGGATGGATCTAGGAAGGAAGAACAACAATAGTTGGTGATAGGGAGCAGAGTGGGGGGGATGGGGGGGTTAAGGAAAGGGAACAAAAATCAGAGGACTGGGGATTGGATTGGGAGGAGCAAAAGATGGGAACAACAGGAGGTGAGGGTTACCTGAAATGGGGAAATACAGTTTTCATATCATTGGGTTGGAGATTACTTAGGTGGAATAGGAGATGTTCTAATCTGTGTGAGGTCTTGCCTGGCAGTGGAGAAGGCAGGTTCATGTGGGAATGGGAACGGAAGGGGAGATAAAATGGCACAGAATTGAGATCCTGGGATGGCCACTGTAAACAGCACAGGTACTCTAGTCTGCCTAGTCTGTGCTGTATCTCACCAATGCAGAGCTGATGCTGAGAAAGAATTGGGGCTGCCCGAAGTACAAGACATTATACAAATAAAAGTGTGCAGGTTAGGAGCTATTGCATAACTTAAAGGTCAATGGTGGCGGGTGGAGACAAGATGACTAGATAAACAATTAAAACCAGGTCACATCTTACGGAGACATAGTCATTACTATTGAAGTGGAGGGTGAAGGCAAGAGTCAGTATGAAACATAGAATAAATCGGATGTAATAAAGGATCCACGGGCAAGGAAACAAACGTAAAGCTCAAATCTCTAGGTTGTCCAGCTTGATTTCTGATGAGTGTAATGAAGGTGAGGTTCAGTTACTTCGGGATCTGTAACAACCAAAATATGTGGGTTTATTTTAATTTGCCTTAAATTTAAAGAACTTATTGGCTCATCCAATCAGCAAAGTAATTGACTGGTGTAGCAACCACTTTAGATAATTGTGCCAGAAACAGGCTTAAACCTCCCGCTTCTAGATAAGTCCAGAAAGGGACAACAGTATAGTTAGCTAACATAATATACGCAAGCATAATATACGCAAGCATATTGGCACTATTAAATCAGATGCATTGTGGAGGTAAAGCCACTGAAAGTTTTTTCAATTCCTGTGTATAATTGAAACTAAAGGACAACAGAATCTTGAAGATATACTACAAGGGCAGAAAAAGATTGGATCAGGAGCAAAAGAAAACAAGTTGATAGCAATTACCACTTGCATTTGAGGTTATGTTTGAATCACTTACTTTGGCAAGCCATGCGGCTCGATTCCATTCTCCGTAAGTCTGCAGGTATCGACAAGCATCCGCTGCTTTATCTATTAGACAAAGTAGCTGTACACCCTCTGAAAGTGTAACCCCCCACAAAAAAAATCAAAATACTGAAAGTGAACATTAAACATCAAGTTTTGATCATGAAATCAGTACAAATGAAAATAGATTCCTTTCTTCAATAAAAAAAAACACCAGTGTTTTCCACGTGGTTATATTGTTGGTACTAACATTATTATACATGTTGGTTTGATTTTCAGCTCAGTTTAACTTGTTTATCCACAATTTTATCACTCCCAAATCCTCCACTAAGACACATTTGTGTTGTATATTTAGGACATTTAGCGTAATGCTGGTTTGTCAATTCTTTTGCTAATTCTCTGCCATATTTGTTGCTAAGAATCATTGTACTTCATTGTTATTTTTAGTGTATTACCTTTGACTCATTTTTCTTTTCCACAATGAATCCCATTTAAGTCAGAAACTAAAGGAGAAATCCAGTGATTCAACAGCATATTTTTAAGACTGGGACCAAAAAAGCCACTAAAGTTTCAAATTCGTAGCAGATGGCAAACGGATTTTACGAATTGCTGCTGGATTTGATAACTCTCTGCCTGATGCTTGACAGAGAATGGCACCAGAGGGAATGCAATTACAGAGCAAAACAATACTTTTTCAGAAGACATGTTTCTGGCTGAAGATGAGAAAAACATAAAATTTGAGCTTGCTAAGTCAATACAAATGCACGTTGTAATTTCAATGCTAAAGAGCTTCTAAGGTACTCTTACAATACATAGTTTTTAAAAATCAGAAGGCATAAATGGAGAATATTCTGATCATCATGCATTGAGCTTTTAATATTTAATTGAACATAACTTCTTTTATAGAGCACCAAATATGACAAACATTTAGGTCCAATGGGTGCCTCTGAAAATATTGCTAATATTCATATGGATATCCGGTACAAGCAGCTTTTCTATGCTGGCGGCTCTTCTAAGATTTCAATTATTTTCCTTAAATGCTTTACATGTTTTTGAAGATCAATTTGCTCAAGATTCATTGACTTCCCTTGCATTTTCATCTGCTTCAATGCATCACATTGTCTGGGAAGAGACTTGAAACCTGGATTTTCCTTCCTTTTCTAAACAACTTATCTACGAGTAAATTCATTGCCCAAGGAACTGATTTTTTTTTTCCCCAGACTTTTTTAAATGGCTCTCCCATGTGACCCAATATTAACAACACGTTCTGTAGTTTGCGTTTATTTAAAGGAGCATTTTGTTTGTTTAAAATTCATCCCGCGACTCATCCAAGCCAGCACTTTGAAAAGCAAATCTCTAGGGTAGCGGAAACTTTAATCAAGTCTGGCATTCATTTGCATCTCCCCACTTTAAAAGTCTACAGTGACATTAAAGCTAATCAGGAGAATCATATATATCTGAAAGCACATTTACAGAATTTAAAAGCCATTACACACATATTTGAATTTATCTCACAATTAGATTTGTTACCTGCTAGCTTCCCATTTGCTATCATGTTGGTAGCCACCAATTTTATGGTGCTTTGGGAAGGACCTGACGAGGTTATGGTGGTAACTAGGCAAGCTTTCAAGGAATCACAGTAATAGCTTGGATTTTCTGCACTGGTTTCCAGCAGCAACTGCACTGCCCTGTCCGTCTGTCAAATATAAACAGCACATTTCATTTTATGAAGAGCAGATACATTTACCAATATTGCTGTCTCCCATATGTCAATCAGTGAAGGTTGGCAACAACATCTCCTCCTAGCAGATCATCAATACAGGTGCATCACAAAGCTGCAAATCTCTGTGTACACTTGACTGCGTAGCAAAGAAAGGCTCCAATGCCATTTTCAAGACTGCTGATGACACTAACAGAGTGATATAGGACAGCTGGTTAAGTAGAGATGCAACAAGAGCCTGACTGTTGACTTCAGGAAAGGAAAGGAGGTGAGCATGCGCCAGTCTATATTGGGAGAGAGAGTCAACAGCGTTAAATTCCTGGGTGTTAGCACATCAGATGACTTGTCCTGGGTCCAGCACATAGATGCAATCATAAGAACACCTTGCCAGCTTCTTTACTTTCTTAGGGGTTAAGGAGGTTCAGCTAAACACAGTAACAAACTTCTACAGTTGAAAGTATTTTCACTGGTTGGATCTTGGTCTGCTATGACAACTTAAATGTGCAGGAACATAAGAAGCTGCAGAGGTGAATGTACTCCGCTCAATACATCATGGGCTTATCCCTCACCAAAGTCAGCAGTATCTACAGGAGACACCACCTCAAGGAGGCCCATCCATCTAAAATCCCCACTATTCAAGCCATACCATCTTTTCACAGTTATCATATGCTGGAGGTACAAGAGTCTGAAGTCCCACATTACCAGATTTAAGAACAGCTCCTTCCCTTCAACTTCAGTTCTTGAACAAACAGGCAAAATCCTAATCACTATTACAGTTCAGCAGCACAAAGACAACTCTGATCAAATTTACCTTTTTTTTCTTGTGCAATATTTATGCCCAATTTACATTTTCCCTGTCAATGCTGTTTACGTGATGCTTGCTATGTTTTACATTGCATCTGTGCATACAGGTTCTTGTGCATATGATAATTGACTTTGACTTTATATATCCAGGAGCCAACTTCACATCAGATGGATGAGGGGGATTTGGAGGTATACAGTTCAGGTGCAGGTAGATAGGACTAGGCTGAAGACTGGGTTAGCATGGACTTGGATGGGCTGAAGAGCTTGTTTCAGTGCTTATGTATGGATCTATTTCTTTTAGAGCAATGAATCTCCTCAGCACTACGTATGATCTGGTGTCTACGCATGTGTATTGATCTTTTGGCTATGCATGCGCTGTTAAAGTCATCTCCCACATGCGTGCTTTACTTAATTGATAGGTAGTTGCAAAGACACAACACTGTAGTACTCTATGATCTTAGCATAATAAACCATAGAAGATGAATGAAGCTGAGGGCAGTTTTAGAATTTATATTTATTTGATACAGTTTGAACCCACAACTCATTTTCTGACAGAAAAGCTCTTACTATCTGTCTTCCTTTCCCACTAGCAAAAAATTTTAATCGGGTTATTGTTAACGAAAATACAAATAAAAGGCTTGAACATTTTAAGCATCACACTGATAGCTTGCTTAGCATACAGGGTGTACTGGCAGGAATCAGCCATAGCACTTTATACAGAATAACCCACTGTTAAGCTTATTGCCTCACAGAAACCCCTGGGTTGGGAAGAACTGTACAGGGAAACAGAAGGAGGGGGAAAACAGCATCTTCCATCACATCCAGTTGGTCACGTTGACAAATACTATGGGATCTGGGTGGATTGTCAAGAGAGAGTAGGTGCTGTCAGCCCCCAGCAGTGACCACACTCACTATGTTGATCAGGGTAGCCTTAAGCCCGTAACTCAGTAGCAATGAGTGGCTCCCTGCCCAGCATCAGCCCTCTCAGGCAGATTCTCCACACCAAGCCCCATGCTGGTTCACTAACAGTGGGAAGACCACAGTTGGCAGGGGTTCACAGCAGGTTCCCTGCATACAGATTACCGGCACGGCAGCGTGCAACCTTCCATTTTTGAAATCATAGGTAGCAATGGACCCTGACAGGAGGGCCAAGAGCACTACACCAGCTCATCACTAATCAGAATACCAGTGTAATTAGATTCACATTATAAACATTTTGTCAATAGTCAATGTCCCCTGTATGTCATTTTCATATCCCAGCACACAGGCAAATCCATCACTCTGATTAAATTGCCTGTGTCCTAATAACTGTTATCAACACCAAATGGTTCTCCCAGTACTGTATAAAATGCTGTTCAAGAACTTACATAACATTTTACTCTGAAACTCTTCACAAAATTAATTCTCATAATTTATGCTTCAATATTTTGATTTAAATTAGGCATTCAGCAGATGACTACAAAAATATATTACACCATTAGTAACTGGAATGGATGTAAATTTCTTACCTGGCCTAATAAGAGTAACTGATCTGCACATTTCCTTGTGTGATCATATGTTGTCCTTTTCACTTCTTGCAGGTTAACTCGCTCAATCTGAGATTTCTAGAAATAAAATGGAGGGGGAAACAAGAATTTATTCTTTAGATAAATGAAAATGTTACTTTAGCACAAGAGATTCTACAGATGCTGGAAATCCACAGCAAGACACACAAAATGCTGGAGGAACTCAGCAGGTCAGGCAGCATCCATGGAAATGAATAAACAGTTCACATTTTGCGCCAAGACCATTCTTCAGAACTAGAAAGGAAGGGGAAAGACACCAGAATAAAAAAGGAGAGGAGTGGGGAAGGAGGCTAGCTGGAAGGTGACAGGTGTAGCCAGGTGGGTGGGAAAGGTAAAGGGGCAGGGTTGAAGGATTCTGATAGGAGAGGTGAGAAGAAGGAAAGAAGAGAAAGGGAAGGAGGAGGGTCACCCGGGGGAGGTGATAGGTAAGTGAGAAGAGGTAAGAGGCTAGAGTGGGGGACAGAAGAAGAGGGGAAGGGGACAGACATCATGCAAACTGAGGTTGTTTTTGACATTTTTATTCAACTCCATTTCAATGTAAGCATCCAGTAGCATTTGTGTAAACATTCCTGTTTAAATTTAATCATGAAATTCTACAACACTGCTCGTCTCAAACAGGAGAAAATCTGCAGATGCTGGAAGTCCAAGCAACACACACAAAATGCTGGAGGAACTCAGCAGGCCAGACAGCATCTAGGAAAAGAGTACAGTCGATATTTTGGACTGAAACCCTTCAACACGACTGGAGAGAAAAAACTGAGTAGATTTAAAAAGTGGCAGGAGGGGAGAAAGAAAAACACAGGGTGATAGGTGAAACCTGGAAGGGGAAGGATGAAGTAAAGAGCTGGGAACTTGATTGGTGAAAGAGACAGAAGGTCTCTCACCATATCTCCTTGCCTGCCCGTCGGCTCCCTCTCGCCTTTTCTTTCTTCCATGGCCTTCTGTCTCTTTCACCAACCAACTTCCCAGCTCTTTACTTCATCCTTCCCCCTCTGGGTTTCACCTTATCACCTTGTGTCTCCCTCGCAGCTCCCCCACCTTTTAAATCTACTCCTTAGCTTTTTTTCTCCAGTCCTGCTAAAGGGTTTCGGCCCGAAACGTTGACTGTACTCTTTTCCCAGATGCTGCCTGGCCTGCAGAGTTCCTCCAGCAATTTGTGTGTGCTGAACGTTGCTTGTCTTATGTCTTTGTAATACATAGGTGCAGCAAACATCTGATTTCATTTCAAGTGACATTATTGCCAATTGGCACAGCAAAAGTATTTAAAAGAAATAAGGGATAAAGGAATCATGAGGATTCACTTGAGGATCAGTGCACTGCATTGTTTTAACTGCGAAATGAAACTTCTTTGAAAATTAGTTCTAACATCAATTTAGAAAATTTCAATGTTGCGTCAGATTTAACAAAAGCATGTGATTAACTTAGATGCATTCGAAACCATGAGAATTATTGACAATGTTGAAACATGCACTTTAGGGCACCACAACCTGATTATAAATAGCTCAAAAATTGCAGAACTGTTAATTGGCATTCCAGATGTGGTCTAACCAGGTCTTCTTAAAGTTGTAGCAAACACCTCTTCACTTTTCGATTCGAGCTCCATGATTTTAATGGATAAATGGTTAAATTAGCTTTTGGAGGTTTTTTTTGCACCTTACTTCTACTTTCTCTCTGCAACAGTCTATTTAGACCGCTTTGAACTTCTATCATGAAGATGAATCATCTAGTCTATAAACCAGGAAACAGGCCTAGACGCAAAATTTGTCAACAACCAAGATGCCCATCAAAGCTAGTCATATTTACCCACCTTTTGCCCATATCCCTCTAAATCAGGGGTCCCCAACGTTTTTTATGCCAATGGACCCTTGCCATTAATCGAGGGACCCATGGCCCCCAGGTTGGAAACCCCTGCTCTAAACCTTCCTATTCATGAGCTTCTTGAGTTGACAGAAAACTAGCAAAACAGTAGTCATTACCTTGAGTTGGAGTCTAGGAGGAACAAAAAAAAAGTTTAGGAAACATTTATAAAGAGAATAATCAAGATAATAGGGAAATTCCTGGGAATTACAAGCCATGGGCCTTCAGTAATGGCAGGCAAACTAGTGGAGAAGATTGTAAGAGTCAGGATTCAGGAGGAATTGAAGAAGAATAGTCTGATGAGAGATAGTCAGTGTGGCTTTGTGAAGGGAGTGATGTGCCTAAGAACCTGATTGAGTTCTTCCAGGAAGTGTCAAAACAAACTGATGAAGGTAGAGCAGTGGATGTGGTGTATATGGATTCTAATAAGGTGTTCGACAAGGTTCCCTGCAGTAGGCTCATTCAGAAAGTCAGGAGGCATGGGATACAGGGAAATTTGGTTGTGTGGGTTCAGAACTGACTTGCCCACAAAAGTACATAGTGGAGAGTATGTTCTGCCTGGAGGTCCAGAAGGATCTGTTCTGGGACTCTGCTCTTCACACTTGCAGAGAACACAAAGGTTGGTGGTGTGGTGGATAGTGTAGAAGGTCATTGTACGTTGCAACGGGACACTGATAGGAGGCAGAGCTGGAGTGAAAAGTGCCAGACAAAATTCAGTTTGTATAAGTGTGTAGTGATATGTTTTGGAAGGTCAAATGTGAAGAGAGCTTACAAGGTTAATGCAGGATTCTTAGTGGTGTAGAGGAACAGAGGGATCTTTGGGTCTACATCCACAGGTCCCTTAAAGCTGCCAAGCAAGTTGATTGGGTGGTTAAGCTGGTGTACGGTGTGCTGGTATTCATTAGTCAGGGGATTGAGCTTTTTTTTTTAAATTTGTGCATGGGGATACATCGCAGAATAGGCCCTTCAGGCCCTTTGAGCCATGCCTGCCCAGTAATCACCCGATTTAATCCTAGCCTAATCAATGACCAATTAACCTACCAACCAGTATGTCTTTGGACAGTAGGAGGAAACCAGGGCACCTGGAGGGAATGCTTACGGTCACTCCTTACAGGCAGTGGTGGGAATTGAACCTGGTTGCTGATACTGTAAAGTGTTGTGCTAACCAATGTGCTTCCGTACTGCCCCAGGAGATCAAGACCCGCAAGGTGATGTGCAGCTCTATAACAACCTGGCTAGACCACAATTGGAGTATTGTTTTCCGTTCTGGTTGACTCACTATAGGAAGGATATAGAAGCTTTAGAGAGGGTGCAGTGGAGATTTACCTGGCTGGATTAGCAAGCATGTCTTATGAGGAAAGGTTGAGTAAGCTAGGACTTTTCCCTTTGGAAGAAGGATGAAAGGTGACTTGATAGAAGTGTTTAAGATGATCGGAGACATTGATAGAGTGAGCGGCCAGTACCTTTTTCCCAAGGTGGCAATGGCTAAAATAAGGAGGCACAATTTTAGGATGTTTGGAAGAAAATATAAGAGAGATGTTTGAGGTATTTCTTTTTGTTTTGCACAGAAAGTGGTAAGTAAGTGGAAGGCACTGCCAGGGGTGGTGGTAGAGGCAGATACATTAGGGACATTTAAAAGACCCTTAGGCACATGGATGATAGAAAGGAGGAAGGCGATAAGACACAGGAGAAAAAATTAGACCATTCAGCCCATCAAGTCTGCTCCACCATTCCATCATGGCTGATCCTGGATCCCACTCACCCCCATACACCTGTCTTCTCACTATGTCCTTTGATATCCTGAATGATCAAGTAATGATCAACTTCCACCTTAAATATACCAACAGACTTGGCCCCCACCGCAGTCTGTAGCAGAGCATTCCACAGATTCACGATTCACTGGCTAAAAAAAGTCCTCCTTACTTCTGTTCTAAAAAGTTGCCCCTCAGTTTTCAGGTTGTGCCCTCTAGTCCTAGAAACCCCCACCATAGGAAACATCTTCTCCACATCCGCCCTATATAGTCCTTTCAACAGTCAATAGGTTTCAATGAGATCCCCTGCATTCTTCTAAATTTCAGTGAGAACAAGCCCAAAGCTACCAAACGCTCCTCATGTTAACCCTTTCATTCCTGGAATCAGCCCTGTGAACCTCCTCTGAACTCATACCAATGACAACACATCCTTTCTCAGATATGGGGCCCAAAACTGTTGACAATACTCCAAGTGTGGCATGACTAGTGTCGTATAAAGGCTCAGGATTATCTCCTTGCTTTTATATTCTATTTCCCTTGAAATAAATGCCAACATTGCATTTGCCTTCTTTACCACAGACAACCTGTAAATTAACCTTCTGGGAGTCCCTCTGAACCTCTGAAGTTTGAACCTTCACCCCATTTAGATAATAGTCTGCACTATTGTTCCTTTTATCAAAATTCATTATCATACATTTCCCAACACTGTGTTCATCTGCAACTTTTTTGCCCATTCTTCCAATCTGTCTAAGTCCTGTTACAATCACATTGCTTCCTCAGCACCACCTACCCCTCCACCTATCTTTGTATCACCTGCAAACTTTGCAACAAAGTTATCAATTCCACTGTCAAAATCATTGACAAACAATATGAAAAGTAGTGGTCCAAATACTGACCCCTGAGGAACACCACTAATCACTGGCAGCCAACCAGAAAAGGCCCCTTTTATTCCCACTTGCTACCTTCTACCTGTCAGCCATTCCTCTTTTCATGCCAGTATTATTCCTGTAATGCTATAGGATTTTATCTTGTTCAGCAGTCTCATGTGTGGGACCCTATCAAATGCCTTCTGAAAATCCAAGTAAATAACATCCACTGCCTCTCCTTTGTCCACCTTGCTTGTTACTGCCTCAAAGAACTCTAACAGATTTGTCAGGCAAGATTTCCCTTTACAGAAACCATACTGAGTTTGACTTATTTTATCAATTGTCTTCAAGTACTCTGAAACCTCATCCTTACTAATAAACTCCAACACTTTCCCAACCACTGAGGTTAGACTAACTGGCCTATAATTTCCTTTCTTTTGCCTTCCTCCCTTCTTAAAGAGTGAAGTGACATTTACAATCTTCCAGTCCTCCGGGACCATGCCAAAATTAAGTGATTTTTGAAAGATCATGACCAATGCATCTGTTATCTCTTCAGCAACCTCTCTCAGGGCGCTGGGATGTAGTCCATCTGGTCCAAGTGACTTATTCACCTTAAGACCTTTCAGTTTGCCTAGCACTTTTTCCTTTGTAATAGTAATGGCACTCATCCCTGTTCCCTGACACTCACGGACCTCTGGCACACTGCTAGTGTCTTCCATAGTGAAGGCAGATGCAAAGCACCTATTAAGTTCATTAGCCATTTCTTTGTCCCCTATTACTACCTCACCAGCATCATTTTCCAGTGGTCCAATATCAACTCTCACCACCCTTTTACTCTTTATATAACTGAAAAAACTTTTGGCATCCTGCTTTATATTATTCTCTCGTATGCCCTCATATTTCATCTATTACTTCCTTATAGCTTTTTTTTAGTTGCCTTTTGTTGGATTTCAAGAGCTTCCTAATCATCCAACTTCCCACTCACTTTTGCCACCTATACATGCAGTCCTTAACTTCCTTTGTCAGCCACAGTTACCTACCCCTGCCATTTGAGAACCTCTTCCTCTGTGGGACATATTTATCCTGTGCTTTGTGAACTATTCCCAGAAAGTTCAGCTATCTCTGCTCTGCTGTCATCCTGCCAGGATCCTCCTCCAATCCACCTGGGCAAGCTCCTCCTCATGCCTCTGGAATTCCATTTATTCCACTGCAATACCGATACATGTGACTTGTGCTTCTCCTTCTCAAATTGCAGTATGAATTAAATCATATTATGATCAATGCCTCCTAAGGGTTCCTTTACATTAAGCTCCCTAATAAGATCCGGGTTATTACACAACACCCAATCTAACACCCGTTCCTCGAGTAGGCTCAAGCACAAGCTGCTCTTAAAAGCCACCATGTAGGCACTCAACCAATTCCCTCTCTTTCCTCCATGTGGGAGGGAAGGGTTTGATTAACCTTGGAGTAGGTTAAAAAGTTTATACAATATCATTGGCTGTAGGGCCTGTACTGTTTTATATTCTCTGTAAGTACATGATAGGAAATGTGCTGGGTACTGGATCACAGAAGAACGAGTATCATAAGCTTGTTTGTTGCAATTTGTGTTACCTGGAAGTAGGAACTCTCACACAGTACATCATAGCAAATATCCAGTGGGCTGGCCTGGTTCTCTTGAATGCCATTCTCTGTAACTAGATCTTTTCTCTTTGAGAATCTATACAAATAATGAGCAGCAATAGTCCAGAACAGCAGTTCTGACTCATCACCAAAAAGCCTATAAAAGCAAACAAAACCGGAGGAGTGACTTAGAGAGTGTCAAGAGTACAGGAGGCTTAAAAACAAAGAACATTTTTACTAGATATACCTTGGGCATGAATAATAAAAACATTCTGAGATAAAAATCACCCTTTCACTAAGGTAATTGTAATGTAAACTACTTTTCCCCCCTCATTGTGGTTCAGCATTAAAATAACACTATTCAAAGCTCAATACTCATAGAGGCTGTACATATGGGATGTTCAGGGAAGGTGGAACTTTTAGTGAAGGGGCTTGTCATGTCTATTCTGGGCAGCTCACTCACCTTTGGTCCCCACCAGACATTCAGCTCTCACCTGTGGCTCCAAGTGGCTGCCTGCATGCAACAGTGGCCCCACCTTGGTACACTGCTTTGACAGGCGGGCTAAACCAGGTGAGGGTAGGTGGCGGGCCTCATAGCACGGTGAAATAGGGATAGAGATACGATAGTGACAGCTCCAGCAGACTGGGCAAATGAGATCTACAGTGAGATCCAATGGTTCTGCAATGCTCTGTGAAGAGCGGAGGGCATAATGATGCACAGATGTCATGGACATCCACTGCCACCAAGAAAGATGCCAGCTACTCATACCACTGGATCCAGACATCAGAGGTCGAGAGAGGAGAACTGTCCCAGTGCATCGGCTTTTCGACTTTAAAACTCTCCCGCACAAGTTTCCTGTAATTGTCAGATACAACAGACGACAACCACAGAATACCACCGAGAGTAGATCATAAGTAGATGACCAGAATTAGGCCATTCAGCCCATCAAGTCTGCTTCGCAAGCTGTAGCAGATAGCAAAGTACTTCGAGGTATGAACAAGGAAAGAAATAAGGGATGGGATGGGGTGAGAGGAACACAGGGTTCTTGAGATGCATTTGGAAGTGGGTAAAAGGAAAACTGGGTCACAAGGTACTAAATCCAGATATTGAACCCATAGTAACATTCCACTGGAAAATGATTAGCTCTACTATATTATCAGAGTGATATATTATATATGGCCTTGTGCGTACACGGGGGTCAAAGGGTTGGGTGCATGCCATTGTATACAGATATGACATGAATCACTATATGAGAAAAGAGACAAAATGAATTTATTTACTTATTGATATACAGCCCTTCCAGCCCTTAGAGCCGTGTCACCCAGCAACCTGCAACTTAATCCTAGCCTAATCACAGAACAATCAACCAGTAGGTCTTTGGACTGCGGGAGGAAACCCATATGGTCATGACGAGAACGTACAAACTCCTTACGGTCAGCGGTGGGAATTGAACCCGGGTCACTGGTACTGTAAGGCATTGTGATAATCACTATATTACCATGCCGCCCCATCCTAAGGATTTTTGGCTGCATGTGACAGAATGCTGATGATTCCCGCTAGAGAAGGATAAATTTGTTAATCTCGGACGGACAGAGCTTTGCACAAAGTGAAATTTCAAAATTTTGGTAGTCTGAGGCACAATTATTTGCCTCTCAGTGATGGGAGTGTATCGTAATTAAGCTTCTGCTGATCAGGGTGATATATCTCCTGATTTCCCTGACCCCATTTGGGAGCTGCCTGCAGTATCAGCAGGTTCAATCCCCATTCCAGAACTTGAGCATTCAATCCGAGCCAAAACTGCAGGAGTGCTGCATTAGTACAAAGCATTAAGCTAAGATTCTGCTTGCTAGCAGTGGCAATTTGTGCACATCTCACAGCACGGCTCCAAGACAACAGGGTAAATTCCAGTCAACCAAGACCATACAAACAGAACACCGGCCGATCATCCTAATACTGCCTGTTGGGCACAAAATTATTAAAACCATAAACTGAAGAGAACCACTGAGCGCTGGCTTTCAGTTCAAGGATGACATTCAAATGCACAAAAGTGATATTAAATATGTTAGATGATGCCTTTTTTTGAATTATTTTGCTAATGATAACACAAGAGATCCTGCAGATGCTGGAAATTCAGAGTAACAAACACAAAATGTGGCATTTTGTACGATGATGTCATACAAAACAGCATTTTGTACTTGTTGAGGTCAAAATTGGTTAGTTAGACATTAATTTTAAGTTGAAAAGATGGTCTGATCGGTACCAGTCAACACATTGTAACATACATAAATGGTTGAGTGAGTAAAGTCAGTATCACATTGCTTGGGAAATAGTGTAGAAGAAATACAGAAATATGAATTTAGTTCACAAAAGTGTTTAAATGCAATTCAAGGAAATGATAGGTAAAAACTGGGAAAAGTTTATTTGTAATAAAGTTTCTCGCTTTAAATTATTAACAAAATAAAAAGTCTATCATAAAATAATTATGCATGGATGGTAGAAAAGTAAATAAATATATAAAACACCTAATGTATGGAAATTAATAAATACCAGAAAGTTGAGTCAATATGGAATATACTGGTCCATGCAGATTATTAACAGAATGTAAGGTGTAACTTGTAAGAGACATCTTCATGGTATGAACATCTGCCCAAATAGAGCCAGGGAAAGCAGGTGCATTTCAGAAGTGCTTCAAGTTTGACAATGCAAGTTAAAGCTTGAAGTAAGCAGGTGTAATAAGCAGTCCTAATGCAGGGTCTCGGCCCGAAACGTCGACTGTACCTCTTCCTATAGATGCTGCCTGGCCTGCTGCGTTCACCAGCGTTTTTTGTGTGTGTTGCTTGATTTCCAGCATCTGCAGATTTCCTTGTGGAGGTGTAAAAAGCAGGAGGGATTGATGATGGCTCAATGATTTTTAAAGAGTTGGACTTTCTGTGGCTTTGCAATTAGAAAACAGAAAGAAAAAAAGGTTCTAATAAAAGGTGAGAACAATATCATATGGAACTATGATAGGAGATGAGCAATGGAGCACATGGATTCAATTCCAAAAATAAGCTGAACGAAAATGGGGAAGGAAATAGAAATAGAAATGTACTGTGATCTGAAGAGTAATGAATATTTTGGGGCCTGGGAGAGAAGGGTGCAGATTTTGAAAAGATGTAACAGAGCCAGCATTCTGGGTTTTGAACATAAACAGTTCTATGCATGATGCCCACAGGCCTAACGGTTTAACTATGGAGGGCAGGACTGAAGGAGGCAATGGCCTAGCTATTCCAAGGTGAATCTAAGGTACCTTGCCACCAATAAGCATCGTTGCAGCAGTTGGAATTCGGGGTCTATAAGAAGTTGCTGGATGTCGCTGTAAAGAAAATAAACAGCATTAACTGAGAAACATGTAGACAAATTTGGTAATATTTTATATGCTAACATGCAATTGTAAAGCTTTAATCAGAAATACAGTTAAAGACACCATTTCAATTTCATGACATGAAATACAACTATAAATTATGTATTCACCTTGATATAGAGTTCAATTGTTCCTGCATAAGACACTTTATTTCTTCGTTTTCTGAATAAGAGCTGTAGAAAACAGGAAACAACTATCAGCATAGAGATATCGCAAACACGAGGAAATCTGCAGATTCTGGAATTTCAAGCAACACACATAAAGATGCTGGTGAACGCAGCAGGCCAGGCGGCATCTCTAGGAAGAGGTACAGTCGACGTTTCAGGCCGAGACCCTTAGACAAGACTAACTGAAAGAAGAGATAGTAAGAGACTTGAAAGTGGGAGGGGGAGGGGAAGATCCAAGATGATAGGAGAAGACAGGAGGGGGAGGGATGGAGCTAAGAGCTGGAAAATTGATTGGCAAAAGAGATATGAGAGGATCATGGGATGGGAGGCCTAGGGAAAAAGAAAGGGGGGGGGAAGCCCAGAGGATGGGCAAGGGGTATAGTGAGAGGGACAGAGGGAGAAAAAGGAGAGAGAGAGAAGAAAAAAAAATACATAACAGATAGGGTACAAAGGGGAGGTGGGGCATTAACAGAAGTTAGAGAAGTCAGCGTTCATGCCATCAGGTTGGAGGCTACCCAGACGGAATACAAGGTGTTGTTCCTCCAACCTGAGTGTGTTTTCATCTTGACAGTAGAGGAGGCCGCGGATAGACAGCACCTATCTCTTCTTTCAGTTAGTCCTGACGAAGGGTCTTGGCCCGAAACGTCGACTGTACCTCTTCCTATAGATGCTGCCTGGCCTGCTGCGTTCATCAGCATTTTTATGTGTGCAGCATAGAGATATGCTCATTTGGTTCAAGAATATTCCTCTTCAGGAATAAATAAAAACATCAAGTAATTAAGCACAACATGTCAATATGTAATTAAGATACAGTAGAATTTCAGCACTGATTATTTTAACAATATGCTAATACATTCTTAGTAAACATTCAAATGATTATCCTAATTATCCAGAAGGATAATAAAAATATGCACTCACGAAATATTGATTTCTGTTTATACATCTGTAAGTTCCATAACCAATTACAAAGCAACAGAAGTCGTTGTTAGGTTAGAGCGTACTTACATTTGCATAATATCCAGTGAATACTGTCCATTCCATGGTTGATGCAATAGGAAAGCTTTCAATACAAAACAAGATCTTGGAAGAAGGAGATAAGGGCACCAAATTGGATCTACACAAGAAAAATACGAATAGTCCAGTCACGAAGCAAGCTTCTTTACTGTCAATCAGCAGAATCGTTGCAATTCGCTGAAATTCTTTTAAATGCACGGACTTTAATTACGCTGACTGTCACGCCAAGCAACAGGAGTTGGTCTTGATTGAAAGAACTAAAATGATCATATCTTGGCTTCTATGCTAATGTTTCATTTATGCTTTTGTACATGTAGCACACCTACACGGAGTGCAGTGCAGTTGTAGGAAAGCAGCATCCATCAACAAGGACTCCTACTACCCAGGCTATGCCCTCTTCTCGCTGTTGCCATCAGGGAGAAGGTACAGGAGCCTCAGGACCCACACCAACAGGCTTGGGAACAGTTACCACCCCTCAACCATCAGAATCTTGAACCACAGGGGATAACTTCACTTGCCCCCATTATTGAAATGTTCCCACAACCTAAGGACTCACTGTCAGAACTTTTCATTTCATGTTCTCAATATTTATTGCATATTTAGTTAATATTATTACTCTTTTGTATTTGCACAGTCTGTTGTTTTTTGCACATTGATTGTTTGTCCGTCCTGCTGGGTATGGTCTTTCATTGATTCTATTCTGTTTCTTGTATTTACTGAGTATGCCTGCAAGTAAAATGAATCTCAGGGTTGTATAGGGTGGTATACGTGTACTTTGATGATAAATTTACTTTGAACTTTGTTTATAATTAAAACAAAACTTAAAATATTAGTTAAAAGCAGAGATTTTTATTTCCTAGATTGTTGATTTTCAGAATTTTTAAATGTCACTAGCTATCAGTTTTGTTGATGACATTATTGCCGTTGGGTGTTTGTGAATGATGGAACTGAAAATCAAGAGAAGCTGATGAAAGAAATCTGAAATCCACCTCACGCCACATTTTATTTATGGACCCATCACCATGCAAGAAAAATAAATGCAGTGAAGAAAAAAATAAAAGATATTGTAAATATAGGGAAAACACTGAAATTGCTATTTATTCTAAATATTCAAAAGTATTCCAAGTGTAGAAAACACTAAAATCATACATCTTCATAAGGAATTTTAAAACAAAAGCTTGAATTAATTCAAAAACAATTTGCAAAACACTTCATATAAATGTCCCTCAGAGGATGACAACTAGAATTATTTGTTGATAGGCAAATAAAAGATTTCAACTCAGATTACATCTTTCTTTGAGCATTAGCGATTACCTCCAACTTTATCTGAGAAGTAAAAAAAATGAAAGAAGCTTGCTGCAGTGGAAAGATTCCACCAGCAGGTGGGGTACAGGGTGTACACGGGTAAAACTGCATGAGAATTAACACCCAACCATCTCACCATCAGGTCTATAAATAAATGCATGGCTATTTATCTGTAATAACTATGATCAATTTTGCATTATTTATAAGAACATCGCAAGCCCTAAACTACAGGAGCACTCAATATAAATTATGACTATTTTATAGTGACAGAATGCCAAGTAGTAATGTACTTACGGCTTTGTGCAGTGTTCTAACAATTTAACAAAACATCATATTTTCAAATTCACAGTAGCATATACCAATAGAGAGTCCATTTGTCTGATCCAGCGTACTTAAACTCAGTGCTTACTTCGAGTAGTTATCTTACATGAAAGGGTGCTATTGTAAATGACACTCTCTTACACTAACGCTGTACTGAAATGACCAGTACAAACAAAGTATTCCTTCAATTACTGAAAGAAATCTGCAAGACTTCAAATCCAATTTCTATCCAAGTCCTACTAAATTCTAAGGCTAGAGAAAACAGATCTTTGACCATTTCTGTGGCACATTACCAAGTAACTTAAGAAAGTAACTACCAACTTTTAAATTAAAAACACTACAGATGTTAAGAGGCAAATCTGTTTTAGCTTTGGAGAAGACGATATCTGATCAGAATCTGAACTCAGCTCAGCACAACCGCCCTCAATAAAGAGCCCAACATCAGAATGGCAATGGAAGGGAAAGAGAAAAGAAAACATAACTCAGCTGGATACAAGTAAGAGCATCCATTGTAAAAGGAAAACAGCTAAGTCCCGGAATTACCATAGATACATAAGGAAGGAAGAGAGAGTTGGCATTTACATAATGACAATACTCATATCATCATCATCATCAAGTGCCATGTTGTGTGACATGGGTGATTGTGGTCTTGGCAAGTTTTTCTACAGAAGTGGTTGCCATCTCCTTCTTCTGGGGCAGCATCTTTACAAGATGGCTGACCCCAGCCATTATCAATACTCTTCAGGGATTGTCTGCCTGCCTAGCATAGGAGGACACATAACCAGGAATTGGGCAGCAAGGTAGCATGGCAGCACAACGCTTTACAGTACCAACACGCTGCCTGTAAGGAGTTCTCTCTGCGACCACGTGGGTTTCCTCTGGCTGCTCCGGTTTCCTCTCACAGTCCAAAGACATACCGGCTGGTAGGTTAATTGGTCATTATAAATTATCCCATGATTAAGCTAGGATTAAAGTGGGGGATTGCTGGGCAGCACGGATTAAAGGGCTGGAAGGGCCTATGCCGCACTGCGTCTCCGTAAATAAAATAAAAAATAACACTCCCTTTGGAAAAAAAACACTAATACTATCAAATACCATTATCTGAAATTAAAATAACCTGAGAACATGTAAGCTTTTATTGAAGCTTTATAACACACTTACACAATCGGACCATGTTTTTACACTTAAACTTGTAATCACACCTGTTAACTCCTGCTCATCCATTCCGTAACTTGCTGATTTCATTGCTATTTCCAAAACTCGGATGCAGCCATCATCGGAAGCCAGAACAACTTTATCGGAACTGCACCAATCAATGTCAAGGACCTTGTAGCTGACATTGCGACCAGTTCTCATGCTGCTTATCATTTGAACCTTAAAACACAAAATTACCAATAATTATTTTTTTAAGAAATTAAAACCATTTTATTAAATTTATTTCAATGGCTGTATTTTGATCAAATATATTTAACATGCGAGAAATGAACTTTGAGGAAGATTCAAGTAACATATCTGACATTTAGTAAAAGCACATTAAACATAATGAACAGGAATGCAACTTGTATGACACATCACAAATACTTTCAAAGTGGATCAGGGAAAAGTCTGGACATTAGCATTACCTCCTTAGAATCCCAAATTTCAGCTCCATCATTAAACATCATTAAAAGTTTCAGGTTTCCTTTTCCGGGACCAAAACGAATCTTCTTTACCCAACCACGGTGAGTAGGAATTCCCCTGCACAGAGATCAATCAAAACAAGGACTTTCACAAATGAACTTCTGCATCAGCTCAATTAAAACAAATAGAGAATGCCATTCATCTGGTTGAGCAAATGTCAACGATTTGTACATTCTCACTGGAACAGCACAAACAGGCATTTGAAGAGCTATACTCACTTTGCTGTTGTTGGTGTTTGTTGTGTTCCAGGTTGTTTCGTTGAGCATTGTGGGTATGCTACATGGCACCGGATTGTGTGGTGACACTTATGGGTTGCCCCGAGTACATCCTTAGGTGGTTTTGTTGTTAATGCAAATGATGCATTTCACTGTATGCTTCAATCATGTGATAAATCAATCTGAATCTGAATATGAATCTGATAAGGGAATGGCAAATTGATGATACTAGATTCCCTCTACATGGTCACACGAGTATCCAGGCCCAGAAGAATTCATCTGACAAGTGGCTAGTTTGATAGTTGATGCATTTTTTAAAACATTTCCAAAAATTTCTTAGATTTAAGGATAATTACAAAATAACAAATGTAATACCTTTGGTCAAAAAAGGAGCCCAAAAGGAGGAAACTACAAATCATTTAGCTCATCATCTGTCATTGAGAAAATGTTGATTAAAGAAGTTATAGAAACACGCTTAGGAAAAGTCAATGTGTTTTTTTGAAAGGGAAATCACTTTTTACTTATTTATTGAAAGTCTTGGAAGTGCGGCAGTCCTCACATAATATGGGTTGGGGGAAGGGGGCAGTGTCCATTCTTGGAAAACTAGCTTTCTCTTGATTTTCCATAACAAAGCTACATTACTTGCCTATGTGTCAAGAATTGAGAGTTGGAAAAGTTTTGTGTTGATTTATTTATTTTTCAACACAAATTCCATGAATGAATTTTATTCAAAGTTTAAAGCAAAATTTATTATGAGAGTACATACATGTCACCACCTACAATCCTGAGATTATTTTTCCTTCGGGCATGTTTAGCAAATCTATAGAAGAGTAACCGTGAACAGGATCAATGAACAACAAGACAAGCTGTGCAAATGCAAATATAAGTAAAATAGCAATAAATAACAAGAGCATGAGAACACCAGAAATAGAATGAGTGTAGTTACCCCCTTTTGTTCAAGAGCCTGATGATTGAAGGGTAGTAACTGTTCTTGAATTTGGTAATATGGGTCCAGAGCTCCTTGCACCTTCTACCTGATGCTAGTGCTGAGGAAAGAACAAGGCCTGGATGGAGAGGATCTTTGATGATGGATGCTGCCTTTCCACGGCAACGTTTCATGTAGATGTGTTCAATGGTTAGGAGGGCTTTGCCCATGATGTACTGGGCAATTTTACTTTGAACTTATTCCGTATTAAATTCTTGAGTAGTGACCTGACAATTCCGTAAAGGTGACTTTCCATAAAAGAACAGCCATAGTATGCATTTGTCGTTATGTGTATTCCAGATAACAGGAAACCCATACATAACATACCTAGATTTCCTGAAGGCTTTTTATAAAAGGGCCACATTAGATGCTATTAGGGGATATAAAAGTTCATACTTTAGAAGGAATAATTCATGGTTTAGCCTGGAAAAAAAAAGATTTGTCGGCCAACCAGAAACCGAGAAGAAAATAATGTGTCCTGCTGAAGGGCCTCGGCCTGAAACGTTGACTTGCTCTTTTCCATGTTGCCTGGCCTGCTGAGTTCCTCCAGCATTTTGTGTGTGTTGCTTGAATTTCCAGCATCTGCAGATTCTCTCTTGTTTGTGATTAGACAATAATATGCCATTTACTGGTTGACAAGGTGTGATGAGTGGTGGGCCACAGATTCTCTTTAACACGTTATGTAGGTGACTTGGATTAAAGCACCAAAGGTACGTTTGCTAAATTTGCAGATGTTCTAATATCAGGTAGTACATTAAGCTGCAAAGGGAACTTAAAGAGGCCCAAAAGACTTAGAGAAAGGGTAAGTGAGTGGGCAAAGAGCTGGCAAATAACGTGTGACACAAATAAATTTGAAACTGCTTTCTTTTGCAGGTATAAATTTGATAGCATGTTGTCCAAATGTCTTGATGCACAATTTGCCATGGTTAATGTGCAGGTACAACTAATAATGTGGAAATAAAATACAATTTTAGTTTAACATCAGGGACTGAATAGAAAAGAAGGAAGGTTATGTTTCTATTATATGAGGCATTAGAGACACCACATTTGGAATATTCTGTATAGTATTGATTTGCCCTTCTCAGGAATTATGTTACAATTCAGAGGTTTGCTAAACATATTGTATCAGGAATGAGCAGTCTGTTTTTTGAGAGGAGATTTCACAGACAAGGCTTGAATTCATTACAGTTCAGAAGAGTGAAAGGAGACTTGATTGAAATGTTTGCTGAAACATCCAAGTTCCTCATGAATTTTAACACTATTGTGCTGCCTTACAGCTCTGGGTATCTGGATTTGACCCTGACCTTGTCTACGTGAGTCCGTCTGTTCTCTCCATGACAAGGTGGGTTTTCATCATGTTAGTTTCATCTTACATCCTAAACGTGTGCTGGAAGATTAACTAGACACAGTAATTTACTTCTTAGTAAAGGCAAGTGGCAAAGCAAAGACTATCAGGGAAGTTGTAGAGGTGGGAGAAAGAATAATTTGCAGGACTTCAGGGGAAAAAGAGGCAGGAAATGGGACTGATGGGTTTCTCTGCTGGGAAACAGCATAGGTTAGGTTAGCTGAATAGTCTGCTGTTGTGCCGTAATTCAGCTGCTACCCAGGTTCCGTTCCTGTGTCTGGTCGTTACCCAGACTGTTCACGTCAAAATGTGGCTGTGAGCTGAGTTCCCACAAGGTAGAAAATTCCTGCAGTCGCACAACAGCCAGCCAATCCATTCCACTGATCTTTTAAATGCAGTTTGTATGCATGGGCTGTACTTAAGTCAAGCATTCATCAGTTGGGGAGTACCTGTAAGCAACAAGGTTATCCTTGACAGAGTGGAGTTCGATAGCATGCTTCCTCTTCTGGGATAATGTTGTACTAGGGGATCACTGCTTAAAAATACAGCTTCTTTAGAACACTTCTCAAAGGGCAGTTGACATTTTTAAGATAGTGATAAGTAGATATTCATTAGGCAAGGAAATGAAAGATTGTCGAATCATATCATAAATAATAACGAGAAAGGAAAAGTTAAAACAAAAGGTTAACTAAAAAAAACTGATGTTAATTTACAGAAGATAAATAATCTATATAAGTTATAAAGTAACAACTATAGTAGTAAATAAAGAACAAAAATCTTAGACTTAAAATAAACCTTCATCGGGCGATATTAAGAGGTTCATTTTATAAAGAAAACACCAGAAGAAAAAAAAATTGGTGCTGGAAGCACCCGACACAGATTAAGAGAGGGTATCTGTATCAGAAGGGAACTTATCATCCAAAAAGCTTCGGGCAGCAGTCGTAGAATGGAAAACACGACGATTTCCATCGGGAAGAGAGATTCTGAGACGTGCAGGATACAATAGTGCCGGTTTGAGATTTTTTTGATAGCATTCCGACATTAGGGGTTTAAAAGTCAGTCGCTCCTTCATCACTTCAGGACTGTAATCTTGAACTATCCTGAAGGAATGCTGGCGATACTTGATCATCCCTTGTCGACGAGCAACCTGGAGAAGTTGTTCTTTAACATTGACATAATGGAAACGAAGAATAACTGGTCTAGGTTTAGAAGCAATCGCTGCCGACTTTGTCCACGGTATACGATGGGCGCGGTCGAGTAATGGAGGATCATTGGGAAAAACTGAACCGAACGAATCCTTCAAAAGTTGAGCAAAGAATATTGCAGGATCTCCAGCCTCAACATCGTCGGGTAAACCGATTAAACGTAAGTTTTGTCTTCTCGATCAATTCTCGAGATCAATAACTTTGGATTTAAGTTGTTGGAGTTGTTTAGTAGTCGAAGCTAGATTCTTCATTTTTAGTTATATGTTTCCTACTTTTGGTTTTTGCATAATCAAAATGGCAACTTGTCTTTCTTTTTGCTTAACCTCCTTTGTTTCTTTTTTGGGACGCCATGTTCCTATGCTTCTTCTTCCCATAATCCTTCTTCCATTTTAGAAGCGATTTTTTATTTATTCGTTTATAACTAATTATATGTACTGACTGCTTTTTTAATTTATATATTTTACTAACTTTTATTATGTAGATTAATTATTATATTGGTTATTTTTTACATGCATTAGTTTCTGGGAGATCTTTTATCTAACATATATTTTTGGAGTTGTCCCCTGCAGAAATGGGGTTAGAATTAGTTTTAGTTAGAGCTTCCTTCAGCCATTTCTGGCTTAGTTCGGGGTTCTTGGGTATGGGGGGTGGGTCAGTCTTTTTCTTTTTTAATTTTTTCTATTGGGCTGTTTCAGAACTACCAAGATGTCCGCAGTGTCGAGATTTCCGGTTCCTCTCTAATCATGTATTCCTCTTCCGGTTTTATGAGTTCACGTTGTGGTTAACCCTTTTCTTACCAAAGGGTTAACTCTTAATTATGGCTCATACTATTAATTTTGTTTCTTGGAACACAAACGGTTTAAACCATCCTATAAAACGGAAAAAGGTTTTCAAAGTGTTCCAAAGACTGAATGCTCATATTATTTTTGCACAAGAGACTCATGTAAGGAAAGAGGATAATCAACGCTTCTTTAAGTTTTGGAAAGGTCAAAAATACCACTCAAATGCTCAAGCCAAAATTAAAGGCGTTTCAATTTTTATTGACCCTTTAATTACATTTATTCATCAAGACATTATTTCGGATCCTAATGGCAGATTTTTGTTAATTACTGGGTTACTTTTTAATAAAAAGGTCGTTATGGTGAATGTTTATGCTCCAAATGTGGATTACCCTGAATTTTTTAAACAATTATTCACTTCCTTTCCTAACTTAAACGAGTATATGTTGATAATGGGTGGTGATTTTAATTTATGTCTGAATCCCATGTTGGACAGATCCATAGCTAGTCCGGCTTTACCGAACAAGTCGGCTACTATTATTAATTCTTTTATGTTGGATTCTGGAATTTTAGAAATTTGGAGATTTCTACATCCAAATGACAAGGAATTCTCCTTTTTTTCACATGTTCACCGTTCTTTTTCCCGAATTGATTATTTTTTGATTGACTCCCGTTTGATTCCAGATGTACTTGATTGTAATTATGACAGTATTGTTATTTCAGATCATGCTCCACTGAAACTTTCTATCAAGTTAATGGACATCTCCTGTACTAGCCGACAATGGCGATTTAACCCCATTTTGCTTCAAGATCAAGATTTTGTCAAATTTATAAAGGAGCAGATCGATTTCTTTTTTTCAACTAATACTACGGACGAAGTTTCCAATGGAACTGTTTGGGATGCCTTTAAAGCTTATATCCGTGGTCAGATCATTTCCTATTCGGCTGGTCTGAAAAAACGTGTTAACAATGAAATACTTTTGTTGGTTGATAAAATTAAAGAAGTCGATAAAAAATATGCTATTTTGCCCAGTAAGGAGTTGTATAAACATAGAGTTGAACTCCAATTGGAACATAGCTTATTATTAACATCCTCCATCGAAAATCAATTAATGATAACTAGAAGTGATTTTTATATTCATAGTGATAAATCGGGTAAATTACTGGCTAACCATTTGAAATTTGATTCGGTTAAACGTCAAATTACTAAGATTCATAAACAGGATGATACTTTCACAGTGGATCATGCTGGGATAAATCAAACCTTTCAAGAATTCTATACCTCTTTATATCACTCTGATTTTCCTCATGATTCTAATTTTATGCATGACTTTTTAAGTAAATTGAGTTTTCCGAAATTATCACCCGAAGAGTGCCTATCATTAGAAACTTCCATTTCAGAGGAAGAAATAATAACTGCAATCTCATCTTTGAATTCTGGTAAAGCACCCAGTCCGGATGGGTTTACAGTGGAATTTTTAAAATTTTTTTCCTCCATTCTTTCCTCTAAGTTGTCTAGAATATTCAAGGAAGCAATCAGTTTAGGTAAATTACCACAATCGTTTTATGAAGCCTCTATTTCCTTAATTCTTAAAAAGAATAAAGATCCTACTGATTGTACATCATACAGACCGATATCTCTTTTGAATGTAGACTCTAAAATTTTTTCAAAAATTCTAGCAACTAGATTGGAGAAGGTGTTACCTCAAATTATTTCTATGGATCAAACCGGATTCATTAAGAACCGCTATTCATCCTTTAATATTAGGAGGTTAATGAATATTGTTTATACCCCTTCATTTACCACCCCGGAATGTATTATCTCTTTAGATGCTGAGAAAGCTTTTGACAGAGTCGAATGGCCTTATTTATTTAATATTCTTGAGAAATTTAATTTTAATTTGACATTTATATCTTGGATTAAATTGTTATATTACTCCCCGGTAGCCTCGGTTTGTACAAATAATTATAGATCTCCCTTTTTTCGTCTTTTTCGTGGCACTAGGCAAGGTTGCCCTCTTAGTCCTTTGCTATTCAATATTGCTCTTGAACCTTTAGCAATTGCTATTCGTAATTCGTCAAATATTGTTGGTATTACCCGTGGGAACGAAATACATAAATTATCATTATATGCAGATGATTTGCTGCTATATATCTCTAACCCGGAGAAGTCAATTCCTGCTATTTTAGATTTGTTAGCTCAATTTAGTAACTTCTCCAGTTATAAATTGAATCTTAATAAGAGTGAATTATTCCCTTTAAATAAGCATGTACCTATTTATCGATTTTTACCATTTAAACTGGTTAATGATTCATTTATATATTTAGGGATAACAATTACGAAAAAATATAAAGATTTATTTAAAGCTAATTTTTTACTTTTAATTGATCAGATTAAACTGTTATTTACCAAATGGTCGCCAATCTCTTTGTCTTTGATTGGTCAGATTAATGCTATTAAGATGGTCATTTTGCCTAAATTTTTGTATATATTCCAATCAGTCCCAATTTTCATCCCAAAATCTTTTTTTGATAATGTAGATTCAAAAATTTCCTCATATATTTGGCAGAATAAAAATCCTAGGTTAGGTAAAAGGTATTTACAGAAGTCTAAAAAGGAGGGGGGGGGGCTTGCCCTCCCGAATTTTAGATTCTATTATTGGGCAATTAATATTCGATATTTAAAATTTTGGTTACGAGATCTGGACGTATCTTTAAACCCCCATTGGGTAAATCTTGAATCTAATTCATTACAAGGGCTTTCCTTGGGTTCGGTTTTAGGAACTTCACTTCCTTTTACTTCTTTTAAATTATATAAACAAATGAATAACCCAATAGTTAAGCATACTTTACGTATATGGTTTCAATTTCAAAGATTTTTTGGGTTCAATCAATTTATCCTAGCAAGCCCTATCTTGTCAAACTTTCTTTTTCAACCTTCCACGATGGATCAAGCCTACTCTGATAGGAAAATTAAAGGTATAATATCTTTTCGCGATTTATTTATGGATAATTGTTTTATGTCTTTTGATCAACTTTCTAATAAATCTAACTTACCCAGATCTCACTTTTTTAGATATCTACAGATTAGAAACTTTTTAATTACTGTCTCTCCTAATTTTCCACATCCATATCCAACGGATATTTTGGAAAAAATTTTAGATTTAAATCTCTCTCAGAAAAGTGTTGTAGCAATCATATATGATATAATTTTGAATTTATGTCCTGATGCTTCTAATAAAATCAAAGCTGACTGGGAAAGGGAACTTGAGATTAATATACCGACTGAAAAATGGGAAAAAATTCTTCAGTTGGTGAATTCATCCTCTGTATGTGCTAAACATGTGTTGATACAGTTTAAAGTAGTGCACAGGGCTTATATGTCCAAAGATAAACTATCTCGTTATTACTCTTATATTAATCCAATACGTGACAGATGCCATTCTGAGATAGCTTCTTTAACCCACATGTTTTGGTCATGTCCCTTGTTGCAGAAATATTGGAAAGATATTTTTGATATTATTTCAACAGTTTTAAATATAGACTTACAACCGCATCCAATTACTGCTATTTTTGGACTACCAATGATAGATTTAAATAATTTAACCTCTTCATCACGAAGAATGATTGCATTCCTTATTTTAATGGCCAGAAGGTCTATTTTATTGAATTGGAAAGAGATTAACCCTCCTAATGTATTTCATTGGTTTTCACAAACTATGCTGTGTTTGAATTTGGGGAAAATTAGAAGTGCAGTTTATGACCCTTCCATCAAGTTTGAAAAAACTTGGAGGCCATTCATTCAGCATTTTCACTTAATGTAATATCTTTATTTCCAAACCTATTCTATTTCTCTGTATTGTTGTTGGAGGGGAATGGAGTCGTTGGCACTGAGGTTTTCTTCTTTTTCATTTTTAAGTTCTTAGATTTGCCCAAGTCTTTTAGTTTAGTTGATTAATTTTGTCTTTCTTTTGGGTCGGGGTTTTTTTTTTGGTTTTGGCTTTTTTTTTCTTTTTCATGTTTTTTTTTTAGTTTTTTTTGTTCTGTATTATCCGTTGTTAGTTTTTTTATGATTGGGAGTTTTGTCAAATTTCAATATTGGACTTTACGATTACTGTTTGTAAGTGTAACAATTTATCTCCTATTACTTGTATCCTTGCTATGTTTTGTTTATATATTCTAAAATTAATAAAGAGATTGAAAAAGGAAGTGAAAGATTATTACAGGTAGATAAAAATGAGGTGCTGAAATTACTGATGAGCCATTGGCCACAGTCTGTACCTAACTTGTATGCCCCAGAAAAAGCCCCGAGTTCATGCAGGAGTATCCTCAAGAGAACCACAAGCAGACAACATCACTGCAATAACCCATAACTTCTAGCAGCACGACTTACACATTTGTGTCAGCACGAGCATATAGCAACTGAACTGCGCTGAGTGAATGCTCCATCTCTAATTGCTCAAGCCATGATATGATAAGGCAAAGCTGCAAATCAGGATCAGGTGTTCCCAGCCTGGGGTCCTCAGACCCCTCAGTTAATGGTAGGGGTCCATTGCATAAAAAAGGCTGGGGACCCCTGATCTAGACCTATGACTGGGCAAGGGGTAGATCATTCAGTGACTATCTGTCTGCTCACTGCTCAAAGACAGATTGTGTCTAGCTTGGGATTTTTTCAGGAGCAATTTGTGAAGATCAACAGATTTTAGTGGACAGATGTGAAATGTAGTGGTATGGACCTCACTCCCCCTCCTCAGCACAAAGAAGTCAAGTGATCCTGCATTATTGAGTCACTGATGGCAATCATATCTGTAGCAGGTACTCAATTATTATAGCGCCTCAGGGCGGACACACATTTAATGTCACACCAGTGAAGTTCTAAATTGACTTACCTTGAAAGCCTAGCTTTTAAGTCCCAGAAGTTCACATTTCCATCAACATCTCCGAGCACCAACATCTCTCCCTTCCATGCAATGCATGTGATGCTGCCCATGTCTCCCTGTAATTAGTTGAGAATTATTTCAACATTCACCTCATGCAATCCAGATGCAGTTTTAACTTAATTCTTTACAAAATACTGAATAATTTTAGCAAATATCATGGCAAAAGACTGAGTTTAATCCTTTAACAACATCTACATATTGAACTATCAGGAACGAAGGGTATTGGGAATGGCAAGGGTGGAGTGCCGCAGAGGAGGAGTGCTGGGGCGGGCGTGGATGCAGACACACCCATCCCTGAGACACCAGACAAGGTCATTTAATTTAAAGATCAATACAAGAATGTCTCTCTGGTGCTTCCTGCTCCCTCCTCTCTCCCTTCCCCTTTTCCCAACCATGATTCTCCCCTCCCTGCCCCCTTTTCACATTCAGTCAGCAATAGAGACCCATATCGGATTCAGTTTACCATCATTCATTTGTCATGATTTTTTTTGTGGCAGCTGTACAGTGCAATACATAAATTTACTACAGTACTGTGCAAAAGTCTTGGGCAGCCCAGCTATATGTATATGCCTAAGACTTTTGCACAGTACTGTACTTTAAGAATATTTTGAGATTGAAGGGCTGATACTTTTTCCAACAAGCACAACATATGTGCTTGCGGGGCAGCATAGCAACACAGCAGTTAGCATAACGCTACTACAGCGCCAGTGAGTCTGGTTCAATTCCGACGTTGTACGTAAGGAGTCTGTACGTTCTCCCCGTGACTGTGTGGCTTTCCTCTGTGTGTTCCCGTTTCCTCCCATGTTCCAAAGAAGCACTGGTTACAAGGTTAATTAGTCACGTGGGTGTAATTGGTAGTGCAGGCTCCTTGGGCCAGAATGACCTGTTCCATGTTGTACCTCTAAATAAAAATCAATCAATAAAACACGTTGCAATACTTTTGAGAGCAATTTTTCTTCTCTGCAAGATTATGTTTCCATTGAGGGGCTTCTTGCCCATGCTCTGCATCTTCACTCTTTAAGCAATTTCCTTTGACAGAGGATGCTTGTACTTTCAAACAAGTTCACATGGACTTTCAAAAAATGCAATATTCACAGAAACCTGAACTCTGGGATTAAGTTAATTGCCGGAAAATGGTAGCGTAATGGCCGGCAGAGTGCTTTAAAACGTCAGTTCTCTCCACTGTCTATAAGCAGCCTGAATGTTCTCCCCATGACCCCATGGGTTTCCTCCGGATTCTCCATTTCCCTCCCACATTCCAAAGACGTACGGATTAGTAAGGGTTAGTAAGTTATGGCCATACTACATTGGTGCCAGAAGCATGGCGACGTTTATTCTGGCACATAGTTGCAAATAATACATTCACAGTATGTTTCAACGTACATATAGTAGACAAAGCTAATCTTTAAAGATTTTTTGTCTTTAAAAGGAATACTGTTAAATAGAAGAAATTATGCTTCTTCCCCTCCCCGCTTCCCAAACACATTGGCATCCATCAGAATAAACAGAATAGAACCATAAAAATGAAAGGCATCACTACAATAATCACGAGCAATGGTAATAATAAACCTAGTTTCTTGCATTTAAGGTATAGTTATATTATGTAGCTCTATTTGGAGAGTGTCAGAATTAAGATCATTAGCACCTTCTGCATTATCATTCAAAAGGAATGCATTTTTCTCACTTAAATAAAATTACACCTATTAATTGCTGAATTTACAAATCAAACTGCAACTGGAACTGAAGAAGACACTATTATCATACATTCACATGGGTCCTTGTAACATTTAAAATGCTATATATTACTCTGAAAGTGTAGAAACCAGTGAAAATTAATAACACAAAATACTCTGCAGACGCTGGGGTCAAAGCAACACTCACAACACGCTGGAGGAGCTCAGCGGGTCGGGCAGCATCCGTGGAAACAATCAGTCAACGTTTCAGGCCGGAACCCTGAAACATTGACTGATCGTTTCCACGGATGCTGCCCGACCTGCTGAGTTCCTCCAGCATGTTGTAAGTGAAAATTAATGCAGTCAACACAACACATAAGAAACATTCCCCAAGCACAAATACAAGGACTATACATGAAAACACAGCATGAGTATTTCTGTGCTTCTACATGGAGATGCCTACATATACACAATTTATTAAAAGCATCCTGAAAAACTATTGCTGAAGCTTCAACACTTGATTATACTTTCTGCTGCTCATCACTTCCAACTCATATGATCTTATTCCTTCACTGTTTTGCTTTGTGATAACATATTTGCTCACTCCTTGCATAATTTACCAATCACACCTTCTTCCAATCCTTACTTCCTTCATTATCTGTCACTGTGGAAAAATCTCTCCCATTTCACTTTCAATTATGTTTTCAAAATCCCAACTCTTTAGCATTTGGTTCCACATTCTGCACTCCACAACTAACACTCTGCTCAGCCATTCCGAATCAGTAAGTCACCTTCCTGTGTGATAATAAGGAGAGTCTTATTTTAAACTTTCTGATTGTGATCTATAAACTGGTCATTGTTAATATCCTTCAAAAACTCAATGTTGGTTTCAGAACATTTTCATGTCATTCTCAGGGTCTGCTTAATCTTAGTGGCCAGTGGCGATATCTACTTCTTATTTAATACTTGGTGGCTTTTGTAGAAATGTCTTTCCCATGTTTGTTGCTATCTTGTCAGATTGGCTTTCTGAAATAGGTGAGAATTCTCAAATCAATTGTGGGAAGACCTTCTGGCTCCATCACAAATTTCCTCTCTCTCTCTGAACCCTGGTGGCAATAAGACCCTGAGTTGATCTCATGTCCTGATACCATATCATAGCTAGGAACACAAGACCATAAGATATAGGAGCGGAATTGGGCCATTTGGCCCAGAGTCTGCTCTGTCATTTCATCATGGCTCATCTAATTTTCCTCTCAGCCCCAGTCTTCTGCCTTCTCCCTGTAACCTTCCATGCCCTGACCAATTAAGAATCTATCAACCTCTACCTTAAATATATCCAATAACTTGTCCTCCACAGCTGCCTAGGACAATGAATTCCACTGATTCACCATTCTCTGGCTAAAGAAATTCCTCCTCACCTCCATTCTAAAAGGATGCCCTTCTATTCCGAGGCTGTGTCCTCTACTCTGAGGCTGCCCCACCATAAGAAACATCCACTCTATCAAGGCCTTTCAACATTCAATAGGTTTCAATGATGACACCCCCATTCCTCTGAATTCCAGTGAATATAGGCCCAGAGCCATCAAATATTCTTTATATGACGAGCCATTCAATCCTGGGATCATTTTTGTGAGCCTCCTCTGAACCCTCTCCAGTTTCAGCACATCCTTTCTTACTCACAATACTCCAAGTGAGGCCTCACCAGTGCCTTACAAAGTCTCAACATTACATCTTTGTATTTTTCTCATTTTGAATATTTATCTCATCTCTACATCAGCATTGAAAATGGTCCCTCCCTGCCTCAGCTGACTGTTTCTGAAATTTTCATCCAGGTCTTTGGCATCTCTGAACTTAACTGTGACAATACATTCCCTGTCTAGTCTTGTTTCTCCTACATTCTACAAATGTGAGACAATCCAAAACTCTGCTGCCCACATCCTGACTCAGTGTATTTAGCAATTTCCTTTGCATCTTCTCATGTAATATGGCTCCGAGTTAAAAATTCTCATCCTTATTTTCATTCCCTCATGACCCACTATCACAATTTCCTTGTGCCTGCTGAGAAATATCTTCTGCTCTATTCCTGGCTGCTCAAGGAACTCTGATTTTTAAATTGCTCCAATACTGAATTTGTCCCTTTGATTCCTAAAGCTCTGGAAGTTCATCCCTTAAACCGCTATTCCTATCATTCCTTTCTGATGCCACATTTTGCTTAATAATGTTGTAAAGTATCTTGCAGTGCTTTTGGAGATTGGAGATACAGAATTAAGCATCCCATATGCACAAGTTGTTGTTACTTTGTAAGTAATTATTCTCTATGAAAAACAAATAGCTTATTATTAAATGAAGCAAATCAACCTTAAAATCAATCGGTAACCACAGCAACATCATAATAAACCTTTACATATATCCTAACAGACCAGCATTTCACATTTTACAGCAAGATCATTACTGAATTTTACCTGAATGTGTCAGAATAATACAATAAAATTACCTTCCTTTACAAAGAAAAATGATTTGCTGTACATGCATGTAGAATTATCAAGAGAATCAGAAATCCGAAGTATCTTTCATAATACAGTCTGTGCCGTGAGCACAGGCCCTTCAGTAACTCAGCCAAATGCAGTTCCCTTCACTTCTATTTCCAATTATATTTTGCTGCCACTAGATTTACCTATTTGAACTTCCCTGTTAGAGAAGATAGTTTTTACCATTATTCATCTGATGGAGAACAAATTATAAAATCAAAGCAATGTTGTAAATCCAAGCAGCCGGTGTTTGAACCCAGTTGCATGTGGAAAAAATCTAATCTCAGACTGTAAGTGAAAGCGCCAATTTCATCGAAGCAAATACCTCACTCCTACCCCAAGCACTTCAGCTATCGTTACTCAGCTGCTCTGAATAGGACATAAGACTGTTCAAGCATCAACCCTCTTCTGCTGGACTGGAAAAAAAAGATCTGCCCCAGCATATATTTTAATCCAAATTTCAGAATGTACTAATTACAGCCTCTCACCATTGTCAAATCATACACCAATTACCTTGTTGTCCACTGATGCATGTTCTCAACAGCACTCCAGGTGCATTGAACTGGTTGGAAAGGGCAATTAGATTCAACCCACCCAGCTTCATTTTTCCAAAAACCACAACCCTATGAATTAAAAACGTAAACACGAGGAATTCTGCAGATGCTGAAAATTCAAGCAACACACATCAAAGTTGCTGGTGAACGCAGCAGGCCAGGCAGCATCTCTAGGGAGAGGCACAGTCGACATTTTGGGTCACCAGCAACTTTGATGTGCGTTGCGTAACCCTATGAATTAAGTGATTTGGGAAGCTTACTTGACTCTGTGTTGGTGTTACAGACATTCAGGATTTGCTACACTTTGTCCTTACAAACCCACAGCAAAACTCTGGAACACACATCAAAGTTGCTGGTGAACGCAGCAGGCCAAGCAGCATCTATAGGAAGAGGCGCAGTCGACGTTTCAGGCCGAGACCCTTCGTCAGGACTAACTGAAGGAAGAGTGAGTAAGGGATTTGAAAGCTGGAGGGGGAGGGGGAGATGCAAAATGATAGGAGAAGACAGGAGGGGGAGGGATAGAGCCGAGAGCTGGACAGGTGATAGGCAAAAGGGGATACGAGAGGATCATGGGACAGGAGGTCCGGGAAGAAAGACGGGGGGGGGGGGGGTGACCCAGAGGATGGGCAAGAGGTATATTCAGAGGGACAGAGGGAGAAAAAGGAGAGTGAGAGAAAGAATGTGTGCATAAAAATGAGTAACAGATGGGGTACGAGGGGGAGGTGGGGCCTAGCGGAAGTTAGAGAAGTCAATGTTCATGCCATCAGGTTGGAGGCTACCCAGACGGAATATAAGGTGTTGTTCCTCCAACCTGAGTGTGGCTTCATCTTTACAGTAGAGGAGGCCGTGGATAGACATGTCAGAATGGGAATGGGATGTGGAATTAAAATGTGTGGCCACTGGGAGATCCTGCTTTCTCTGGCGGACAGAGCGTAGATGTTCAGCAAAGCGGTCTCCCAGTTTACGCAGACTGGGAGACCGCTTTGCTGAACATCTACGCTCTGTCCGCCAGAGAAAGCAGGATCTCCCAGTGGCCACACATTTTAATTCCACATCCCATTCCCATTCTGACATGTCTATCCACGGCCTCCTCTACTGTAAAGATGAAGCCACACTCAGGTTGGAGGAACAACACCTTATATTCCGTCTGGGTAGCCTCCAACCTGATGGCATGAACATTGACTTCTCTAACTTCCGCTAGGCCCCACCTCCCCCTCGTACCCCATCTGTTACTCATTTTTATGCACACATTCTTTCTCTCACTCTCCTTTTTCTCCCTCTGTCCCTCTGAATATACCTCTTGCCCATCCTCTGGGTCACCCCCCACCCCCCCGTCTTTCTTCCCGGACCTCCTGTCCCATGATCCTCTCGTATCCCCTTTTGCCTATCACCTGTCCAGCTCTCGGCTCTATCCCTCCCCCTCCTGTCTTCTCCTATCATTTTGCATCTCCCCCTCCCCCTCCAGCTTTCAAATCCCTTACTCACTCTTCCTTCAGTTAGTCCTGACGAAGGGTCTCGGCCTGAAACGTCGACTGCGCCTCTTCCTATAGATGCTGCTTGGCCTGCTGCGTTCACCAGCAACTTTGATGTGTGTTGCTTGAATTTCCAGCATCTGCAGAATTCCTGTTGTTTGCAAAACTCTGGATCCAGTTTGTAAACAGAAACTCTTTTCTGGAGCTCATTATGCATGATGATATTGATTCTTCAGCTGAGATTTCTAATTTAGCATCAATCATGATCAACTTTTTGCCATGAACCCATGAACGGCACCAGAGGGCGACTTCTTCAAGTTCATCTGCGAAACAGTTTAAATTCTTCTCTTTAATATATTTTCATTCCTTTTCAAGGTGGCTGGGATCTTGTCAGAGTATACAGCTGCACTCAAACCGCAGCGGTGGGTTCCCAATCTCGGAGCCAAGCATTTTCGATATCTCCGGGAACGACCTGGAAGACGTGCACCTGCTGAGTGTGACCTTGTGTGGCCCTGTAGACGAACCAGTTCCTCCCCAGTGTCACTGACTGAAGCACTACAGGAGATAGGAATATCAAGTCAGCAGCCTCAGCACTCCAGCAATCAAACTCTCTCTCAATGGTGAGAGTTTCCTGCTGACTCTCCAGTCAGGCGAGCTCAAAATACAGTGACACTGCAGACTGTAACTGAGCTGTTGGCCTCTCCTCTCGCTGTGGAAGAGGTGATACATCTCTCTCCCTTGTCAGTGAGGGAGAGTACCTATGGGGTGTGGTTTTTGCTGGACTCTAGATTATGGTCTCTTTGGGACCTTTACTATTGCTTGCATGGTGGGTGGTGGGGGGGGTTGACGTTTTCTACTGGAACAAGTGGGAGAGAGGGAGGGTTGACGCTTTGCTGCTGCTTATGTGTGGGAGGGAGGAGGGGGACTTCAGGGTTCTAACATTTTTCTGTCATTTGTTCTTTGGGATTTGTCTTCTGTTTTGTGGATGTCTGCAAAGAGTAAGAATTTCAGGTTGTATATTGTATACATTCTCTGATATTAAATGGAGCCATTGAACAACTACAGGAGAAGATTACGATCTTTTACAGAAACAGACAGCAGAGACAACTCTCATTTGTAAAGTCTGTGCTGGATTTAAACTCTAGCTGCTGAAGTGATAGTCCCTTGCCTAACACAGGGGTCCCCAACCCTTCTTGCACCGCGGACCAGTTTAATATTGACAATATTCTTGCATACCGGCCAACCGGGGGTGGGGGGTGTTAATCACGACCGGAATATAGGTGACAAGTCAACTATAAGTCATTTATCAGTGGCTAATACACTCAATTTCATTTCTAAAAGGGTTTATCTAACGAATTTAATATTAAACACACAGCGCATATTTTCTTCGCATGAATATAGTGATAAGTCAATTATAAGTCATAAGGGGTTCCTTACTTCCAGTCTATTCCGCAATTTCGTTTTCATTGCAGAAAACTCCGCTTCGCAGAGATATGATGTTGGAAATGGAAACAACGTTTTCAGTGCTTTCGTGGCTATCACGATATTCAGCCTTAACACTGATCCAGAATGCCGGCAGAGATGTTATGTCAAACATACTTTTCAGCCCACCGTCATTTGCAAGCTCGAGGAGTTGATCTTCTTCCCGCGCTGACATGGATGATTCACCGGGGACATTCACAAATATGTCACGGACCCATTCCTTTGCACGTCTCGGGTCATTTGAGGTTGGGGAGTAACGCTCGAATTCTGTCGACAGCGAAGATAGGTGTCCGTGCACCAGCTGTGAGCCTCAGTCTCTCCCAAATTCCCAGCTAATGTTGGAAACATGTCAAATATGCCCCTGCCCACTCGCCGTCCCCACAGTTCCAGTTTGGCTGTGAAAGCAGGCACTTTATCTGCCAACTTCAAGACAGTTGTCATTCTCCCCTGAAGTGACAAATTGAGTTCATTGAGCAGGTTGAAGATGTCACACAGATAGCGAGTTTTGCTATCCACTCCTCGTCACTGAAGTGTGCTGCCAGTGGTGACTTTTTTCCTGAAAGAAATCTCTGTAGCTGCTCTCTTAACTCAAAAACCCTGGCCAGGGCTCTCCCCCTTGATAGCCACCTGACTTCAGTGTGTAAGAGAAGGTGTTTGTGCTCTGCATCCACTTCCTCGCAAAGCTGCACAAACAGATGTGAGTTAGGGGCTTTTGCTTTGAAGAGATTGGTAACTTCAACAACGTCACTCAATACGCTGTTAAGATCAGGTGACATTATTCGGCTAGCCAGCATTTCCCTGTGTGTGACTGGCATTCAGAGCAACCTCTTTGACTCGGGTAGTGAAACCAGACTCATTAATCAGTTCCAACAGCTGTGCTTCGATGTCCTCCACTATGTCATCGATTGTTCTTGAAACTGTGGTAGCTGAAAGAGAAACCTGTGCCATCTTGTTAGCTGCAGCTTCTCCCTACAGTTCACAGCACATGTCCTTGGCAGCAGGCAGAATCAATTCTTCACCAACAGCGAAAGGCTTCTTAGCCTTAGCAATACGGCTAGCCACTAAGTACGATGCTCTCAGAGCAGCAGCATTTATGGAGGTGGTGACTCTCAGCACTTGCTTCTGTCCCACTTGCTCACGTTTTTTCCGCTCAAAAAACTCAGCGGGGTTGTCTTTAGTGCAGGGTGCTTGGACTCAAGGTGCCGAAGCAGATTTGAGGGCTTCATTGCCTCATTAGACAGCTTGTCTCCACATATCAGACACAGGGAGCTTGGAGCGTGCAAGTCACCAGTCGCAATAAAGCTATATTTTATGTACGTCTCGTCATATTTTCTGTTGAAGGAAGCTTTTTTTTTGCAGTCTTGGCCTCAGCTGTCTCTGCGTTATCATCATCGTTAGGCCTTTTATGTCCCCTACCATCTCTTCCTAAGAAACTCTCAAGCGACATTTGTTTTTTTACTCATCAAGTAGTTGTAGGTTAATGACCGATTGATGCCCTCACGTGGGTAATGACCTCGCGTGTGTTCAAGTTCAACAATGGGTGTGACAGGGAATGAGAAAAGGTGCAGTTGACTTGTATCGTTTCCTCGCGGCCCGGTAGCACATGCTTTGCGGCCCAGTACCAGTCTGTGGTCCGGTGGTTGGGGACCACTGGCCTAATGTACCAGACAAATTAATGTACATCAAAAACGCTTCTATACAAAACAATGAAAGGGAGAGCAGGAGGTAAGGAAGCTTGGTCAATCGAACCCAAGCTTAATTAACTGAGCAGTTTATTTGACAATCTAGAGAGGAACATTCTGCCAAAACTACCCCTTGTTTTGTACGCAACTGCTTTTCAAGAATAGTAGTTTTCGACCTTCACCTATTTTCAATTACAAGAAAAACTAAATTGTGCATCTGCTCTGATTACACAGATAGTTAATTATAATTTTGATTTGTTGGACATCTACTAGATCATACAACTTATTGGCATTTCAGTCAGACTGCAAAATAAGCCCGTTATTTCACATTAAGATGTGGCCTAATGGTACTTACATCTGGAGGAATTCTGACTACATCCTTCACTATATTCCCTTCCACAGTGAGATGGAAGGTCTGTCCATCATTGTCAGTAAATATAAAGTGCTCCCGTGCAGAGATGTTATGACTAAATTCGGCTTTACTCTCTGCCTCCTGCAGTAAACTGGAGAATTAAAAGATTTATTGAATTTACAGTCAATATACTTGTAATAATTCATACATGGCTATTTTAATAGACTTATAAGTCAAATCACTTTTCAAGAAAAATTGACAACATGAACCTACCAATGATGCTGCAGAATGCAGTAAAAATGATGAACTAGGAACAGAATTAAACCTAATGGACTCTGGATTTATTTTTTACTGAGTAAAAGATCACTGTGGGATGAGAACTAATGGCAAAGGAACTCATTGAACAGAGAAAAGTACTGAAACAGGATCATCAGTGCAGTTCCACTCTACAGACTGGAACACAAATATCTATTCTGACATTCCAGTGCTGTAGTTCACTAATGGAAGTGCTTTCTTTCAGAAATGGCTATTTTCGAGACTATGGGAGATATCCCTAATTTTGTAATCAATGTTTATTTTGCACTCAACACAAATCACAGAAGATTTGCGGAACAATTGGTTGTCTCCATCCCCACTGATAAAAGGACTGCAGCCTAATCCCATTTTCCTGTACTTGGTCTGTAGTATGCTTTAAATGTGGTGATGGTTTCTTCTCCTACCACAATAAACAAGTTCCAAATTCTTGTGTGGAAAAACAAAAGTCCCCATTTTCCCTTTAACCTTTCTACCATTTATTTTGAACTCATGATCTTGAATTTTTGATCTCTTGGACGAGCAAAATGGACCTTTCCGATTTACGATGCGGTTTGTGGATTGGCCTCTGTAGTTCACATTATGATGTGCTTTTGGTTGCTCCTTTTTTTGATGTGATTTTGGATGATTTCAAATCAGGACGGCTTGTGTTAATGAAGACTGAGCAGAACTGAATACGCCTGGACTCTTGATTTTTGCGTTTTATATTCTGTGATCTTTGCTTATTTTTTTTGTTGCTGTTTGCACAATCTTGTTTTTTTGGTGTTTTTCTAGAAAGGGTTTCATGGTGTTTCTTTGTTTTATGGCTGTCTTTGTGGAAGATGAATCTCAGGGTTGTATACTGCATGCATACTTTGATAACAATTGACTTTGAATCTTTGAAAGTCCCTCATAGCTTTATATAGTCATTCAAACCATTAGTCCAAAGAAAACAACTTTACTTTACCCAACCTTTGCTCTAGGCTAAAATTCTCCAGCCCCTGCAAGACCTTCATAAATCTGCCCTCCCCACCCGCCCCCGTCCTCTGCAGTGAAATAATCTTTTCTGTAATATGATGATCAGAATTGTACATAATACTCAAATTCTAGTGTATGCACTCTTACACTTTTATATTTTGTACCATGGCTAATAATAGAAAGCATATACACACCTTAAAGCCACTTTATTGACCCGCCTTTAATGATTTGTGAATAAACGCTCGCAAGTCCCTTTGTTCCTCGACACCACTCAATACCTTTAAGTTTAATGTGTATTCCTTTGTTTCACCCCTCCAAATGCATTATCTTATACTGCTTTGGGTTCAATTCTGTTTGCCACTTTTCTGGCAACTTCACTTGGTCCAAATGACCAGATTATCTACCTTGTTCTGCAGTTTAGAGCTTTCACTATCAACCACATAGCTACTTCTATATCATCCTTAAACTTCTTTATTACACAAGCTACTTTATTCATAGCAATTTCATACACATATAAATGTAGTGTGTACCCAAGCATTTTAGGTTTGGCAACCCCATCTGCTACCTTCTATACCGTCTGCATTCAACATCTTAGAAGATTAAATCTCTATTAACATCAGCAGTATCCAGCCACTCTTTCTCGGTTACCTGATCATAGGTGACTCAATGTTATTGGTTTCGGTATCAGAAACAACTGTTTGTCTGGCCATGGCTTCTCGAGCTGCAAGCTGCTTTCTGCGCAAACTCTTCAAGTTGTGGGAAGGAGACCACTCCTGTAGACAAAGAAGCATAGTGAATTCCTTTGTGTTTCCAAGTCATCTAAAATAATATTCCTCAGCTTTCTTTCCTCTGTGCGGTTTATTAAACTAGGCCCCTCAAAAATAAAAATTCACAAATTAAGAAATCAATTTCAGCACAGCCAGAAGTTAAAACCAATAGAACACATTGGTGATCTTTATAAATCTAGCACTGGATGACATAACTTCCAGAGAAGAGGGAATCAAGACAGCAATATTGTTACGTACCCTGTAACAGGGTTGCCAAACCAGCAGAAATGGAACGCTCATTGGAGTCTGTGATTACTAGGAACTAATAAAGTTTTATTAAAGAGATAAGTAATACAGTACACTAATTGTAAGGATATAAATGTAACAGGTTAACAATGATAATACACACATATACACACAAATAGGGTAATAGGAATCAACCAAGCTCTATCGCAGTCTAGGGGTAAAATGATCAGTCTTAAGTGAAGCAGAGTTCAGTTCAGTTTAGTGCAGTTCAAAGTAATCGCTGTTGTTGTACCGTTGGGGAGAGAGAGAGAGAGAGAGAGTGAGAGATGCAGTTGGTTTCGGGCAGACCTTTTGATGTCTTCTGATCTCGCTGTGGTCACCGACTGTGACCCCTCCGTTCCGGATACGATCGTTCTTCCCCGGTGACCCCGGCACCCAGGCAAGGGTGGACACACACCCCAGGTTCCCACCGATCGTACCTTTACACCCTGTGAGCCTCTTGACCGATTCCCGCGAACCGGTCCTCCAAACTCTCACCAACTTGTGGGGGCACACTGCTCTTTCCAGGGTCTCCTGGCGTGTCGTGCCTTAGCAAACCTGCTCTTTTTATCCCCCTGCTGGGGTATCACCTGTCCATCAAACTTCAGATAGTTCAGGTTCAAAGCAAACAGCCTGTCAATATCTGAACTATGTTGCTTTCTCGTTTATCTCTCTCTTCTCTCTTATTAGCATTTTGAATGTTTCTCCATTGTCTTCCGTTATCTCTCTCATTAGCATCATCCGACCGGTAGCTCTGCTTGGCGTCACACATGACAATATAAAAACACAACTTCACCTTTCCCTCTTCTGTATTTCTTCTTCCATTTACCCAGTCTTTTCTTAAAACCACGAAATAACAATCATCTGCAATTTTCCCCAAATTTCTTTCAAAAGTGGGTCACTTCCTGCTCATTCCCCAACAAGCTTCTATAATTAATGATATAGAAATTCATCTATATAATGCCCAAAAAGTTGTTGTGAAAAAAAAGTGGCCTCCACCACTAAGGATCCTCACCATCTGAGGCATGCCCTCTTTTCAGGGAGGATGTACAGCAGCCTGAAGACCCACATTTAATACTTCAGAAACAGATTCCTACCTTCAACATCTGATTTCTGAATGGTCTATGAATACTACCATTTAGTCCTTCGTTTTGCACTATTTATTTATTTATTTCTGTAATTTATTGCAATTTTATATCTTTGCACTTTATGCTGTCACAAAACAACAAATTTCATGTCAGTAATAATAAATCTGGCTTATGCTAACACTGAGTAAGGAAATTGGAAGCATGTTTCCGGAAGTGTCAATTGGAGCCGCCAATCACTCATTCTGGGTGAGTGTTTCAAGCTCTCTAACTTTCTTTTCAAGAATCAAGACTCATCCTAGCAATGGAAGAGAAAAGGCCCAAAATTCTTCTTCAGAAAGACTTTCCAACACGTCACCGTGACAAACACCAGTCACTATTTATCTACAAGAATGGATCTTAAAAACATTAAAGGCTCTAAAAAAACAGTGAAGAGCCAATGATATTGAATCTGTGTTTATTGCCAGACTGTAGCGCACCTTTCTACTTGCTACTTAAACTGCACGCTACTCACACCAACTCTTCTGCACATATTATGTTAATTGGTCAATTGCAGCAACTTCAATTGGCAACTTGTCTCGTGAATAGGCTAGGGTTAAATCAGGAGTTGCTGGGCGATGCAACTCAAATGCCGGAAGGACCTATTCCGCACGTCAGCTCTAAATAAATAAAAATCTTCAAGTGCATTGTTACCATTAAAACTGCCTTCCAATGACCATTTGCCAACACCTAGATGACATAGACAGGTAACAGAGAGCTCCCATGAGGAATGTTTCAGAAAAAGCATGTAAGTTATTGGCACCCAATACTTTACCCAGCTGGATTTAATAGGGAGCCACCAACTTATGAATATATCTTGGAGGAGCATTATCTATACAAGCTACATTTCTATAAGTCCTCATTCACATCTGAAACCTTATATATGCACTTACTAAAACAACAGGAATTCTGCAGATACTGGAAATTCAAGCAACACACATCAAAGTTGCTGGTGAACGCAGCAGGCCAGGCAGCATCTGTAGGAAGAGGTGCAGTCGACGTTTCAGGCCGAGACCCTTCGTCAGCACCTACTAATGTATTTCTCAAATCACAAACTATTCAATGTTACATGAGGCATTTGATATTCATTATTCCAGAATAGGAAATGCATGTGATTCAAGCTGGGCCTGGGCACTTACAGCCTCTCAAGGAGGGGAGGCTGGTTACCATAATGTGCTGAGTTGTGTCCACAACTCTCCAAGGGTTTTAGGCAGTACAATTGCTATACCAAGTTGTACTTCATCCAGATAGGATGCTTTCTATAGTGCACCTGTATAAAAACAAGGTTCAAAGGGACAAGCCGAATTTCTTTAGTCTCTTTTGGAAGTAGGGGCACCGCTGAGATTTCCTGGCTGTGACATATACACGGCTGGACCAGGACAGGCATCGGTTATGTTTGCTCCTAGGAACCTGAATCTCTCAATCCGCTTGTCCTCAGCACTGCAAATGTAAACAGGAGCATGTGCCACCCCACTTCCTAAAGTCAACGGCCAGCTCTTTTATTTTGCCGACACTGAAGGGAAAGTTGAATAGTTCTTGAGTGATGACATGCACCCTGCTTTGATGGTTGTGTGAAATAGTTTAGAGCATGCATGCAAGTGGCTGAATGTTGGGATACAATATATGGACGTATCAGTGTAAGTGTGTGAGCTGCTGGGTAGAAGTGAGTGCGAGGAAGTGAGGTAGAAAAGAGTGAAAGGGTGGGGGCAGGGAGGATGACGTGGTGATGGCAGAAGGGTAGTATGGCAAGGGAGGAAGAAAGAGTTAATGACAAAGCAGCAGTGATATAGCAAGGAAGAAAGAGGAGAAAGGGGGCAGAAACAAATTGTGTGGGCAATGGAGAGGGTGAGGGAGAGGGAAATGCAATCTTATGAAAGGTTTGAGCAGAACGTGAATGGAAGTGAAGAAATGCACTGCACATGAAGAAATTTTATATGGCGAGAACTCACCTTGGAAATCATGAGATTATAGCATTTGCAATACCAGTCAACAGTGCAAAGAATACTGCTCCTAGCAGTGGCCACATTGGCAATCTCCGGATGATGGATTGAAAAGCAATCTCAAGTAACTGGGAGAGCATTGCTGATGTTGTACATGTGTGCATTTAAGGACTGGCTGATAAGGCCACAGCTGTATGTCTAAGTGCCAACAGCTGCGAGAAATTCAATTAGAGCCTCTCAGGAATGTGCCACTGTTTCTAAAACATGTACATGACATTATTTAAGACAGCCTAATAAAGTTGTTTTTTTAAAATATCACTATCAAATTGTTTTCAATCAAAATTAGGTACACATGCAACAATATTTTATACTCAAAAACAATACATTCAAAATTTCCAGGCAAACTATTATAATCAACATTAGAAAAATGCAACGTACATGACTGTACATTGAGGAAGCAATGTGTTTGCAGCAGGACTTAGACAAATTAGAAGAATGGGCAAAAAAGTGGCAGATAGAATACAGGTTGGGAAATGTATGATAATGCATTTTGGTGAAAGGAACAGTAGTGCAGACTATTATCTGAATGGGGAGAAATTCAAACATCAGAGGTGCAGAGGGACTTAAGAGTCCTCGTACAAGACCCCCAGAAGGTTAACTCACAGGTTGAGTCTGTGGTAAAGGTGGCAAATGCAATGTTGGCATTTATTTCAAGGGAAATAGAATATAAAAACAAAGAGATAAAACTGAAGCTTTATAAGACATTAGTCAGATCATACTTTTTGTCAACATATGAGTATTGTCAACAGTTTTGGGCCCCTTATCTCAGAAGGGATACATTGTCATTGAAGAGAATCCAAAGAAGATCACGAAGATGATTCTGGGAATGAAGGGGTTAACATATGAGGAGCGTTTGGCAGCTTTGGGCCAGTACTCACTGGAATTTAGAAGAATGCATGGGGTCTCATTGAAACCTGCCAAATGTTGAAAGGACTATATAGGATGGATGTGGAGAGGATATTTCCTCTGGTGGCGGTATCCAGAATGAACGGACACAGCCTCAAAAGTGAGGTGCGACCTTTTTAGAACAGAAGTAAGCAGGAATTTCTTTTAGTCAAAGAGTGGTGATTCTGTGGAATGTGCTTTGCCACAGACTACAGTGGAGGGTATATTCAAAGCGGAAGTTAACTGTTTCCTGATTGGTTGGGGCATCAAGTGATATGGTGAGAGGGCGGGTGTATGGGGTTGAATGGGATCCGTGATCAGCCATAATGAAATGACACAGCAGACTCAATGGGCTGATTAGCCTAATTCTGCTCCTATGTTTTATGGTCTGAATTCCACTGATTTTTCACTTCGCACATGCAACAATTCTAGATCTGTACAGTGCCACACCTTTAAATAATTTTCATTCTTCTCCTCATACCTGCATTATTTGTTTGGACCTGAAGCTCAGAAATTTCCTTCCTAAATCTTTCCACTTTCCCCTCTCTTCACATTTAAGATATTCCTTAAAATCTTCCTTAAACAACAGAACAACAGCTATCCTCCAATCCTCCAGTACCTCACCTGTTATGAAGAATGATTTAAATTTCTGTACTTGCCTCCCACAGGGTCTGAAGGAATACCTTGTCGGGGCCTGGGATTTATCCACCCAAATTTGCCTCAAGATAGCAAACATCTCTTCTGTAATATGTATAGGGATGCTGCTTTGTCTCTCTTCCCTGGACTCCAATTTAGGATCTCAACTCAAGGACCAGACCTACCTTTTTTTCCATATTTACTAATGGCATTATGATCACTAGATGCAAGGTATTCCCAAACACAAACCTCTGTAACCTGCCCTGTCTCATTCCCAAATAGCAGATTAAGTATCCTACACTCTCGTTGTGACTTCTACATACCGATTAAGGAAACTTTCCTGAACATATTTGACAACCTCTATCCCATCTAGTCCTTTTACAATATGGGAGTCGCAGTCAATATGTAGAAAGTTAAAATCACCTACTATAACAACCTTTATGTTTCTTGCAAAAGTCTGCAATCTCTCTACAAATTTGTTCCTCTAAATCCTGTGGACTGTTGAGTGGTCTGTAATATAGCCCCATTAACGTGGTCATGCTTTTCATATTCCTCAGTTCCACTCACAGCACCTCACTAGACGAGTTCACCAATCTGTCCTAACTGAGCACTGCTGTGACATGTTCCCTGACTAGTAACGCCACCCCTCCCCCTTTAATTCCTCCTGTTCTGTCAGGCCTAAAACAACGGAACCCCAGAATATTGAGCTGCCAGTCCTGCCCCTCCTACAACCAAGTCACACAAATGGTTACAATATCATAATTCCAGGTGTTGATACATGTCCTGAACACATCTGCGTTTCCTACAATACTTCTTGCATTGAAGTATATACAGCTCGGGACATTAGTCGCACCATGCTCAATCTTTTGATTCCTGACTTTGTCTGAGTTCTTAACAACATCTTCTCCACGACATGTTTGCTATCTATCCTGGCACTCTGGTTCCCATCCCCCTGCAGTGCTAGCAAACTTTCCTACCAGCATATTAGACCCCCTCCAGTTCAGGTGCAAACTGTCCCTTCTGTACAGGTCCTACCTTCCCTGAAAGAGAGCCCAGTGATCTGAAAATCGTGTGTCATTCCTCTTACGCCAACTCCTACTCATGTGCTAAACTGTATAATCTTCCACTTTTGACTTCACTAGTACGTGGCACAGGTAGCAATCCTGAGATCACAACCCTGGAGATCCTGCACCTAACTCCCTGAACTCACTTTGCAGAACCTCGTCACTCTTTCTACCCATGTCATTGGTACCTCTATGGACCATGACCTCTGGATGCCCACCTTCCCACTTAAGAATGTTGAGGATGAGATCTGAGATGTCCCAAACCCTGGCACCTAGGAGGCAACATATCATCCAGTAATCTTGTTCTCGTCCATGGAATCTCTTTTCTGTTCCCCTAACTAATGAATCCCCTATCACCACAGCTCGCCTCTTCTCCCCACTTCCCTTCTGCGTCACAAAGCCAGACTCAGTGCCAGAGATCTGACCACTGTGACTTTCCTCACCAAAGGTCATCCCCCCGCCTCCCCGCAACAGTATCCAAAGTGGTATACCTGTTGTTGAGGAGAATAGAAACAGGGGTACTCTGCACAGGCTCCTTAACCCCTTTCCCCTTCCTGACTGTCAGCCAGTTTCCTGTGTCCTACACCTTGGGTGTAACTACGAGGGGTGATTGATAAGTTCGTGGCCCAAGGTAGAAGGAGTCAATTTTAGAAAACCTAGCACATTTATTTTTCCTACATTTACACACTTAGTCCAGCGGTCGTGGAGCATACCGATCCCTTCTTTGTAGAAGTCAGTGTCTTGGACCTCCAGAAGTGGTCCACAGCAGGGGTGATTGATAAGTTCATGGCCTAAGATAGAAGGAGATGAGTTATTAACTTCAAACTTTCTGCATTTTCATTCAGAGTTGAACTGCACGTGCATGTAACCAGAGCTTTATAACTCATCGCCTTCTACCCTAGGCCACGAATTTATCAATCACCCCTGCTGTGGAACACCTGGAGGTCCAAGACGCTCTTGTTACATGCACGTGCAGTTCAACTCTTTGAGTGATTATGTAGCAAGTTTGAAGTTAAGAACTCATTTCCTTCTACCTAGGCCACGAACTTATCAATCAGCCCTCGTACCTCTCTATATGTTCTATCTATCACCCCGAGCCTCCTGAACAATCCGAAGTTCATCCAGTCTCAGTTTCAATTCCTTAACACTGAGTGTTAGAAGCTGTAGCTGGACGCATAGTTTTGCTGGTGTATCATCAGGGACACTGAAGGTCTCCCTGTCATCCCACATCCCACAAGAGGAGCATTCAACTATCCTGCCTGATATCCCTAGTGTTCTGACTGAGCAAATATAAAGAAGGAAAAGCAATCAATAAACTGTGGAGAAAAAAATCTACTTACATCTTTTTGCTTTCTCTGACTGAAGCCTCAAAGAGCTAAGCTTCAAAATCCCAGCTCTAACTCTGTCCAATGCAACGGTAGCTGCTACACTTACCCCTGCCTCACTTTGATTTGTTCTTGCCAATCAGTCCTCATCGCTGACTGGCCGCTGCTCAAAGCACCAAACTGCTGTGCGTCACTGCCTGAAGTATTTAATTGTAATGAATTGAGAAGCAGATCTAAAAAGCCTACTTCTGCTCCAATTTTGGTGTTTCTAAACATATACAAGGCAGATTCCGGTTAATTGGATCATCAGTTAATCGTGGCAGCCACTTATTTGGGATAACTCTTAAAGAATGATATTGGGGTGCTATGCTGCTTAATTGGGCAGGATACTGTTGCTGAACAGTTTCTGACTAGTGTAAGTTGTGTGCACTTGTGTGATAGTTAGACACTACACTGTGCTTAAAGCACCAGAAGTGTGTGTTTGTGTTCAAAAGTAGTGATTTTTGTCACTGATAGTTGGTGAGAAATAAGCAGCAAGATAACTGGGGACCCATGATCGAGAGCACTATTAATCATTTACTGAAGAGTAAACTGAAGAGTAGACATTTTTAAATTTGCCAGAGGGTTGCATTCTAAAAAAACAAAAATTCTGATGATAGGTAAATGATCTGAAATGTTAACTGCTTTTCACCAGAGAATTCTGCCCTACTTTGATTATTTCCAAACCTTTCATTTCAGATTTCCACCACCTGTAGTTTTTTGATTTGCAGAACTATGTTGCGGTAGTATATTATTATCTTAAATCTGCTTTCCAGCTATGAGCCATGCTTAGCATACACATTGGTTATAATTGTACAAGATCTAACTCCTGTTCACACTACAGGGAATTCCTGAGTAATAACTAATGTTGATAATAGTCTAGGCCTGCCCTGGATTTAGACATACTTACAAGATTATGGTAAAAATAGAAATATCACGGAATATAACACAATTTCAATCACTTACATTTTGAATTATTTTGAAGGAATTACAATCCATATACCTACATTTTTTGTGGGTAATTACTAATTATGAATGTACCAGTGAAAACATCTAAGCTGCATGCAACAAAACTTCAGATTATATGGGTATTTTGGAGTGAAGTTACTTCATTAATATAGGAAATTTTCAACAATTCTACCAATTTCCCTTATTTCTGAAGGAAAATATTAGTATAGTGCTTGAAGTATAAAGGAAAACAGAATCAGTAAAGTAACTAAGGTTTCAACAGTAAACCCCACACATGAAAATCCTTAACCTGTTGTCACTGTAAACTCCAAGTTTATGTTCCTGTATTTTACATTTGCAACCCACTTTAATCTACTTTCAAAGAAAAATATATAAGTCCTTTTTCCCAGCTTCTCACCTTCATCACGTAACATAACTATTACATACATATCTCAGGAGACAATTCCAGGAAATCCTTTTGTTTTTTCCCCACCTAATTAATCCTTACAGCTTCAGCATACGTTTTTAACTTTAATCACTTGCTGCTTGTTTCCTTATACTTTCTTCATTTGGATTGATTCTTTTTGCTTTTAATTGTTTTACACTGCTTTTGGCATTTTTCCAACTATTTTGAGTGTCGGTTATCACTTTAAAAACTATTTGTTTCGACTGTTTATTACTTTCCAAACCATAATTTTCCATTCCAATATGGGCTTAATTATTTGCTTGTTTTTTGCCCTCACTGTTCAGCACTCTAAATCTCCTTCGGATATTGTTTCCCTTATACAACTTATTGTATTAAATTAATTCAATTTATCATTCTTGAAATGCATTCTTAAGTAGCCTTTCAAGTCGCCTTTTTCCTAAAATTGATTTGAAGTGTCTGTAGTAGTTATACTGCCCATTTATGGTCACCATAATTTCCGATAACCATCTTTTGATATCTCTCTCTTGTACAGCCTGTTCTTTTGCTGGAATTGACTATTTCTCCTACCTACACTTCATCATCAGCAGTTATGAGATGACATATTAATTATGTCAAGTAATACAGAGAAGAAAATCTACAAAGAAGGTAGTTTTCACCACAATTACAATAAATACTTCGTAAAGAATTTTCACTGCAATCCTGAGGCTAAGAACAATGATCACATTTCAAAAAAAAAGACACGAAATATTAACCAATTAAATCACAAATCAAATTCCCAAGCATTGCCACATGCATGTGTTTTAAGTCTTATTCCTTGTTGACTTCTGTCAATTATATTTCGCTCCTACTCCTCCAAAAAGGCATCCGTTCTTTCATGGTTTGTGCAGTGGGTTGTCATTCGCACTCCAGAACAATGCTTTTACAGTACCAGCGACCCAGATTCAATTCCTGCCATTGCCTATAAGGAGTTTGCATATTCTCCCCATGAGCACATGGGTTTCCTCCGAGTGCTCTGGTTTCCCCCCACAGGCCAAAGATATACTGGTTGGTAGGTTAATCGGTCTTTGTACATTGTCCCATTATTAGGTAGGATTAAATTGGGGGATGGTTGGGTGGCGTGGTCCAAAGGTCAGGAAGGGTCTATTCTATGCTGCATCTCAATGAATAAATAAATCCCAACAAAATGACAATACTGTATGCCAATATTGGTGGTTCACCAGACAGAGTCAGAAGAAATCACAGGCAATTCCTCTGCCAATATTAAATATGTTCACTAGGAGCTAGATGAAAATCAGGAAATGAGATTTTACCTTTTCTGTTTTAAGAATTTAATTATTGCATCATACAACTACCCATAATGAGATCAGTTAACTTGGATTTGATCACAAACTTGATGTAAGATGTTTCAAGTCTTAGCTGTTGCCTAGCAACTTGAGCATATTTTTTGAAATGCAGAAAAATAAAACCTAGATGTCAATCCTCAGGGCAGTTTTAAAATCTTCCTAATTAAATAAAAGCACGTGATTTCATTAATAATAACTAACTTACTAAAACTGCTTAGCAATTCTGCATGAAAGGGAATATGTTACATTTATATATCACAAATTCAGGCATAAAAATAGGACCAATCACACATAATCTTTCAAATTGCAGGGGTCAATGTGTGGCCATACCAGTGCTGTAACTGCAGGGAAGTTCTTCGCCATTTCACGAAGCAGAGTGCATGTCCTAATATCCCATAGTTCCAATGGCTTGTCTCTGAACACCACAACTAAGAACTGCCTAAATAAAGCAAATATATCATCTTTTAGATTGGGCTGATGTGTTTCCAGCAACATTCATGATATAAACTGATTTACTAACACTAACACAAAGACGTTTGCAAAAAGATTTTATATTTTTTCAGCTTAAGTACCCATACATTTGCTCAACATTTATCTAACCATGATGAGGGCAAGTGTATGAATCTGGGGTCTCATCACCTGAATCCGAGTACAAAATAATTATATAACTAGAACACAGCACAGCACAGGCCCTTCAGCCCATGAAGTTGTACTCATCTCTTAACCTACTCCGATCAGTCAAACCTTTCCCTCCCACGCGGCCCTCCATTTTTCTTTCATCCATGTACCTATCGAAGAGTCCCTTAACTGTCCCTAAGGGATCTGCCTCTACCACCACACCTAGCAGGGCATTCCATGCACCCACCACTGTCTGTGAATAAACCTATCTCTGACACCCCCCCCCCCCAATACCTTCCTCCAATCATGTAAAATTTATGCCTTCTTGTACTAGCTATTTCTGCCCTTGGAAGAAGGCTGGCGGTCTACACGATCAATGCCTCTTTTAATCTTACACACTCTATCAAGTCTCCCCTCATCCTCCTTCACTCCAAAGAGAAAAGCCCTAGCTCACTCAGCCTTTCCTCATAAGACATCCTGTCTACTGCAGCCTGGCAAATCTCTTCTGCATCCCTCTCTAATACTTCCATTCCTTCCTATTATGAGGCAAACAGAACTGAGTACAATACTTCAAGTGTGGTCGAACCAGAGCTTTATACAGCTGCAAATTTACCCCATGGCTCTTGAACTCAAGCTCCCGATTAATGAATGCCAATATACCATACACCTTCTTAACCACCCTATCAACTTGTATAGTGACATGGGAACACAGACCCCAGGATTCCTCTGTTCCTCCACACTACTAAGAATCTTTCCATTAACCCTGTACTTTGCCTTCAAGTTTGACATTCCAAAGTATATCATTTCATTCTTTTCCAGATTGAACTCCATCTGCCACTTCTCAGTCCAGCTCTGCAACCTATCAATATGCCATTGTAACCTCTGACAACTTTCTACGCTATCCAAAACACCAGCAATGTCATCTGCAAACTTTCTAACCCACTCTTCCACTTCCACATTCAGGTCATTTATGAAAGTCACAAAGAACAGGGATCCTAGAACAGAACCCAGCAGAACATTGCTGATCACTGCACTCGAAGCCGAATATGCTCCATCTACTATCACCCTCTGTCTTCAGTGGGAACATAGACCCTAGGATTCCTCTGTTCCTCTGCACTACTAAGATCTGCTCCTTACAGAGCCATGCTGATTATCCCTAATCAGACTACACTCGTAAGAATCTTCTCCAATAGTTTGCCCACCACTGCTGTAAAACTCACTGGTCTATAATTCCCAGGATTATCCCTATTACTTTTCTTGAACAAAGGTATAGCAATTACCACCCTCTAATTTTCATGTACTACCCCATAGCCAGTGAATACACAAAGATCATCACTGCAATCTCTTCCCTCGCTTCCTGTAGTGACATGAGGTATATCTTGTCCAGCTCACAGGATTATCTATTAAATTTTTTAAATGTTCCAGCACATCCTCTTTCTTAACATCAATATGTTCCAGCATATTAGCCTGTTTTAAACGGACCTCATATTCATTAAGATCCCCCTCACTGCTGAATACTGAAACAAAGCGTTCATGAAACCCACCCACCCCAACCTGGACTCCAGGCACATGTTTCCTCTTCTATCCCTGATTGGTCCAACCCTCTATCTAGTCATCCTCTTGTTCTTCACATGCATGAAGAACTCCTTGAGGTTTTCTCCAATCTTGCACATAAAGGCCTTCTCACGTCCCCTTCCAACTTTCTTAAGTCCATTCCTAAGCTCCTTCCTGGCAACCTTACTACTCTCTAAAACCTCATCTAATCCTTGCTTTCAAAACCTTAAGTATTCTTCCTTCTTCCTTTTGACTACATGTTCAACATCTCTTGTCAACCTTCACCCTACCATCCTTTCCCTTCCCCAGTGGGACAAACCTATCCAGAACCCCAAGTAAGTGCTCCCCAAACAACCTCCAATTTAAGCTCCAAAGTTTCTATCTAATAGCATCTTAATTTATCCTCCCCCAGTTCAATACTTTCCCACTCTATTTGTTCATATTCCTACACAAGGCTATGGTAAAGGTCAGGGAATTGCGGTCACTGCCTCTGAAATACACACTCACTGAGAGATCTGCCACCTGACCAGGTACATTTCCTCTATCCTAGTTGGCCTGTCCACATATCATGCCAGAAATCTTTCTGGACACACTTAACAAATTCCACCCCATCTAAACCTTTTGCACTGAGGAGATGCCGATCAGTATTAGGACAGTTGAAGTCACCCATAACAACAACCCTGTTATTTTCAAACCTTTCCAAAATCTGCCTTGCGATCTGCTCCTCATTATCACATTAAAGCTTTGGGGGAGGGGTGGTGGCATGGATATAGAACACTACCAGTAGTCATTGCTTCCTTCCTGTTTTTCAAATCTACCCATAATGACTCAGCGGACAATCCTTCCATGATATCCTCCCCTTACGATGTCCGATTAGCAACGTCACTTCCTCACCTGTTTTACCTCCTGCCATGTCCCTTCTGAAACATCTAAACCCCAGAACATCCAGCAATCTTTCCTGCCTTTGTGACAGACAATTCCTTGTAATGGCCATAATGGTGTACAGTATTTCCATGTACTATCCATGCTCTAATCACCCTTATACTTCCTGGATTGAAATAGACACATTTCAACCCATCCAATTCTAAACCCCAGAACATCCAGCAATCTTTCCTGCCTTTGTGACAGACAATTCCTTGTAATGGCCATAATGGTGTACAGTATTTCCATGTACTATCCATGCTCTAATCACCCTTATACTTCCTGGATTGAAATAGACACATTTCAACCCATCCAACTGATTGCATTTATGCCCTATCCACTGTGATCCTTCCTCACAATCTCTCTACATGTTGCATCTACCTTTACACCAACTGCTCCATCCTCTGACCTATCAGTCTTATTTCCATCCCCCTGCCAGTCTAGTTTAAACCCTCCCCTATCTCTCTGGCAAACCTGCCCGCAAGGTCTCCCTCAAGTTCAGGTGTAACCCGCCCCCTTTTTTACAGGTCAAACCTTCCCCCAAAGAAATGCAGATCAGCCACAAATTTGAAACCAGTCCTTGCACCAGTTCTTCTGCCACACAATGAAAGATCCTGTCAACCTATTCACACCCTCACTGGCACGTGGCACAGGCAGCAATCCAGAGATTACTTCCCTGGAGGTCCTGCTTTTTAGCTTCCAACCTACTAAATTCAGGATCTCATGCCTTTATCTATCTACTGCAAGTCTTTGGTACCAATATATACCATGACTTCTGGCTGCTCACCCTCCCCCTTAAGAAAGCTGTGGATATGATCTGAGGTATATCCTGGCACCTGGAAGACAATATACCAACTGGGACATTTTTTCCACAGCCACAGAACCTCCTGATTGCTGAATCGCCTATCACTGCCACTCTCCTCTTTTCCCTGCTTCCCTCTGAGCCACAGAGCCAGACTCAAAGCCAGAAACCTGGTCACTGTAACTTTCTCCTGGTTGGTCATCCTCCCCTAACAGTATCCATAGCAGCATAGTTGTTACTGCGGGGAATGCCACTGGGGACATTATCATCATGTGCCACGTCGGCCACAGGGGTACTGTCTGCTTATTCCCATTCTCTCTCCATTCACCTAGCTATATACTTACCGAAACTTAGAGGTGTGACTGCCTCAGTGTAGCTCCTACCTATCACCTCCTTGTTGTCCTGAGTGAGCCATGGGATATCCAGCTCCAGATCCCTATTGTGGTCCGTAAGGAGCTGCACCCAGATGCCCTTCTTGCAGCTGAAACAATCAGAGACCCTGGAGGACTCCCAGATCTCCTGCATCCCCGCCCTGGAATCCATTCTCCCTGCTCTAACTAATAAAGAAAGAAACAGAAACTTGACAGAAACGTCAGGCTAGCATCCGCCTCTTCTCAGCAAAGCATCAGTTCCCCACTCGAACTCTATCCATTCACACTATGACCACTCTCACAATGGCCACTCTGCTTAAGCCTAACAACTTCTTATTGGCCTTTGCCAATTGCCTAAGAACCCTAACAATATCAAGCTCAGCAGAAAGCCCAGAAAGGCTCTGGCTAGCTATTAAAAGTATGAACAACTGTGCTTATAGCCAGACTAAACGCACAAAAGTGAAGCTAGACTACATTCTCAATATAAATACTGTAAATTGGATTATGTCTTTTCAAAGATTCAGGCTACCAATAACATCACCAAACAAGATTTCCCAGGTTAAGTATCAAAGGCAGAAAAGCAAAGGAGCGTGTGTGCAATTTTTAATGCTATGAAGGTGGAAGACTTTTAAGATTATGGTTAAGAGAATAACAATGTATTTAGTAACACAGCCTTACTTACTTCAAATGGGATATTTTCATCATTTCTATTGGTGGTTCATCATTGCTTCTCTCACCTCTAAATGCAATACTTCTCCCTGGGTAGCAAAATCATTTGCAGAAAATAAGATCAAAACCAGTGAATACAGCAATTGCCTGGTGATATTTCTTCATCCCTAGTGTATATTCTGATCAACAGTAATGTAATGAAATAGCATCACAAAGATTTTAGTAAAAGATTAACATTATTCTTAAATTACAGCACAATTTGAATAACATCCAAACATAAACACTTCTGTGCTGAGGATTTTAATTTTATAGCTCAAATACATGCAATTCCACACATTACCATAAAATGGCATTGAATTGGGTGTAATCAGCTTTTCTGTAGGAAACCTCTGGCATTCAGCTACTCACAAGCAAGCCCTGAATTTGTGTGAACCCATGTAAACGAGGATATGCTAAATGACTGATGGAACAGTGATTCCATCCATCTGGATGGAGTTCTCTGTTCTTGTAGTTTAGAATGAAAGCTGCTGGCAAGTTCAGCTACTTAATTTTGCTTACATGAACTTATTCCCATAAATTATTGTGTATCTACTTTGATTTTGTAATATTTTAACAATTATTTTAAATAGTCTTAACCTTATACTTCTGAATATAAACATACATTCTGAAATTATTGCATGGCCTTAACAATGAAAGAAACTATACACCTCTGCTTCTTCCTGCAATATAAACTCTCCAATGAAATTCTGCTAATAATATGCAAGATTTAAAAAAATGGTTAGAATTGAATGGAACTTAAGGAAAAAAAATGTTAAAAACAGAGAATATATAATAGTTTGTTTTCTTCTGCACTCTGGTTGAATGACCAAGTTGGGCAGTCTTTTATTGATTTTGTTATAGTTATTATTCTATCCATTTATTGAGTTTGCCCACAAGTAAATGAATTTCAGGGTTGTATATGGTGACATATATGTATTTTGATAATAAATTTACTTTGATACTGCATGGGAACAGGGCCTACAACCATGATAAAAATCTAACTAATCCCAAATTATCAGAAGCATTATGGTCTGTATTCCTCTATTCCCTATCTGTTCATGCATCTGTCTTAAAATCTCTTAAACTATGCTATTGTATCAGCTTCCACCACCTTGCTTCCAGTGCATTCCAAGCACCAACAATTGCAAGAAGTTTGTGAACCCTTTGCAATTACCTGGTTCTCTGCGTTAATTTGTTGTGATTGAGACACGGTGCACGTAAACAGATCTTTCTTAAGAGCAGGCTCTGTCAGTAACCTGACTTTGTGTGTCTTTTTTTTTATATAGGGCAGGGCACTTCTACAACCCACACCTCCAATCTCATCTCACTGATTGGAATACCTGACTCCAAATAGCTTTTGTAGACAGCATTACCCCAGAGGTTCACACACTTTTTTGAACCTAGACTGTGAAAGTTTAAATGGAGTACCAGTAAACCAGGTAATTATAGGCCGGTGAGCCTGACATCAGTAGTAGGTAAATTATTGGAAGGTGTTCTGAGAGATCGGATATACAAGTATTTGGACAGCCAAGGGCTGATTAAGGATAGTCAGCATGGCTTTGTGCGTGGTAGATCGTGTTTAACGAATCTTGTAGAGTTTTTCGAGGAGGTTACCAAGAAAGTAGATGAAGGAAAGGCTGTGGATGTGGTCTACATGGAGTTTAGTAAGGCCTTTGACAAGGTCCCACATGGGAGGTTGATTCAGAAGGTTCAGACACTAGGTATCCATGGAGAGGTTGTAAACTAGATTTGAAATTGGTTGTGTGGGAGAAGACAGAGAGTGGCAGTGGATGATTGCTTCGCAGACTGAAGGCCTGCAACTAGTGGTGTCCCTTAGGGATCTGTGCTGGGACCATTGTTGTTTGTTGTCTATATCAATGATCTAGATGATAATGTGGTAAATCGGATCAGCAAGTTTGCTGATGACATTAAGGTTGGAGGTGTTGTGGACAGCAAGGAAGGCTTTCAAAGCTTGCAGAGAGATCTGGACCAACTGGAAAAACGGGCCAGAAAATGGCAGATGGAATTTAATGCAGACAAGTGTGAGGTGTTGCATTTTGGAAGGACAAATCAAGGTGGGACAGTAAATGGTAGGGCACTGAGGAGTGCGGAGGAACAAAGGGATCTGGGAGTTCAGATACATAATTACCTGAAAGTGGCGTCACAAGTAGACAGGGTTGTAAAGAAGGCTTGTGGCATCCTGGCATTCATAAATCAAAGTACTGAATATAGAAGTCGGGATGTTATAGTGAGGTTGTATAAGACATTGGTGAGACCAAATTTGGAGTATTATGTGCAGTTCTGGTCACCTAACTACAGGAAGGATATCAGTAAGATTGAAAGAGTGCAGAGAAGATTTACTAGGATGTTGCCAGGTCTTCAGGAGTTGAGTTGCAGGGAAAGATTGAATAGGTTAGGACTTTCCTTGGAGCGTAGAAGAATGAGGGGGGATTTGATAGAGGTTTACAAAATTTTGAGGGGTATAGACAGAGTAAATGTGAGTATGCTCTTTCCACTTAGATTAGGAGAGATAAATACGAGAGGACATGGCTTTAGGGTGAAAGGGGAAAGGCTTAGGGGGAACTTCTTCACTCAGAGAGTGGTGGGAGTGTGGAAAGAGCTGTCATCTGCTGTGGTAAATGCAGGCTCACTCTTAAGTTTTAAGAATAAATTGGATAGATATATCGATGGGAGAGGTCTGGAGGGTTATGGACTGGGTGCAGGTCAATGGGACTAGTGGAATAAAGTTTCAGCACAGACTAGAAGGGCCAAATGGCCTGTTTTCTGTGCTGTAGTGTTCTATGGTTCTATTGATGAGAAGAAGTACAATTGTTTGTGTGTTATTAGTTTAGACAGATCATGTTTGCCTATTATTGTAACTTAGATGAAGATCAGACCACATTTCATGAGTAATTAATGCAGAAAACCCCAGGTAATTGCAAAGGGTTCACAAACTTTGTTTTGCAACTGTACCTCTCTTTGTGTAAAGACAACTTAGTGTGGTTGGGTTGAGTTGTTCTCCAATCTTGGCAACTTACTTACAGACGTTTTGTCACCATGCAAGGAGACATCATCAGTGCCCTGTTGATTGTGGTGTATCCACCGGATACTTGTCCTTTAAACACTTTTCAATCAGGTGATTGGACATCATTTTGAAACTCAGTTGTGATGTGGGCAGGAAGTCTCGTCGCTGAATAGCTGTGGTGAACTTCGTGCATGTGATCTAGAATTTTGCCCGCATCGGCTCATAAAAAGGGTTATGGTCTATGTGTTTGTAAAAGTATACTGAAAAATTGATTGAAAAGTATATAAGAGCCAGGTATTTGGAGGACATACCACAATCAATGGTGCACTGACAATGTCTCCTCAGACAGCGACGAAACATTTTCAAGTACATTGCCAAGATCGGAGAAAAGCTCAACCCAATCACCAACCACCCAGGCTACACATTTTCTAAATTAGCTCCAACGACCTACTATGCACAGCTCCTTTACATTTCTACCCTCTCACTTTACACCTAAGCCTTCTAGCATTTGATATTTTCACCCAGAGGAAAAAGATTGTCTACTTAGCATGTCTATACCTCTCATATTCCTCTAGATCAAATCTGAAGCATTACTCAGTGAAAATACAAGAATGACGAGGAATTTAACAGAGCAAGAACAGAACCAAAACTGCACAGGTCAACCATTGCTGTTGTCTGGTTGATAAACAGAACTGGACAGGAGGAGATGAAATGCAGCAGAGCCGGATGGAAAAGGGGAGAAGAGTAGGAAAGGAAAAGAAAAAGAATAGGTGGGGCAATTAAGAAAGAGGTGAAGGATTGGAGGAAAGCGGAGGAGAGGTGGCAAAGAAATCATGCCAATGGCAGCACAAGTGTGATTATGGAGAAAAGGCAGTAAGTGCCAGAGAAAGCTTCTTGAGTAGCATCACAATTAATGAGGCAATAAGATGAAAACGCAATAAGCAACTTTAAATTCCAATGGCTCTTAAACAAGGAATCAAGAGTATTTAATCTCAGAGTACAGACAGCTACATCTGATGTGACTGGATTTAAATTTAGTCCAGCGGTAATTTATTTGCTATTTTTTAGCAACCATCAGTTCTGACAAGGAGCAAGATGATCATTAATTTTACATTAAATCTACATTATTCATGAGGAAAGGAGCATAGACCTTGTGATTAAAATTATGATGTGGTCATCACTAACATGCAGGAGTCAACCCTTTCAACAAGCATTCCAGACTCAATTGTGGCCACAAAGCCACTCATGATCTCGATCCCCAGCATTCCCAACCTAACCTCAGCTATGACTGAACATCCAACCCATAATCCAGACCCTGGTGTTTCAGGGCTTGACCCTGGATCTAGACAGACATTAACTATTTACATTTCACTATTTAACAAGAGATCAAATGTACTCCATCTCTTAGTAAACAGGATTCATCAGCCGAGACAGGAGCAGGTACTATAGGAACTAACTATATTTACCAAAATTTTGATTGCAATTCCACCAAGAGGACCACGGCCTTGTCGTAGGGTTTGGGGGCTTGTGTGCTTCAATGACCTGGAGAGCTATGTTGGCTGGAGTCAAGGCTTTATGCTTTGGCTCTTGGTAGGGTCACCCATACTAAACGGCTAAAGAGCAGGGGACAGACTAAGGGTGGTCCACCAGTCCTCTAGGTTCAGGAGTTCATCTCAGGCCCAACAACACTGACTGGTAAAACAAAATTGTTACAGAAGCTGCAATGGAGAATCCTTCTACATCTGAATGCGAGGGTATTCCTGGGTCTCCACACGGGCCTTTCGTAACTAACAGTAGCAAAAACCGAGAGGAAGCTACTGACACAATGAAGGAAGATCCCAAAGATGGACCCTCATTGCTGCCCTAAATGCCTGTGGCGTAACAAGCAATCTCTCTCTCTGATTGTAATTAAGAGGAGTTCACGTAAACTGCATTTCAATATCAAGATGCTACAATTTTATAATTTTCTTTAAATTTTTATTTTTCTCATAAGCACAAGGTTCTTGTGCCTTGGAACAAAATTAAATGTAACCATTCATTCATCATCAAATTCCAGAATTGCTTAAAATCAGAAAAGTAGATATTCTGCCTCCTGACCTGTTGGTAGATCAACCAGCTGCACTTCATTTCGCACTAGTCCCAGATTATTCGGTGTCGAGGTGGCAAAAGAAAGAAAACTGGTCAGGCTTGCCCACTCAATGCCCCTATGCAGTCCAGAAAAAAGAAATCAGTTGTGAAAAACAGCCAAGATTCTAGTTCTCAGACCTTATCATTAAGGTAGTCTGGAAATACTGTGATAAGCTCAGCCAGAAAGCTGCCATTTTCCACCTTCTAAATGGCTATTCTGACTTTGAGGTAACAATGTCTTGAATTTACATGGCACGTTTAATGTTATGTCCCAAAGCAAGGGGCAGGATTATTATCAAATGAAGCATTGCGTTTAGTAACAACAATCAGAAATTTCACTTTGCATGCTGTGACAAAAAAAGGCTGCTCATTCACCCATTTTACAACTTGCTTAGTAGTAATATCTGTATCACTGTGTTTGGTCTCACAGAGCTCATTTCACAAGTCTATAAACTCCATTACAAATAATTACTACCTAAAATTGCATTTCTGGGCTTATGGCAAGGGTCGGGTATTAATTCCTTGTGATTTACCAACAGTGTAAAATTGAAGTTTAAGCTGAACTAGTTCAACACTGTTGAAAACAATTATTTTTGGAATAAGTTGAAACATGCCAGCCTGTAACACAATGTAAAGTTTTAACCAGGGCAAAACTGTCAGCTTTCATTTAGGACAAGGGTTCCCAACCTGGGTCCAAGGACCCCTCGATTAGTGGTATGGCTCCATGGCATATCAAATGGTTGGGAACCCCTGAGTTAGATGAAAATGAAAAGATATGTAATTAACAATTATTGAGATAACATGATATGCCAAACACCTTCTAACACAGAAAAATGTTCAATGATTAACCTTTGACTGACCATGGCACTTATATACGCAACTTCCTCAAAGGAAGTGGCCTGAGGGCAAAGGTCAGGCTGGTAGCTAGAGAGCCCAAAATGTTCATGAGCAATGATATGGCCAACCAATAGAAAATTTATTTGTAATTAATTATAATTATTGAAATTTATGACCTTTAGTTCTACTGGCCACATAACTTGAATGAATAATCTATATTCAACAAATCTTTGACATTCCTCTTAGCCGTGTTAAGAAAGTTCCTTAACTTATTGTCACATTTACATGGATGTCAAGAGTAGTGAGAAAAGGTCTAGGCTACCAAAACAATTCCAGTTGCTAGACAGAAAAGGATACAGTGTTAAAACATCATTTGCATTAAACGTATAGAACTAGCTGCATCTTCTACAGCAATTTCTCAAAGGAAACCTGACGTACAGGCTATGGATTCAATCATCACAGCCAACAATTTGCCATTAGGTTCTTCCACCAACACAACAGAAGTAATTGTGCTTGCCTATGATTTTAATTTCAAAGTAAGAGCAGAGAATTTGTTCTGCTGAAGAAACTACTTTTCAATACCTTGAATAATTTGGTCAAGAGGAAATCAGGTGACTTTGAAATGCTTGAAGAGATGTACGTATGTGCACTCCTCAAATAATTATCCTTTATATTTTTCCCTTCGCCCTTTATCCTATCCTCTAGTTGCTGCCTCGCCATGCTAATACAACTGCACAACAATTGGCACCATGGTTTTGCAGTGGTTAGCGCGACATTCATGGCAATCCGGAGTACGGTGTTCAATTTCGGCGCCATTCCGAAAGGAGTCTCTGTACGTTCTCCCTGTGGAATGCGTAGGCTTTCCCCGGATGCTCCGGTTCTCCCCCCGCCCCCCCACAGTTCAAAGGTGCACTAGGAAGGTTAATTGGACATTGTAAATTAGGGTTAATTGGGTTTGCGGGGTTGCTGCGGTGACATGGCTCAAAGGGCTGGAAGGGTCTGCTCTGTGCTGTATCACCAAATAAATAAGTAAACTGGGTAGTTCAGTAGAGGTCAACTTTGATGGCCATTCTTGTTTTGTGTTATAAGGCATATATCTACTAACTTAGCAACCAGTCAATAAAGCACAATGGATTTTGGATTAGTTATATAAGTGCAAACTCACATGGGCGTAATTACTAACCAAAGGAATCTTCTTCATTATGAAATACAAAGTCATCAATTTCAGTCCTCCTTTAATAATGATTGCATATGCAACAGCAGGTTTGAGAATTTGGAAAACAGCTGCTGCAACAATCCCTCTAATGCCATTTCAATACGCTCTGAAATTTGCAGTACAGCATGTCACAAGGCAGATGTTTATGAGAAATGCTCATAATGTGGAACAAAGATGAAGCTCGAGGGGAAAAGGGTTACCTTCAAAATAGGGAATTAATTTGGCATTCTTTATGATGATCTTTCTAAATCTGTATCTAACAAAGCTCATTTATAACAATGACGCTGACAAAACAACATATTTCTTGGTTTTCATTTGAAAACTTGCACATGGAATTTCTATACTGAAATTCTTACCTGACTTCACAGGAATGTATGCTTAATTCCTTGTATAACAATCCACTGGTAAGATGATAAATTAACACAGATCCGTTGCTGGTACCTGGAATACGCATTGATTAACTGCTGATAAACATGTTTTTACCCATTAAAAATGAAGCAATAAACCCACCAATTCTGTTGTTAAAACACAGGGCAAAAGATATAACATATGGACTATTAGTATAATTTTATACATTGTTGAAAGTTAATAGTCACTTCTTGTCAACAGAGTCATCTAAACTGTGATATAAATCAACCTGACAATATCAGAAATACTTGGCTACTGAATCTCCCTGACAGCTCAGTAATTTAGATGTCAGTCAGTGGAATCACAGCACATCAACCCTGGCACATTCTGAGGCAAGTATTATCTTGAGCAAGTTAGCAGAAACTACATCCAAAAGTAGTAAATACTCTTCCAAAAAAAAAGATAAGGCACAGACAGTAAATAAAAATTACAGTGGAAAAAAGCGAATTTCAATTCTAAATTAGTGACTTCTGGGGCTCCAATGTTTAAAAAGCTGCCAAATTTTGAATTGAAACATTACTTTAACTAGATTTTTATTAACTTCCATTTTTGAGAACACTCTTAATCATCACATTTCATAATTCATATTTTCTGAATGAAGTTTTCATTGACCATACCTGAAATATAATTTCAGATTTTTGCTCTTAAAGCTAAGGCAAAATTCTGCTTAATTGGGACATCGGTTAATAGGCGCAGGCGCTTATTTGAGACAACTCTTAAAGAACAAAAACAAATCGAGCGTTAGAGGGATTCCCTTCGTTTATTTGGGACTCTATGTCACTTAATTGGGATAGGAGACTATTGTTGAGCAGTTTTTAACTAGCATCAGTCGCATGCACTTCCTGTGGCAGTACATCGTGCTTAGACCAAACAGTTTTCAAATAACACCATTTGTGTGTGTTTGTGTTCAAAAAGCAATGATTTTTTGTCACAGGTAGTTGGCAAGTAATAAGCAGTAAGACAATTCAGAACTATTTTATGCACTGCAGTTTCAAGCATTCAGGCTTGGAGATGTCAGAAATAGCCCTGGGAAATGAAACAATTTCACTACTTCAACAAGTTAGGTACTACGAAGGATTTGAAGGTATCGTCATTCAAAATGATTGAATGTTACGACGTAAATGAAGATTTGGAGGATGCAATCGGCATTAGCATTGCTTAAAGTCTGCACTAGGTGACTGCGTTGAATTTGTCAATTTACAGTCAATCAAAAGAACACAGCAGCATACACTGGATTAATTCCTCAATTGATAACCATCATGAACTAATACAATTGTGTAGTACTGATAGTGGTTTAATTTGTTCTGCATTTCACTTAAATACATAATTCACAATTGTTATTCAGTTAAACAGTAGTTCGTCTTTTTGTACCTTTTTAACTATTTCCATGAAACTTTGGCTAATTGGGATAGCTGCTTATTTGGGCCAAAAATGTACTGGTCCAATGTGTCCCAATTAACTAGAATCCATTGTGTTTACTCTTAATTGTAAAAAAACACCAAGCACGTGCAAATTTGACAGCTTTTAAAGAGGCATGTGCACATCTCCTCCAGGTTTTGGTGAAAGCCTATGCACATTACCTTAACCTCACTTTCAGTGATTTGTGATTACACTTAATTTCCACTTTATCCTAAAAACATATAGCTTTTATCAAGTACTCACCCACAGCCAACAACGGCTGATAGCTTTTTATGTTCTTGGTAGTGAGTGGTGGACACATTCGTATAACAAATGGTGGCTGTGGGAGACCGGACAACAAGCCAGTCAGTAGGAACTTCAGTTGAACTTCCTGCTGGTTCAAAACCCTCGGCAGCTCTTCATCTACAGCTAAACTTTGCCCTGTCAGAAAGATAAATTGTGAGTATAGGCTGTGTGGTACATCAAAACAGGCTGGTTAACCTTGCACACATAGGACACCAAACTATTCATAGGGCATGCTATAGAAAATCAGCTCACCATTTCAAATTTACCTTTCATACTTTATACTTACATTATTTAGTTCTACTGGCCAAATAACTAGAAAGAATAGTCTTACTTCCGGTTTAAGATGGCACTGGTGAAGCACAATGACAACTTGCTGGTAGCAAACAAAACAAACAAAACCATAAATTACTGTATTAATTGTGTTTATGGATTTGGACTATGGACTTTTTCAGGCTTATAGTTATTTTAAATTCTGTGCTGTCGCCTGTTCTTTCTCATTGTTTTTTGTGCGGTTATAGGGGTTTTGGGGGTCGATGTTCTTGTTGCATTTTTGCTCATTTTTCTGTGTGGGTGACGGGGATTTGGGGGGTCAATGTTCTTGTTGCATTTTGTTGGGGGTAGGGGGGACGATGATCGTGTTTCCATTCTTTTTCTGCAGGGGGGACTGTGTTTGCTGTTTCTCTCTGAATTGACTTTCTTGATTTTTCCTTGTTTCGTGGCTACCTGGAGAAGAAGAATCTCAGAGTTGTATACTGCATACATATTTTGATAATAAATGAATCTCTGAACCTCTGGACTGTTTCCTCAGATACGCTCACTGCAATCAATAGCCTGTAACTTCCCTTTTGGAGCTGAGATTTTGAACCGCCTATACAATCTGGCATTTTTGCAGTGTGAACTGAAGTCTGGAAGCTGTAGACAGTTGTGGCATGGCGTGTACGGGCCAAATCAAGGTGGACGGGGTGGGGTTGAGAGCAGGGAATGAGCCAATGTTTGGCCATTCTGGAAGAGTATGGAAGCGATTTGATGCAGCAGAACCAAGGCAAGGTGAGTGGAGGTGAGACAGGGGTGAGGTGGCAGGGCTCGGGCCTGGGCCTAGGCGTGAAGAATGACCTTGAGGTTAAATGGATTTAAGTGCTGGGCCGCATGTATGGGCCAAATCATGCAGGCATAACCTGGGTCTGAGAGTGAGGAATTACCCGTGGCTTGGCCGATTTAAGCACCAGGCCGGATGTAAAGGCCAGGCTGTTGGGACCGGAGGGGAGAGACAGGCGGGTGTCCAGCTCACTGTTCAGCATGGTTTATTCAACTCTCTGCTGAACTAAGGCTGTGAATGGGCTCCTGAATTGGCTGCAGTGGTGACTGGCTTCGTGGCTGTGGATTCATTTTTGTGAACTTCAGTTCTCAATGTTATTTGCTTACTTTGCACGACTTGTTTTTTTTCTGCAGATTGGTTGTTTGATGGTCTTTTTTAATGGGTTCTATTGTTTGTTTGTTTTGTAGCTGCCTGTAAGAAAGTGAAACTCAAGGTTATATGCAGTACAAATACTTTGGCAGTAAATGTACTTTGAACATTGAACATATTCACCAAATTTTTAAGGATCCCTTTGACCATTTTGTGGGCTACCTAAAGCACATACTTGTGTGTGTTGATTGTTAACACAAATTATGCATTGCACTCTATGTTTGAATGTATATATGATAAATAAATCTGAATCTGAAATTTAATATTATACACGTGAAGTTTTCTTAACTTTTTTGTCACTGTCTATCATACTTACATGCATCTTATTACACTGAAGGCTAATGGGAGAAATGTAGAAACATAGATACATAGAAAATCTACAGCACAATACAGGCCTTTTGGCCCACAATGCTGTGCCGAACATGTACTTATTCTAGAAATTACCTAGGGTTACCCATAGCCCTCTATTTTCCTAAGATCCATGTATTTATCCAGGAGTCTCTCAAAAGACTCTATTGTATCAGTCTCCACCACTGTTGGCAGCAGCCCATTCCATGCACCCACCACTCTCTGTGTGAAAAGCTTATCCCTGACATCCCCTCGGTACCTAATTCCAAGCACCTTAAAACTGTGTCCTCTCATGTTAGCAACTTCAGCCCTGGGAAAAAGCCTCTGACTACCCACACAATCAATGCCTCTCATCATTTTATACACCCAAATGTAGACTTAGATAATTAAATTGACTGCATACCATTCCATTTTTCAGTAGACTGCTCCTAAGGCTGCGAGCTCTCTCTTTCAGAGTATATACGTAATCACAATTTCTACTCATTTGTCCTAGTGATACAAACATGGACACTGATTTGGCTCATGGGCATTGGTCTCAGGGCATCCCATCTTAAGAAAGTACCAGTACAACTAAACACAGCACAATGAATACTAAGCAATCGTGATCAATAACATATTAAATCTATGGAAAACAATTTGCTATGTTTAAAGGAGCATTACAAGATTAGCTACAGTGTCACTGATTCTATTGTGTTTCTTGGATTTACTGTGAATGCCTGAAAGAAAATGAAAAGGTTGAATATGGTGACATATAGTTTGTACTTTGACAATAAATTGACTTTGAACAGTGTTCTCAGTTTTTTTTAATTCTCCAAATTTCTGCAAAACTTACTTTGAGAAAGTTCAACAAAAGGATACATGTAAGATTTAATGATAGTTTATGGAGGTGAAAGATTTTATGCTTTGCTTGTCCATTTCTTGTACATTACGTTCATAGATCATGCAATCTAATCATTACTAAAACAGTACAACAATGGTTGCTAGCAGAAAAATAGCTCTGCTTCACTTATACAGGTATACAAAGACTTTGCCTTCTCTTAAAATAAATTTAAAAATCTACACAGACTTTAAAATGTGGTTTTCCATTTTTTTTAAACAATGAAAATGGTAATACTTTCTCAATACCATATTTTCAGTTCAAAGACTTGTTGAGAGCAGAAATGAAGAGTTTGTTAAGCTATCTTACTCTGTAGAACGCAAAGTTGCATTCACCAGCAACTTTGATGTGTGTTGCTTACTCTATAGAATATAAAGTTGCAGTGCAGCAACTATGATCAAATCCGCAACGTGCATTCGCAATAAACGTTTTGTTTTCCCACATCACTGGTTTGTTTTGCTTATCCTGAACAAAATAACTTCTCCCTACTCTACTCCAGTTTAACCTTACTTCTGATGGGCCTAGCTATCTTCACAGATTCTCTTTGAAAGCCTAATACATGTATTGATGTTGCTAGCTTTTCTTTCTCCCCAGAGAATCTGCAACGATCTCCAGGCCCATCAAAGAGTTAGGCTGGACTGGAGCTTCCAGGTAGATCCAAAGTGCTAAATTGCTGTTTAATAATAAAGATCCATGAGAAACACAAAAGACAAACTATTCAAATACTAATAATTCATTTTTTGTGCTTTACTAAAATAAAAATAAATACCCACATTTTGAGGGCAACACTGTACCTCTTTTTTTTTTAAAAACTAGTCAATCAAATTGAGAAAAATTATCCTATTTGATAAATTGATGTTTTTTGTTCCCATTCTATTGAAACATAGGTAACTAAATGACAATACAGATGTATGACTGAAGATTATTGATCAGTTTGTTAAAATGCACATAAAAAACAGGGAACAACAGGAATTCTGCAGATGCTGGAAATTCAAGCAACATACATCAAAGTTGCTGGTGAACGCAGCAGGCCAAGCAGCATCTATAGGAAGAGGCGCAGTCGACGTTTCAGGCCGAGACCCTTCGTCAGGAAGTGCTTTACCACACAGAGTATTTGTTTCAATGCTAGAACCAAAAGTATGCATTCCTTCATATTTCTTGAAGGAGTCAGCAAATACCCAACTGACTGTAACCATATAAATGTCTTCCTACAAATGGCAACAAGGAAACTTGAATTTTGGCTTTCTTTTGCACCCAGAATGCCAGCCAAGAGCATCCACCCTGGAAACATCCTCACCAGCCACATCCACAATTATTGAGTCTTTGGTGAGAACGTTAGAGTTGTTGCCAATTTTTCTCCTTTCTGCATAGAGACTCTAAAGTAGCAATGGGTAAATGAAGTGGAGAAAAAGAAACTATTACTTTAGCTGTGCCAATTTAAGGAAAAAAATTGTTTTTATAAAACACTCCATTTCTTTATACATTTAAGGTCTCTTCTTACCCTCCCAACACAAAAATACACCACTGAATGAAGAGTTCAGCACCAGTAGTACTTAAATAAACCAACACCTTTCACTCTCAAAGAATTTTGACTATAGATTCAACATCTACTCCAATATTTGAGAATATTCAGGATTTTAATGATGCCAGACTGGCAAATATTATGGACTATTATACACTTAACCTATCCATACGCAATATATTTTGAATTCAAGCTTCAGACAACTGTACAATAAATGGCGAGCTAAGGAAAGCACCTGAAACATCTAATAGTAAATACAATGGATTCATGAAATTTTACTGTACTATGCATTGTTAAAGCAAAGTAAATCGGAATGGTAATTTACCTATCATGTTATCCAAGGAGAGGTCTGGAAACTTTTTCTGTTGGGTGCTCAAAGGGATTCCGCAAAATGAAGCTGGACAGTACAAAGGAGAGGCTGTGGAACTTGAGTAACTGATACAAATGGAAAATAGCAAGAAATAAGGCAACAAGAAAACAAATCAAAAATATCAATCTACATTGCTGACATAAAAACTAAGGTAAGTAATGGAAATAGGCTCCTCAATAAAATAACTAAATCAAAAGTTAATTACAAAAATATTACAATGGCTATGTTAATTTTATTGTCAAAATATGCATCATGTGAACATGGGAGTTGGGATAGAATAACCTGCATCTTTTCTCAGTAACACTGGACCAAATTAAGTCCAGATTCATGAGATAGGCCCGCACTTCCATTGGCAATGATTATTCACATGAGATAACTTGGGCAGACTAATTCTTAGAGACACTAATCCATGGCAGACATGTGCACAGTGTTCATGGCTAATGAACACTTTGCACATATGCATTCCCTTTAGGCAGATCTGGTCTAGCACCTCCGAAGATAACTCTACAAGTTTTTGACATGTTTTACATTGGTAACAAATCAGCAGAATGAGAATATTAGCAGTTCCACATTAAAATTCAAGGCAAAATCATAAATAACCTAACACATCAACAAGCTCAAGAAAAAAAAGAATAATTAATGATTTTCTCATGATGTACTATAATTAATTGCATTGTTGATGAATAGTAAGAGGAAACTCCAGCACAAAGTTAATTTATTCTGCGTTACATACAAGCATGAAAAAATAATGGGAGAAATGTAAAAATCTGCACGTCTGTGAATGTTCTAAAAATTCCCTAATATAAATGTTCAGTTTCCAAAACACATTCATGGCTCCCTTCATTTCTGATCACAGTGACAATGTTCTGACAATCAGTCAGTTGACTGACTGTCAAAATGTTGTCTGATTATCAGACTTGTGGAATTGATGTCACTATAGCCATAAGTGCTACAACTGATATGGTACAAGTTACAGCATGGAACACATTAATTACCATGAGTCGCTACTGAACCAGTCAATCAGTTTGATGAGAAATTAAACAAAGAAGAAAATTGGTAAAGCTTCGGGCAAATTTCAGGGAAACAGAATATGACTGAAACATTGACAGACTCATTCGAGGACAAACTGCTTTGTACAGAATATTATAATTCACTGAATCAGTCAATTATCATAACTGAGTTTTAAAAAGACAGAGTAGACAGAGATACCTGTAATAAGGTTTTGGTCCCAAGAGGTTGGATTTCAACTCCCACAACATCACTCTGCCATCACTAACAATCAAAGCAGCAGAATTTTCATTGACAGCACAGCACACCATGCTGAAAGGACGAACTGTCTTAGTGACTCTGATAGCATCACACTGACAGCGCAAGTCATAAGCAAGTTCTTGAGCAGGCTGATCTGGATCTAAAACATTGAAAACAATGTTATTTTGCCTGAAAGAATCCTCTGAGAGACTAATTAATGTCTAATTAAATAATGTCGGTGGATCATGTCAGCCAAGCAGGATGTAAACTCTCAACTCGTTTATGGGAACACAAAGTGCCCGTATGGAGACACGATCCACTGTTGCGGATCTTGGAATGTGAAGAGTGAGAAGGGCACCACTTTAACTGGACACCACAGGAGCTCTGGTGCAGGCAAACATGAAGCAGGCATGAGAATTTTTGGCAGCATCACTCTCTTCTGCTAACTCCGTAAACAAACATATCGAAATAGAGACCATCTACGAACCCCTATGAGCCAAAGAAACGTGAACCAATAGGATTCAAAGGTCAACTGAAGGGGTAGCCAATCAGAACCAAGGCAAGTGAACAGGGGCTTATATAAATGCGAGCACTCCCAGAGAGAAGCATGAACAATTGCACACTGGGGATGTCACCTCAACTGGTGATGAAACTTCTGCAAGCTAATTGCCCAGCTCGGTGAACACAAGAAAATCAAAAACTTTAACCCAAGCTACCAATATTTACCACTAACCTAAAGTATGAAATGTTTTCTAGCATGGGTAAAGTTACATACAAATGCAAGTATTAGAATCACGGGAAATTAATTGTCTCAACCTCTTTCCATCTTTAGGTTGTTAACTTAATTTTCCTCATATTTTTTCAATTAAAATATTCCTGATAATTTTTTCAGCAGTAATTGTTCATTATTTGGCCTCTCAAAAGAGTTTATAATTATAATTACCTTTTGTATCACCAGGCTTCACCTATCACCTTCCAGCTATTCTCTTTCCCCTCCCCCTACAGTTTTATTCTGGTGTCTTCCCCATTTCTTTCCAGTCCTGAAGAAGGGCCTCGGCCCAAAACGCCAACTGTTTATTTATTTTTTATGGATGCTGCCTGACCTGTTGAGTTCCAACAGCATTTTATGTCTGTTGCTCTGAATTTCCAGCATCTGCAGACCTTTTTGTGTTTATAATTATTAGACCTGATCTTAGTTAGATTTGCCTGCGCTTGATAGAAGGCAAAGCAAGGAACAGAGCATTCCTGTTTATCAAAACTATCAAGGTGCTTTTTTAAACAATTTTTGAAGACCTAGCCAATTTCTATGTTAATTTTTCAAACCTTTATAATGGTAAACTCTCCTTGAAAAGAAATGTTCATGCTGCTCTTTTACGGTGTTAGTATCTTTCTCAAAGGAAACTAAAAAACTAAACATTATCGCAATAATAATGTAATGCCAATATTTCATGGATATTCAAGGTTATCTTCTTTTGCATTGCTCCTACAGATAACTTGGAATGCCATTTGCCTTATCAATGACCTTTTCAGACTTTGGCAACCACATTTTATAGAACTTGTTTATTTACCAAGAGGTAGAGGGTGGAACACGCCCTTCCAGCCCGCTAAGCCATACCCCTCAGCAGCTAGCTGATTTAACCCTAGCCTAATCACAGAGTTACTTACAATCACCAATAGAAACCTACTTTGCGGTACATCTTTAGACTACGGGAGGAAACTGGAGCATTGAGAGGAAAGCCATGCACACAAGGTAAGAATGCACAGACTTTCTTACAGAGGATGTCAGAATTGAACACTGAACTCCATGTCCCTCAGCAGTAATAACATCGTGCTAACCGCTACACCCTTAGGTTTTCCCTTCCCTCAATGTTTTTCATTGCAATCCTTGTCTGCTCCCTGGATGTACTATATACACTCAGTGGCCACATTATTAGGTAAAGAAGGTACCTAATAAAGTGGCCACTGAGTACATTTCTGTGTGCCCGTGGTCTTCTGCTGCTGTGGCCCACTCACTTCAAGGCTTGACATGCTCTTCTGCACATCACTCTTCTAACGTGTGGTTACTTGAGCTACTGCCGCTTTCCTATCTACTCAAACCAGTCTGGCCATCCTCCTCTCATTAACAAGGTGTTTTCACCCACAGAATTGCCACTTACTGGATATTTTATTGTTCACACTATTCTCTCTAAACTCTAGAGGCTGCTATGCATGAAAATCCCAGAAGATCAGAAGTTTCTTGGATACTCATACCTCCACGTACGGCAGCAACAATCATTGGAGGGGGTAGAGAAATTACTTCCCTTCTCTCTTGTTCCATTCCCCATTCTAGCTCCCTTCTTACCTCTTCTCTTCTCCTTACCTGCCTATCATCTCTCTCTGGTGCCCCTCTTCCTCCTCTTTCTCCCACGATCCATTCTCAACTCCTTCTACCTGATGGCAACAGTGAGAAAAGAGCATGGCCTGGGTGGTGAGGATCTTTTATGATGGATGCTGCTTTTCTACAGCAACATTTCATGTAGATGTGCACAACGTCTGGGAGGATTTCACCCATGATGTACTAGGCCAAATCCACTATCTTCTGTAGGATTTTCTGCTCAAAGGCTTTGGTGTTTGCATACCAGACCGTAATGCAGCCAGTCAATAAAATTTCCACCACACATCTATGGAAGTTTGCCAAGGTTTTTGATGACATGCTGAATCTCTGCAGATTCCTGAGGAAGTAGGGGCACTGTCATACTTCCTTTGCAATTATATTTATATGACGGGTCCAGGACAGGTCCTCTGAGATAGTGACACCCAGGAATTTAAAGTTACTAACCCTCTCCACCTCTGGTCCTCCGATGAGTACCAGCTCATGGACCCCGGGTTTCCCCTCCTGAGGTCTACAATCAGTTCCTTGGTCTTATTGAAATTGAGTGAGAAATTGTTGTTATTACATCATTCAGTCAGGTTTTCAATCTCCCTCCTGTATGCTAATTCATCACCACCTTTGATACAGCCCACAACAGTGGTGTCATCAGCAAACCTGTTGATAGTGTTGGAGCTATACTTAGCCACACAGTCATAGGTGTTAAGCAAGTAGAGCAGGGGGCCAAGCACATATCCCTGTGGTGCTCCTGCGCTGATGGAGACTGTGGAGGAGATGTTGTTGCCAATCTGAACTGACACGGGTCTGCAAGTCAGGAAATCCAGGGTACAATTGCACAAGCGGGTATTGAGGCCAAGGTCTTGAAGTTTCCCGATTTGTTTTGAGGGAATGATTGTGTAAATGCTGAGCCGTAATCGATAAAGAGCATCCTGATGTATTGCATCTTTGCTGTCCAGATGTTCCAGGGTTGTGTGAAGAGCCAAAGAGATGGCATGCTGTAGGCCTGTTGCTTTTGTAGGCAAATTGGAGCAGATCCAAGTCACCGATCTGACAAGAGTTGATATGCTTCAACAACAGCCCCTCAAAACACTTCATCACTGTGGATGTAAGTGCCACTAGGTGACAGTCATCAAGGCAGGTTACCACGCTCTTCTTGGGCACCAGTATAACTGAAGCCTGCTTGAAGCAGATGGGTACCACCTACTGTCGGAGCAAGGGGTAACTAATTGACTTTACTGAATTTACTGTAAAATGCATATGAAAAAATGTATGGTGCAATATGTTGTTGAATAATAAGGTAAACTTAAAAATTGCAGCATAAGTTCTTTCTAAAAAATTCTTCAAATGAAATGCATTTTAAAAAAAGGGAATTGCATCTCTTCTAATTATTATTTTTAGTAATAATAGCAACTGTTATTATTAGTTGCTGGAAATAACTATGTTTTACAATGCATGGCAAAATTATTCAGTAAGACTGTAAAACATAACCAATTATTAGTGCATTGCAACTTAATTAGGGGCTTCACTTTGATAAACATAATGAACAAATTTGGGAGTAAACAGAAGATAATGAGATTTTATATAAATTAGTGAAGAGATAAGATTTAGAAGATGAAAGTGAATATGATAGATGTCCTTTGTAACCATTAGCTGGCAGGAACAGAAAATGAAGAGACTGTATTATATATTTAATTTCTGACTTTTGACAAATTTCTGTTACGAAAACATCCATCCAGAATATGCTCTTTTCTTGCTGCTGTCATCAGGAAGAAGGTGCAGGACTCACACAACCAGGTTCAGGAAAAGTTATTACCCCCCAACCATCAGGCTGAGGGAATAATTTCGCTTGCCCCATCACTGAACTGTTTCCTACAAGCTGTGGACTCACTTTCAAGTATTCTACATCTCATGCTCTTAATGTTTGTTGTTCTTTAAATTATTATTATTTCTTAATTTTTTATTTGCACAGTTTGCTGTCTTTTGCACTCTGGTTGAATGCCATAGTTGGGTTGTCTTTCATTGATTCAGTTATAGTTATTATTCTATAGATTTATTGAGTATGCCCACAAGAAAATGAATCTCAGGGTTGTATATGGTGACATACATGCGCTTTGATAATAAATTTACTTTGAACTCTGAAATGCTTTCTTTGTATAAATATTAGTTGGAATAATGAGCACACTGTTTGCAAGAAAATATTTTCTGATTTCTTTCAGAACATTCAAAAGTGCTCTAGAGCCAGTGAGGTACCTAATTGTACTTACTGTTGTAATGCAGGAAATAGGGTTACCAATTTGTTAGTAGCAAGCTCACAGAACTGCATTGTGATGGTGAGCAGATATAAACCTATTAATATTCAGGAAAATACAGTACATCACCGTAATCCAATCCAGAGTCAATTGGAACAACTTTAACATAGTGATTCTGTTCTAATAGTACAGTATTTTCTCAGTAAATCTGTGGAGTGGAACTTGAACATGAAACCTCAAAGGGAAAATTGCTCCCAAATGAGTCACAAATGACAAATATAAAGGATTTATTTTTCATAATTTTCCATTGAACACCAGAATTAAAATACAGGCTGGAAATCATTCAAAATTCTCAGTCAAGATGTATGCCGTTAACTTTATTCAATGATAAATAATTTGCATTTTGTCACCTAGCAACAATGGTTGGCAGACTAACTCACCCTGTTCTTCAATGGGGACAGCCAGTGAACTGGAATTCGGTCGGCGTATCCTTAATGTTATACAACCATTTTCATGAAGACAGAACAATGCATCTCGTTGGCGACAGGGAATAACCTAGGGCATGAAACTAAAAAGCTTAAGAAATACAACTTGGTTCACGAATGATGCATTCAGACATGAGAAGATGTTGGAACTATAATTCCACAGATATTACTGGCATAAACTGAAAATATTACAGATAAACAAAACATTGCTTTTTAACTTGCTGGATGAGAAATAACCAAATTAAAAATAGTGACCTCACTTGAGTCTTGTATTTCTCATTATCTCTATTGCTGTTTTGTCAACAGAAGGTAGAATTATTATAGTTACTGAGATTATAACTACAGAGAGGTGATTATGAGAATAAGCATATTAGAAATTGAAGTAGAAGTCTATGGCCACAGAGTCTACTCTGTTGTTTCAATTATAACTACTTCATCATGAGCTCTCCATCTTTCTTGATTTGTGAACCTAAGACTTGAACACATACAATTACTGAGCATCCACTTTCTGGAGATAAATAATTCCCATGGGTTGGTGGTGAAAAAAAAAATCTTCATTTCATCTATGACCTACCAATTTAAAAGTATCCTCTCAAGCTATTCCTAGGTTCTCCAACCTAAGGAAGCAATGCCTCAAAAAACAACTTGGCAAACCCTTTCAGAATGTTACATAGTTCATTGAAATGGCTTTGCATTTTCTAAACTTCAAAGAATATCAGTTCATATTTTCTTTATATGGACACCCACACAAACCAGTGTTTACAAATCTTATAAAATTTTCTTGCAGCATTTTAAAAGAAATACCCTATATTAAAAGTGGAATCCATCTGACTGGAACAGCAAAGAAATTATTTCCTTCATCATGATGTAAGTGTCCCACAAATTAATCATCTTACTATACTCTCTGAATCATACATTTAGCTTTCTGATTTACCTCACTCTCATGCTAAATTATATAAATTCAGATAATAAACCATTACTTTATCTCAACAGAAGAACCTCATTCCTACTTCTAGCTAGGTTACTGGTAAATACATGGAAGCTCCAAGTCATGCCAAATGTGAAAAAGTATTCACAATCTGAGTAAAATGAAGTGAATAAATATGGATATTTCCAGAAAGTACAAATTTCAACCGACCTCACATGGAAATAATGAAATTAAATCATTCCTCATTTTCTCATTTTCTAAATCTAAATTTTCACATTCACAATACAACCCAGATTTTTATTGGCAAAAGTGAACTGTATAACTGTATTAAGGGGAACGTTCCTTGGATTTCCAAACACTGCCATTTCTAACTTCAATGATAATGTTCCCAAAATAACTAATACTCCACTTACACCAGTTAAAAACTCTCTATTTATGCTGAATACGTCAATGACAGAACAAGACTGTGTCTCTGCAGAATACTTACCTGTAAGAAAGGAGCTCCTGTTCTTTCAATTGCCACAATGCCGACAGTCTGGTTCACCTCCAAGTCTAGAATCAGGATTTCTCTGGGGTACAACAGCAGCATATGGTTCCTCTTTGACGGCAGATAAGATAATTGCAGGCAGTCATTCAGAGTTACGGACTCCGCACTGAAAACCAGGTGAACAATAAAAAATGTAATTCCAAAACCCTTTTTCTTGCAAAACAATAATTTTCCCGAAATATTTTTCTCCATAAAATCAAGTACCTCGTAATGCAGGAATGTATTACATATCACGCCAGAAAACTCGGATGTCATGTAACCCTGTAGGTAAAAATTCATGACTGGCCAACAGGGCCAAACGGACATCGGCTTATTTATTGGAGTATAAATTGGAAGTAATAATTGGGATATAAGAGTATAAATGGGGCTGATTCCCTTCATCAGGTCTTGGCCTGAAAAGTAGACTGCTCATTTCCCTCTATAGATGCTACCTGACCTGCTGAGTTTCTGCAGCATTTTGTGTGTGCTGCTGAAGATCTTTGGCATCTGCAGAATCTTGTATCACCGGAGTATCATTCATTCCTTGTACTCCCTCCCAATATTCTGCTTCAAACTAAATAGAACAGAATAGTGGAGAGGAGTGATACTTTGATAACTGTCAGGATTATAGTCAGCTGATACACTACTTCTGACAGACAGGGAGATAGATTATGACACTGATAGGATAAGTTGAAATATTAAGCTGAGGTTCACTTTGCCTCAAAGAATTTGCAAAACCCACTGGTACCAAAATACAAGGGAGTTATTTTGGAAATTATTTATTGCTCAAATAACACTATTGATCTCTTTGATCAATGGGCCACTACCTTTGCTCATACAACACCCAAAACAAACATACCTAACAAAACTTAACTATACTTGAAGCATTTTTGGACAATCTGAGTTTATCAAAGGAATAATATAACCACAAGCTGTAGTTGATTTGTTCCATATCGTCACTTAAAAAATCTTCTATTTACAGCAACTTCAATTTATATATAATATAGAAGCATGTCCTTTGTCCTGTCATCACATAACCATCTATATCAATCCCGTTTTTCAGTATTTAGCTATTGAAACTCACTCTCTAAACTGACAGGTAAAGAATGCCTTTTCCCAATGTTTAATAAGTATTCTATAACTTATTTTGATACTCATCAAAATAACTTATAGAATACTTATTAAGATGAAATACTTTATACTTTATTGTCGCCAAACGATTGATACTAGAACGTACAATCATCACAGCGATATTTGATTTTGTGCTTCCTGCTCCCCGGAGTACAAATCGATAGCAGCATTAAAAATCCAAATTATAAATCACAAATAGAAAATAGAAAATGGAAAGTAAGGTAGTACAAAAAACCTGAGAAGCAGGTCTGGCTATTTGGAGGATAAGGCCCAGATCCGGGTCAGGATCCGTTCAGCAGTCCTATCACAGTTGGAAAGAAGCTGTTCCCAAATCTGGCCGTACGAGTCTTCAAGCTCCTGAGACTTCTCCCAGAGGGAAGAGGGACAAGAAGTGTGTTGGCTGAATGGGTCGTGCCCTTGATTACCCTCGCAGCACTGCTCCGACAGCGTGCAGTGTAAAGTGAGTCCGAGGACAGAAGATTGGTTTGTGTGATGTGCTGTGCCGTGTTCACAGGAGACACAGGGGACTGTAGACAGTCAAACAAGGAGTAACAAACAACCTGATAGAGCAGGGGTTCCCAACCTTTTTTATGCTATGGACCAATACCATTAAGCAAGGGGTTTGAGGACCCCAGATTGGGAATCCCTGTGCTAGAAGAATTCAATGGGCCAAGCAGCTTCTGTGGAAACCCTGTCCTGATGTAGGGTTTCAACTGCAAACATTAATAATTCCTTTGCTTCCACAAATGCTGCCTGACCTGTGAGCAGATTGCTTGCTGGCTAAGATGAACTTTTAAGTGCTTAGTAGAGAACAGGCCATTACAAAATATGTTTTTTTCCAGCTGCTTAGGACCCATATTAATTGGCAAGCTAAGCAGCATGGTCATCCATGAAAAAAAGCTATGCATTTCTTATACAGTGGCATGCAAAAGTTTGAGCATCCCTGGTCAAAATTCCTGTTACTGTGCATAGCTAAGTGAGTAAAAGCTGAACTGATTTCCAAAAGACATAAAGTTAAAGATGACACATTTCTTTAATATTTTAAGCAAGAAAACTTTTTTATTTCCATCTTTTACAGTTTCAAAATAACAAAAAAGGAAAAGGGCCCGAAGCAAAGTTTAGGCACCCTGCATGGTCAGTACTTAGTAACACCCCCTTTGGCAAGTATCACAGATGGTAAACACTTTCTGTAGCCAGCTAAGAGTCTTGCAATTCTTGTTTGGGGGATTTTCGTCCATTCTTCCTTGCAAAAGGCTTCTAGTTCTGTGAGATTCTTGGGTCTTACATGCACTGCTCTTTTGAATTCTATCCACAGATTCTCGATGATGATCAGGTCAGGGGACTGTGAGGGCCATGGCAAAACCTTCAGCATACACCTCTCGAGGTAGTCCATTTGTGGATTTTGAGGTGTGTTTTGGTTCATTATCCTGTTGTAGAAGCCATCCTCTTTTAATCTTTGGCTTTTTTACAGACGCTGTGATGTTTGCTTCAAGAATTTGCTGGTATTTAATTTAATTCATTCTTCCCTCTACCAGTAAATGTTCCCCGTGCCACTGGCTGCAACACAAGCCCAAAGCATGATCGATCCACCCAGTGCTTAACAGTTGGAGGTGGGTTCTTTTCATGAAATTCTGCACCCTTTTTTCTCCAAACATACCTCTGCTCATTGCAGCCAAAATGTTCTATTTTAACTTCATCAGTCCACAGGACTTGTTTCCAAAATGCATCAGGCTTGTTTAGATGTTCCTTTGAACCTTTTGAATAGAACTTTTTGCATTCCCATTTCAACTTCGCCCCTGCCAATCTTGGTGCTGTCAGTGATGAGCATGTTGAAAGGTTTCACCAGGACATTGCAGTCATGGATAAAGAGTATTAGGGCAACTGGAATACAGCAATGTTGGCTGATTATTGTTGGACACTTAAGCAAGAAGCCTGAGACAAATAAAAATTATCAACAAAACATTTTTAGATTAGTTGAACTCTTGCAAAGCATCAGCACCGCTATGCAATTAAACATATTACATTCAATAAAAGTTCATTTATTGTTCCTCCAAATTCCTACATGATAAAAGTAATCTGAAATTATACTTGCATTCAGATTCAAGCGATCTATGTAAACAAAAATAAATTTGAGGAAGCAACACTTCCGAAAAAATTTACAGTCTAGTGTTACTAATTGTAATACAACAGGCAAATAAGATGTTAGTAATGCTTGTTATTCAAGTAGGAAACTTTTAAAGAAGTATTACTTCAAAAGAGCAAATGAAAACAGAGCTTACAAAATGTAAAATTTTTACCTTAAAACTCAACTTACTTTGGTTTCTCATTAGTGATGAGGATTTTCACTCTGTTTAAAGCTTTCTTGGCGCCAGTAGCTGCTGGTTTTGTATGGGCAGGACTTGAATGAGGACTTGATATATAAACCTTTTTCCCTGAGCTGCTGGGAGGTTTGGATGGTGAAAAGTCCGAGATAAACACTATACCCTCACTGGTCAGTACTGAAATAGGAAACAATGGAAAATATACACCTGCTTTTAAAAAACTGGAAAGCTTTTTATGACAAAAAACAGTCAAAGCATACCACACCATGAAGTGCAACATGTCACTAAGGATTCATTTTCTGTATTCCCATTTAGACTTCTTCCCTGCAAATCTTGGCGCTGTCAGTAACATGCATGGTGAAAGGTTTCACCAGGACGATGCGGTTATGGAGAAACGGTATCAGGGCAACTGTAATCTATCAATGCTGGCAGACTATTGTTGGACATTTTACAATATTTTACTGTTACTTTACAATTACTTTCTCCCGTGAACTCAAGATGTTTTCCTAAAATAATGGCAAGCAACCTGCTAAGAGATTGGCAAAAGAAAAATGACCACATCAACTCCCAAATTTATTTTTAAGAACTGGAAAATAATACAGTAGCAAAATCATGAAGAGTTAATAGTAAAATAAAATTATTTCCAACAACCTAATGGTCAAAATATGAGAATTGAAAAATACGAAAAATATAAGGTAATTGGCAAAAAAGAGCAGAGATGATGATTGAATTTATTATGAAGTAACTGACATGAATTCACTGCATTGTACATAATGATTCAATGTAATTGTTCAAAAATAAATGCACTGTAAATGCAGAGAAAAACAAAGTTATGGAGGCAGAAATGATCAATTCCTGTAATTGTAATCTCTCATTCCAGAAATCAACCTAATTAATGTATTCTAGTTAAAGTCTTAATGGCCTTTCCAAAATGTAGCACAACTCACAGACAGAACTATTTTAAACAGGATTATCACAACTTACAGTATTTTTATTCCACTCTATTGTCCTGGGTCCTCCATTTTCTAATAACTGCTTTGTTTGACTATCTCCCGTGTACAAACATTGCAAACAGTCCCAGGTCTTTCCATTTTTGCACCACCTCAATTCGTTATTCCTATCAAAATGTGCCTCTTCACACCTTTCTGCTTTGGATTTCGTAAGCCACGTGTTCAGCTATTCCAACAGCCTGACAACCTGAAGTCTACTACTATTTTTCTTAATGTCTAGTACTACATTTTCAAGTTTTATTTCATTTAAAAAATTAAATTATGCCCTGCACCTTTAAAGACCAAGTTGTTAATGTACAGTATATCCCCCAAGCAAAGGTCCAAGCCTGAACCACAAGGATGTTAGCCAATGTCTTCCTCAGAGGAAGAGCCATTTGTTGTAACTGTCTGCTTTCTATCGGTTAGTTAACATTCTATCAATGCTGCTTTCACTTTTTTCCTTCTCAATCTTCTCCAAATCAACTAACATGCTTCATAATCAAATAATCCCCAAAATTCTGGAGATCTACAGAACTGTGCACAAGTCTTAGGCACATATATATAGCTAGGGCGCCTCAGACTTCTGCACAGTACTGTGGTCATTTTATGTATTGTACTGTACTGCTGTAAAAAACAAATCTCATGATACATGTGAGTGATGACGAACCTGATTCAGATATGAGTCTCTATTGTGGACTGAGAGTGGGAAGGGGGCAGGGAGAGGGGAATCATGGCTGGGAAAAGGGGAAGGGAGAGGGGAGGGAGCGGGAAGCACCAAAGAGAGAACCTGTAGTGATCAATAAGCAATTGTTTGGTATCAAAAGACCTGCTTGCCTGGTGTATCTGCACCTGCACCTCCCCTTGGAAGTTTACATGTTTTATTGTTTTACAACATTGAATCACAGTGGATATAATTTGGCTTTTTTGACACTGATCAATAGAAAAAGACTCTTTGGTGTCAAAGTGAAAACAGTTCTCTACAAAGTGATCTGAATTATTACAAATATAAAACACAAAATAATTGATTGCATTAAGTATTCACCCTCCTTCAAGTCAGTATTTAGTAGATGCACCTTTGGCTGCAACTACAGCTTTAGTCTGTGTGGATAGGTCTCTATCAGTTTTGCACATCTGGACACTGCAATTTTTCCCGATTCTTCTTTAAAAATACTGCTCAAGCTCTGTAAGATTGCATGGGGATCATGAGTGAACAGCCCTTTTCAAGTCCAGCCTCAAATTTTCAATTGGATTGAGGTCTAGACTTTGACTTGCCCACTCCAGGACATTAACTTTGCTGTTTTTAAGCTTGGGGTCATCACCTTGCTGGAAAGCAAATCTTCTCCCAAGTTGCAGTTCCCTTGCAGACTGCATCAGCTTTTCATCCAGGATTTCCCTGTATTTTGCTGCATTCATTTTACCCTCTACCTTCACAAGCCTTCCAGGGCCTGATACAGTGAAGCATCCCCACAACATGATACAGCGCCACCATGCTTCATGGTAGGGATGGTGTGTTTTTGATGATGTGTGATGTTTGGCTTATGCCAAACAATGCTTAGTCTGATGGCCAAAAAGCTCAGTTTTGGTTTGATCAGACCATACAGTAGAATCTTCTTCCAGTTGACGTCAGAGTCTCCCACGTCTTCCAGCAAACACAAGCTGAGATTTCATGTGAATTCTTTTTAACAGTGGCTTTCTCTTTGCCATTCTCCTAGAAAGCTGTGACTGGTGAAGCATCCGGGAAATAGTCTCTCTCATCTCAGCCACTGAAGCTTGTAACTCCTCCAGAGTTGTCATAGGTCTCTGGGTGGCCTCCCTCACTAGTCCCCTCCTTGCATGGTCACTCAGTTTTTGAGGATGGCCCGCTCTAGGCAGATTTACAGTTGTGCCATATTCTTTCTGTTTCTTGATAATTGACTTAACTGTACTCTAAGGGCTATTCAGTGACTTGGAAATTTTCTTGTATCCATCTCCTGACTTGTGCTTTTCAATAACCTTTTTGCGGAGTTACTTCGAGCATTCTTTTGTCTTCGTGGTGTAGTTTTTGCCAGGATACTGACTCACCAGCAGTTGGACCTTCCAGATACAGGTGTATTTTTATTACAATCAATTGAAACAACTTGACTGCACATAGTGATCTCCATTTAACTAATTTTGTAACTTCTAAAAACAATTGACTGTGCCAGTGATGATTTGGTGTGTTACATTAAAGGGGGTGACTAATTAAGCAATCAATTATTTTCTGTTTTATATTTTGTTACGTACCCTGTAACTGGGTTGCCAAACCAGCAGAAATGGAATATGTGTTGGAGTCTGTGATTACTAGAAACTAATAAAATTTTATTAAAGAAATAAGTAATACAGTACACTAATCGCAAGGATATAAATGTAACAGGTTAGCAATGATAATACACACATATACAGAGAAATAGGGTAATAGGAATCAACCAAGCTCTATTGCAGTCTAGGGGTAAAATGATCAATCTTAAGTGAAGCAGAGTTCAGTTCAGTCTAATGCAGTTTGAAGTAATCGCTGTTGTACCGTTGGGGAGGGACAGGAAGAGGAAGAGTAAGAGTAAGAGTAAGAGTAAGAGTAAGAGGAAGAGGAAGAGGAAGAGGAAGAGGGAGAGGGAGAGGGAGGGAGAGAGAGAGAGAGAGAGAGAGAGAGAGAGAGAGAGAGAGAGAGAGAGAGAGAGAGAGAAAGAGAGAGAGAAAGAGAGAGAGAAATAGATGGTTTCAGGCAAACCTTTTCAATGCCTTCTGATCCAGCTGTGGTCACCGACTGTGATCCCTCCGTTCCGGATGCAATCGTTCTTCCGTGGTGAACCCGGAACCCAGGCAAGGGCAGACACACACCAGGTTCCTACTGATCGTACCGTTACACCCTGTGAGCCTCTGACCGATTCCCGCGAACCTATCCTCCAAACAGTCACCACCTTGTGGGGCACACTGCTCTTTCCAGGGTCTCGAGGCGTGTGTGTCCCGTGCTTTAGCAAACCTGCTATTTTTATCCCCCTGCTGGGGTATCACCTGTCCATCAAACCTCAAACAGTTCAGGTTCAAAGCAAACGGCCTGTCGCAGATGCCAACATAGGAATTGTGTTTCTTTCTCGTTAATCTCTCTCTTCTCTCTTATTAGCATTTTGAATGTTTCTCCATTGTCTTCCGTTATCTCTCTCATTAGCATCATTGGTCCTGCAGCTCTGCTTGGCATCACACATGATACCCCAACCCTTACAAGGATTTTTACCGGGGTAAAAATTATGGGCATGAATGCACATTATAAGATACACGCTAATATACAGGTAGTCATCAGCAATTCGGCTAATACAGAGAACTTTAAGTTTTAACACCTGGACAATCAGCAATCACATTGTCAGTTCCTTTTATATGTTTTATCTTAATATCAAATTCCTGTAATACCGGGCTCCAACTTAACAAGCATTTGTTTTTATCCTTCATTGTGGCCAAAAACACTAATGGATTGTGATCAGTGTAAACTATCAGTGGTTTCCGTGCCGGACAAATATAAACCTCAAAATGTTGTAATGCCAGAATGATTGCCAGTAATTCCTTCTCCAGAGTGAAATAATTTCTCTGATGGACATTAAACTTCTTAGAAAAATAAGCCACCAGGTGTTCAATCTCCTCCTTGTCTGTCTGCAACAGCACCGCCCCTGCCGCTTCGTCGCTAGCATCTGTTGCTAGGGAGAAGGGTTTTGAAAAGTCAGGCGCATTCAATACAGGGTGGTGACACAGAATCGCCTTCAGACTCTCGAAGGCTTGTTGACAAAGGTCGTTCCACACAAACTTCTCATTCTTCGGCAAGAGCTTAGTAAGAGGGAGGGTAATATCCGCAAAGTTTTTGCAAAGCTTCCGATAGTACCCCACCATCCCCAAGAACCTTCTCAGGGCCCTCTTGTCCGTCGGGATGGGAACTTCAGAGATAGCCTGCATCGGTGCCCGCTGCCCCTGTCCTACCACATACCCCAGATATGTGACCTTAGCGTGGCCAAACTCACTTTTCGCGAGGTTCACTGTCAGGTTGGCTTCAGACAGCTGTTTAAACAGTTCCTCTACTGCCACAATGTGCTCCTCCCACGTGTCACTCCAGACCACTAAATCGTCAATATAAGCTTCTGCGTTCTTTAACCCTTTTATCACTGAATTAATCATCCTTTGGAAGGTCCCTGGGGTGTTCTTCAAGCCAAAAGGTAAACCATTATACTCGTATAATCCAGATGGAATGACAAATGCAGAGATTTCTCTAGCCCGGTTGGCTAAAGGAACACACTAGTACCCTTTTAGCAAATCCATCTTTGTGATGTACTTAGCTCTCCCCACTTTATCGATGCAATTGTCTACCCTTGGGATGGGGTAAGCATCAGTTTTTGTGATGGCGTTCACCTTTCTGTAATCTGTACAGAATCGTATGCTCCCATCGGGTTTCGGAACAACCACACAGGGAGAAGCCCATTCCGATTTGGATGGCCTAATAATACCTGTGGCTAGCATGTGTTCAATTTCTTTCTCCACTAGCTTGTCCTCCTCCAAGTTCATCCTATGGGGTGTTGCTTAATAGGCTGATCTGATGTGACAACAACATCATGTACCGTCCCTTTGCATCGCCTCAGGACATCCGGACATACTGTATTCTATTAAACTCTCTCCTGTTTATTTATCTCATTGTTTATGGCTCAGTGCTGTACAGAGTTGGTTGCTGGGTTTCTTCTCATTATATAATAAACTACATTGCCCTCAGCCATCCTGTAAATGCAGCAAAAAAAATCTAGTTACAACAAATTCCGTTGACAAACAACTGCTGGCTTTCCTTCATTTCTTTACTTCAATTACCTCACTGCCAGTTACTATTTTCCAACCCTTCCCTGTGACCAAACTTTCTGATACCATGATCACTATTCCCAATGCCCCCACTGTGACATTCTCCTCCATACTCCTCAGAACAAGACTCACCATTGCTTTCTTTCTTTTTGTAATCAACATAAAGCCAAAAACCTCTTCAGAACATAATTTGTGATGTTCCCCTCTCTGCCCTTCACTCTATCACCGTGGAATATTGCGCTGTCTCTACACTACAGTGCTTGCACCTCTTAGCAAATTAGTTTAATAGTTTGATTTCTATACTTTTTATTTAGTTGCCTATAAAATACAGAAATTACCTGTTTGGCCCCTTTATGGTTCCTCAAACTGGTTTTAAGGCTACTGCTTCAAACGATATAAACTGCCAATTGCACTGTGAAAACTAGCTAAAGATTGAACATGAATGCCAGTAATTGATCTTTGCCAAGATAATACTGCATATGCATATATTTATTCAAGAGTGTAAAGCTCTACTACCAGGGCTTAAAGCTTTCCATATTCTGGGAACACCCTCATTTTCTTAACATATAGGATTGATTTTGAAACGATCTATGTGCTTTAATTAGTTCTGAACCAGAAACTAATGACCAAAATCCATGTAAATTATTGAATGAAAGTTCCTAATGCAGATTTATAAAACTTTCTCTTCATCCACGTATAAATTATTAAACGTCAACCAAGGAAGCACAAAATAAACAGTTTTCTGATTAAGTTCAGTCTGAGATCCAAAGATATTCAGTACTTATTAACTTTCAAATTCTGAAGCTCGCACCGTTCAACAATTGTCCCTAATTGCAACATCACAAGACACTCTAGGATTGGTCACAGGAATGAGAGTAGCCATGAGAGAATGTTATAGAGAGAATGCTGGCAGGGGTCTATTCGGGAATTGGGAACTTAATGGCATGTAGTTGTGATCCAGAGATACTGAGGGGGCGTTGAGACCCAAACTCTTAAAAATGTTTGCTCCTGTCATCTTCATTCCTAACAGGGAAAGAGGGGCTCTGGGTAACAACGCATCTCCTACCTCATCCCCCCACCTTGCTAACATTAGTACTCTGCTCAATAACTTGAATATCCAAATGCAAAAGAAAATGATAACACTCACACTAGCATAATGAGCATTAGAGCCTTCTGCAAAAAGTTGGACCTTTTGTTGTGAACAGATTTGGTGTTTATATTCTATATAAGCAATTCATAGGTTTTCCCATCACTGTTGGCCCCAAGGCAAAGTTTTCAAAAGAACGTCAGTAAGTCAATACTCTAAACATCTTAATTGTTCAAAATCTGGAGTATATCTTGGAAACAGTATTAAAAATACGTTCAAGATTTATGGTAAAACAAATTTGCAGCGTAATTCTTTAAAGGTTCACAAAGTTCAAAGGTTCATTTATTATCAAAGTATGTGTGCAGCATACAACTCTGAGATTCTCCTTCTCCAGACAGCCATGAAACGAAGAAAAACCATGGAAGTCAGTTCAAAGGAGAAGAGCAAACCCACCATCCTTAGGGTTCCCTGGAAAGAGATTCCCTCTGTAATCATCCAGAGTTTAAAATGTAATTCTCCAGATCTTAGTTACTGTCAATGCCTAGATTACAGCAGATAACAAGGAATGACAGCTGCTTCACTGAAATCATTGCAACCAGTAATGCAGATTAACCTGTTCTAACTTCATGCTAAGTTTCAATTTTGCCTTGCCAAATGAGCTGTGCTTGTTGCACAGATACCATTAAGGATTAAATTAAATCAACTTACATGCTAGATTAGATATCTCAAAGGGATCAAAGGAAAAGGAGAGTATGTTTTCTGCATAACTTTTCTTCCATAATTTTGTACCGGTGTCTGCATTCCAAAGAACTATGTAGTTTGGTGGATGAACTGCTAATAGCAGGTCCCGAGAGGCATCCTGATTCTGCAGCCATTCCATGTCTATTAATAAAATAGGAAAGTGCAAATAGTCAGAAACAATGTTTCTCTAGATTAAGAACAGAAATTTTAAGCTTTACAGTAATATATAAACATCTCAGATCCAAGGCTGCAAAATTCTTCGACCTTCCACGCAACCATTCAGGTTTAGTTCAACTCCACATTAGTTGGAACTTCTCGGTAGCCAAACATTTTAATTCCCATTCCGGCATGTCGGTCCATGGCCTCCTCTTGTGCCACGATGAGGCCACCCTCAGGATGGAAAAGCAACACCTGATATTCCATCTGGGTAGTCTCCAACCTGATGACATTTCCTTCTGGTGAAAAAAAACTCCCTCTCCTTCCCCTTTTCTTCCATTCCCCATTCTGACCTCTTACCTCTTCTCACCCATCCATCACCTCCCCCTAGGTCCCCTCCTCCTTCCCTTTCTCCTATGGTTCACTTTCCTCTTCTATCAGATTCTTTTTTCTCTAGCCCCTTATCTTTCCAACCCACCTGGCTTTACCTATCACCTTCTAGCTAGCCTCCTTCCCCTCCCCCCACCATTTTATTCTGGCATCTTTTCCCTTCCTTCTCAGTCCTGAAGAAGGGTTTCCACTCAAAACTTCAACTGTTTATTAATTTCCATGGACGCTGCCTGATCTGCTGCATTCCTCCAGCATCTTGTGTGTGTTTCACTCCCCTCGGCTGACAATGATTAAACAAAGTAGGTGATTACCTGAGCAGGTTCAACCATCCTGCTAATAGTTTAGTTATCACAGATTTTTATTACCATTTCTAATAGTTTGAAATGAGTACTCTAGTCATCCAAATGATTTTCTAAGGAAGTAATTTAAAATGTACATACGTAAAATGTTTAGTTATTTTAAAAGGTGATTTGGTTTAAATATTTGTTTGTAAACCAATACACAACACAAACATGAGCTCACAGGCCAAAATGCAAATTCTCTTTTTCAACACCATTACAGAAAATATTAGCAGAACATTCTGTTAGAAAATTACCAGTTATTATTTGGAAATTAAAAATTAGAAACAATCTGCCTGTTGAAGAAATACAACAATACCAACATTGTTCAGAACTGAATTTGTACAAAAGTTACCAAATAATAAAGAATAAAATAACACACACAAAATGTTGGAGGAACTCAGCAGTTTTCCAGGCAGCATCTATGAAAAGAGTACAAGGCCACAGCCCAAAACATCGACTGCACTCTTTTCCTAGATGCTGTCTGGCCTGCTGAGTTCCTCCAGCATTTTGTGTGTGTCGCGCGGATTTCCAGCATCTGCAGATTTTCTCTTGTTTGTGAAAGAATAGAATAGTTGTCATTACTCTGCCATTAACAAGGACAGATTTTAGTAATACACTGCTGTATTGGACACCTCAGACTTAAAACGCTTAAAAAGTTTAAAGTAACTGTTTGCCAGAGAGACCACACACATTTAAAACCCTATAAAGGGCACACCCTCAGACCATAAGACATAGGAGCAGAATTAGGCCATTCGACCTGTCGAGTCTGCTCTGCCTTTTCATTATGGCCGATGCATTTCCCTCTCAACCCCATTTGTCCTGTCACACCTGCCACTACACCACCACTCTCATCGCCATCAGGGTGCTAAATATCTCGTCCAGGTGAGGCGATTTCGTTACAGGTGAATCCCACAGTGTTATTTATTGCATCCGGTGCTGTCTTTGGGGAGACCAGGTATATACCAGGGGATTGCCTTGTCAAGCGCCTGCACTCCATACACCAAGCCAGCTGGGATTTCCCAGTGGTCAGCCATTTTAATTCAATTTCCCATTCCCACAACACGTTTGTCCGCAGCCCCCTTCATTGCAAGGTTGAAGCTAAACTCAAATTAGCGGAGCAGCACCTCATATTCTACTTGGGCAGTCTCCAGTGACATGAAGATCAAGTTCCCAAACCTCAGTAACCTTTTACCCTCTATCTCTTTTGCCCTATTTTTCTTTTCTCTATACTCCTGATCCAACTGCCCCCCCATCTGTTAACCTCCTCATGCCCCACTCCATCTGCTCTTCCCACCACCCCCTTTTTTACCCAAGGGTTCCCAACCTGGCCCACAGACCCCTTGCTTACTGGTATTGGTCCATGGCATAAAAAAGGTTGCGAACCCCAGCTTTAATCCATGCTCCACCATCCTCTCCTTTGAAATTCCATTATCTTCAACCCTTTGTCACTTCCACCTATCATTTCTCAACTTCGGACATCATTACCACTCTCACCCACCCCCCTCATTTGCCTATGACCCCTCCTTACCTGGATCCATCTATCTTTTGCCAGGTCTTGCTCCACCCCTTCCTCCCCCACACACACTTTTTTATACTGACTCTCTCTCTTCTTTTTCCAGTCCCGATGGAAAGTCTTGACCCAAAACATTCATCTCCTTCCATAGATGTACCCTGATCCAAGTTCCTTCAGTGCTTTGCATGTTACTGCCAAAACACATTACAGCTCTCTAATTACTGTTGCTACAGGGCTATCATCATCATTATGTGCCGTGTTGTATGTCGTGGGTGATCATGGTCTCGATGACCATGACTGCTTTTGGCAAATTTTTCTACAGAAGTGGTTTGCCATTGCCTTCTTCTGGGCAGTGTCTTTACAAGATAAATGACCACAGTCATTATCGAGACTCTTCAGAGATTGTCTTCCTGCCATCAGTGGTCGCATAACCAGGAATTGTAATATGCATCAGCTGTTCATCCAACCATCCACAACCTACTCCCATGGCTTCATATGACCCTGATTCTGGGGGGGGGGGGGGCGGGGAGCTACACCTTGCCCGAGGGTGAACTGCAGGCTCGCGGAAGGAATGAGTGCCTTACACCTCCTGTGGTAGAGATGTATCTCCACCCCACCAGCCAAATGGGTTACAGGGTAGATGAATCAATAGGGCATGCAGAAATAAATAGCCACAATATAGACATCATTTCACAGTCAAGGGTGCAAAGTAACTATGGCAAGGAACTGAACAGTCCAGGAGTATTCTTAGATGAAAATGGCCAAATGGTTTGTAAGAATGGGAAACTGTCAGCGAACAGGAAGGATCTCAGAATAGAAAAAAACATATAGAATCAGTTTGAATAGAGCCAACCAGCATAAGTAAAACAAGTCAATAAATTACAGGTGTTTGCAATGATCATTATGCAATAATAAAAGAAAACTTTATACACAAATAAAGAAAGTGATTAATAACATAGATAATACAAAACCAGTTGACAGAGTAAGCTGTGAGGAGTATGCAAGAGAGTTCATGGGGTTATAGACAGATGGAAGTCAAGAGATGAGTTCATAGTGGATGGAATATAATGTGGAAAAAATAGAAGGTCATCCAACTTCGGTAGATCAAAATGGAAAGATAAAGCAATATTTTTTTCAAACTGGTGGACCACTGAAAGATGTTGCAGCTCAGAAGGACCTGGACATCCTTGTACATCTATCACCTAAATACAGTTGCAAAAAAGTTGTGAACTCCTTGCAATTACCTGGTTTTCTGCATTAATTACTCATAAAATATGGTCTGATCTTCATCTAAGTCACAAAAATAGTCACAATCTGCCTAAACTAATAACACACAAATAATTGTACTTCTTCTTGTCATTAATTAATGAGTATACCATTTAGACAATCACAGTTTGGGTTCAAAAAACTATGTGAACCTCTGGGGTAAGGCCTTCTACAAAAGTTATTTGGAGTCAGGTGTTCCAATCAATGAGCTGACTTTGGAGATGTGGGTTGTAGAGGTGCCCTCCCTTTAAAAAGGACACACAAAGTTAGGTTACTGACAAGAGCCTGCGCTTCTCAAGAAAGATCTGTTTATATGCACCAAGCCTCAATGAAAACATTCAGAGGACCTTAGAAGAATTGCAGAGATGCGTGAAGCTGGAAAAGGCTACAAAAGCATTCCTAAAGCCCTGAGTGTTCATCAGTCCACAGTAAGTGAAATTGTCTACAAATGGAGGAATCTCCGTACTGTTGCTACTCTCCCTAAGAGTGGGCATCCTGCAAAGATCACACCAAGAACACAACGTGCAATGCTGAAGGAGGTGAAAAAGAACCCAAGGATAACAGCAAAAGGCCTGCAGAAATCTCTAGAACTTGCTAAAGTCTCTGTTCATGTGTCCACTATAAGAAAAGCACTGAATAAGAGTGGTGTTCATGGAGGGTCACCGTGGAGGAAATCACTGCTCTCCAAAAAAAAAACATTGCTGCATGTCTCAAGTTTGCAAAGACCACCTGGATGTTCCACAATGTTTCTGGGACAACGTTTTGTGAACAGATGAGACAAAAAGTTGAACTTCTTGGCAGAAATGCACATTGCTATGTTTGGAAGGAAAAGGGCACTGCACACCAACACCAAAACCTCATCCCAACTGTGAAGCATGGTGGAAGGAGCATCATAGTTTGGGGCTGCTTTGCTGCCTCAGGGCCTGGACAGCTTGTAATCACTGAGAGAACTATGAATTCAAAATTGCATCAAGACATTTTACAGGAGAATGTCAGGGTAACGGTCCATCACCCGAAGTTTAATAGAAGTTAGATGATGCAACAAGACAATGATCCGAAACACAAGAGTAAATCAGCAACAGAATAGTCTTAAAAGAAGAAAATTCAGGTTTTCAAATGGCCAAGTCACAGTCCAGATCCTAAACCAATTGAGATGCTGTGGCATGATCCGTAAGGGACTGTTCATGCAAGGCACCCCAGAAATATTGACGAACTGAAACAGTTTTGTATGGAGAAATAGTCTAAAATTCCTCCAAGCCAATGTGCAGGACTGATCAACAGTTACTGAAAATGTTTGGTTGAAGTTATTGCTGCACAAGTGGGTCACACCAGTTACTGAAAGTATGGTTCACATGCTTTTTCCAACAAATACATGTAATATTGGATCACTTTTCTCAATAAATAAATGAAAAAGTAACAATTTTTTGTGTTATTTCTTTAATTGGGTTCTCTTTATCTAGTTTTAGGACTTATTTGAAGAACTGATCACAGTTTAGGTCATAATTAAACAGAAATAGAGAAAATTCTGAAGGTTTCACAAACTTTCTAGCAGAACTGTAAAGGGTAAAATTGTCTAATCCTTCTGGTCTAACATAATGCATGGAACATGACAGACAATGCTTCCACAAATAGCCACGGCCAGTTAATTAAATATAGTGACACTGATGAAGCAACAAATATTGAACAGGACTCTCCCGATATTTTTGTAATAGTGTCACTCACCCATTTAACAGGGCAGCAAAACTTCACTTATGCATCATATTCTCAAGTTAGCAGCTCCCTCAGTGGTGAAGAGCTTACTTAGATTTCTGTGTTCAGTCATTTGGAGTGGAACTTAAAACTGTAAAACTCAAGACTTTAGTGAGAGTGCTGCCAAATCGTAAAATATCCCAGATGTGCCACAGCGTTGTGTGTCAATACTTAATCGTTACCTTGAATGGGTTTGGTGTATTCCTGAATCTCGCATCGAGCTGCTCCTGTAGCTACATCCCAAACAATAATCTTTCCTGCTGTATCTGCAGATGCCAAGCGCAGAGAATAGGGAGAGCCAATATTATGGTGATAATTTTCTCTAGCCCATTTTACCTGTGAAAATTAAAGAAGATGTTGAAACCAGATGAAACAAAAAACCTAATCAGAATCAGATTTAATATCACGGGCATTTGTCGTGAAATTTGTTGTCTTCACGGCAGCAATATAATTCAATACATAATAATAGAAAAAATGAATTACAGTAAATATATATATTAAATAGTTAAATTAAATTAGTGCAAAAAAACAAATTTAAAAAGTGAGATAGTGATGAAGGGTTCAATGTCCATTCAGAAATCTGATGGCAGAGGGGAAGAAGCTGTTCTTGAATCATTGAGCGTGTGCCTTCTGGTTTCTGTACCTCCTTCCTGATGATAGCAAAGAGAACAAGGCATGACCTGGGTGATGAGGCATCCTGGTCTTTGAAGTTATGCATTTGAAGTGATTTATGATGTTTTGGATATTTAGCAGAATTCAATCTCAACTTCTCAGCTATCAATCATTCCCAAACTAAGTAACCAAGGCAGGAAATTAAAACAATATATACCATACAAGTATTGTCTAATTAAATCAGTTAGTGAAAATATCACCATAAAAAAAGCACTTCCTATATACAATACAGTTCCATTCAGGAAGCATTCACAGTACTTGCACTTATGTAAGATTTTCAAACCTTATTAACAGCATGCCATACAAATCCAGGCTATGAAAAGCCTGGGGAGGATTCCTTGGGTATGGTTTAATACATGTCATCAAGGACTAATTACAAAGTCAGAGTAAATTTATTATCAAAGTACACATATCTTACCATATGCAACACTAAGATTCATTTTCTTATGGGCATACTCAATAAATCCATAATAGAATAATAACCATAACAGAAGCAATGAAAAACCGTCCAACTAGGCCATTCAGAGTGTAAGAGACCACAAATTGCATAAATACAAAATGAAAAAAAAGGAATAAATATCAATAACATGAGAGGACAAGTCTTTGAAAGTGAGTCCATTGGTTGTGGGAACATTTCAATGATGGGGCAAGTGAAATTGAGTGAAGTTATCCCTTTGGTTCAAGAGCCTGATGGTTGAGGGGTAGTAACTGTTCCTGAACCTGGTTCCTGAGGCCACTGTACCACCTTCTTGATAGCAGCAGCAAGAAGTTCAAAGTTCAAAGTAAAATTTATTATCAGAGTACGTACATGTCACCACATACAACTCAGAGATACTTTTTCTGCAGGCATACTTGGCAATCTATAAGAACAGTAACTGTAAATTGTAAACAATCTGTCCAAATACAGATATAAATAAATAGCAATAAATAATGAGCTTGAAATAACAATAGAGTCCTAAAATGAGTGTAGCCATCCCCTTTTGTTAAAGAGCCTGATGGTTGAGGGCTAGTAACTGTTCTTGAACCTGGTAGTGTGAGTCTTGAGGTACCTGTACCTTCTACCTGATGATCGCAGAAAAAGCATGGCCTGGTGAGGATCTTTGATGGTGGATGCGGCGTTTTTACGACAGTGTTTCATGTAGATGTGCTCAATGGCTGGGAGGGTTTTACCCATGATGTACTGGGCCAAATCCGCTACTTTTTGTGGGATTTTCTGTTCAAAGGCATTGGTGTTTCCATACCAGGCTGTGATGCAGCCGGTCAATATATTATCCACCTCGCATCTATAGAAGCTTGTCAAGGTTTTAGATGACATGCCGAATCTTCACAAACTTCTAAGAAAGTAGATGCACTGCTGTACTTTCTTAGTAATTTCATTTATGTGCTGGGCACAGGACAGGTGCTCCAAAATGATAACACCGAGGAATTTAAAGTTGCTGATTTTCTCCATCTCTGATCCTCCAATGAGGACTGGCTCATGGACCTCTGGTTATGTCATCCTGAAGTTAACAATCAGCCCCTTGGTCTTGCTGACATTGAGTAAGAGGTTGCTGTTATGGCATAACTCAGCCAGATTTTCAATATCCCTCCTATAATCTGATACATCACCACTTTTGATTTGGCCTATGACAGTGGTGTCATCAGCAAACTTGAATATAGCATTGGAGCCACAGGGTCATAAGCGTAAAGTTAGTAGAGCAGGGGACTAAGCACACAACCTCATGGTGCACCTGTGCTGATCGAGATCAGTTGCAACTTCCAAGAAAGCTTACAAAACTCTTGAAATAACGGGCATGGTACCTACAAGAATTAAATTAAACTTAAGTGAGCAACTTTTGTAGAACATTATTCAAAGTTATTCTTAAGCAAGAGTAAGTCAAACACCCTAAGCCAATAGGCTGGTCCTGGACTTATTTCCTGGCATAATTTACATATTACTATTTAACTATTTATGGTTTTATTACTATTTAATTATTTATGGTGCAACTGTAACGAAAACCAATTTCCCCCGGGATCAATAAAGTATGACTATGACTATGATTAACAGTAATGTTTTATGCTCCCTCGTAAAAGGTGACTTTGAGTTGGAGACAGAAAGCTCACTGTTCTCACAAGTAGTAAAAAAAAACAAAAAAAATACTACTTCCAAATTAAAAGTGGATTATTCGTTGGCCATTTGATTGCTAATTTAATTGGTTCCACACAACATTGTGGGTAGAAGGGTCTGTTTCTGTGCAGTACCGGTCTATGTTCGTATCTTCCAAGTTGCAAGTTAGGCAAGTGATGCAATGGTTCAAAGTGCATAACCCCATATCTTACAAAAGGAAAAAGTAAAGCCGTATGCTTTGAACCTTTAACACACAAAATACCTGATGAAATCCTACCGAGCATTTAAAGAAACGCACCTACCCTGTAAGATTTAAAATTGCAGTCGAAAAAAATATGCAAATAACAAAACTGTCAGTTCATGAACCACACTCAAAGGGTACAGATTGTTGGATTGATTACAGAAATGGGAGAGGCTAATAGGAGGAATCCATCAAATTGTAAATCTCAATCAACGACTCTAGTTACGAAAATTAAAATAAACTGCAAATGCAGTTTAAACAGAAAATGCTTGAAAAACTCAGCAGGTCACATGGTATCTATGGAATGAGAGACAAGAGATAACATTTCATATCAAAAACCCTTCATGTTAATTAAGAAAGGGTTCATTAGAGTTAAGACTGAAGTTGCTTTTTCAGTTTTACACCTAGAATGTTAAATCCATTTACTTTCCATAGCTGCTCCCTGACCTGCTGAATATTTCCAGAACCATTTGTTTTCACATTTGCAGTCCCATTACATTTTTCACACTTTGCTTTCTTCACTTGGTGTAATGAGAACAAATATTCTGCATAACCAGCATCTTATCCATGTCACATGTTGCAGATAAAGCACGTCGATCCCCCAATGAATTGACGCTATCACCTTGGCTTAGGGCAAAAATGGCAGGAGGCTGCTTTTCTCGTTTAGGTTCATTGAACTGATGGGACAAGGCATCTGGCTTCTGGTTCTTAGATCCCAGTCAATAGGTCAGGATGAAATTAAAACAGTTAAAGAGAAGGGACCACCTAGCCTGCCTGGAATTCAGTCTCTTGGCCTCCTCAATATAAGCCAGGTTCTTGTGATCCATGCACACGATAAAAGTGTTCTTGGCCCACTCAAGCCAGTGATGCCATTGCTCCCAGTGCTAACTTGACCGCGAGCAGCTCTCTATTTCCAATGCCGTAACTCACCTCTGCCAGGGGTAGTTGCCTGGAAAAGTATGCTAACGGGTGCAGTTTATTGTCCGAGGGTATCCGCTGAGACATCGCTACACCCACTCCGACATCCGAGGCATCCACTTCCATGATGAAGAGAAGATCCAGGTGGGGGTGTGACCAAAATGGAAGCTGTTATGAACCGCTGTTTGAGCTCTGCGAAAGCAGCCTTTGCCTTGGTAGTCCAAACAAAAAAGTGACCCGCGGATCTCTTGGTTAGTGCCATCATTGGAGTCATCACGGAGTTGAAGTTCCTGACAAACTTTTGATAAAAGTTGGCAAATCCCAGCAATCACCGGACTCACTTCACACTGGATAGTGGTGGCCAATCTACACCTGCCTGTGTCTGACTAGGGTCCATCATGAGGTTGCCATTAGAGATGATGAAGACCAAAAAAGAAATAGTGGTAACATGAAAGTCAGACTTCTTCAGCTTGGCTTAAAGTCTACAATCAAGATATCTTCTGGGTATCTCCGACGTGAGTGAAGTGCTCCTCCCTGAACTTTGAGAAAATTAGGATCTCATCCAAGTAGATGGAGGCATAGTTATGGAAAGCATCCTGGAGCACATCACTTATAAAGGCCTGGAAAAATTGCTGGTACATTCACAAGGCCAAAGGGCATCACCAGGTACTCACAGTGCCCTGTCAGTGTATTGAAAGCTGTCTTCTACTCGTCACCGTCCTTTATGCGAACCAGGTTGTATGCCCTCCACAAGTCTATCTTCCAGAATACCCTTGCCCCTTGGAAAATCTCAAATGCAGTATTCATGAGTGGAAGAGGGTAACAATTCTTGACTGTTATGCAATTCGGTCCTCTATAAACAATGCAAGGCTGTAGACTCCTTTCCTTCTTCTGTACGAAGAAGAAGCCAACACCGGCTGGAGAGGTGGAGGCCCAAATGAATCCCAGGGCAAGAGCCTCCTTAATATACTCCTTCACAGCACTTTTCTCCAGGCCTGAGAGCTCGTATAATTGACCCCGCGGAGGACACGTACTTTGCAGTAGATCTATCGCACAGTCGTAGGATCAGTGCGGTGGAAGACTTGAGGCCTTTCCCTTACTGAAGACGCCTTTCAAATCCTTGTAATTAGAAGGGATTTCTACTGGTTTGGATGTTGCACATTTCCATACGCTTTTCCATAGGCCCTGAACGTTCCTCTAATGATGACATCTGAGACTCTATCGGTAGCGGGGGTGCTTTGGCAGACACCAGAGTCTCTCCCATAGATCCACAAGAGTCTTTAGTGAAAACAGAAGCCAAATCACAGTCCAAATCATTGTTCGTCTCCTCAGACAATGGTAGCGAGGTGCAACAAATAGTCCTTGTGCTCCTGGAACTAGATTCCAACAATCTCCATCTTAGATCCTTTCCCTTAGACGGGACCTGGCAAATGGAGCCCCTTGGTTTAGCTGCTAGAGTTCCACACCACTTGGGCACCTTCTTGGTTTGCTCCTGAACTAGAAATCTCACTCCAGCGCACCCCTGGCTGGACTCACACAGGTCTTTTGCTGTAGTTGGCTTGTTTTCCCTTGAAGGTAGGACTGGGTTTCCTGAAGGCTGCAGGTTACCCTGAGCAGAAGCCCGCCCCTTCATTGGCTGCTGGTCTCAGGGGAATCTATAGATCGCAACACCAAGTCGAAAAGAAACCCTCTAACAATCGCTGGACCGAGCAATGATTCTCTCCTCCATCCAGTCCAGGGATGGGTTATGCTGGGATAGCCAAGGGTACCAGAGGATCAAGGGTATGAATGGAGAATCAATAATGTAGAAACTTATGTCTTCCACATGATCCCCTATCCTCACCTGCAACACCAATCTGTTGCTGAATCTGCCCGGAACCTGGCGGGAGGCCGTCCAAGACAGTTGAGGACAAGGACTAACTCAACTCTCCCAGAGATATGTCAAACTGATGGGCGGCTCTCCCATATACAGAAAATTACTCACTGCCCCCGAGTCCAGAAAAGCCTCAGGTTATTAGCCCAGATAAACTCCGTCTTCAGCATGAAACCAGAATCCGTGGGGTTGGGCGTAGTAGCTGCTACCGTCACAGTCCTCCTGATGCTAGGCAGCCTTCACAGTTTCCCAGGTGACTGCAACTTTGGACATTTGGCCCGCAGGTGACCTGCTTCCCTGCAGTAAAAGCAGCAACCTTGAATCCAGCGCCGGGAGCTCTTATCGGTGGAGAGTCCAGTGCAACCGACCTGCGTGGGTTCATCTGGATCTTGAGCAGGCGACAGGCTGGTCATGGTCCGAGGTTGGGGAGTGGAATAACGATGCACGCAGTCTGGGCTCAGGCTAGCCCTTTTTGACCTCATGATGTAGTCCCACTTGCACTGTGCCTTGAAATTTTCTTGCTGTGTCTGGCCACAGCTGACAAAAGGATCCAATACCCCACTGAGTCCATATTGGCTTAATCGTATCTTGACGACAGTCCTTGACAAGGATGGTTTGGACTCAAACGCAGGAGTATCCGAGGCTAGGATCGACACAGGGTATCAAACTGGATCGAGATTCTGAGCACAAAAGAAATACTAGACAAAATCATGAGTAGGCTTACGACTGAGCACTGAACTTCAATTCAGGTGCTCCTTAAATGCACAACCCAAAACATGATTGCCAAATTATGGGATTGTCCTGAATCTTTAAAGAGGCCATGCCAGCTATCCATACTCCAGGGAGTTGGAGTGTCTAAACCTCAGAAGCTGGCGCAGATGGGTGCGTGTCGTAACAACAACCTTTTCATGGTTTGCAGGCTTGCATGCCTCAATAACCCAGAGAGCTATGTTGGCTGGAGTCAGGGCTTTATGCTTTGGCTCCTGATAGAGTTGCCCATGTCAAATGGATCAAAAAGCAAAGGACAGACTAAGAGTGGTCCCCTGATTCTCCAGGTTTGAGAGTTCAGCTCAGGGTTAACAACCCTGACTGGTAAAACAAGATAGTTAAGGTAACAGCAATGAACAATCTATCTACATCTGAGTTACCAAGGACAGAGATGTAGTACCTTCATTGCTGAACTAAACGCCAGCAGTGTAAAGTGCAGTAAGTAAGTAGTATTAGTAAATAAATTACTTTGTTCTTTGCTTCCTCATAACAATTAATTGTTTTTCAAGTAGCACTGAGCTACTGTATAAACACAACACAGCTATTGTGTTCCAAAATGCACCACCTAAATTGATGCAACACACATCAAAGTTGCTGGTGAATGCAGCAGGCCAGGCAGCATCTCTAGGAAGAGGTACAGTCGACGTTTCGGGCCGAGACCCTTCCTCAGGACTAACTGAAGAAGAGACTTCCTCTTCCTTCAGTTAATCCTGACGAATGGTCTCGGCCCGCAACATCGACTGTACCTCTTCCTGGAGATGCTGCCTCGTCTGCTGCATTCACCAGCAACTTTGATGTGTGTTGTTTGAATTTCCAGCATCTGCAGAATTCCTCATGTTTACCACCAAAGTTGATGTTTGCTTAAATTCCTTTGCCAATAAAATGTACTTTCTGCAGATTTATTAATATCTTCTTGCATTTTGCTGTAGTGTTCTTCATCACTGACAACTTGGCCTTGTCCATGAATTTAGAAATAATGTTTTGATTCCAATTTTTGAAATATAATACTTCCAAACAATGATCCCACCACCAATCCTTATAGTTTTCCTCTTTCTGCCACTCAGAACAGCTATTCCTTTTATCCTGGTTCAAAGCATTGCTTTGTGGTCAGCTACCTAATCATTACGTTTGCTACTTTTCTCCAAGCAATAAATGCTCTGAGCTTTCTATCCATTATGAGGCAAAACACTTCTCCAAAATCAACTACAGACTGAGCGTCCCTTATCCAAAATGCCTGGGGCTGGAAGTATTTTGGATTTTGGCTCTTTGAATATTTGCATCTATATAATGAGATACCTTGGGGATGAAACCCAAGTCCAAACACAAAATCCATTCAAATTACATGTACAGCTGGCGTGAAGCTCACAGAAACAAAGCACAGCCGGACATGATGGAGCTGAGTCCCCCACTGACTCTCAGAGCTGAATGACTGACCCCATCTGCATCTATTACGGGGTTCCAGCACTGCGACTGGTTTCATATCTGTCATCGATTTCAAACAGCTGCCTGTTCTACAGCAACTACGATGGAAGGATGTAGTTTTATATAATATTTTTAATAATTGTATGCATGATACAATTATCTTCAACTTTCCATTTGTCGTGATAGAACTTTGCTTGTTTCATGATCAGCACACCATTAAGTGGCATATTTTCATTCCGATGCTGATGAATCCACTCTTTCAATACACAATCAAGATCTTCGTTTTTCACTTTATACAGTGCTTTTCTATTTTTCATTACGTGTGAGGTCACTTCTCAGAGACGTCAGTGGTGTGCAGAGACTTGTGCAACAACTGGGAACCGTCCCAGCGCCTTGTGGGATTTTCCATTGTGTCATCATGCCAATGCTCAAAAAAATTCATTATTTCGGAGGTTTTCAGATTCTAGAATTTTGGACAAAGGGTTTTCAACCTGTATTACTTAGGTTAGACACACCTAGCTTCATTAAACCATAAATGAATTTCAATTTTAACCAGTTTTTAACTAGAAGAACTGAATGGTTTCTTACATATTTCTCAAGAGCTAAGTGGAAACATTAGCTATAGTTAAAGAAGTGTACTTTAATTTTAAACTGAAGCGTTCCCTGATAAAGAAATTACATGTGTATTATTTTCAATTTGCAGGATTAATCTGAGCAAAGCCAGCAGTTTGTTGCTGAAGTATCTCTCAAGTATCATCAATACACTTAATAAATGGAATGAAATATTTCAATTTAGCTATTACCCTTGCTAATTGATCATGTTTTATCTGTGAAAGAGAAGAAGAGACAATTCTGTTGATGTTAGGATGATATTCTTAGGGGGCTTGATGGCAGAGGTGCAAATTTGATGTTTTCTCCGGCTGATGTGTATACAACCTGGGGTCACAAACTCAAAATCAGGAGCCAGCTTCCCTGAAAGTGGGGAATCTTTGGAAATCAAGTAACTGTAGAGGCTCAATCTCTAAGTATACTCAAGAAAGAGACAGATTGAGTTTTAGTTCATAAAAGAATTAAAGAACACGGGATTACTGGAAGAAAGCGGTAATGAGGTGAAAAAAAGGGCAGCCGGTAGCGTAGTGGTTAGCACAATGCTTTACTGTGCCAGTGACCCAGGTTCAATTCCCACTGCTGCCTGTAAGGAGTTTGTACGTTCTCCCTATGACTGCGTGGGTTTCCTCCGGGTGCTCTGGTTTCCTCCAAAGGTCCAAAGACATACCAGTAGGTAGGTTAATTGATCATTGTAAATTGTCCCATGACTAGGGGAGTATTAAAATAGGTGGCACAGCTCAAAGGACCGAAAGGCCTATTCTGTGCTGCATCTCAATAAACAAATAAATATATAGAAACAACCATAGGCTTACTTGATGACAGGAGATTATAAATTGGGCAATATTATCTGTGCTACAGAAGTGACAAATTAGGTTTACCTTCACAACATTTGCTCTATGCTGTTCCAGAACCTGAATGGTCTGCGAAGTGTTCGGATCAATGATCAAAATCAATGAATGACAGCCATGGGCAATTAGTCCTTGCCAACCCCTGGAAGAAGATAATGCAGTTAACTACTTAAAGCTAGAAAGTTAAATAAAATCTTCACAGAAAATTGCAGCAATTCAACTTTAAAACAGGAAACAGTAACACAATGTAAGACCATAAGGCTGTAAGATACAGAAGCAGAATTAGGCCATTTGGCCCATCGAGTCTGCTCCAACATTTCATCACGGCTGATCCAGTTTCCCTCTCAGCCAGTCTCCTGCCTTCTCCCTGTATCCTTTCATGGCCTCAGTATTCAAGAATTCATCAACTTCTGCCTTAAATATACCCAATAACTTGGTCTCCACAGGCACCTGTGGCATTGAATTCCACAGAATCACCACTCTCTGGCTACAAAAGTTCCTCTTCATCTTTATTCTAAATGGACATTCCTCTATTCTGAGGCTGTACCTTCTGGTCATAGACTCCTCCACCACGGGAAACATCCTCTCTACATCCACTCTATCGAAGTCCTTCAACATTCAATAGGTTTCAATGAGATTACCCTCCTCTGCCCCCCATCCCCATTTTTAATCTGAATACCAGTGAGTACAGGCCCAGGGCCATCAAATGGTCCTCATAAGACGCGATCCTCATGTGAACCTCCTTTGAACCCTCTCCAATGTCAGCAAATCCTTTCAAAGATAAGGGGCCCAAAACTGACCCAATACTCCAAGTGAGGCCCCACCTATGCTTTATAAAGCTTCAAAAATACATCCTTGCTTTTATATTCTAGTACTTTTGAAAGGAATGCTAACATCACGTTTACCTTCTTCACTACTGACTCAACCTGCAACTTAATCTTTAGCTAATCTTGCACAAGGACCTCCAAGTCCCTTTGCACCTCATATTTTTGAATTTTCCCTCCATTTGGAAAATAGTCTACCCTTTTATTTCTTCTTTTTTTAAAACTTTACAGCTTCAAAACAAGTTATCAATTTAGTATTATCACTTAAATGTAACTCCTGGTTGATGTTCACAGGGCTATTGCTAAGAATACCAGCATCTACCCTATTTGAAACAAAAGATGTCAAAGGGACTTGACTGGATAGTTTTCCCATTGTTGGGGAATCTAGAACTAGAGACTACATTTCAAAATTATACATTATCCATTTGAGGAATTTCTTCCCTCAGAAGTCATGAATCTTTAGAATTCTCTAAACGAAAGAGACATAGAAGCTAAATCACTGCATAAACACACACAAAATGCTGGAAGAACTCAGCAGGCCAGGCAGCATCCAGCATTTTATTTGTATTGCTTGGATTTCCAGTATCTGCAGATTTTTTCTTGTTTGAATAAACATCAAGCCAAGATGTTTTATCAACACTTATGGGTAACAGAGAGAAGGTGAAACTGAGATTAAGATCAGATCAGGCATAATCACACTGAATAGTGGAGCAGTTTTGAAAAGACATTTGATCTTATCTTGTGCATGTTCCTTGTCACATTAATTGGCCTTGTAAAGGTAGTGATGAACCATTTTCTGGAGCAGAGAGTGAGTTTGTTAATCTGGTAGCAGAGGATATAGGGAATAGCGAGGGTGGAGTACCACGGCTGGGGTGTGAGACAGGTGGCAGAGGAGGGGTGGCGCAGGTGCAGACACACCCAGGCCAGAGACACCAGGCAAGGTCAGTTGATTCCAATCAATTGGTTTATTGATCATTACAGAATGTCTCTCTGGTGCTTCCCACTCCCTACCTCTCCATTCCCTTTTGTCCAACCATGATTCCCCTCTCCCTATCCCCTTCCCACTCTCAATCCACAATAGAGACCCATATTAGAATCTGGTTTTCACTCACATGTCATGATTTTTTTTTTGCAGCAATACGGTGCAATACATAAAATTATCACAGTATCAAGCAATAGTCTTAGATAGGGGACCCCAACCTTTTTTGCACTGTGGACTGGTTTAATATTGAAAATATTCTTGTGGTCCGGCCGACAGGTGGGGGCGGGGGTGGGTTCAAGTAGAGTTAAACTCACCTCAACATGTCTTTTACAGTTAGGGTTGCTAACTTTCTCACTCCCAAATAAGGGACAAAAGTAGCAGTCAAATACGGGACACCTGTCCCCGAGAAAGACTACCATGACCGTGAAGCCTTGTGCGGGCACCTGTGTGCACATGCGTGATGTGCGTATGCGTGTACGTGCCGTTTTTTTCCCACAAATCGGTTTTGGCTTGATTTTCCCGACTACACTGTACATATATTATTTCTACTTTATATAGGCTGTGTATTTATCCTATCGTTCCTGCTTTTACTATATGTTAGTGTTATTTTAGGTTTTATGTGTTATTTGGTAGGTTATTTTTTGGGTCTGGGAATGCTCAAAAATTCTTCGCATATAAATTAATGGTAATTGCTTCTTCACTTTACGCCATTTCGGCACAAAAGGTTTCATAGGAACGCTCTACCTTAGCGGGGGAAATACAGGGCAAGGGCGGTCCCATATGGGACAAACCAATTTAGCCCAGTATACAGGACAGTTGGCAACCCTATGTTCAAGTTCAACAGTGCGTGACAGGGAATGAGGAAAGGTGCAGCTGACTCATATTGTTTCCTCGCTGCCTAGTATCACATGCTTTGTGGCCCAGTGGTTGAGGACCACTGGTCTTAGACACCCTAGCGACATACAGGTGCCTAAGACTTGTGCACAGTACTGTAGATCTCCAGACTTTAAATCCAGCAATGATAAAGTAACAGTGATGTAATTTAAATTCAGATGATGTGCAACTCTATGGATGCCTATCGGTGGTGGTCCCATGTACATGGCGCCTTCATTCTTATTGAAGCTGGAGATCATGGTGTAGATGTTGCATAGATAGGCAACTGTATAGTACTTTACACAGATGGTGTACAGTCACTGCGTACAATACTAATTGTGAACATTTAGTGTAGCAAATATTTGGAGTTCTACTCAAGCTGGCTATTTTGCTTACATGATGCTGAGTAACACTACATTACATCAGAATTGGTGCAGCTGCAATCACCAGACAAGTAGAAAATAACACAATCACATTCTGGAGCTATGCCTTGTACATAGAAAAGTTCTGAAGAATTTGCTGCAAATACCTAGTCCCTGATTGACCTTTGTAGCCAAGGTATATAATTAGCTGATTTAGCTAAGTTTTAATCACTAGTAATTTACATGTAGAAGTAGGGTTACTCGGTGATCATAATGCCCCTGAACGCTTCCAATAGCTGTACCCATCCTCCTTTGTGCAAGGCACATCTCCAATACCAGAGTTATACAATCTTTTCGGCATCAACCCAAGGCACAAACTCTTTTCATAGCAAAGGATATTTGAATCTTAAACTGGCAATACCAAGTTCAAGTTCCACACATAATTAATGACTCTCTTAAGATAATTGACTGCTTTGCGCGAATAGATTTGTTCTAAAGGTTCTCACCAGTTTACGAACACTCAGATTATGTATAGTCTATACATACATACAGAACTGTATACCCATCCGGGCCAGGTGCTTTACCAGAATTCATCAAAAAAATTGCTTTCAAACAACAGGAATTCTGCAGATGCTGGAAATTCAAGCAACACACATCAAAGTTGCTGGTGAACGCAGCAGGCCAGGCAGCATCTCTAGGAAGAGGTACAGTCGACGTTTCAGGCCGAGACCCTTCGTCAGGACTAACTGAAGGAAGAGTTAGTCCTGACGAAGGGTCTTGGCCTGAAACGTCGACTGTACCTCTTCCTAGAGATGCTGCCTGGCCTGCTGCGTTCACCAGCAACTTTGATGTGTGTTGCTTAAAAAAATTGCTTTCTTTATTTCCTCTTCAGTAATGGGTGCATCTAATGCCAAACGTTCATCAGCTGGTAATTTCGGAATATTCATGCATTATGGTAGGATCATCAGGAAATTCTGATTGATATAAATTGGTATAAAATTCTTGAGAAGATTTATTAATTTCATCATGGTCAACTGTCAAATTACCAGCCCGTCTACGAACTTTATTAATCTGATGTTTTGTCAAAGCAGCTTTCAATTGATTAGCCAGTAATTTACCCGATTTATCACCATGTATATAAAATTGACTCCTAGTTTTAAGTAATTGATTTTCAGTCGGGGCTGTTAATAACAAACTATGTTGCATCTGAAGTTCAACTCTCTCTTTATAAAGCTCCAAATTAGGAGCAATAGAATATTTTATAAATCTTTTTCAGATGTGCTTTCTCCCTGGTTATGTAGAATTTTTAAAGATGCCTTATCTGTAGTTAAATTACCACAATCCTTTTATGAAGCATCTATCTCATTAATTCCTAAAAAAGATAAAGATCCCACTGAATGTGTGTCATATAGACCTATATCTTTGTTGAACGTCGATTCTAAAATCTTTTCCAAAATATTAGCAATTAGAATAGAGAAGGTACTACCACAAATTGTCACCGAAGATCAGACAGGATTTATTAAAAATCATTACTCACATTTTAATGTTAGGAGGCTAACGAACACTGTATACACTACTTCAGTTAAAACTCCAGAATGTGTTATTTCACTTGACGCCGAGAAGACATTTGACAGACTTGAATGGGAATATTTATTTGATATACTTGAAAAATCAAATTTCAGCTCAAAATTTATATCCTGGATTCAATTGATATATCGTACACCTCTGGCTGCTGTATTTACCAATAATCAGAGATCCCCGTTTTTCAGGCTTTTTCGAGGTACTAGACAGGGCTGTCCTTTAAGCCCTTACTTTTTGATATTGCCCTGCAGCCCTTGGAAATTGCTATTCGTGATTCACCTAATATATTTGGCATTATTCGTGGGAATGAGATGCATAAAGTATCACTATATACAAATGACCTGTTACTATATCTCTCTAACCCAGAGAAATCCATTCCTGCAGTAATAACACTACTTGCTCAGTTTAGTAGTTTTTCTGGTTATGAACTGAATCTTGATAAGAATGTGCTCTTCCCATTAAATATGCAAGTTCCAATTTGTAGACAATCACCATTTAGATTAGTTACTGATTATTTTACTTATTTGGGTGTTAAAATTATGAAGAAGCATAAGGATCTATTTAAAGTTCTTTTTACCCTTAATTGATCATGTTAAACAACTGTTTACTAAATGGTCCACATTGTCCTTATCTTCCATTGGTTGAATTAATACTAGTAAGATGATTATTTTACCTAAATTTCTGTATCTATTTCAGACGGTATCAATTTTTATCCCTAAATCTTTTTTTGATATTATTGTTTCTAAAATTTCTTCATATATATAGCAGAAAAGAAATCCCAGGTTAAGTAAGAAATATTTACAGAAATCAAAAAAAGAAGGCAGCTTGGCTTTGCCGAATCTTAGATTTTACTATTGGGCAATTAACATTCGATATTTAATGTTTTGGACACAAGAATTGGATGAAACTCAATGTCCACGATGGATGAACCTTGAGCGGGAGTCTGCACAGGGTTTCTCACTGGCTTCTATTCTAGGAGCCTTTGCACTTTCTAAATTGAATAAACAAATGGTAAATCCAGTAATTAAACATATAATACGAATATGGTTTCAATTTCGTAAATCCTTTGGATTGAACAAATTTATCCTGTCAAGTTCTATTATATCTAATTTTTTCTTTCATCCATCTAGAATTGATCAAGCTTTTCTTCTATGGAAAACAAACGGAACATGTTTTCGTGATTTATTCATGGATGATTGTTTTATGTCTTTTGAACAGTTGTCTAATAAATATAATTTGCCTAGATCACACTTTTTCAGATATTTACAGATTAGAAACTTCTTGAACGCTACTCTATCTACCTTTCCGATATTGCATCAAGTTGAAGTTACAGAAAAAAAAACCCCATCATAAGAGTTTAATAGCAATTATTTATCATCTGATTACGAAAATACGCTTAGGTACATCTGATAAAATTAAGAATGAGTGGGAAAGAGAACTTCAAATATCTTTATCTACAGAGAAATGGGAGAAACTTCTTCAATTAGTCAATACTTCCTCAATGTGTGCCAGACATGCCTTGATATAATTTCAGGTGATTCATAGAGCTCATACGTCCAAGGATAAGTTAGCTCGTTTTTATCACCACATGAATCCTGTTTGTGATAGATGTAATTCTGAGGTAGCTTCCTTGACACATATGTTCTGGTCTTGTCTTCTTCTAGAAAAATATTGGAAAGCTATTTTTGATATTATTTCAGTAGTTCTGCGTATTGATTTTCAACCTCATTCTATTACTGCAATTTTTGGACTACCAGTGGTAGACTCTAGTCATTTATCCTTGTCAGCTTGTCGTCTAATTGCATTTGTTACATCAATAGCTATAAGATCCATTCTATTTAAATGGAAAGATTCTAATACCCCCACTACTTTTCAATGGTTTTCCCAAACGATAACATGCCTAAACTTGGAAAAAATTAGGAATGGTACTGTGGATCTTTCAGTTAAATTTGAAGAAACTTGGAGGCCATTTATTCAATATTTTCATACGATGTAAGTTGACCCTTTCTAAATCCTTTGTAGTAATTTTTTGTTCATGTATAGAGGAGCGCAGTTAACAACAAATAATAATTTTAGCCGATGTAATATGACAGCCCAAGCTTTTAGTTTCTTTTTTTTAGTTTACTTCTTTTTCTTAAGTTTTAGGGGGTTTCTTTTTTCTTTCTTTATAAAATATCTTTTTCATGGTCAGCTACTATGAGATTGGGAGGTTAAACTATATTTGTTACTTGGAATCTGTGCTTGTACATGTTAACTGTTATTATTGTAATCCCGATCTCTATACATCATTACTATTATTGTTATGCTTATTAATCTTGAAACTTAATAAAAAGAATGAAAAAGAAAGAAAAGAAAGACTGCTGTAGAATTTTAAACTTTTCTTAAACCAGGGGTCCCAATCTGGAGTTTATATACCTTTTGCTTAACGGTATTGGTCCATGGCATAAAATAGGTTGCGAACCCCTGACTTAAAGTAATCCTTATGTTTCTCAGTTAATTGCTCAGAGAATTACAAACTGCAAGGATAAGAACACAAATCCCTCTATGATACATGTGCCTGATTTTGATCAAAACAAATTGGCTTCACACTGATATAAGAGAACACTAAAACTTCTCTTTTGCATCCGTTGAGGGCAAATCATTTCTGACCTATATAATGATACAAAAATTGCTGGAATTATGAAATACACTAGAGTCTCAATGTGCTAAAAGGGTTATAGTAACAGAGTGCAAAAACAGAAAATAATAAATTGCTGCTTTCAGGCGATTAGATCTGAAAATCACAAGTTGTACGAATTTATTCAGAGTGCTTCTAATGAAAAGATTTATTTTATTGGAAGTAATGAAGTAATAGCTCAGTGTGGATTAGATGGGCTGAAGGGCCTGCTTCTGTGCTGCACTTTTCTAATACTATGACGATCTTATCAGGAAAACCTCCAGAACAGGAAATCTAATTACAATCCTTAAGGGCAGTGATTTGGAATACGCTGGACTCGCTGCTCTCCACCCTCCCTCCACCACAACCAACCGCTGGCAGCAGCTAACTCCGGTACCCAGGAACGGCTCTGGAAGACAGGATGGGCTCTTAACAACAGGAAAACAAATGGGAGGCGGGGTGGACTGTTGAGGTCCCACCCAGCATTCTCTTGAAGCTTTTGAGAATTCACCACTCTGAAAGGACACTGAGCTATTCTGACATGTCTCTGTGCTGATATAAGCTACTTAATAAAAAAAAATTCAATATCCAACAAGAGACAATCCAACTAACACACCAACTAACAAAGTAGCCATGAATTTTAACCATTACGTAAACTAATCCTGAAGGTTCTCAATTCGGTACTCATAAAATTACAAACCGTAAGGATAGGAACACATATCCCCCAGGATATCAATGCCACTGCCATCACTGAATCCCTGACTATTAATATCCAGGGAGCTACCGTTAAACAGAAAATAACATACAGTAGCCACATACATGATGTGGATACAAGTGTTGGGCAGGAGCTAGGAATCTTGCAATGAGTAATTCACCTCTAACTCCCCAAAGCCTTTCCATCATCTACAAGGCTGAAGTGAGGAGTATGATAGAAAACTCAACCACTTCCCTAGATAAGTGTGGCTTCAATAGCATTCAAGAAGCTCAGCACCATATAAGGCAAAGCAGCCCATCCATTCCTTCCATCACCGGCACACCATCTGCAGGAATCAGTGCCGCTATTCATCAAGATTCCTCACACAACACCTTCCAAGTCCAGTCTTCTATCAACTAAAAAGACATTGGCCACAGAAGCATGGGAACACCAGCACTAGAAGTTGTTCTCCAAGCCACCATCAACCTGACTTGGAAATACATCACTGTCCCTTCAGTGACATCAGGTCAAATTCCTGGAACTTTCGCCTATCAGCATCGTGGATCTCCCACACGTCGAGGGCAGCCAGTGGTTCAGAAAGCCAGCTCACCACCACCACCTTCTCATGGCAAACCAAGAAGGGGCAATTAAAATTGCTGGCACAAAAAGCTGGATATCCCGGTAGTCACCCATTTCTATTGTACTTCCCATTCCCATATGTCAGTCCACAGGCTCTGCTACTGCCACGATGAGGTCATACCCAGGTTAGAGGAGCAACGTATTTTATTCCGTGTGGGTTGCCTTCAACCTGATAGCATGAACATTGCTTTCTCGAAATTCCAGTAATTGATTTCCATTAATTGTCCCCCTCCTCTCCTTCACCATTCCCCATTCTTGTTTCCCTCTCTCACCTTATCTCCTAACCTGCCCACCACCTCCCCCAGGTGCTCCTCTCCCCACCTTTAACATAGAACTTGGAAAGCTACAGCACATCAGAATCAGAATCAGGTTTACTATCACCGACATGTGTCGTGAAATTTGTTAACTGAACAGCAGCAGTTCAATGCAATATGTAATATAGAAGAAAAATTAATTAATTATAAATTAAAATTATACAAAAACAGGAAAAATATAAATTTAAAAGAAGAAGAAGAATATCTTTATTGTCATTGTTGTGGAGCAATGAAACACAGTTCAGCAGCTCAACGTTTTGCAGCATGACATAGAATATATACACAAAATAAACTCTAAAACCTCAGGAGTGCAGTCCAAAATTAATAATATATGGATGGGGGGATAGGACTATTGCACACCTGCCATTCCTGGAAGTGTGATGCATTTAGATGCCGCCGTCTTAGGAGGGGGGCAGGAGAAGGGAAGGGGGTGTTATACATTTCACTGCTTGTGGGTAGAAGCTGTTAAGGAGTCTCTTTGTTTTCGTCCTTAATGCTCTGTATCTCTTCCCAGAAGGTAGAGGGGCAAACAGGTGATGTCCAGGATGAGAGGGATCCTTTGAAATACAAGTAGCCTTCTTTTGAAGTTTGCCAATATAAGTGTCTCTGAGGGAGGGTAATGTTGTGCCAATAACTTGCTCTGCTACCCTCACCACCCGCTGCAAGTCCTTCCTGTTCTGTTCCGTGCAGCTGGCAAACCACACTGCACAGCAATACGTCAGGAGGCTCTCTATAGTTGTCCAACAGAAGTTGATCAGCAGGTGATGAGGGAGGAGAGCGTACTTTAGCTTCCTTAGGAAGTAGAGCCTCTGTTGGGCCTTCCCCACCTGATAAGAGATATGAGCAGTCCAGGTGAGGTCAGCTGAGATGTGGACGCCAAGGAACTTGAAACTCTATACTCTCTCCACCTCTTTCCCGTATATGTGCAGAGCAGAGTGCTCGACGCGCTTTGATTTCCTGAAGTCTACTATCAGCTCCTTGGTTTTTGTGATGTTCAAGTCCAGGTTATTATGACAACACCATTCTGTCAAATGCTGTACTTCCTCCCTTTAGGCTGTCTCATGAGTGAGGTAGTGGTCAAGGGTTCAATGTCTATTTAGGAATCGAATGGCCGAGGAGAAGAAGCTGTTCCTGAATCACTGAGTGTGTGCCTTCAGGCTTCTGTATCTCCTAGCTGAAGGCAACAGTGAGAAAAGGGCATGCCCTGAGTGCTGAGGCTCCTTAATAATGGACACTGCCTTTCTGAGATAACTTGAAGATGTCCTGTGTACTTTGTAGGACAGTGATGCAGCCTGTCAAAATGCTCTCCATAGTACATCTATACAAGTTTTTTGAGTGTTTTTGTTGACATACCAAATCTCTTCAAACTCCTAATAAAGTATAGTCACTGTCTCGCCTTCTTTATAGCTGCATCGATATGTTGGGACCAGGTTAGGTCCTCAGAGATCTTGACACCCAGAAACTTGAAAATGCTCATTCTCTCCACTTCCTGATCCCTCTATGAGGATTGGTATATGTTCCTTCATCTTACCTTTCCTAAAGTCCACAATCAGCTCTTTTGTCTTACTGACATTGAGTTGTTGCTGCGACACCACTCCACTAGTTGGTACATCTCACTCTGGGTCTCCATCTGAGATTTTACCAACAATGGTTGTATCATCAGCAAATTTATAGATGGTATTTGAGCTATGCCTACTCATACAGTCATATGTATATAGAGAGTAGAGCAGTGGGCTAAGCACACACCACTGAGGTGCACCAGTGTTAGTCGCCAGCGAGGAGAATATATCATCGCAAATCCGCACAGATTGTGATCTGCTGGTTAGGAAGTTGAGGATCCAATTGCAGAGGGAGGTACAGAGGCCCAGGTTCTGTAACCTATCAATCAGGATTGTGGGAATGATGGTGTTAAATGCTGAGCTATAGTTGATAAACAGCATACTGACATAGGTGAGTGTTTGTATCATCCGGGTGGTTGAAGGCCGTGTGAACAACCATTGAGATTGCGTCTGCCATTAATCTATTGTGGCAATGGGCAAATTGCAGTCCTTGCTGAGGCCGGAGTTCAGTCTAGTCATGACCAACCTCTCAGAGCATTTCATCACTGTAGATGTGAGTGCTACTGGGCAATACTCATTAAGGCAACTCACATTGTTCCTCTTAGGCACTGGTATAATTGCTGCCTTTTTGAAGCAAGTGGGAACTCCCACCCGTAGCAGTGAGAGATTGAAAATGTCCTTGAATACTCCTGCCAGTTGGTTGGCACAAGTTTTCAGAGCCTTACCAGGTACTCCATCGGGGCCTTCTGCCTTGAGAGGGTTCACCCTCTTTAAAGAAGCCTAACATCCGCCTCCAAGACAGAGATCACAGGATCATCAGGTGTAGCAGGGATCTTCATAGCTGCAGTGACATTCTCCCTTTCAAAGTGGGAATAGAAGGTGTTGAGTTCATCCAGTAGTGAGGCATCTCTGCCATTCATGCTATTGGGTTTCACTTAGTAGGAAGTAATGTCTTGCAATCACTGCCAGAGTTGTCATGCATCCAGTGTTGTCCCCAACCTCGTTCAAAATTGTCTCTTCACCCTTGAAATAGCCCTACGCAAGTCATACCTGGTTTTCTGGTACATACCTTGAATGCCACAGAATTAGCTTTCAGCAGATGATGTACCTCCTGGTTCATCCACAGCTTTTGGTTTGGGAATGTACAGCAAGTCTTTGTAGGCACACACTCATCCACACAGGTTTTAATGAAGTCGGTAACAACTGCAGCATACTCATCCAGATTCGAAGATGAACCCCTGAATATGGTCCAGACCACTGATTCAAAGCAGTCCTGTGCTTCCCTTGTCCACACCTTCTAGGTCCTCACTACTGATGCTGCAGTCTTCAGTCTCAGGGAGTAGAAGTACAGTCAGGTGATGAGAATTCCCAAAGTAGAATAGTACGTTAGGCATTCTTGATGGTGGTGTAACAATGGTCCAGTGTGTTGTTTCCTCTGGTATTGCAAGTGATCTGCTGATGGTAATTGGTAAGTGATTTTTTTCCAGACTGGCCTGGTTAAAATTCCCCAAAGTGATAGTGGTCGGCACTTAACTGCAAGATATTCCAACCCTTTGGCCCACGAGATTGTGCCGACCATATAACCTACTCTAGAAACTGCCTAGAATTTCCCTACCACATAGCCCTCTATTTTTCTAAGCCCCAAGTACCTATGTCTCTTAAGAGACTCTATTGTATCAGCCTCTACCACCGTCACTGGCAGTGCATTCCACGCACCCACCACTCTGTGTGTGAAAAACCAACCTTTGACATCCCCCCGTATCTATTTCTAAGAACCTTAAAACTATGCCCTTCATGTTAGCCATTTCAGCCCAGGGAAAAAACCTTTGGCTATCCACAAAATCAATGCTTCTCATCACCTTATACACCTCTATCAGGTCACCTCTCATCCTCCATCGCTCCAGGGAGAAAAGGCCAAGTTCACTCAACCTATTCTCATAAGGCATGCTCTCCAATCCAGGCAACATCCTTGTAAATCTCCTCTGCACTCTCTCTGTAGTATCCACATACTTCCTGTAGAGAGGTGACCAGAACGGACCACAGTACTCCAAGTGAGGTCGAACTAAGGTCTTATATAGCTGTAACATTACCTCACGGCTCATGAACTCAGTGCCACGGCTGATGAAGGCCAAAACACTATACGCTTTCTTAACAACACCGTCAACCTGTGGAGCGGCTTTGAGTATCCTACGCACACAGACCCCAAGATCTCTCTGACCTTCACACCACTGAGTCTTACAATTAATATCATATTCTGTCTTCAAATTTAACCTATCAAAATTAACAACTTCATACTTATCTGGGTAGAACTCCAACCACCATTTTTCAGCCCAGTCCTGCATCCTATCTTTGTCTCGCTGTAACCTCTGACAACCCTCCAGACTATCCACAACATCCCCAACTGTTGTGTCATTCTTCTATGGTCTTCTGTCCTCTCCTATCAGACTTGCATTTCTCCAGCCCTTTAACACTTTCACCAATCAACTTCCTGGCTCTTTATTTCACCCCCGCCCTTCTCTCAGTTTCACCTATCACCTACCACCTTGTACTTCTCCCTCCCCTCCCCCCACCTTCTTATTTTGACTTCTCCCCTTCCTCATGAAGGGTCACAGCCTGAAATGTCGACTGTTTGTTTATTTCTATAGATACTGCTGACCTGCTGAATTCCTCCTACATTTTGTTTGTGTTGCTTTAGATTTTCTTGTGTTTGTAAAAATGCTGGCTCAGCCTGCAGTCCCTTCAGTAAATATAACAAAAGTTTCAAAAGTTTTAAACCTAAAAAACTAAGTTAACAATATTTTAATACTGAATAATTAACATGTTAAAATTAAATAAAATAACTGGCAACCTCAGATAAAGGCATTGCCCTTCACAAAGCAGTCATTCTCACAGAAAGTTAGGGACAGATGCAAAGTGCTTCAAGCCCCTCCCTTATCCCATCAATGCACCGCAGCAGGCCCGGCAGCATCTCTTGGAAGAGGTACAGTCGACGTTTCAGGCTGAGACCCTTCGTCAGGACTAACTGAAGGAAGAGTTAGTAAGCGATTTGAAAGATTTCGAAAATGCCTACACCTGGGAACTTGAAGCTCTCAACCACCTCTATCACAGCACCATTGATCCAAATAGAAATGAGTGCACCTCCCCATTTCATGAATTCAATGACCAGCCTCAATGGCAGGAAACCAAAAATGCTAGCTACTAACTTCAGAAAGTGCGGTAATTCACATGCTCCTGGTAAATTAATTGTGAAGCTATCACTGTATGTGCTGTTAATTATAGGCAAATATGGCAGCTCTTTCAAACTTGAGACTGACAGACAACTAAATAAAAACACACCGAAGTTGTTGCCCTGATTCTGTTTGTAACTTCACAACAGTATCATTTTCTTATCTACTTTACCACCAATGTTGTTTTACATTAACTGTTTCATTAATCGACATCTTCTGTAACTTTCCATCACTGTTGATCATCACCAAAATCCCCAGCCACCTGCTTAAACACCCATCATCTCCCTGATACCAAGGTCAATAACTTCGAGTCACCTGCCTGACACGTGACCAATTACCTACCTAAGATATCCATCCCACATGTGGGCAATGAAGTTCCCAACCATATGCAACCCCCTCTCCGACATCCCCCACCATTCATGCATAACCTTCTCTCTACCCCCATCTTGCACGCAATCATCTCTCAGCCCAACCCTTACCCGCGGGATCACATAGGCCACCTACGGCTCCATCTGGAGTCCTTTCTCTGGCCACCCACATCCCAACACTCAATCTTCATCACTTAATTCATTCACTTGATCACAGAAACCTCTTTTCCATACTCTGCCACACCAAGATTCTTTTTCAAATCATCTCCATCTGTTTTTGACACCAACCCTTACACATACAATCCTTTGCCCAAATAAAAAGTTCTGTGATCTCTAGATAGAAAGAAATTGTAAAGGAAAGGACAATCCAACCACACACAATGCATTGGGTTTCTTGCAGTTCAAGGTACTGGAACAACTTCTATGGTATAGAAACATAGAAACATTGAAAATCTACAGCACAATACAGGCCCTCCGACCCACAAAGTTGTGCCAAACATGTCCCTATCTTAGAAATTACTAGGCTTACCCATCGCCCTCGATTTTTCTAAGCTCCATGTACCTATCCAAAAGTCTCTTAAAAGACCCTATTGTATCTGCCTCCACCACCGTTGCTGGCAGCCCATTCCATGCACTCACCACTCTCTGAGTAAAAAACTTACCCCTGACATCTCCTCTGTACCTACTCCCCAGCACCTTAAACCTGTGTCCTCTTGTGGCAACCATTTCAGCCCTGGGAAAAAGCCTCTAATTATCCACATGATCAATGCCTCTCATCATCTTATACATCTTATGGTTCTTTCCAAGACTTCAGTTTATTGACCTTCAGGCCACACATCAGTTTAAGATTAAATGCCCAATTTATCATTTTTTTAAATATCTTCTTTCCAGTTCTTTGTGTCCCCAGTCTTTCTTTCCTTCTCAGTTTTCTTTCTGTACCTGCTACCACTTGTGTTCTCCACCTTTAATTCACCAAACTTTTCCAATTTATTTTGTCATACTTAAATCTCACCAGTTTTGCTGTTGAAGTTGCAGGTATCCTGCTTTACTCAAGGCAATGGTAATGGTTTATATTTTCAGCATTATTTGTGAGCAACAGTTTATAAAATGGTCCAAACCTGACGGATGCATTAAATATCTCCAAATGCATAATCTAGCTCAATAACATAAAATAAATCTATGTCCGAGACATATATTTTATGATCTTATAATTAATGCTTGTGCATCATTTACAATGGAAACTAAAATATAAAATTCAATGTAATTATTCTTCACTAAAAGCTAAGGTCAATAATTCCCATTGAAATAACTTGCAATATTAAACACAAGGTAGACACAGACTCAAATATATTTTATTTAACTATATACGTAAATATACTAAAGTTTCCAATCTCACCTGGTCCCTCAACACCAGCTCCATAGCAAAGAAACCCAGCAGCGTCTCTACTTTCTGCAAAGGCTGAGAAAAGTCCATCTCCCACCCCCCATCCTCACCACATTCTACAGAGGTTGTATTGAGAGCATCCTGAGCAGCTGCATCACTGCCTGGCTCGAAAATTGCACCATCTCGGATCACAAGACCCTGCAGTGGATAGTGAGGTCAGCTGAGAAGATCATCAGGGTCTCTCTTCCCACCATTACAGACATTTACACTGCACGCTGCATCCGCAAAGCAAACAGCATTATGAAGGACCCCACGCACCCCTCATACAAACTCTTCTCCCACCTGCCATCTGGAAAAAGGCACCAAAGTATTCGGGCTCTCACGACCAGACTATCTAGCAGTTTCTTCCCTCAAGCCATCAGACTCCTCAATACCCAGAGCCTGGACTGACACCAACCTACTGCCCTCTACTGTGCCTATTGTCTTGTTTATTATTTATTGTAATGCCTGCACTGTTTTGTGCACTTTATGCAGTCCTGGGTAGATCTGTAGTCTAGTGTAGTTTTTGTGTTGTTTTACGTAGTTCAGTGTAGTTTTTGCATTGTTTCATGTAGCACCATGGTCCTGAAAAACATCTCGTTTTTACTGTGTACTGTACCAGCAATTATGGTTGAAATGACAATAAAAAGTGACTTGGCTTGACTTGAGTGGACAGTCGCAAGGCTGCAGGACCAGACGGCATCGCAGGGCGAGTACTTAGGATGTGCGCAGCACAACTGGCAGGTGTGTTTACAGACATTTTTAATCTCTCCCTCTCCCAGTGTAGAGTGCCCTCCTGCTTCAAATTATCCACCACTGTCCCTGTACCAAAAAAGACCAAGATAACATGCCTGAATGACTGGTGTCCTGTTGCACTCACTTCAATAATAAACAAATACTTTGACAGGCTGGTCAAGGATTACATCTGCAGCTTGCTACCACCCAAACCGGACCCCCTACAATTTGCCTACCAACATAACCAATCAACAGATGACGCAATAGCCACTGCTCTACATACCATCCTTACACCTCTGGAGAAGAATGCTTATGTGAGAATGCTGTTCTTCGACTACAGTTCAGCATTCAACACCATAGTTCTATCCAGGCTCAAATAGAAACTCAGAGATCTCAGCCTTGATCCTCCCTTGTGCAGCTGGATCCTGGACTTCCTGTCGGACCGCCAGCAGGTTGTAAGAGTGGGCTCCCTCACCTCCACCCCTCTGACTCTCAATACAGAAGCCCTCAGGGCTGAGTCCCAACCTTCACTCCCTGTATATCCATGACTGTATCGCAACCCACAGCTCCAATCTGCTCATTAAATTTGCCAATACTACATTGATCGGCCTTATCTCAAACAATAATGAGGTGGCCTACAGGGAAGAAGCCATCTCTCTGACACAGTTGTGTCAAGAAAACAATCTCTCCCTCAATGTCCCAAAAACAAAGGAGGTGGTTGTGGATTACAGGAGGAATGGAGATGGGCTAACCCCTATTGACATCAATGGATCTGGGGTTGAGAGGGTAAACAGCTTCAAGTTCCTCAGAATCCACAGTACTAAGGACCTCATGTGGCCTGTGCACACCAGCTGTGTGCTGAAAAAGGCACAACAGTACCTCTTTCACCTCAGACGGTTGAGGAAGTTTGGCATGGGCCCCCAGATCCTAAGAACTTTCTACATGGGCACAGTTGAGAGCATGCTGACTGGCTGCACCACTGCCTGGTGTGGGACCTGTACCTCCCTTAATCGCGGGACTCTGCAGAGAGTGGTGCGGACAGCCCAGCACATCTGTAGATGTGAACTTCCCATGATTCAGGACGTTTACAAAGACAGGTGTGTAAAAAGGGCCCGTAGGATCACTGGGGACCCAAGCCATCCTAACCACAATCTATTCCAGCTGCTACCATCTGGGAAGTGGTACCGCAGCATAAAAGCCAGGACCAACAGGCTCCAGGACAGCTTCTTCCATCAGGCCATCAGACTGATGAACTCATGCTGACTTGAGTGTAGTCTATATTACATTGACTCTTCTATTTTTATAAATTATTATAAATTACTATGATCGCACGTTGCACATTTAGATGGAGAAGTAACATAAAGATTTTTACTCCTCATGTATGTGAAGGATGTAAGAAATGAAATCAATTCAATACTCACATCTTGGATCTTACATTTTAAGGAAAGGTTGTCAGTAATGAGAGTTCTAAGTTCAATCAAAAAATAATTCCAATGCTTTGCATTAAGTATGTATCTTTTCTTTTACAATTAATCAGAAAGGTAGTAGGTATCTAACATTGTGTCAGTAATCTATAACTTTATACAAGTCCATTTGTGCTGTTTAATTATTGAATAGGCTATTTGAAAATGTATTATCCTTCAAAATGCCGGAGAATTAAATTATTCAGAAACTAGAGTATGCAAGTCACATGCCTCGACTGCATATTATTGACACATCATGGCATATTGACCTTTGTTTTGAATTGGCCATGCTGAGAAGAGCACTACAAATAACCATGTGACAAGAACAGTCCCATTCACATTCATCTTTAAAGCTATATTGTCAACTGCACCCTTTCCTTTAAATCGTATTCACGCTAATTTGCCAAGTGGATAATTACTTGATACACATGATCTGTATCTGATCAATTAAACTAAAGCACATTAGTTTTAATTAATAAATAAATAATATTTATCAATTAAATAATAAACCATCAGATGTAGCCTCCAGATTCAAACTAGATTCTGCTTAATAATTAAGACTTAAGATAAACTATAAATAGAGTCATAGAGCAATACAGCATGAAAACAGACCGTTTAACCTAACCTATCTATATTGGCCATGATGTCCACCAAGCTAGTCTCATTTAGCCATGTTTGCCAATACCCCTCCTATGCACTTATCCAAACGTCTTTTATTAGTTGTAAGGTCATGTTATTGTCTTTAACAAGGTCTTGCTGACAATGGAGAGAGTACAAAGAAGGTTCACAAAACTGATTCTGGGATTGAAAGGTTTATATGAGGAGCATTTGATGGCCCTGGGCCTGTACTGACTGGAATTCAGAAGAATGGGTGGGGGGTGGGGGCAGAATCTCTGAAACTTATCAGATGTTCAAAGGCCCAGATAGAGTGGATATGGAGAGGATGCTTCCTATAGTGGGGGAGTCTAAGACCTGAGGGTAATAGAGGTACTTCCAGTTAGAAAGGAGATGAGAAGGAATTTCTTTAGCCAGAGAGTGGTGAATCTGTGGAATTCATTGCCACAGGTGGCTGTGGAGGTCAAGTCACTGGGTATATTTAATGTTGAAATTGATAGACTCTTGATTGGTCAGGGCATGAAGGGATACGGGGAGAGGTCGGGATATTGGGGCTGAGAGGGAAATGGATCAGCCATGGTGAAATGGCAGAGCAGACTCAACGGGCCAAAAGGCCCCTAATTCTGCTCCTATATCTTATGGTTTTGTGGATCAATTTTAGCAAAAGGAGCAATATTCTTAAATTTAAGTTAACTTCCAATTTCAATTGCCAAGATCCCATCCTGGGATGGCAGGACTTTCATATGATGAAAGACTGGATCGACTGGGCTTATACTCATTGGAATTTAGAAGATTGAGGGGGGATCTGATTGAAACATATAAAACCCTAAAGGGATTGGACAGGCTAGATGCAGAAAGATTGTCCCCAATGCTGGGGAAGTCCAGAACGAGGGGTCACAGTTTGAGGATAAAGGGGAAGCCTTTTAGGACCGAGATTAGGAAAAACTTCTTCACACAGAGAGTGGTGAATCTGTGGAATTCTCTGCCACAGGAAACAGTTGAGGCCAGTTCATTGGCTATATTTAAGAGGGAGTTAGATATGGCCCTTGTGACTAAAGGGATCGGGGGTATGGGGGGGGAAGGCTGGTACAGGGTTCTGAGTTGGATGATCAGCCATGATCATACTGAATGGCGGGGCAGGCTCGAAGGGCCGAATGGCCCATTCCTGCACCTATTTTCTATTTTCTATGCAAGAGAAAGCTAGTTAAACATGCAGTTGTAAGGGCTAAAATCTCCTGGGAATTTAAGATAAACACTTAATCCAATTAAGCCAAAATCCTGCTTTGATTGTACTCTGTTTCATAAATTAGTGTTAATTATAACATTCAATAATCATGTTCCATATTCCTGATCAGATTCAGGGTTAGTATCAAACAGCAACATATTACTCAATGTTTAATAAAGATTTTCATCCATTGGCGATGGCTCATTATGTCCTCTCTCTCTATATATAGCATAGTGTCAAGCTTAATTATGTAGCTTGCCTGGTTAATTACCACTAATGAACATCAATTCTGAGTTGGAAGCATCAAAGCATCTGGATACATAAAATTTTAATAGAACTTAGACAAGAAACACATCCCATAAAGGAGGAAAAGATGCAAATGTTTTCTACAGTCCCTCATTTTCTTCTGTGGATTGCTAGAGGAAACTGAAGCTGCAAATTAAACAAAATATGCTCTTGTGTTTTATAAAGTATTGTAGACATATATCTGCGACCGTGAATGCTTCATGAATTTGTAACTTTAGTAAAATGTAATGTGACAAAATGGAACCTATGAAATCCCAAGGTGCTTTGCTGGTTTGCATGGGAAGCTTATAAGACTATGTGTTTTATCAAGATGTCTGTTTTAGGACAGGAGATGGGTGTTTTATGGCGGGGGGGTCTTTTTGACAATAGAGGAAAATAGGACAGGCAAATTGGCTGTTTGAAGAATAAATGATAGGAACTAAAGACTGCGCAGATAACAGAGGAATGCTATTATGGAATGAAGTAACCTAATTACTGTTCTCTGTAAAAAGTATAGAAGTACTTTCTTTGAGACACAAGATCGGAAACTATTCTCCAGCATAATATTTGGAGGTAGTTTCCCCTTGCAAGTAAATAATAAATGTGCAAAAATGTGACCCACTCAGAATTTGTTGTCAGTTGTTTCTGTATATTAGAAGCTAAGTGGTACATGAGAGTATCGATAGAGCAGCTTATCAGAAGGCCAAAATACAGATCCAGCCTTGGGTTAACAAGAACAAACCATGTTCATCGCTATAATATATAGGAGGTACATGAGTATATTTTGGGGGGTGTTGAAGGCAGGAATATAAAGGTAGAGAAGCTTGTCCTAAGTAATGGGATCAAGTTTTCTCTTAAAAGAAATACAGATTTACAAGTCACAGAGATGAGAGGGAAAACCACGTGCATCCCTATCATCAAGCAAGTACCAAAAGAGTGACATGGTTAGCCAGTTGTCTGTTTCTGTACCAAAACTTAGCTTAATTTTCATTGGCTTTCTAAAGGTATTATGAAATTTGGTGCAGCACTCATTTCTCTTCCTACAGATATTGGAGTCATGTATCTTTTTATTGCTTGTCTGTATTCATATTCTCTCTCTCTCCCCTCCCTCCCCCTTGATGAGGTCGGCGAACGGGGCCAGAGCAAAGTTCAATTGACGCCGATTATAGATCTGGACTCCAGTTTTTTTATGATGTGTTCTATTTCTACTTCTAGTTCTGGACACTTTTTTTGTTACTACTTTCATGTGATTTTTGAATCAAGGTGGCCTGCAGATAATGAACAGAGCTGTACAGTACTGAAATATGCCTTTTGAATTGGTGTTTTATATTCCGTGTTTCTCGCTCATTTTTTTACGGCCATTGTCATTGTGTGGGGGAGGGTTGATGTTTGATGTTTTTCTTTGAACAGGTTGGTTCCATGGTTGCTCTTTGTTTCGTGACTGTCTATGGGGAAGACAAATTTCAGGGCTGTTTACTGCATACATAATTTGACAATAAACGTACTTTGAATCTCTGTGGCATACCCTCACGCTAGGTTAAGGTAATTTTTTCATGTGGATTTGGGTGGCGGTAAAATAAATGAAAGTAGTCACCTGTTCACCTGCTTGGTGGCGTAGAGAGGAAGTGAGCAGAGAGCGCATATTTCTTGTTGATTGCTCGTCCTTGTTTGAATTTGATTCAATTACACTCATCTTTGTTTGAATTTGATCCAATTATGCTCGTCGCACTCGTTTTTGTTTTACATGAGTTACAGAACAGTTGACTAATTTCACTGTTGGTTTGTAATAAATAATTATACATACTTTTTTGACCTGGAATTCAGTTAGTTGGAAGCGCATCATACAGTGTGATACTCCCTCACTTGGCCTCTCAGTGACTTTTAGTTTGTTCTCAAGTAATCACTACAACAAATTTGTCATGCTACATCTTTCATCCAAGTTTCAATAATTCCTGACAATACTATTGAAGATGACTTGCACAAAACAGGAAAACTTTCAAAAGACAAACATAAGTCAACGGAACTTAAACCACAGGCATTTTTGGAAACACTGAACATGAGATTTATACAGAAAGTAAAAATGACTGCATTTTTCCTCCCAATCAAGTGGAATCTGTAGAAGACCTAAGCATTTATGATTCTTAATCTACCTGTCAAATTAGTTGAAGGGGCCAATTCCACACTGTATCTCAATCAATAAGTAAAAATAAAGAAGTTCAAACCACCTAGGACAAGGTATCAGTTCACATGAAGGGTCATGACTTGGAATGTCGACTGTCCATTTCGCTCTACAGCAGCTCAGCCTGACCCACTGTACTATTACCATAAGCGAATGAGTACACCAAACAAGGCTTGAAGAAAATGGCTTTTATCTGCCACTTTTACATTGACTCTGGTTCATTTGCACCATCAACAAGTGGATTACATAATTGTCCAAGCCTTCTTTGACAAACTTTGCTCTCTGCCTCCTCCAAGAGGGCCACAACCTCGTCGTGGTTTGGAGGCTTGCATCCCTCAATGAGCCAAAGAGCTCTGTTGGCTGGAGTCAGGGCTTTATGCTTTGGCTCTTGGTAGGGTCACCCATGCCAAACAGGTCAAAGGGTAGAAGCCAGACTGAGTAGTCCACCAGTCCTCCAGGCTTGGGGGTCCAGCTCAGGGCTAACAACCCTAACTAGTAAAACAAAACTGTTATATTATGGAAATAGCAATGAAGAACCCTCCTACATCTGAGTGTGGCAGTATTCCCAAGTCTCCACCCAGGACATGCATGACTGACAGTAGTGAAAACTGAGAGGAAGATACTGAAATGATGAAGGAAGCCCTGAACACCATCAAAGATGGAGCTTCATTGCTGAACTAAACGCCAGCGTTGTAAGTAAGTAAGTAGCTCTCCATCTAGTAAGTAGCTCTCCATCTACCAGAAACACAAGGAAAGCAAATAGTGGACACAGATTCTATTTCTATAACAACCTTAATGTAATGAAACATCCTGAGGTGCTTTGGAGGAGCATTACCATAATTTCACACTTAAACAAGATAGCAGATGCAACGGCCAATGACCAAAGCTTAAGTCAAAGAATCAGGCTGTAAAGAGCATTTCAAAGCAGGAAATAGATGGAAGGATTTACGCTGAAAATTCAGAGATTAAGGCTTTAGTTGCCAAGAACATGGTTGTCACTAATGGCATTATTGCGTTCGACAATGATCAAGAGGAGTGCACAAAGCACGGAGAGCTAAAGCTCAGAATTTACAAAGAAAGGAAAAGATGTGACAATGGAGAGAAAGAAAAACAGAGCTGAGCATTTTAAAATTCAGTCACAGGTAGAAAAGTGTTTGGAATCAGGAACTGATCCAAGGTTAAGATAGAAGGTTTCAGACGCCTTAAATTTGTAGGAACATATGCCAGAAGTGAATTAAAACAGACCAGAGTAGGAAATAAGAGAAGCTTAATGAGGGTAAGGAAATTTTGTAAGTAAAGAACATGGAAAACTTGACCAGACAGAAACGATCAGAATGACACTGAGTTCCACGAGCATCTCAGTCTTGATATTCTTTGCACAAGTTCTATACTGACTTAATAAATCATCGTTACTCTTTGTTATATGGCTAAAATCCTACAAATCGATATCTGGGGTGGACCTTCACCACAAGGTTCAAACATATAGTTCACCACTGAATTCTAAGGTACAAGCCCTCTTCCAATTGTTACCATCAGGAAGGAGGTACAGAAGCCTGAAGGTACGCACTCAGCGATTCAGGAACAGCTTCTTCCCCTCTGCCATCCGATTTCTAAATGGACATTGAACCCATGAACACTACCTCATCACTTCTTTATTTCTGTCTTTTTTGCATTACCTATTTTAACTTAACTATTTAATATATATACTTAATGTTACTTGTTTTTTTCCATATTTTCATTGTACTGCTGTCATAAAGCATAAAGTTAACAAATTCCACGACATATAATGGTGATATTCAACCTGATTCTGATCATTAAGAATTGGAATTAAACGTTGACTTTGTCAATGACAACCATTTCCTATTTTTTTAAAAAAAAAGCAGAATAGCTTTTTAAATTTATTTCAGAATATAAACTTGGTATGTTGAGAACCTTTCTTCCCCAGAGGATATTATAACCAGATGCATTTATACATCATTCTAACATCTTATTGGTAAGTTTTATAAATAACATCACTTCATTTCAGATTTTTTTTAAATTGAATACACCTTGTTCCAAGATGCAATATAAATTATAGTTGCCAACATACTGTGTAGCAAGGATGATCAAAGGAATGAAAATGTTTTTTGAAGTATTGTCACTTTTATAATATTCAGAAGCAAAACAGCTGACTGCACTCTGCAGGATTCCACATGTAGCAATGAGAAAGGCATATGAGGGTCATGTAGTTGTGTCAATGAATTTTTGACGTGGTGTTTGACAAGTAATCTAGTAGGCAAAATTATAGTTGTGCATTAAAGGAAATGTAGTAAGTATACAAAATGAGCTAAGAGCTAGAGAGAGTATTAGCTAATAGCTGTTTTTCGAGCTGAAGGAGTATACAGAATACTTTTGATTATATCACTTGAACCCAACTCCCTGGTCTGTTCCCATAAATCTATATTTTAAATTCATTAAATTTCCTTTTAAAAGTAATTGGTGCTGATAGTATTCAGTCTGTTCTGCAGTTATCCCTAAATTAGAAGGTTGCATGGCTATCAGTGTGTGGTTGGGAGTATATTTAAAAATTTCAGTAATATTTGATTAATATTGTAAATATACTGTCTTATTAAGCTTTCTTTGTTTATATAATTCATAATGGGTGAAACGTAAGAAGCATATGAATGATGTACGTCATTATACCAGCATGTCATATGCGAGCTCCTCACTAAAGAAAAAGAACGAAGTAAACAATTGTCCCAGCTCCTTGTTTTTTTCTTTCTATTTGTTTCTAGAGTTATAAAACATAACATGGTCAGCCAGTGGCTGCTGTACATTAAAAGTTGCATGGCTACCAGTACAGGTGATGGGGTAGAGATATGTCTCCAGCAAAGGAAGTGTAAGATGCTCCTTCCCTCCGCTAGCCTGCAGGTCACCCTTCAGCAAGGTGTAGCATCTGCTTAGCCCCAACCCAAAACAATCATGATCGCCTACGTCATACGACACGGCACATATTAATGATGATGATGGCCACCAGTGATCTTGGCTCCTTGGCCATCCTATATGTTTCCTAAGGCCCTGACCCAGTCCTACTTTACTAATAGCAAGTCCAGCCCCGAATGAAATCAGATGTGCCCCAGTGTGTTGGTACACATGCCCACGGTAGCCAGTGGAGGGGAGGGGGGCACATGTAGCAGTTATGTGGCATACATACATACACACACATACACACCTGTCAGGTCACAATCCTCTTGTCAAAATTAAAATTCTAACAGATACATAGATTCCTGCAAAGTATTCTATTGTGGCTAAGGATTTATGCTGTACCAATGACCTAAGTTACATGGGAAACCATGACGGTGGATTTAAAGCAGCTCTTATGGCACACTGTTCTCCCTTTTGGGTAAAATACTTCAGTTATACTATATCAAGCAATTGCATTCGAATTAATTTCTGTAAGACCCGCTAGTGCAGGCCGCTGAAATGTGTGATTATTCGAGTGGGGGATGTAACAGTTACTTTACACAACTCATATCTAACCAACATGTACTTTACAATAAAAACGGCGTGCTGTCAGAGATCGGCGGCAGAGCCGACAGTTTAAGGAACAGGAGCTGGTGCTCTGCCCCTCTTGTGCTGAATGTCACCCCGGCGTGGGCCGGGAGCTTCTGCCCAGGCCCCGGCGCCGCCACTCACCAGTCGGCTGCCCCTCGGTTCTGGCCGCTCAGCGTTCCCGTTAAGGTCCTGGCGGAGAGCTTGATATTAACCGAGAACAGCATCCTCGCTCGCCTCCCGAACAACCCGTTTCCCCGGTTCCCTCACGGAGCGGCTGACTTCCGGGCTGCCATGTAAACAGGAAGCGAGTGTCCCGGAACAGGACGGGCCTCTCGGTGCGCTGGCCAGGGGTTCCAGCAAGTGCAATGGGCAACAGGAGACAGACAGTTGCTTCAGTCCATATTTTTTAATATTTGAAAAAATGTTCCAGCCAAAATATAGTCATTCCAAATCATAATTAAAAGGCAAAAAAAACTGCAAACGCGGAGATCTGAAACATTTTGCACAGTTGTGTCTCAGCTCCTTTTCTCCCACTAAGGGAGGATTAAGATCCCCCTTGATCTCATCTTCTGCTTCCACCAACTTCCACATTTTACAGAATGCAGTCATAGAAAAAGTACAGCACTGAAACAGGCTCTTCAGCCCATCTAGTCCATGCCAAAACCACTTAAACTGGGACCATAACCATTCATACCCCTACTATCCCTGTACCCATCCAAACTTCGCTTAAACGTTGAAATCAAGCTCACATGCACCACTTGCGGTGACAGCTTATTCCACACTCTCATGACAGCCTCAGAGAAGAGGGGTGTCGTTTTAGAATGGAAATCAGGAGGAATTTCTTTAGCCATAGAGTGGTGAATCCATGGAATTCTTTGCTACAGGCAGCTGTGGAAGCCAAGTTTTCATGTATATTTAAGGCAGAGGCTGATAGAATATTAATTGGACTGGGTATGAAGGGATACGGTGAGAAGGCAGGAGATTGGGGCTGAGAGGAAAATTGAATCAGCCATGATGAAAAGGCAGAGAGACTCGATGGGCTAAATGGCCTAATCCTGCTCCTATACGTTATTGTCTTATGGGCTCTCTGAGTGAAGAGGTTTCTCCTCACATTATCCTTAAACTTTCCACCTTTCACCATTAATCCATGACCTCTGGTTGTAGTCCCCACCTAACCTCAGTAGAAAAAATCTGCTTGCATTTACCCTATCTATACCCCCCAAAAATTTGAATACCTCTATCAATTACCATTCTGATCTTCCAGAGGATCAACTTTGTCCCTTGCAATCCTTTAGTTCTTAACATCTCTGTAGAATCACTTCGGATTCTTCTTCACCTTGTCTGATGCCTTCTTTTAGCTCTCCTGATTTATTTCTTAAGTGTTCTCTTGCATTTCTTATACTCCATAAGCACCTTATTTGTTCCTATCTGCCTATACCTGTTATGGATCTCTTTTTTTTACCTTGATCAGGGCCTCAATATATCTTGAAAACCGAAGTTCCCTACACTTGTTATCTTTACCTTTTATTCTAACAGGCACATACAAGCTTTGTACTCTCAAAATTTCACCTTTGAAGACCTCCCACTTACCAAGTACACCTTTACCAGAAAGCAGCCTGTCCTAATCCACATTTCCCTGGTATTCTCCATTAATACATGCATCTTCAACATGGTGCCACCACCTGCTACATCCTCCTCTGCCTTGTCAGCGTTCCATAGGAACTATTCCTTCTGGGAATTCGCTGATCCACCACTATTATCCACTCCCATTCTTGTGGCACTCATATAATCACGAGTGATGCATGGGAAGGATGCATGACAAGAGCTACTTGCACGAAGAATTAGTTTAAAGTGAGGAAGAGTTCTGCTGTGTTGACCTCACGCACTTGTCTGAGACCATCTCTACCCAGTGGCAAGATGGCTGGAGATGGAGTCAGATGCAGTGGATGACCATGATGTCCTTGGTACCTCATCTCACCTTAAGTGTTCCACAGGTGCTCGCTGGGTCTGCCTTCCTGCCTGTTGAACCAGACTAGTGATTACCTCCACGCAGTCTGCAGGGTCCAGTCTTTGCTAACTTGGGTAGACAAGCCCAAACTTACTGTGGGTTTAGAACCCATCGGTTCCCCTCACCTGGTTTGAAGCAGCTTACCAGGGTGTGGCCACTGTCACTAGCAAACAGTTGCTTGAAGCCACAGGTGAGTGCTGAGTGCCGAGCGGGGACCAATGGTAGAAGTGCTACTCCCTCAGAGGCACTACCCCTCTCTGACACCCCATACACCCTAGGCAACGCATCTATCCTTTTAACTCAACCCCCGCCCCCCCAGCCCCCGCCAACCCAGGATGAAAATATTCCTTCCAGCTGAAGCAATGATTCGTCTGTCCTCCTTCTGGTTTACTGCGCTGCAAAAGCACCAAATTCCCCTGGCAAATATATTCATTATTATCAACAGGAACATTGAAAAGTAGGATGGGACAGGGTGCTAGAAAAATGTAATTATCTTACAGTGCCAATGATCAGCATTCAGGGTTTAATCACTGCTGTCTGTAAAGAGTTTGTATGGTCTCCAGGTGACCACACGGATTTCCTCCCAGTCCTCCAGTTTCCTCCCAATTTCAGGGGGCATGGGATCTGGGGAAACTTGGCTGAGTGGACTCAGAATTGGCTTGCCCATAGAAGGCTGAAGGTGGTTGTAGCTGAAGCATATTCTGCTTGGAGGTCAGTGACTTCTGGTATTCCCCAGGGATCTACTATAGGTCACCTGCTCTGTGTGACTTTTATAAATGACTTGGATGAGGAAATGGAAGGATGGGTTACTGAAGGTTGGTGCTGTTGTGGATAGTGTAGAAAGTTGTCATAGGTTACAGTGGAATATTGACAGGATGCAGATCTGGGCTGAGAAGTGGCAGATGCAGCCTAATCCAGAAAAGTGTGGAGTGATACACCTAGGAAGGTCGAACCTGAAGGCGGAGTCCGGGGATAATGGCAGTATTCTTAAAAGTATGGAGGAACAGAGGGATCTTGGGGTCCACGTCCATAGATTTCTCAAAGCTGCCAACGAAAGATGATAGGGTTTTTAAGAAGGATATGGTGTGTTGGTGTTCATTCATTGGGGGATTGAGTTCAAGAGCCACGAGGTAATGTTGCACCTCTAAAAAGCCCTGGATAGACCACATGTTGAAATGACTAACAGAAAAGAGTATCATTTTAAGAAAAATAGAAACATAGAAACATAGAAACATAGAAAATAGGCGCTGGAGTAGGCCATTCGGCCCTTTGAGCCTGCACTGCCATTCAGTACGATCATGGCTGATCATCCAACTCAGAACCCTGTACCTGCCTTCCCTCCGTACCCCCTGATCCCTTTAGCCACAAGGGCCATATCTAACTCCCTCTTAAATATAGTCAACGAACTGGCCTCAACTGTTTCCTGTGGCAGAGAATTCCACAGATTCACCACTCTCTGTGTGAAGAAGTTTTTCCTCATCTCAGTCCTAAAAGGCTTCCCCTTTATCCTTAAACTGTGACCCCTCGTTCTGGACTTCCCCAACATCGGGAACAGTCTTCCTGCATCTAGTCTGTCCAATTCCTTTAGAATTTTATACGTTTCAATAAGATCCCCCCTCAATCTTCTAAATTCCAGTGAGTATAAGCCTAGCTGATCCAGTCTTTCATCATATGAAAGTCCTGCTATCCCAGGAATCAATCTGGTAAACCTTCTTTGTACACCCTCTATGGCAAGAATGTCTTTCCTGAGGTTAGGGGACCAAAACTGCACACAATACTCCAGGTGTGGTCTCACCAAGGCCTTGTACAACTGCAGTAGTACCTCCCTGCTCCTGTACTCGAGTCCTCTTGCTATGAATGCCTTTTTCACCGCCTGCTATACCTGCATGCCCACTTTCAATGACTGGTGTACAATGACACCCAGGTCTCGTTGCACCTCCCCTTTTCCTAATCGGCCACCATTCAGATAATAATCTGTTTTCCCGTTCTTGCCACCAAAGTGGATAACCTCACATTTATCCACATTAAATTGCATCTGCCATCAATTTGCCCACTCACCTAACCTATCCAAGTCACCCTGCATCCTCTTAGCATCCTCCTCACAGCTAACACTGCCGCCCAGCTTCATGTCATCCGCAAACTTGGAGATGCTGTATTTAATTCCCTCGCCTAAGTCATTAATATATATTGTAAACAACCGGGGTCCCAGCACTGAGCCTTGCGGTACCCCACTAGTCACTAAGGTGACGGAGGAAAGTGTAGAGGAGATATGTGAGGTAAGTTTCTTACAGAGAGTTGTGGGTGCATGGAACGTGCTGCAGGGCTGATGGTTGAGGCAGATACATTTGGGGCATTTAAGAAACTCTTAGATTGGCACATGGATGATAGAAATCTGGAGGTCCATGTGGAAGGAAAGGGTTAGGTTGATTTTAGAGTCGGTTGAAAGGTCATTATAACATCGTGGGCCGAAGCATTTGTACTCTGCTGTAACGTTCTATATCCTATGCTATATGTTTGTTGCGAAGACGTACTGGTTAGCAATACACACAATGTGGTGGGGGAGCTCAGCAGGTCGGGCAGTATCTATGGATGGGAATAAGTAGTCGATGTTTTGGGTGACTTTTCATCAGTACCAGTTAGGGTTGGTAGGTTGTGTGCATGCTATGTTGGCACTGGAGGCATGGTGACCCTACGGGCTGCTCCCAGTGCATTCTGGGCATTGTTGGTTATTGACGCAAAAGACGCATTTCACTGTATGCTTCGATGGTTCAATATATATGTGACAAATAAAGCCAATCTTTAATTTTTTTAAGATCATTTACATTATTAAATTAGAAGCAGAAATAGATCATACCTAAATCATTTAGGTATATTTAAAGTGGAAATAGATAAATATTTGAAAGTTTAAGGAATTAAAGTCAGGGCAGGCTCAAGGGGTATGGTGGATACTTCTGTTTTGTGTTGTACTATGACTGGAACATTCATCCAGTAACACCATGCACATAGTTGACACAAGTTGGTGTAAATCTTTAGCATTCAGGATGAAGTAACAATGTAGCTGAGGAATTATAATGTGAAGCCACAGCATTAAGAGCATATAATTCTGGTCTGTATCCCCAATTAGAAAAGAGAGTAAAGATCACAAACACAAGAAAATCTACAGATGCTGGAAATTAAAGCAACATAGTCAATGTTACAGGCTGAGACCCTTCATCAAGACTGGAAAGGAAGGGGAGAAGAGTGTAAAGATATTGTCCCTAGTTGGGAAAGAACCAAGGAAGGAAGATATTGCTGGGAACAAGCACCTCAGAAAAGCATTCATTAAAGAAGTGAAGGTTGTTAGATACAGTACATCATACAGATTTGGCCAATTGGTTGGTTGATCCATCCATTATGTGGCTGGCCATATCTTTAGTCAGAGAGTGGTGAATCTGTGGAATTTATTGCCACAGGAGGCTGTGAAAGCCAAGTGTTTATGTATTTTTAAGGCAGGCATTAATAGATTCTTAATTGGTCAGGGCATGTATGGAAATGGGGAGAAGACAGGAGATAGGGGCTGAGAGAAAAAAAAAGATCAGCCATGATCAAATGATGGAGCAGGCTCGATGTGCCTAATGGCCTAATTCTGCTCCTATATCTTATTGTCTTATGGTCTAATATCAAGCCCTATTAGATCTCACTTTCCATTGCTAAAACTATTCACCCTAGATTGCAAATGTAACTCACAATTTCTTTTCTACACTATTATAAAGCTCTTTAACCTCATCTTGCTATTGAAATTCATAAATGCAACAAAAGATCATGTTTAAACCATCAACAAAAGTCTAGTCTTGGGGAATTCTGCCACTTGAAAAGAAGAATTGTGTTGGGCCCTACTGGTGCTTGGTGTCAATGGAGGAGGTTCTCTTACTGGGTAAAAATGTCTGAAAAATAACACAAATTCTTTTGAACAAATGTTTTGTATGCTTGCCTTAGCAAAAATAATGCATGCAGCTTACACTAAATATACTGTAGGTCCAATGATCACATTCTCCATGACACCCAGCTGTCTGTTCTATTCCATGCCAGTGTTACCTCAAAGTTAACACTTGTATATGCGCACAAATTATGAGTGTTGAAGATGTTGTCTTCTTGATGCTAACAAAGCTGCACATTAAATTATTTTGAATTATTTTCAGAGGCATATCAAGTACACAGGACATGTAGCAATGCCAACAAAACAAACTGCAGAATTTTAAAGGAAGTAGGATAAAAACTTCCCCATGTCTTCCATCAGTTTACTGACATGTCTTAGTCCGGGAGAGATCCAGATGGTGTTGCTTCAGGTAAAAGTGATCACTTTTAAGTCCAATTCATTTTTGAATGCTTCACTGCACAAGTCATTTATTACATTCAGTCATAGTTTATTCATTTTTAAATTGTGTTGTTGCAGTTTTTCAATGTGTACTATTAATTTGAAATGCTAGTTCTACCGCTTGTCAATTGCTCTTATGTGACCACCAGTTTCATTCCTCATTTTTTTCATTGATAGACAGTTAAGTATCTCCTTAAACTCTCCTTTTATCTAATATGTGTCTTGCTGTGTTCAAGGACTCATTGGTGGATCTGAACCAATACACCACAACCGTCATGGATTTCATAAAAACAGCTGTAGATGGGTGTATCCCCACAGAATCATTCAGAGCCTTCCCCAACCAGAAAACCCTGAATGGAGCATGAGATCCGCAATTTGATGAGGGTCAGATCAGTGGCATTAAGGTCTGGCAACCAAGTAAGATACAAGAGGTCCAGGTACAATCTTCAGAAAACCATCTCACATGTGAAGTGGCCATTCTCAACCACAAATGAATGACTAAAGAATGTTTGACAGCTGTGACAGGGCTTCGATGCTATCACTTCCTACAAAGTGAAACCAAGTGACACAGGTGTCATGGAACGTGGTAAGTTGCCTCAGTGACTGTCGTCCAGTAGCACTTACATCGACTGTGATGAATCACTTTGTGAGTTTGGTGATGAAACAAATCAACTCCTGCCTGAGAAGTTACTTAGATCTGCTCCAATTTACCTACTGGCACAACAGGTCCGCAGCAGACACCTGAACCCAGCTGGAAGCCAATAAGAGTTTATGCGTCTAGTCAATGGACTTCAAGACCTTGGCCTCGATACCCCCTTGTGCAATTGGATCCTCCATTTCCTCACTTGCAGACCACAGACAGTTCGGATTGACAATTACATCTCTTCCTCAATCTTCATCAACACAGGTGCACCACAAAGCTGCGCATTTAGCCCCCTGCTCTACTCGCTTTATACTTATGACAACGATGCTAAGCACAGTTCCAATGCCATATTTAAGTTTGCTGATGACACTACTGTCATAAGCCAAACCAAAAATGGTGACAAATTAGCAATATAAGAGCGAGACTGAAAATCTGGCTGAATGGTGGCACGGAAACAAGCAGTCACTCAATGTCAGCAAGACCAAGGAGCTGATTATTGACTTCAGGATGAGGCAAATGGAGGTCAATGAGCTACTCCTCATCAGGGAATCAGAGATGGAGAGGGTCAGCAACGTTAAATTCCTCAGTGTTATCATTTCAGAGGATTTAGCACATTAAGTGCCTTTACTTCCTTAGAAGTTTGCAAAGACTTGGCATGACATCTGAAACTTTAACAAACTTGTATAGATGTGTGGTGTGGTGGAGAGTATATTGACTGGTTGCATCACAGCCTGGTATGGAAATACCAATGCTCTTAAATGAAAAATCCTACAAGAATTAGTCGTTATGGCATTTGCATTTTTTGCTGCAGGTACACAAGTAGCTGTCATCCCAGTAAAATTAATTTCTTTCTGGTAGCTGTCCGAACCTCTCACAGTAATATTGCTCATTGTCGTAACGTTTACCATTCTGTCTGAATACTAGAAACATTGCTTTATGAAATTTAGATCCCAAGGGCTTTATTTCACATTGACTTTACACATATTCCCCTGTCATCAGCGCAATTTATCTTTGCACATCATTTCCCCTCATGTTTCCTAGTTCCTAAATCATGGTTCTGTAGCCACCTCTGGGAAGCTCTATAATGAGTTATTTATTTAGCTTTCACTACAGATATTTCTTTTTGGAGAAGCACTTGTCAAGATGATCCCTCTGATCAGACTCAATTTTTAGTCATCATTCCTCATCTACTTGTTTCAAGATATTTTAAATTTATGGCTTTTTCTATTAGAGCAAGAAGCAGAGCAGAAAATTTCTTCAGCTTGTTCCATTTATCAGTGAGGATGTGGCTAATCTTCCACCTTGTCCATTTTCTCACCCAGTCGATGTATACTCGAATCATCATCATCATCATTATATGCCATGTCATATGACATCATCATCATGAGCCGTGTCGTATGATGTGGGCAATCGTGGTCTCGTCACCATGATTGTTCTTGGCAAACTTTTCTACAGAGGTGGTTTGCCATTATTTTCTTCTGGGCAGTCTCTTTACAATGGGTGACCCCAGCCATTATCAATACTCTTCAGACGCTGTCTGCCTGTCATCAGTGGTTGCATACCCAGGACTTGTGCTATGCACCGGCTGCTCATATGACCATACACTACCTGGTCCCATGGCTTCATGTGACCCTGATCGGTTGGGGGGGCACTAAGTAGGTGCTATACTTTGTCCAAGGGTGACCTACAGGCTAGTGGAGGGAAGGAGCACCTTAAACCTCTTATAGTTGAGACATATCTTTACCCCGCCAACCACTTTAATACCCCAACAAAAATTAATTAATTTCAACTACTGAAATTGAGCACTCACAGCCCTCATGAACTGAGATTTCCCACAGAACTTACTGCAATCATCACAGTATCAGGTCATTTCCTGAGATCCCATTGCTGGACTCTCCAGATGGACAAAACAGCTATCAATCTTTTCATTCCACTTTTAATGTTAAATATCTGAATGAGATCATTTTACTCATTTTATTGTTCATTTATTGCTGCTCATTTATTCACTCCAGGCAGATGGGGCTCATCAGCCATGGTTGCCAGCTTATCTAGGAGAAGGAAAACTCTGATCTCAGACCTCTGTTGCCTTGTAGCTATACCCACTCATGGGGAAGGCTTTGGTAGTGAACCCCAAGGGAAAAATCAGAAGCTGGAGGCCCTAAGGCAGTCTTACAATGAGTTCAATGCTGACTGGCAACTTCTACAATGTCGCCTGTGCCCAACTGTATCAGTTCCTTCGGATTCATCAGCTCATGGAGAGTGGAAAAGGTGTGTTACTCTCCATCTCATACTACCCTGGCTTGATTACTAGCTTGTCTATCGATAGCGATGTAGACTGCTAGGACATAACGTCCACAGTCTACACCAACCAATGGAGGGGCCTTTTGCTTCTTTTTTAACAAGTTCACAATAAACTATCAGGAGTCTGCAGTTCAATAAGTTATTGTGGCTGACCTCCTCAGCACCATTTTCCTGCATTGACTCCATACCCTTTGATTTCCTTCTTTATCTAAAAATATATTAAGCTCTATCTCGATGTTGCTCAGTGACCTAAGCAGCACAGCTCTCTTGGGTAAATAATTCCAAAAATCCACCATTTCTTGGGGAGGAAATTTCATCTCATTTCCATTTGACTAGCTGTCCTTTTAGTTTGATATTGTGATCCCTGGTTCTGGACATCCCAGCCAACTCCTTATCTACCCTATCAACTCCTATATTTCACATATAGAAATGTCACTTCGGTAAGTTTGTGAGAAGGCTTTGTGGAATCAGTGGAGAAAAATGGGAAAACAATATCACCCCAGCAGATCTTCCAGTGCACTTCATGCTGTGTTACAGAGCTAAACATAATCTTTTTCACCCAGAGGCTAAAAGACAGCAGAAAGCAGGACTAGTTTTAAACTCATACAGTTTGCACTTGGTTTTATACTTCTATTAAGTCATTTTCTGTGATAAAGAGGCTTTCTCCATATTTATTTATTTATTTACTGACATACAGCCCTTCAAGCTGCACCAATCAGCAACCCCCAATTTAACTCTAGCCTAATCACGGGACAACTTACAGTGTCCCTTTAACCTACTAACCGGTACGTCTTTGAACTGTGGGAGGAAACCGGAGAATCTGGAGAAAACCCAAGCATTCCACGAGGAGGATGTACAGATGCCCTACAGATGATGTTGGAATTGAACTACAAACTCCAAAGCCAGCCCCCCGCGCCCCCCCCCCCCCACCGAGCTGCAATAGTATTGTGCTCACCACAGTACTACCACGGTGCCCATATTTCCAGTTTGGTAAAATGCTAAACCCAGTGGTGAAAGAAATTCCAATTTCATCACACTTAACGCATGGAGGAAATGTTATAAAGATAAATATTATAAATGTTAATTATAATCTGAACCTAGCTACAACAAATTCTAGGGGAAACTCCATTTTGCATGAAACTGGTGTTCTATTAGATTTCAAAATGTTAATCAAGAACACTGAATTTAAACATTGAAACAATGTTGAGCAGTAGGATACCTAACTTCAGTGAATTCAACAATTAGCCCCATGACTCTAATAACCTTACAGTGAAGTAGTTACATGAATTGTTTAATTACCTATTTGGAAGATTATTCAGCATATTTGAAGGCAATGGTCACTGTAGGAAGTGCTGTATCTGCATCTGAACAGCTTAATCAAAGTAAACCTGCAAGCAAAGTTTATTTTCACACGACTTAACTGTGTCTTATTGATGTTCACAGTTTTCGGATCTGAAATGTATCAGCATTGTGTAACATCGGATATATGGGTCACCTTCACCACTGCAAGCAATGTACAATTTATGGTAATGTAACAGTTTGCATGCACCGTCAGAGATGCAGAGTATTTACTGATGGAATTTACATGAGATAGTGTTTGTGAAGCAAATCTAGCTGATCCCCATCTGTCTGTGAGTTTTATAGATGACTGTTGTTTACCCAGAACCACTTTGATAAAACAATCAAATGTCTGCCAGCTTTCACTCTGGAGAGAAATTAGTTAAATGTTGTGAAACTATGTCAATTTGTGGCCCACAATGTTCCAAATGCAAGCTATTTGCATAAATATATAAAGACCAACACATCGTGGAGTGCAAATTACGGCAACACGCATGAACAATGAGGTTTTCAAAGAATATTCTTTTATTAAAAAGAATAATAACCTGCTTTTCTATTGCACGTTCCAATATAACCTGATGATCTCAGTCCAAGAGTTTTCTGAAAAAACAAGTGAACTAAGTAGGTACAGCTTAGAAATTCTTTTGTTTGCTTACTCTGGTGTGAAAATAAGTGCTACATATTGTGTATATTTGTTTTGTTTATAAATGCAAAAGCATTTACTGAAAAGGCATTAGGAAATTAAAACCAACTTCCAACCAAGCTGCTGTGTGATATATTTTATTGAATTGCATTCTGCTGAATAGTCTATGCACAAGAACATAAAACGGTGACTGGCCCTTCAGCCCACAATGTTGTGCCAAAACCAATTAAATCAGTAATCAAAAGGCCAACTAAGCTAATCCTTTTTGCCTACACAATGTCCATATCCTTCCAGTTCCCTCACATTCCTGTGCCTATCTAAATGTCTCTTAAAAATCACAAATGCACCTGTCTCTGCCATCATCCCAGGCAGTGCATTCTGGGCATCCACCACTCTATGAAAAAAACTTGCCCCTCACATCTCCTTTGAAATTACCCCCTCTCGTCTTAAAAACATTCTGGTATTAGTCTTCTCAACACTGGGAAAGTGATACCGTCTGCTACTCTCTCTATGCTTCTCATAATCGTATTAACCTCTATCTGATCTCCCCAAAGTTTACAAATTTTGTAAAGGTCAATCTTGATTCAATCAAAATGGCTTTGAATTGTCTTATTACAATTTCTGGCTGAAAACTAATGATATACATCAGGACCAATTACCCCCCCACCCCCCGAGAGATTTGCCCAATTAAATATTTACTAGCCATCAAGGTTACAGTTCTTACTCTCAAGTTAAATGAAATTTTAACTGGATTTCGGATTTTATTAAAAGCAGGGAAAAAATCTGCTTAGGAACGTATTTTGGACGTTTATACTCAATATTTCAGGCAGTTGAAACAATAGATATTATTGGGACATCAAGAGTAGCAGGGTTCATATTAAACAGCATTTGATATTGACACATCTTCCCAGTGATAACTCAAATTCGGCTAAAAAGCTAATCCTCTCCAAAAACAGTGAATTGATGTTCCACTTGCAGCTCTGAATGACGAAGACATAAACTGAAAAAATATAGGAAACTTTTTAAGTGTAAAAACAAATCAGCCACAGATTAGCTATAATGTGAGGAATATAGAGATAAATTTCAAAACTTTAGTACAGATTCATTAACTTGATTTGCACTCAAGATCCTATTTCATTGAAATTGTTCTGAAATAGCTTTCTTGACCAGTTCGCTCTTAACCTTTGAATGTCCAATTGCCATTGCAACATTAACTGCCTCCCTTACCCACTTGAACTCCACTCCATTCGAATACACTGCCCACCATTCATTCTTCCTCAATCCAAGACTATTCCTCAAAGCTGCAGACAAGGGTGGTCCGGTTGTAGTCTGGTGGATCAACACTACCTAACTGCCAGACGACAGCTCTCAGATGCCTCTTCATATCAACCCTAGACTATGACCATGCCGATGAGCACCAAGACACATGTCCTACACCATAACAGATGTCACCACATTAGGAAATCACAGCCTTCTAGTAGTCCAACTTCATACTGCCTACTTCCTTCTCTTACCCAAGATCCACAAAGAAGATTGAATTGAATTGAATTGAATTGACTTTATTACTTACACCCTTTATATGCATGAGGAGTAAAAATCTTCACATTACATCCCCGTCTAAATGTGCAATGTGTAATTTATAGTAATTTATAATAAATATTATGTACAACAGGATCGTCAATATAACATAAAAATACAGTTGCTTCAGCTTGAATTAAGCAGTTTGATGCCCTGGTGGAAGAAGCTGTCCCAGAACCTTTTATCATGGCTTTTATACCGTGGTACTATTTCCCGGATGGTTGCAGCTGGAACAGTTTGTGGTTGGGGTGCCTCAGGTCCCCAATGATCCTTCGGGCCCTTTTTACACATCTGCCTTTGTAAATGTCCTGAATAGCGGGATGTTCACATCTACAGATGCACTGGGCTGTCCGCACCACTCTCTGCAGAGTCCTGCGATTGAGGAAAGTACAGTTCCCATACCAGGCAGTGATGCAGCCAGTCAGAAAGCTCTCAATTGTGCCCCTATAGAAAGCTCTTAGGATTTGGGGGCCCATACCAAACTTCTTCAACCGTATGAGGTGAAAGAGGCGCTGTTGTGCCTTTTTCACCACACAGCCGGTATGTACAGACCACGTGAGATCCTCGGTGATGTTTATGCCAAGGAACTTAAAGCTGTTCACCCTCTCGACCCCAGATCCGTTGTTGTCAATAGGGGCAAGCCTGTCTCCATTCTTCCTGTAGTCCACAACCAACTCCTTTGTTTTCGCGACATTGAGGGAGAGGTTGTATACTTGATACCACTGTGTCAGGGTGATGACTTCTTCTCTGTAGGCTGCCTACAGGGTAGGTTGCCCTCGTTGGTCCATTATTTCAGCCTGCTCATGCTCCACTGAACTTATTTCTCCATGCTTCGTCTTCACACTGTCTCCCCTTGTCTAGTGGAACACACAGAATAACAATTCGCTATCGGACTGATGGACACTTCTTTGATCTGCAACGCCTCAAGGCCAAGACCAAGGTGCTGGAAGCAATAGTACGAGACTTCCACTTTGCAGATGACTGCGCTCTTGCAGCGCACAGTGAAAGGGACCGGGAGGAGCTCGCTGACTGCCTCGCCATGGCTGCAAGAAAATTCGGCCTAACCTCAGCCTGCAGAAGGCAGAAGTTCTTCTTCAGCCCACGCTCCATATCAAACCTACGGAACCATGAATCGAGATTGAAGGCACACAGCTCAACAATGTTGGCGCCTCCACCTACCTGGGAAGCTGCCTCACCTCCTCCTGCAGTCCAGATTGAGAGGTCTCAAACAGAGTTGCAAAAGCTGGGGCATCCTTTGGCAGGCTATGGACATGCGTGTGGGGAGAATGTGGCATCCGGCTGAAAACCAAGGTGGCAGTCTACGGAGCAGTCGTCCTGACTTCTCTGCTGTATGGCTGTGAAACATGGACCCCATACCGCAGGCACATCAAGATGCTTGACCAGTTCCACATTCAATGCCTTTGCAAGATCATGGGCATCTCGTGGCAAGACAGAGCCCCACCATAGACGCGCTATAAAGGGCTGAGAGTTCTGGCACAGAGACACTGATCATGAAGGCTCAACTTCGATGGTTTGGACATGAGGTCCGGATGGAAGACAACCACCTTCCAAAGGTGGCATTCTTTTCTGAGCTGGCACATGGCACCAGAAAGCAGGGAGGCCCCACAAAGTGCTATGAAGACTGTGTGGAAGTGTCCTTGAAGGCATGCAGTATCCCTGTGACTGGTTGGGAGGCCTTGGCCAAAGACTGCAAACCCTGGTTCCTAGCAGTCTAAAACGGCACCAGCACATTTGAAGAGCCACGGCTGAAGGATCCCGATCAAAAGCACCAGGACCACAAGGAGAGACAACCTGACCCCTCAATGGCCGTAATGTGCCTGACTTGTGGGCGCATCTGCGCTTCCCAGTTTGGGCTTCGCTCTCATCAGAGGCGTCACTGACATCAACATCGTTCCCAACGGACTTCCAGAAAGAAGAACAACTCTGACCAAGCGGAAGCTACTGACACAGTGAAGGAAGCCCTGAATACCGCCAGCAGAGATGGAGGAACTTCACGGCTGCATTAAATGCCAGTGGCATAACAGGAAGAAAACAAGAACATGGTTGTATGGAACGTAAGGCACCTGTACCTGCTGCCCAATGGTAGTAGTTAGAAGAGTGCATAGACTGGATGATTAATTGAGGCAAACCCCCTCACCAGAGGTGCTACCCCTCCTTGGACATCCCATACACCCATTGACATCCCAATGATATGTCAAATTAACACAGCACAAAATGTACAGACCTTCTTGAGAGCAGTAAAGATTTACATGAGACAAAGAGATTTATTTTCCAAAACATTTATGAATAAATAGTTTTAGAGAAAATGAATGCAGAATTTATAATATTACATGTACTGTATTCTCCATAACTCAGATTTATGTGATTAAACATTAAACACCAGCAATTTTTATTTCTGTCAGACTTTTCACTTAGTGAAGTATCCCAAGGCATAACTCAGGCTTGTTGTTGAAGAAAATCTTCACATCAAGCCACATAGTAATTCCATGTGAGTACAGGCTTAGCCTGGTTTAAAGGCTGGTCCTGAGGAGAAAAGGAAAGTAGAGAGACACAGGTTCAGCGAAAGAATCCTGAACCAGGGCTACAAAGGGTGGAGTAATTAAATCTGAACATGTTGAAGAAGCCAGAATTGGTTTAAAAAAAAAAGAGATTTTTGGAGACCTGAGGAAATTGAGGTGGTCACAGGAATAGAGAAGTGGAGGCGATATGAACCAGGAAGCAAAGATGAGAAATTTAAAGCAAAAGCTGTGTTTAATCTTGAGCCTGTGTAGGCCAGTGAGTACAGCAACTATGGCGAATGGTGTTTGATGAGGGTGTCAGCTATGAATTTAAATCCCTCTCCAGGAACATGTGTACAAAACCTCCAGTGCAGTTGAAGGGGTGGAGGTGTCATGTTTTGAATGAGACATTAAGCCAAGCCTGTGCCCACTCTCTGAGACGGATATAACGCATTCACATTATACTGACTAATCTATATTCCTCACTTATCATCACTAAAACTTATGTGGAAATTGGCAGTTTCATTCCTTATATTGCAATGAGGCTACATATTAAAAATAATGAATTTACTGTAAAGCATTTTAGTGTGTCCTGAAGGAGAAAGAAAAAACGTACAAGCATACAAATTAGAAGGAGTAGGTCTCTCATCTCCTCAAGCCTGCTGCACTATTTAAATCCATCATAACAAATTCAATTGTAACCTCAAAAATTCCTGCCTATCTTCAGTAATCTTTCAGTCCTTGCTCATATCAAGTCCTTCCCTTACTTCATGAAAAAAATCAAAGTATCTGCTTTCACAAAGAAGTCCCGATGAAAGGTCTCAGTCCAAAATGTCAACTGTTTATTCATTTCCATAGATGCTGCCTAGCCTGCTGAGTTCCTCCAGCGTTTTGTGTGTGTTATTAAGTATCTGCTTTCACTGATTTTGGAGAAAATAGTTCCAAAGACTCCCAACTCTCCAAGGGAAAGAAATGCCATTGTATTTTTGTTTTAAATTAGCGGGAGACCAATTGATTTGAAGAGAGAGAGTGCTTCGCACAGATCGGAGAGAAAAGTTTAAAAAAGGAGCGTTTTGCGGGGCTCGGCCCGTTAGAATAGTGGGTATGACTGCGAGGCCATTTTTCTGTTCTGGGTGTCAGATGTGAGGTGTCCGGGAGACTTTCAGCCTCCCTGTTGGCCACATCTGCACCAGGTGCATCGAGCTACAGCTCCTCAGAGACCGAGTTGGGGAACTGGAGCTGCATTTCAATGACCTTCAGCTTGTTAGAGAGAGTGAGGAAGTGATAGACAGGAGCTACAGGCAGGTAGTCACCCCAGGGCCACAGGAGACAGACAAGTGGGTGATAAGGAGAGGGAAGGGACGGTGTCACGGAGTGGAGAGCGCCCCTGTGGCTGTCCCCCTTAACAATAAGTACTCTATTTTGAGTACTGTTGGGGGGGACAACCTACCTGGAGGAAGCAACAGTGGCCGTGTCTCTGGCACTGAGTCTGGCCCTGTGGCTGAGGAGGGTAGAGAGCAGCAGCGGAGGACAGCGGTAATAGGGGACTCTATAGTAAGGGGGAAAGATAGGTGATTCTGTGGACGCAAAAAAGAAACAAGAATGGTAGTTTGCCTCCCATTTGTGCCAAGGTTATTGATAGATATGTGAAAAGAAAAAGATTGGTTAAGACAAATGTAGGTCCCTTACAGTCAGAAACAGGTGAATTGATCATGGGGAACAAGGAGATGGCAGGCCAATTGAATAACTACTTTGGTTCTGTCTTCACTAAGGAGGACGTAAATAATCTTACAGAAATAGTAGGGGACCGAGGGTCTAGTGAGATGGGGGAACTGAGGGAAATACATGTTAGTAGGGAAGTGGGGTTGAGTAAATTGAAGGGATTAAAGGCAGATAAATCCCTAGGGCCAGATGGTCTGCATCCCAGAGTGCTTAAGAAAGTAGCCCAAGAAATAGTAGATGCATTAGTGATAATTTTTCAAAACTCTTTATTCTGGATTAGTCCCTGAGGATTGGAGGGTGGCTAATGTAACCACCCTTTTTAAAAAAGGAGGGAGAGAGAAACCGGGGAATTATAGACCGGTAAGCCTGACATCGGGTGGTGGGGAAAATGCTGGAGTCAGTTATCAAAGATGTGATAACAGCACATTTGGAAAGCGGTGAAATGATCGGACAAAGTCAGCATGGATTTGTGAAAGGAAAATCATGTCTGACGAATCTCAGAATTTTTTGAGGATGTAACTAGTAGAGTGGGTAGGGGAGAACCAGTGGATGTGGTATATTTGGATTTTCAAAAGGCTTTTGACAAGGTCCCACACAGGAGATTAGTGTGCAAACTTAAAGCACACGGTATTGGGGGTATGGTATTGATGTGGATAGAGAATTGGTTGGCAGACAGGAAGCAAAGAGTGGGAATAAACGGGAGCTTTTCAGAATGGCAGGCAGTGACTAGTGGGGTACCGCAAGGCTCAGTGCTGGGACCCCAGTTGTTTACAATATATATTAATGACTTAGGCAAGGGAATTAAATGCAGCATCTCCAAGTTTGCGGATGACACGAAGCTGGGCGGCAGTGTTAGCTGTGAGGAGGATGCTAAGAGGATGCAGGGTGACTTGGATAGGTTAGGTGAGTGGGCAAATTCATGGCAGATGCAATTTAATGTGGACAAATGTGAGGTTATCCACTTTGGTGGCAAAAACAGGAAAACAGATTATTATCTGAATGGTGGCTGATTAGGAAAAGGGGAGGTGCAACGAGACCTAGGTGTCATTGTACACCAGTCATTGAAAGTGGGCATGCAGGTACAGCAGGTGGTGAAAAAGGCGAATGGTATGCTGGCATTCATAGCAAGAGGATTCAAGTACAGGAGCAGGGAGGTACTACTGCAGTTGTATATGGCCGCGGTGAGACCACACCTGGAGTATTTTGTGCAGTTTTGGTCCCCTAATCTGAGGGAGACATTCTTGTCATAGAGGGAGTACAAAGAAGGTTCACCAGATTGATTCCTAGGATGGCAGGACTTTCATATGATGAAAGACTGGATCAACTAGGCTTATACTCTCTGGAATTTAGAAGATTGAGGGGGGATCTGATTGAAACGTATAAAATTCTAAAGGGATTGGACAGGCTAGATGCAGGAAGATTTTTCCCGATGTTGGGGAAGTCCAGAACGAGGGGTCACAGTTTGAGGATAAAGGGGAAGCCTGTTAGGACCGAGATGAGGAAAAACTCCTTCACACAGAGAGTGGTGAATCTGTGGAATTTCCTGCCGCAGGAAACAGTTGAGGCCAGTTCATTGGCTATATTTAAGAGGGAGTTAGATAAGACCCTTGTGGTTAAAGGGATCAGGGGGTATGGAGGGAAGGCTGGTACAGGGTTCTGAGTTGGATGATCAGCCATGATCATACTGAATGGCGGTGCAGGCTCAGGGCTGAATGGCCTACTCCTGCACCTATTTTCTATGTTTCTGAGCACAACCACAATATCCTGAATTGGGAGGGTAATCAGCCAGAGGTCGTGGTACATATTGGCATCAACGACATAGATAGAAAAAAGGTGGAGGTCCTGAAAGCAGAATAGGAAGAAAGCTAAAAAGCAGAACCTCAAGGGATTGCTGCCTATGCCATGCGATAGTGAGTATAGGAATAGAGTGAGGTGGAAGGATAAATGCGTGGCTGAAGGATTGGAGCAGGGGACAGGGATTCAGATTTTTGGATCATGGGACCTCTTCTGGGGCAGGTGTGACAGGTTGCACTTGAATCTGAGGGGGACCAATATCCTGGTAGGGAGGTTTGATAATGCTATTGGGGAGGGTTTAAACTAGATTTGCAGGGGGTTAGGAACCAAAGTGAAGAGGCAGAGGATGGGGAGTTTGGAGCACAATTAGTGACAGTTTGTAGAGACTTTGTGAAGAGGGATAGGCAGATGTTAGAGCAAAGATGCACTCAGCCTGTTGGATTGAGATGTGTCTATTTTAATACAAGGGGTGTCATAAACAAGGCATGGATCAATATGTGCAACTGTGATGTTGTGGCCTTTAGAGACTTGGATGTCTCAGGGGCAGGCATGGCTGCTGAGTGTGCCGGGCTTTAGATGTTTCAAAAAGAGCAGAGGGGGAGACAAAAGAGGTGGGGGAATGGTACTGCTAATTAGGGATAGTGTCACGGCTGCAGAAAAGGAGGAAGTCATGGAGAGATTGTCTACTGAGTCAGTGAAGGTGAAAGTCATAAACAGGAAAGGGGCAATAACTCTACTGGGTGTTTTTTATAGACCCCCCACTAGTAACAGGGATGTCGAGGAGCATACAAGGTGGCAGATTCTGGTATGGTGAAATAATAATAGTGTTGTTGTGATGGGAGATTTTAACTTTCCTAATATTGATTGGCATCTCCTTAGCGCAAGTGGTTTAGATGAGATGGAGTTTGTTAGATGTGTTCAGGAAGGTTTCCTGACACAATATGTAGATAAGCAAACTAGAGGAGAGGCTGTACTTGATCTACTATTGGGAAATGAACCTGGTCAGGTGTCAGATCTCTCTATAGGAAGCATATCTCCTTCACCGTAGTACTGGAGAGAGATAGGAGCAGGCAATCTGGGAAAACATTTAATTGGGGTGGGGGAAATATGACGCTATTAGACAGGAACTTGGGAGCATAAATTGGGAGCAGATATTCTTAGGGAAATGCATGGCAGAAATGTAGCAAATGATCAGGGATCATTTGCATGGAGATCTGCGTAGGTATGTTCCATTGAGGCAGGGAAAGGATGGTAGAGTTAAAGAACTATGGTGTACAAAGTATGTAGAAAATCTAGTTAAGAAGAAAAGAAAAGCTTACAAAAGGTTCAACAAACTGGGTACTGTTCTAGAACTGTTCTAGCTCTAGAAAATTACGAGGTTGCTAGGAAGGAGCTAAGAATGGAATTAGGAGAGCAGGAAGGGGCCATGAGAAGGCCTTGGTGGGCAGGATTAAGGAAAAACCCAAGGCATTCTAAAAAGTATGTGAAGAGCGAGAGGATGAGCCGTGTGAGAATAGGACCAATCAGGTGTGATAGTGGAAACGTGTGCATGGAGTCGGAGGAGGTAGCGGAGGTACTTAATGAATACTTTGCTTCAGTATTCACAAGGGAAAAAGACCTTGGCAATTGTGGGGATGACTTACAGTGAACTGAAATGCTTGAGCATAACGACATTAAGAAAGAGGATGTGCTGGAGCTCCAGAAAAGCATTAAGTTAGATAGGTCATCAGGACCAATATGCCCCAGGCTACTGTGGGAAGTGAGGGAGGAGATTGCTAAGTCTCTTGCAATAATATTTGTGTCATTAACAGGGACGGAGAAGTACTGGAGGATTGGAGGGTTGCAAATGTTGTTCCCTTGTTCAAGAAAGGGAGTAAAAATAACCCAGGAAGTTATAGACCAGTGACTCTGACTTCAGTGGTGTGCAAGTTGTTGGAGAAGATCCTGAGAAGCAGGATTTATAAGTATTTGGAGAGACATAATCTGATTAGGGATAGTCAGCACAGCTTTGTCAAGGGCAGGTCGTACCTTTCGAGACTGATTGAATTCTTTGATGATGTAACAAAACACATTGACGAAGGTAGAGCAGTGGATGTAGCGTATATGGATTTCAGTAAGACATTTGAGAAGGTTCCCCATGCGTGGCTCCTTCAGAAAGTAAGGGGGCATGGGATCCAAGGAGATCTTGCTTTGTGGATCCAGAATTGGCATGCCCACAGGAGGCAAAGGGTGGTTGTAGACGGTTGGTATTCTGCATGGAGGTGGTGACCAGCGGTGTTCCACAGGGATCTGTTCTCCTCTTTGTGACTTTTATAAATGACCTGCATGAAGAAATAGAAGGGTGGGTTAGTAAGTTTGCTGATGACACAAAGGTTGGGGGTGTTGTGGATTAGTCTGGAGGTTTGTCAGAGGTTATACTGGGAAATCAATAGGATACAGAACTGGGCTGAGAAGTGGCAGATGGACTTCAGCCTAGATAGGTGTGAAGTGATTAATTTTGGTAGGTCAAATCTGAAGACAGAATATAATATAACTGGTAAGATACTTGGCAGTATGGAGGATCAGAGAGATCTTGGGGTCTGTGTTGATAGGACATCAAAGCTACTGAGCAGGTTGAAAGTGTTGTTAAGAAGGAGTATGGGGTGTTAGCATTCATCAGCTGTGGGACTGAGTTCAAGAGCCGTGAGGTGAGACCCCACTTGGAGTACTGTGTTCAGTTCGGTCACCTCACTGCAGGAAGGATGTGGATACTATAGAGAGGGGGCAGAGGAGATCTACAAGGATGTTCCCTGGATTGGAGGGCGTACCTTATGAGAATAGGTTGAGTGAACTTGGCTTTTTCTCCTTGGAGCGACAGAGGATGAGAGGTGACCTGATAGAGGTGTATAAGATAGTGAGAGGCATTGATCGTGTGGCTAGCCAGAGGCTTTTTCCCAGGGCTGAAATAGCTAACATGAGGGGACATAGTTTTCAGGTGCTTGGAAATAGGTACAAAGGGGATGTCAGAGGTAAGTTTTACACACAGAGAGTGGTGGGTGCATGGAATGCACTGCTGGTAGTGGTGGTGGAAGTGGAGCCTCTTAGATAGGTACATGGAGCTTCATAAAATAGAGGGTTATGCGCTAGGGAAATTCTAGGCAGTTTCTAGAGTAGGTTACATGGTCAGCACAACATTGTGGACTGCAGGGCCTGTAATGTGTTGTGAATTTCTATGTTCTATGTTCTAAATTACAAGCCCTTGATTATTAAAAAATGCCGTGCTAATTCTAGACTCTCCTGCAAGAGGAGATTTCCTCTCCATGCTCACCATGTCAATACCCCTCAGGATCTATTATGTTTCAAATTGCTTTCACTTTTCTAAACTTCTGTAGTTACAAGCTTACTCTGTGTGGTAAACCATATATATAAGTTGTAACTGGGTTACCTGTCTGGACATGCCCCTCTGCTGACTGCCCCTGTGGCTCCTCCGACAGACCCCTGAATAAAGGCGATTGTGCCACTGCTCCTCCTCTCAGTCCAGGGCAGATACTAAGCAGGGACGAGACCCATTTTACTTTTAATAATTACTCTACTGTTAATATTTACTTTACTTCCAGTCTTCTGGAGTAATCGATAGTGAATCAGTCTGTCCACTCTTTCCTTATTTTTGTCTGGCAAAATGGGCAATTTCACATTTTGCCACATTCCATTCTGTTTGCCATATCTTTTCCTACTTCCTAACCTACATACCTCCTTATGTCATTTTCATAAGTTACTTTCCTCCCAAATTTCTGTATCAACAAATTTAGCAATTATTCCTTAGTTGTCTTTGTTCAGTTATTTATATAAATGATAATAATTTGAGGTTCCAACACTGTTCACTCAGTGTAATTTACCAATCAGAAATACACCCAATTTTCCCCAGTCTATTTCCCCACTAGCTAATCAATTTTCTATGATATCTCTTATACAATGAGCTTTTATTTTTACAGTAACCTTAGGAGCTACATTTTTGAAATTTTAATATTGTACACCCACTGGTTCCACAATTAAACTCATTAAATAGTTGTTTGTCCATTCTTTCTGTGCCAAATTATATAACATGGGCAGAAGTAGCTTGCCATTGCCTTCTTTTGGACAGTGTCTTTACAATACAGGTGACCCCAGCCATTATCAATACTCTTTAGAGATTGTCTACCTGGCATCAGTGGTTGCATAACCAGGACTTGTGATCTGCACCAGCTGCTCATACGACCGTCCACCACCTGCTCCCATGGCTTCGCGTGACCCTGATCGCAGGCTAAGCAGGTGCTACACCTTGCTCAAGGGTGACCTGCAGGCTAGCGGAGGGAAGGAGCACCTTACACCTCCTTTGGTAGAGACGTATCTCCACCCGACTACTCAATGGTACATACTACTTCTTCAAATATATATTAATTGAATATGATTTCCAGTTCCCAAAATTATGTTGATTTTACCTGATTACTATGACTGTTTCTAAGTGCTCTAGAAAAATGTCTTTTTTATATATTATATTCTTTATGAGAGTTGTTAAGTTAGCTGGACTTTAGATTCCAGTTATAAAAACAGAAACTCCGGAATAATTCAACCATCTCAAGCAGCATTTGTGGAAAGAAAGACCGGTCAATGTTCCAGTTCTGAGGGACCCTTCCTCAGCTTAGCAGAAGTTGGAAAACTCAGTGTCCATTCAAGAAGGTTGCAAACTGCCTAGGAAGAAGTTAAGATGTTCTTCAGGCAGGCCTCATTATGACAGTGGAGGAGGCTGCAGTTAGACAGGGTGGAATAGGAGAGGAATTGAGAATTAATTCCATGCAACTAGAAGTTCAGAATCAGCCCCGGGAACTGCAAAATGGTTAACCAATCTATGATTGACTTCTCCTTTGTAAAGGAGGCCTCCTGGTGAGCACCAAAAGCAGTCGACTAGTTTGCATGGAGTGCATGTGAATCACTGCTTTACCTTGAATGATTGATTGAGATCCTGGATGGTAGGAAGGGAAGAAGTGAATGGACAGGTGCGTATCTCCTCAGTTTGCTTGGGATGGTGCCACAGGATAGGGAAAGGTGGTTGCAGATGGATAGGTGGATTAAGGTGTCACCAAGTGAGAGGACGGGAAAGAAAGAGGAAGATGAGACTGGTGTTCTGGATGGACCAGTAGAATAATAATCCATTTATATTTCTTTCAATCAATTCTACCAAAATATTATTTATCTAATTGACTGCTTCTTTTAAGAACATAGGGCATAATCCATCAGGACCTGATGTTAGCCCACAGCTCCAAAACTTTTCTTGGTGATCGTAATTTTCCAGAATTCCTTTCTTCTGATTCCCAATTCAGAACAATTTTCTTTACATATAGATATGTAGATTTACAGTCTATCAAGTAAATGAGACCATCCAGATAAAAATAATCATTTGTGGAGGCTAATATGAGGCAGGTGAACATGTCAGCTGAAGATAAAACGTGTAGAGTTAGTTAATGCCAAAGAGATAAAAATAACTAATTTTAATGATGGAGTAGAACTTAACTTCCCTTATTAACACATATAAAGTTCCAGAGGTTACAGATAGTACATATAACTTAATTTCGTGAAAAACAAGAGGCAGTATCCATATAATAGATATTAAAGGGGAATTGAATATAGTTCTTAATTGCCTGTTCATTATTCTAGAATTAGTTGTGAAAAAGTTCACCTTCTAAATTCTACATACACAATCTTCACTTGCTATACAATGTGTTCTCCATACCTAATTGATAATGAATACCCTTCTGAAATGTACATAATCCTGGCAACTAGTTGCTGTCTTATTTCTGTTGAAAATTTAGTTCTACCATTGAATATTACACTAAAACTCGATTATCAGCTATTGCAGTGATTCATAGGAAACTGCCTTCAAATTAGTCATAGTCATAGTCATACTTTATTGATCCCGGGGGAAATTTGTCTTCGTTACAGTTGCACCATAAATAATAAATAGTAATAAAACCATAAATAGTTAAATAGTAATATGTAAATTGCGCCAGTAAATTACAAAATAAGTCCAGGACCAGCCTATTGGCTCAGGGTGTCTGACTCCTCCAAGGGAGGAGTTGTAAAGTTTGATGGCCACAGGCAGGAATGACTTCCTATGACGCTCAGTGTTGCATCTCAGTGGAATGAGTCTCCGGCTGAATGTACTCCTGTGCCCAACCAGTACATTATGTAGTGGATGGGATACATTGTCCAAGATGGCATGCAACTTAGACAGCATCCTCTTTTCAGACACCACCGTGAGAGAGTCCAGTTCCATCCCCACAACATCACTGGCCTTACGAATGAGTTTGTTGATTCTGTTGGAGTCTGCTACCTTCAGCCTGCTGCCCCAGCACACAACAGCAAACATGATAGCACTGGTCACCACAGACTCGTAGAACATCCTCAGCATCGTCCGGCAGATGTTAAAGGACCTCAGTCTCCTCAGGAAATAGAGACGGCTCTGACCCTTCTTGTAGACAGCCTCAGTGTTCTTTGACCAGTCCAGTTTATTGTCAATTTGTATCCCCAGGTATTTGTAATCCATGTCCACGCTGACTCCTGGATGGAAACAGGGGTCACCGGTACCTTTGCTCTCCTCAGGTCTACCACCAGCTCCTTAGTCTTTTTCACATTAAGCTGCAGATAATTCTGCTCACACCGTGTGACAAAGTTTCCTACCGTAGCTCTGTACTCAGCCTAATCTCCCTTGCTGATGCCTCCAACTATGGCAGAGTCATCAGAAAGCTTCTGAAGATGACAAGACTCTGTGCAGTAGTTGAAGTCCGAGGTGTAAATAGTGAAGAGAAAGGGAGACAAGACAGTCCCCTGTGGAGCCCCAGTGCTGCTGATCACTCTGTCGGACACACAGTGTTGCAAGCACACGTACTGTAGTCTGCCAGTCAGGTAATCAATAATCTATGACACCAGGGAAGCATCCACCTGCATCGCTGTCAGCTTCTCCCCCAGCAGAGCAGGGCGGATGGTGTTGAACGCACTGGAGAAGTCAAAAAACATGACCCTCACAGTGCTCGCTGGCTTGTCCAGGTGGGCGTAGACACGGTTCTTAATATGAAGTTAATGCGAACTGCACCATTGAATGGCTGCAGGTCATGGCAGGGGGTGCAGAACTTTTTGAGAACAAACATTACCCAGCAAAATCCAGATTCTCAAATCCAGTCAGTACTTCAAAGCCAGCGTGTACCTTCCAAAGAGGATTTGCACCGAGGCCGGAGTAGGAAACATGGTTCAGTAACAGTGCCCTATTGATGTATGCATCGAAGTCATAGAGATACAGCACAGATAGAGTCATAGAACACTATAGCACAGAAACAGGCCCTTCAGCCCATCTGGTGAATGCTGTATCATTAATCTGACTAGTCACATCATCCTGTACCCAGACTATAGCTCTCCATACCCCTCCCATCCAAATTTCTCTTAAATGGTGAAATCAAACCCACATTCACCACTTGCACTGCCAGCACATTCCACACTCTCACCACCCTCTGAGTGAAGAAGTTCCTCCTCTTGCTTCCCTTAAACACGTTACCTTTCACCTGTAGCCCATGACCTCCAGTTCTAATCTCACCCAACCTCAGTGGAAAAACCCTGCATGTATTTACCCTATCTATACCACTCATAATTTTTTATACCTCTATCAAATCTCCCCTCAATCTTCTACATTCCTGCGAATAAAGTTCTAACCTATTCAACCTTTCCCTATAACTCAGGTCCTCAAGTCCCGGCAACCTTGCAAATTTTCTCTGCACTCTTTCAATCTTATAAGACCATAAGACCATAAGACAAAGGAGCAGAAGTCGGCCATTCGGCCCATCGAGTCTGCTCCGCCATTTTATCATGAGCTGATCCATTCTCCCATTTAGTCCCACTCCCACGCCTTCTCACCATAACCTTTGATGCCCTGGCTACTCAGATACCTATCAATCTCTGCCTTAAATACACCCAATGACTTGGCCTCCACTGCTGCCCGTGGCAACAAATTCCATAGGCTCACCACCTTGTGACTAAAAAAGTTTCTTCGCATTTCTGTTCTGAATGGGCGCCCTTCAATCCTTAAGTCATGCCCTCTCGTACTAGACTCCCCCATGATGGGAAACAACTTTGCCACATCCACTCTGTCCATGCCTTTCAACATTTGAAATGTTTCTATGAGGTCTCCCCTCATTCTTCTAAACTCCAAGGAGTACAGTCCAAGAGCGGACAAACGTTCCTTATATGTTAACCCTCTCATTCCCAGAATCATTCTGGTGAATCTTCTCTGTACCCTCTCCAATGTCAGCAGATCCTTCCTTAAATAAGGAGACCAAAACTGTCCACGGTACTCCAAGTGAGGTCTCACCAGCACCTTATAGAGCCTCAACATCACATCCCTGCTCCTATACTCTATTCCTCTAGAAATGAATGCCAACACTGCATTCGCCTTCTTCACCACCGACTCATCTTATTTGCATCTTTCCTGTAGGTAACAGCAATAGGTTGTTTCGCTCACCGAGTTCACATCAACGATCAAACACGCCATACTTACACTAGTCCTACCTGTCGTGTCCTTGAACAGTCACCAGAGAGACACTGAAGCTAGTGGATATAGAAGCCTTTGTTCACAAAAAAGGAGCAGCAGACATCATATTCGAGACACTCTTGGAAGAAGAAGCTCCCTAAATTCAAAGTACATCACATTTTTATACCGTTAAGATCAATGATAACCCAATACACTTTCAATGGTTACAGTGACATTGTTTACTTCAATACTTTGGGTTGACAATGCTTCATTTAATTTGCATAAAACTTTCAAACATCTAAATCTTCACACCAACACTCCAAACACCCTGGATTGAATGTTAATCACCATTGTCTCTCTTGCTGCATTCATGTATATGCAGACATCTCAAGTGAACGGGTGTTTTCTGGTTTGCGACCAACCCCAATCTGCAGCTCCAGGAAGACCATTGTTCAGTGCTGCATTTTTAAATTCAATCTACAATCCATGTTCAGGATTGAAGACTGGCTGCTGTAGAAATTAATATTTGCTTTATACCATATCTCCAGAATACACCCTAATACCCAACTCATTTTATTTCTTCCACATTCCTATGAACAGTTCATAGAAGAACAGTGGCAAATTAACCTATCAAACCATATACCTTTGTATGTGAAAGGAAACTGGACCACCCAGAAATCTCACATGTAGTCCCAGGTAGATTGTGCAAACTCTAAATGGACAGCCCAGGAAGTCAAGATTTAACTGGAGAAGTCTGTGAAATCTAATAAATCATTCCTTGCTAGGTACAACTAGGAGAATTACTCCAAGAATATTCTGCCCTAGAAATCTGGAGGCATCTTTGCCACAGATTCAAATCTCTGTAGTCTCTTGCGCCTCCAAACCTAGATGTATGGTGGAGCTTTAAATACCTGAGAACTAACCTATCAATTGACCTGTCCCGGGCATAGCACATAGATGCAATTACAGTGAAGATTTATAGTTTTATTCTGGCATCTTCCTCCTTCCTTCTCAGTGCTGAAGAAGGGTCACAGCCTGAAACATTGACTATCTATTCATTTCTATAGATGCTGCCTGATCTACTGTGTTCCTCTAGCATTTTGTGTGTTACAATGAAGACATGCCGGTGTCTTAACTTTCTCAAGAGATTAAGGACATTTGGCATGCAACCAGTCTAATAAATTTCTACAAATGTACCATTGAATGTATCCTGACTGGTTGTATGATGGCTTGGTACCACAATTCGAATGCACAAGAATGTTAGAAGCTGCAGAGGGTCGCGGTCTTAGCCCAATACATCATGGGCACATCCCTGCCCTCTTCACCACTATGAGTAGTATCTCCTTGAGGCACAGCCTCAAGAAGGCAAAATCTATCAGCAAAGTTCCCCACCATCCAGGCTATGCCATTTTCTCACTACTACCATTAAGTAGGAGGTGCAGAAGCCTAAAATCCCACACCATTAGGTTGAAGAAGTTTCTTTAGCCAGAGCGTGGTGAATCTGTGTAATTCTTTGCCACAGACCGTTGTGCGGACAAGTATTTGGGTATATTTAAGGCAAAGGTTGACAGGTTCTTGAATAATGATCAGGGCGGCAGCAGGATCATGTAGGGGTTAGTACAACACTTTACAATATTAGCGACCCCGGTTCAATTCCCACAGCTGCCTGTAAAGGAGGTTGTTTGTTCTCCCCATGACCTTGTGGGTTTCCTCTGAGTGCTCTGGTTTCCTCCCATAGTCCAATTGGTCATTGTACATTGTCCCGTGATTAGTCTAGGCTTAAATCAGGAGCTGCTGGGTGGCGTGGCTCAAAGGGCTAGAAGGGCCTACTCCATGCTGTATAACAATTAATACATTAATTAACTAATTAGGGCATCAAATGTTACAGGGAGAAGGCAGGAGAATGGGACTGAGAGGGAAAATAAATTCGACATGATGGAATGATGGAACAGACTCAAAGGGCCAAATGGCCTAACTCTGCTCCTAAATCTTGTGGTCTGTGGAAATATATTGGTACCCTGAATTCTTTATGAATTTGTAACTTCTGTAAAATGTAATTAATGTAACGAAATGGGGTCTATGAAATCCTAAGGTGCTTTGCTGGGTGAGAAATTTCCAAGTGTGTTTGTGTTATATGGGAACAAACTATTTTCTTTGATGAAAGGTAATTTGTCTTATGGCCAGCGGGGATGTTTCGATAACAGGGGGAAACAGAACAGAGCTTCTAAAGATCAAAAAATGTGAGAATGAGATAAGAATGAAGCTAACAGAGGTATGTAATGTTATGGAATGAAGCAACCTAATCACTGTTCTTTGCAAAAAAAAGTATAAAAGTACTTTGGTTGAAACAGAAGATGGGAACTATATTTCCAAATGAAACTTGGCTGGAAGTACATCTCCTCTTGCAGGTAAAATAATAAATGCATTCATAATGTGATCCATTCTGAATTTGTTGTAGTTTGTTTCTTTATATTAGAAGACCTCACTGAACGGTACAAGACAGGTCAAAGAACAGCAACTTCCCTTCAACCATTCTGTACAGAAACACCATGACCGCTTTGATCATTTTACATTAGAGTGGATATTTTGTTCCTTTTTCTGTACCAAGTGCATTCTTTCTTGCATAATTTATATTTTTCTTAATAGTGTGTGTCTCTCATGCTCTCTGCATGTGATGCTGCAGCAAGAAAATTTTACATTGCACCTATGCATGCAATAAACTGTCTTTGGCTTACATGTCTAAAATGTGATATTCTCTCCCCAGTGTGGAATATGATCGCAATTATTTTTGGGCTGACAGGTAGCACTTCTGAAATTCAACTGGGATCCTTTGGTCATGATTCAAACATGTATACCCGCCAGTTACGCTTGGGATGATGTCATTCCCAATGCAGTTCCATTTCCGGATTATTGCAGGAGAATTTATACCATGTTGGCCCAGGAGGAACTGTTGTGTGTTTAATATTTCAGTAATATTTGAGTAATATATATTGGCTGATAAAGCATTTTTGCTGGTGGGTCAGCGGTCGCTTCCCATGGAAGGACTGAGTTCGAGCTGTCGCTTTCCTCGACACTAACAGAGGATGTTTTTGAAATTCTGAGACATGTTTATTGGTGTGGACTGTAGTTTATATGGTCTCCTTTTTTTTTGTGTTTTCTTTCTTGTTGCCATTTTCTGGGTGAGTGATATGTTAGTTTTAGTGTGAGGGAGGGGTTGGGGACTTGGGGTCTGATGTTCTTGGTGGTGTTTTTCCCTGTGGGCAATCTGTTAGTTTAGTTTCTTTTTCTTTTTTGTGTGGTCTGGGGGTGGGGGGTGAGGGGGGTTGATGTCTTCCAGTGCCTTCCACGGTTTTTCTGAATTTCACGGCTATCAGGAGATGAATCTCCAAGTTAGATTCTGCATACATACTTTGGTAATAAAATGAACCTTTGAATCTTTTTCTAGCTTTTAAATAATTAATTATGGGTTATCGATCGGTAAAAATTAGTGAATTGCACACACCAGCATGCTGCTACGTGATACGTGCACACCTCACAAGTAAACTTAACGTTTGACCCCATTCCGGACCACCGTGTCTTCATTTGAAGTAGTTTAATGTTTCTAGGTTACAAAACATAACATTGGCGGCGAGAAATTTTAAAGAGGAACCCAAGATCCTCATAGAGGGATCAGAAGTGGAGAGAGTGAGCAGCTTCAAGTTCCTGGGTGTCAAGATCTCTGAGGGTCTAACCTGGTCCCAGCATATCGATGCAGTTATAAATAAGGCAAGACAGTGGCTATACTTTACTAGGAGTTTGAAGCATTTGTCATGTCAACAAATAGGCTCAAAAACTTCTATAGTTGCACCGTGGAGAGCATTCTGACAGGTTGCATCGCTGTCTGGTATGGAGGGGCTACTGCACAGGACTGATAGAAGCTGCAGAAGGTTGTAAATCTAGTCAGCTCCATCTTGGGTACTAGCCTACAAAGTACCCAGGACATCTTTAGGGAGCGGTGTCTCAGAAAGGCAGCACCCATTATTAAGCACCTCCAGCACCCAGGGCATGCCCTTTTCTCACTGTTACCATCAGGTAGGAGATACAGAAGCTTGAAGCTACACACTCAGCGATTCAGGAACAGCTTCTTCCCCTCTACGACCTGATTCCTAAATGGACTTTGAAGCTTTGGACACTACCTCACTTTTTTTAAATATACAGTATTTCTGCTTTAGCACATTTTTAAATAATCTATTCAATATACATAATTCATTTACTTGTTTATTTATTATGTTTTATTTTATTTTTTTCTCTCTCTCTCTGCTAGATTAAGTATTGCATTGAACTGCTGCTGCCAAGTTAACAAATTTCACGTCACATGCTGGTGATAATAAACCTGATTCTGATTCTGCGATGGTAACCAGCCTGTTAAAGAGCCGCGAGACACCCAAACTGAAAAAAACACAGCGAGATAAATGTGCATCCAGCACGAGTTGAAAAAGAACATGGATAGATGAACTCAGAGTGAGCATTGGGCACTTTTGGGAGCTGAAACAGCACTAGCGGTGTCCAAAAAACCAGCATTGCAGAAGTGAACCTGGTGCCCTTTATTTCCTATTTTTGCAATATTATGAAGTTTTTTTTCACCCTTGCATGACCAAACGATGGTCCACCAGAACAACAAGCTGGAATGAACAGACAGTACAGCATGCCCAGCCTCCACACCCTTGGCGGCGCTGTATTGGTTTCGTGTCAATGGTGATTAGCTGGCACTGAATGCAAGACAACCAAGGAACGCATTTGGTGAGTGAAAGGAAATAGAAATTGATTGCCTTCTGCTGGTAAATTGGGGTACAGTGCAATGTCTTCATAAAGAGCAGAGTGCTGATGGTGAAATAAATCAGACAATTTTTTTAGACATTTAAAGTAATAAGCTCAGTGTTATTTCCCTTATGTTTTGCACATGGCAGAGTGAATCCTTGATAGAGAAAAAAGCACACGTCAAAGTGGCCCACATGCCAGTAACTAAAGATATAAATAAATGGGCTTGAGAGTAAACCCACAATAGGTTAAATCAGGAAAAATGACAGAAAGGATTGCTTACCAAAGACAAAGGCCCTGAGGTAAAACAGATGACAATATGGATATTTAAGTTGCAACTCTAAGAAGATTGAGCCTGAGAAGCATCTTAACTTGATCCACATGAAATTAGACAGGAAAAGGGGATTTGCTGACTCTGGAGATAGTCTGGCTGGCATGATCTAGCAAGGATTTGTCAAAGTAATTACCGATTATTCAGAAGAGCAAGTTTACTGAAAAGAATGAAGTCTGTACTATTTACATTAAACTGCATGAAGGTAAGATGCATTTTCATTTCCAATGCTCTTTGAGAATAAGGAACCTGTTCAAGAAATTACATACCAACAACATTATTTATGTAACAGTTTAAATGAGAAAAAAAGAGATTCTAAGCAACTTGAATGAAATGATGAGATGGAAGTAAATTTAATTGTAGGTGAAAGGCAACTTCAGCAGGCATGGATTAGCAATATACCCAAAACTAACAGGGACAAGCAACAGCAAATTCAATTTAGTTTTATCGTCCAATCTTTTAAATACAAAGGCCAACAAAAACTAGAAAAAGAATAAATAGAATAAGATATTTTTAAAAATTGAAAAGCACTTGGTGTGATTAAATCCCCTGGTACTGTCCTAAACCAAATGTGTTAAATCATGCCCGGCACGGCCAGATTCAACTGAAAGTAATGAGATGAAACTCTACCTTCATCTTTATGTGTTAGTGAGGAAGACTGAAACTCCGAAAGAAACAAGTTCATGGAATCTTTAAGCAACCATTTCAACCATTAGGTAAATCAATGGAGCCTCAGTACACTATCATCACAAAGGCAACACCTCCCTTTGCACTGCTTACACATTAATAAACACAAGAAATTCTACGGATGCTGGAAATCCAAAGCAACAAGCGCACAAAATGCTGGAGGAACTCAGCAGATCAGGCAGCTTCTAAGGAAATGAATAAACAATTGATGCTTCGGACCCGAAAAAGAGTCACAGCCTGAAGCATCGACTGTTTATTCTTTTCCATAGTTGCTGCCTGACCTGCTGAGTTCCTCCAGCATTTAGTGTGTGTTACACATAAATGGCTTTCTTACACGATAAGCTATTAAACCCCCATCAAATTGTAGAGTTCAAAAATTGATTTTTAAAACCTGTGTATTGCATTTCCATTTTACCATTTTATTCAAGTGGGTTGCGAATTTCAGCAACAATCCAATCAAAAGTCTGGCATGAGCTACAAAAGCACATCAGAAACCTAAGTGCTAAGAATCCAAATGGTCTGAACAAAGCCAGATTGAAGGTAGTTGTACAATAATTATCTGGCTAAAGTGGACTTCCCAGTGGAGCAAAAATGCCTACAACAATCAAGAAGGAAAGTGCAAATCTTGGATCCGTTCCAAGATTTCCAAGATGGTTCCAAAAACTTTGATAGATGTTTAATGGAAAGTAAATAGACAAGCTACATCACAGTAGGGTATGGAAACACCAATGCCCTTGGACAGAAAATCCTACAAAAAGTAATGGATATGGCCCAAATAATCACTGATAAAGCCCTCCCAACCACTGAGCACATATACTTGAGATGCTATTGCAGGAAAGCAGCATCCATCATCAGAAACCTCCCACCACCCAGGACATGCTCTCTTCTCACTGCTACCATCAGGAAGAAGGTACAAGAGCCTCAGAACTCACACCCCCAGTTTCAGGAACAGTTATTACCCCTCAACCATCAGGCTCTTGAACCAAAGGGGATAACTTCTCCCAACTTCATTTGCTCCGTCATTTAAATGTTCCCACAACTAATGAGCTCACTTTCTGTCATAAGGAGATGGCTAGGAACAGATCCAAGTGCAAGACACGGACACTGAAGTACTAGGGACAGGACTATGATACAGATTGAGGGCAAGAACATGGACACGAAAACCGGGAACCCGGAACAGGACTGGACAAGAGAGCTAGGAGCCTGGCCTTGGACTCCGAGCCAGAGACTGGACAAGGACCCAGTACCTGGGTCTTGCCTCTGGCTTGGACCCCAGAACTAGGCAAGGACGAGGCCTGGCTGGCAGGCAGGACGAGGCTGGAGTTTTCAGGCTTGAGGCTAGAGACTAGAGGCGAGGCTTGGCAGGAGGCAGGTGGCTGGAGTCTTCAGGCTTGAGGCTAGAGACTTGAGGTGAGGCTTGGCAGGAGGAAGGAGGCTGGAGTCTTCAGGCTTGAGGCTAGAGGCTAGAGATGAGACGAGGCTTGGCAGGAGGCAGGAGGCTGGAGTCTTCAGGCTAGAGGCTAGAGACTTGAGGCAAGGCTTGGCAGGAGGCAGGAGGCTGGAGTCTTCAGGCTTGAGGCTAGAGGCTAGAGGCGAGGCTTGGCAGGAAGCAGGAGGCTGGAGTCTTCAGGCTTGAGGCTAGAGGCGAGGCTTGGCAGGAGGCAGGAGGCTGGAGTCTTCAGGCTAGAGGCTAGAGGCAAGGTTTGGCAGGAGGCAGAAGGCTGGAGTCTTCAGGCTAGAGGCTAGAGGCCAGAGGATAGAGGCTTGGCAGGAGGTTGGAGGCTGGAGTCTTCAGGCTAGAGGCTAGAGACTTGGCTGGAGGCCGGAGGCTCCTCTTGGGCAGGGCGCGGTACTCCTGGGCAAGGCGTGGTACTCCTGAGCAGGGCGCGGATCACCACCTGATGGAGGCATGGGACAGGAAGGGACAGAACCAACTGCAGGTAACAGCAAGACGGCCTGGCTTACCCGACAGAGGCAAGGGATAGGAAGGGACAGAACCAACCGTAGGTTACGGCAAGACGGCCTGGCTTACCCAATGGAGGAAAGGGTTAGGAAGGGACAGAACCAACCGTAGGATAATGGCAAGACCAGGCAAGGCTTCAGGCAATGCAAGGCGAAACGAGAACTTCAGGCGAGGCTAGAGTTACCGGCAAGACAAGGCAGGGTTTCAGGCGAGGAAACAGAAGGCAGAGGAATGGATACAAGGAGTAAGGACAAGAACAATCCAGCAACCACGCCCTGGTCTCTGAAGGTATTTATGCAGCCAGCCCCAATGAGCATCAGCTGACTCAATTAGAGCTCAACAAGAACAGAAACAGGGTAGACAGGAAAACTTGGAGCAAGGGTCGATGGACCAGACCGTGAACCGGAATACTGACTTCACGGACCAGACCATGACACTTTCAAGGACTCTTCATCTCATGTTCTTGATATTTATTGTTTCTTTATTTATTATTGTTTCTTTTTTCGTATTTGCTGTTTATTGTTTACTGCACTCTGGTTGAACGCCCTGGTTGGGCAGGCTTTCATTGATTCTGTTATAGTTATTATGCTATAGATTTGTTGAGTATGCCCACAAGAAAATGAAACAGGGTTGTATATAGTTGCTTTAAAAATAACATTTGAACTTTGACTTTGCAGACAATGATGAGCCACCTTCACTTGCCACTGATGTAGTCAGTAAAATGCACTAATTTGCTTATGACAGCTTAAACATGCTGGGCAAAGTCATTCAGATCGCACATAATGGCATTGTACTTTCCCTTGTGATCACTGCTTGTCTACGAAACATCACTAACCAAGATGAGCTTAGCTGATGAGTTTCTAAATAACAAATGACTTAGCGAGGAGAATGAGGCATAATGCATATGATTTGGATCAAACTACCCACAAAACCACAAAATGAAAACTTTGGTAGTTGATTAATCCACACCTTCTGTCAAAACATTTGAATATGGTGCAGGTGCGGAGAGAAAGTCACTGAAGCGGGTCAAGAGTTCACTGACTTTAATGAGAACTGTTGCAGAATTTAAAGGAAAAGGAAAACAATAAATGCTAGGCCAACAGGGTTGTTAACTAAACACTTGAACTGAAAGTTAATTGCCAACAGAGCAGCTGAAAACAATAACTAAATACTAAGTGAATACAGCTCCTTGACAGAGTCTGTAGAAATGGTAGTCTCCTTTCCTAGACAAGGATGAGGGTAAGCAGGAAGCATAAATGTTGCTGTGCTTTTGGTCAAGTCTCGACAAGGCTAGAATGAAAAGAAGGGAGTTAAATGCCACCATAATGAAACATTAATGAGCTGGAACATGCATACTCATGACGCAATTGCCAGACCTGTTCTACAGCTCACCTACGTGGGTGTATAGACCCCACAAGAGAGTCAGTGGTTGTTGCTCCTTCAGCTTAGCTAGATGTCAAATCTAACTACAACTTAGTCTCAGAATTTCACAGTCATTGCTGAACTATCTCTAGCTCACATTTATCCACAAATGCCAACTTGCATTCCAAACCTGCTTGAACTTTATTGATGAGGTCCTAGGTTGCATTCATAAATGATATTGTATGGTTGAGATGGTACTATGGGGAGGGGGTGGGGGTGAGGGTGAGAGGAAGAGAAGGGGATCCAATTGGGGAAAAGAGTTCCTGACACCAACTGGATTTTAAAGCCATGTCAAAATGAGTGTATGTAGAATGTATTACCGAATTCATTTCAGATATTTGAATGTAACATAAACAGAGTCAATATAAGTAAGCCTTTCTATAACACAGTGAAAAGGTTAACTCATAAATTGCTCTCAATACAATAGGATCTTATTGAAGCCATGGAGTGCTACCTTGTGAGTGTGTAGCATTCTCAATTCTTTGATGAACACACACAATTAATTGCTAAACAGATTTTCTGCATTATTAATTCTACTCACCTGTATGAGCAGAAGCAGGAAGTAAATATTTAGACTTACTGAGGGAATGTAGCAAAAATATCAAACAAATCATATTGTTGCTTAAAGGAATTGATGTAAGTGGCAGAGAGAGGTTTCTCTCCCTCCCCCTTCCCTCTTCTTTCCCCACTTCAGCTCCCCTCTTACCTCTTCTCTCCTCCTCAGCTACTTATCACCTCCCCCTGGTGCCCCCTTTCTTTCATTTTCTCCCATGGCGTAAACTCCTCTCCTATCAGATTGTTCTTCTTCAACCCTTCACCTTTTTCACCTGTCACCTCCCAGCTCTTCTCTTCATCACTCCCCCTCCCCCATCTTCACCGATCACATTCTAGCTTTACCTCTTCCCCTCCTCAACCTGGCTTCTTCGCTCTTCCTTTTTAGTGCTGATGAAGGATCTTGGCCCAAAATATTGATGTTTATTCCTTTTCATAGATGATGCCTGACTTGCTGAATTCCTCTAGCATTTTGTATGTGTTTCTCACTGTTTTATTTTTCCCCTTTCTGTGGAACTTGCTCCAGAATCACGCCATTCTCTGGGTTCATTTAGTTCTCTATAATCTGATGCTGATTCTCCAGTTTGACCCCCGATCAATCTCCTGACTCTTTTCCCCTCCAGTCACACTATTTCATCATCTTCTGACCCCACGTGGTCATGTTATTTTGCTGTCAGAAGCACCAACAACATTTCCCAAAAGAAGATTTAAAAATTCAGTTTGTGTTACCATGAGTCCCAATAGTGCATTATTCAGCATGAGAAGATCTGCTAATAATGAATTAGAAGTGTTGCGTAGGCTGCAATAGAGGAATTAGTCACTGCCCAACAACACCAAAAGACCATAAGATATAGGAGCAGAATTAACGTCACTTGGCCCATTGAGACAGATCCATTTCCTTCACAGCCTCAATCTCCTGCCTTCTCCCCATATCTCTTCATGCCCTGACCAATCAAGAATCTTTCAACCTCTGAATTAAATATGTTGTACATAGAGATTTGGCCTCCAAAGCTGCATGTGGCAATGAATTCCACAGATTCACCACTCCCTGGCTAAAGAAATTCTTCCTCATCTCTGTTCTAAATGAACATCCTTCTATTCTGAGACTAGTCCGCTGGACTTAGACCCTCTCACCACAGGAACCATCCTCTCCACATCTACCCTATCTAGGCATTTTAATATTCGATAGGTTTCAATGGGATACCCCCCTCATTCGTTTGAATTCCAGTGAGTAGCGGCCCAGAACTATCAAACGTTCCTCATATGATATGCCTTTCAATCCCAGAATCATTTTCATGAACCTCCTTTGAACACTCTCCAATATCAGCACATCTTTTCTTCCATAAGGGGCCCAAAACTGCTCACAATACTCCAAGTGAGGCTTCACCGGTGCCTTATAAAGCTTCAGCATTACACCCTTGCTTTTATATTCTAATCCTCTTGAAGCGAATGTTAACACTCACCACAGACTCAACCTGCACGTACTGTGTGGATCTACAGCCACAGCCAAAGATGGAAAGCTATACCAGTGGCTCCACTACCAGATCCAGAACAGTTTCCACATCCTTGGGCACGTCTATGTTGCTTACAACTTGGATCCAACAGCCAGCTTTGAATGCACAACAAAAGAACTGCACAAACCTAACAGGCAACCAAACAATCCTCCATCAAAAGGTATGAGTTTGCAGTCCACAATGTTTGAAACCTTAGGAGCAAACTTGACTGGCATTTACGAAGAAGCATTAAATAGTCACCGTGTACTGGGGCAAGGATGCGTGCAGAATGCACATGGGTAGTCAAAGAAATCTGGGGGCTGGCCGCATCTGGGAATCCCTGGGGAGGGAGCATGCTGAGCAGTGGAGGGGAGGTGTGAGAGGAGTTAAGTGGTGAAAGGTTATGGGTGTACAGCTGTGCAGTAAGTAGACAGGTTGTGGACTGGCATGTCTATTAGGTAGGGGTGTAGGTAAGGGAATTCTGAATGCAATTTGTCTAACGGAGGTCATTGTTCACAGAATGCAATCATTTGCCAAGGACGAGGGATGATGGTATGGTGTGATTCACACACAGGCGGGGAGGTAGTTTTCAAGGATTTCAGTCATTAGTTACGCATGGGAGTCAGTGGTTGACGGGTGTTTGAGGTATTGGGTCATGTTCTCAGATCTGAGTGTGGGGATTTGTGGTAGATGTGTGAGTTAAGTTTCAGTGTGTAAACCATTTGTTTTGGGGAGATACATTTCACCCCAGTGGTAATAGGGACAAACAGTTAATTTAAAAGGGATAAAAGAGGCCGATGCAAGTCAATGTTTCAGCATTGGCCTAGTGCCAGTTAAGAGATGCTACTTTTAGATCATACTGAGGCAGGTTTCTCTTTTCATTCTCTCAAGTAGTGCTTTAAGTCAAGGCTGTCGGTCTCCATTCCAGTTCTGTGAATGATTAGATCAAAGTGTAGTTTAAGGTAATTGAAGGAATGGGAGGGCCGGCAGTATAGGAGGTGGGTCACTGTTTCTGTAGTTTATGCCGGGCTTCTATATGCTCCTGACAAAGTGATCTAGGGGTCACTCTGCCATCCTAGATTCCTCTACCGTATTTCGAATGATCCCGGACAAGAGATTACTGTAAGTTTGTGACACATTTCTAAGGAGGCCTCAAGAACATTGTCTGTTCTCCTGAAAATTGCTTCATGTGAACAAGCCTGAAATAACCCATTTCAGAGGTCTGGTGTCATGTGGCCTGTTCATAAGCTGATCCCTGATGCTGGGTATGTTGACCTGGGGGAGTACACCAATGATAGCTGTCAGTAAGTTTGGTGGCTGTTGTAGGCCTCTCCAGTAGTGCCTTTCCAGGTGCTCAAATGCCCAAGGCTATAGGAAGGCAGAGTTCACTACTCTCCTGAGAACACTCAGCTTTATGCTGGGTTTGAAGCTTTAATTTCCAAACATTCATTATCTTTAATTGCAAATGCTGTTGGCTTTGGTAAAGTTAAGATTTAAAGTCTCCCTTCACTTAGAGGTGGCATCTGAGATATAAAAATGCTTCACATTTTCCAAGTTTCTGTCCTGGATATTTTCTATTGAGATTCGTGTTGTGAGGTGGGAACAGATTGATAAAGGATATATGTTTTATAAATTTTTAATATACAGCTCTTTCTCTGATACCCTGTAGTCAACCAATGGTGTATCCTTGCTCAATGCCTTTCTAAGTCTCCCTTAGTTCATTAATGTACCTCAGTTGGAATGTCGCCCATCTATTAGATGAATGGTGAACTGTTCAAACTGTTAGCTACATTCCAGAACCAAGGACTCCAATTTCAATCATCGAGCTTCAGTCAGCAGACAATGTGTATCCACATATTCATTTGAAGGCTGAGATCCAAATCATTGTTGACTCATTCACTGAAGTGTATCAGCGAACGAGCCTTACACTATGAGGTCTGTGAAAGCTCATTTCTGCTTGAGCAGCCTGCAAATTTTGAGGGTTATGGATACATGATTGAAGATTAGTGAAGTGGCATCCTGACATGTTTTGCATATTGTTGAACGCTGTTAGTTTTTACGATGATTCATGGAGCAATTTGCCAAAAATTTAGTATCAGCTTATTGAATGATCATATAGCTGCTTGTAACCTGTTTAAAAACACATTTACAGGATCCAGGCAGGTTCATTGTCAGCAGCCCAACTCAAATCAAACAGCTATCAGAAGAGTATATGTTGGAGGAACTCAGTAGATCAGGCAGTGTCTATGGATGTTCCTCCAGCATCTTGCGTGAGTTGCACTGGTTTTTCAGCATCTACAGTCCGTCTCGTGTTTAAGATGAGTATAGGCACTCCCTTCCATGATTTCCTCTGGACTGCATTGAATCTTCAGTCAAGTTCTGCACTCAAAGTGGTCCTCTACCATCCGGAAAAAAAAATTTGTATCAGCACACATATGAATTACCTGTTTACTGCATTCAGACCCAAGACCGCTGAGCATCTTAAAATTCACTTGCTTTCCACTCCATCTGCTTTAACACCCCCTTTCTCTGCATTCCAACCCACTTTGTAAAAGTTCTTAAAACTTTTTTGTATGCAAAATCTCAGGAGTACCTGATTCAACCCCTCTGATCTTTCTTAATGCCAGTTTTTCTTTAAAATTGTCTATTTCTTACCAGGCCCAACTTTCAGGCTTTTTATTTATTCCTTCCCAGATGGTTTCTGGTGGATTTATTTACTTTATCCACGATGGTCATTTTCTCTGCAGCAAGGACTGAACTTCACCCTTTGGTTTTGCTATGGAGGTACAAGAGACGGCATCACTCCTGAAGCAGAGTTTCAACCTGCAACATCAAAATATTCTTTCCCAACAAATGTTGCTTGCCCCATCATCATCATCATCATGTGCTATGTCTGTTTGACGTGGGCAATCATGGTCTCATGATCATGATTGTTCTTGGCAATTTTTTCTGCAAAAGTGGTTTGCCATTGCCTTCTTCTGGGCAGTGTCTTTACAAGATGGGGGTGGCATCAGCCATCATCAATACTTGTCAGAGATTGTCTGCCTGGCATCTGTAGTCACATAACCAGGACTGGAGATGTGCATCATCCGCTCATACAATCATCTATTGCCTGCTCCCTTGGCTTCACATGACCCTGATCGGTTGGGGGGGGGGGGTGGGGGATGGCTAAGCAGGTGCTGTACCTTGCCCAAGGGTGACCACCAGGCTTGTAGAGGGTAGGAGTGTCTTACACCCCCTTTAGTAGTGGCATATCTCTACCCCACTATCCAAAGTCCCTCCAGCAGATTGTTGCTTTAGATTTTATGTTATCTTGAAAATAATAGAATACTTCTTTCACACTTTCTCAAAAATATCCTCATCATGTCTTTAGACATAAAGTGAAATCTGTCCACATGTTATTAATTGTTCCTTTGCTTTCCATTTTGAAACTGTTTTGTAACCTAAATTCACATTCTTACAACTGATTGTGTATTTTAATACACTACTTCCTAAGTGGAACATTACTATGATTGAATTAGGCATTCAACAAATTCACTCTTGAGATCCATTACCAACCTAATTTTCCCAATCTACATGTATGTCCAAATCTCCCATGACTATCATAACTTTGCCATTTTGACATGTCTTTTCTATTTCCTGTAGTAATCTGTAGTCCACATCCCAGCTACTGTTTGAAGGCCTGTATATAACTGCCATCAGGGTTCTTTTACCCTTGCAGTTTCTTAACTCGACCCACAAGGATTCAACATCTTCCAATCCTATGGTCACATTCTTCAAATGATTTGATGCCATTCTTTACCAGCAGAGCTACGCCATCCCCTCTGCCTACCTTCCTATCCCTCCGATACAATGTGTAACCTTGGACATTCAGCTCCCAAGTACAACCATCCTTCAGCCACGATTCAGTGATGGCCACATCATACCTGACAAACTGTAACAGTGCAACAAGATCATCTACCTTATTTCTTATACTCCATGCATTGAGATATAACACTTTGACTATGGTATTTTCTACCCTTTTTGATTCTTCATCTGATACTCACGCTGCTGGCTGCAATTTTGTCTTACCAGTTGCCTGCCCTTCCTGACAAACTGTCTGCATGCTACCTTTGCTTTTTTAATATTCATCCTGTTCTGAGTCCCTTCACTCCTATTCCCACTCAACCTGCCAAGTTAGTTTAAACCCTCCCCTACAGCTCTAACAAATCTCCCCACTAGAATATTGGTCCCCCTCGGGTTCAGGTACAACCTGTCACTTTTGTACAGGTCATAACCCCCCCACCCATCCCCCAGAAGATCCCAATAATCCACAAAACTGAAGCCCTGCCCCCTGCACCAGCTTCTCAGCCACTCAGTTATCTGCCAAGTCATCCTGTTTCTACCCTCATTGGCTCGTGGCACAGGTAGCAATCCTGGAGGACCTGCTTTTCAGCTTTATGCCTAGCTCTCTAAATTATCTATTCAAGACCGCTTTGCTTTTCCTTCTTATGTCATTGGTACCAATATGTACCAAGACATCTGGCAGATCTCCATCCCTCTCCAAAATGCTGTGGACGCGACCTAAGACGTCCCTGACCCTGGCAGCTGGGAAGCAACATACCATCTGGGTGCCCCGTTCACGTCCACATCATCTGCTGTCTGTTCCTCTGACTACTGAGTCCCCTATCACTACTGCTCCCCTCATCTCCCATTTCTCTGCTACACCACAGACCCATGCTCAGTGCCGGTAACCTGGTCTCTGTAGCGTTCCCCTGGGAGGTCATCCCCCACAACAGTATCCAGAACGGTATATTAATTATTGAGAGGAATGGCCACTAACTGCCTATTCACCATCCCATTTCTTCTCCTGACAGGATATACACAAATAATTCCCAAGTTCTTCTTCTCCTTCTTACTCCCTCTTCAGCTTTGTGAGCGCTGAAGTTTCTAATGTGATCAACATAAGAAATGTAGATTGTTTGATATACAGAGTGGGTTTGTGGGACATTAAGACCATAAGATATAGGAGTTGTATTAGGCCATTTGTCCCATTGAGTCTGCTCTGTCATTTCATCATGACTAATCTAATTTTCCTCTCAGCCCAGTCTTCTGTCTTCATGTATCCCTTCATGCCCTGACCAATTGAGAATCTATCAACCTCTGGCTTAAGTATACATACAGACTTGGCCTCCACAGCTGCCTGTGGCAAAGCATTCCACAGATTCACCAACCTCTGGCTAAAGAAATTCCTCATCTCCACCCTAGACACCCCTCTATTCTGACGCTGTGTCCTCTGGTCTTAGACTCTCTCAGCAGAAGAAACATCCTCTCCACATCCACTCTATCAAGGTCTTTCACCATTCATGGGTTTCAATGAGGTCACCACTCATTCTTCTGAATTCTCGTGGATACAGGCCCAGAACCATCAAATGCCCTTCATATGACAAGCCATTTAATCCTGAAATCATTTTTGTGAAACTCCTTTGAACCCTCTCTAGTTTCAGTACATCTTTTCTACGATAAGGAGCCCAAAACTTCTCACAATACTCCAAATGAGGCTTCACCAGTGCTTTATAATGTTTCAATATTACATCTTTGTTTTTATATTCTAGTCCCCTTGAAATGAATGCTAACATTGCATTTGCCTTCCTCACCACAGACTCAACCTGCAAATTAACCTATAGGGAATCCTCCACAAGGACTCCCAAGTCCCTTTGCAATTCAGTTTTTTTTTAATGTAACACTCAGCGCTATCACCTCACGTTCGTCTAGGGGAAACCATTGTCTGCCCGCCAAACTGTGTCTCATGTTTGCATAGATGCTGTGTAATGCACCCCAGTACAAACCCCACAACGTAAAACATCAGACAGTACACAATGTACGATTAAATGATTACACTTTTTAAATCTTACTGTGACTATGGGGTTTGTAGGAAAACAAATACAAAAGAAAAAGGCACCACACTTATCAGAGTTAATCAGTTTGTGCACAGTCGTTGGAGCTCAAGAAACAGAGGTCTTCTCTCCAACATTCGATCTCCTCCGAACTCCTCCACCCTCGGACTGGGATCAGCCACGGTGGTCTACCAGAGTGCTTCCCACACATCCTTCCTCTTCACCTCTCCTCGCTGAATTCCCACGCACTCACTCAGGTTCCCACACATACAGATAGAATAACATGACTTCCATTGGTTAGTTCCCCGTTATTTATAACTATAACCCAAACATTTCAGCTACAAAGAACATTACCGCATCCGTTAACATTACAAAGAAGCCATTTCATTATAGCGCTACCAAGAAGCCATTTTATTATTAGCAGTTAACAGTTAACATTACAGTCAATGTTACTGAGAAACCTACATTTATATTTTCTCTCCATTTAGGAAATAATCAACCCTTTTATTTCTTCTACAAAAGTGCACGAACATACACTTCCTGACACTGTATTGCAAATGCCATTTCTTTGCCCATTCTCCTAATCTGAACACCACTAGTCACTGGCAGCCAGTCAGAAAGGGCTCCCTTTATTACAACTCTTTGCTTCCTTACCAATCAGCCACTGCTTTATCCCTGCTAGAATCTTTCCTGTAATACCATGGGCTCGTAACATCTTAGGCACCTTGTTCTGAAAATCCAAGTATACAACATCAACTGATTCTCCTTTGTCTATTCTGCTTGTTACTTCTTCAAATAATTACAACAGACTTGTCAGGAAAGATTTTCCATTGAGGAAACTATGTTGACTCCAGCCTACTTTATCATGTGCCTCCAAGTACCCTGAGACCACATCCTTAATAATTGACTCCAATATCTTCCCAACCACTGAGGTCAGATTAACTGGCCTATGGTTTCCTTTCTTCTGCTTCTCTTCCTTTTGGAAGAGTGGAGTGACATTTGCAATATTCCAGTCTTCCAAAACCAATCCAGAATCTATGATTCTTGAAAGATCATTACTAATGCCTCCATGATTCTCAATATTCCTGGATTTCAGTGCTTTAAAAGGGATAGAGAGGGTGGAAAAAGGGGAGGAGGGGTGGCATTACTGGTCAGGGATACTATTACAGCTACAGAAAGGGTGGGTAATGTAGCAGGATCCTCTTTTGAGTCAATATGGGTGGAAGTCAGGAACAGGAAGGGAGCAGTTACTCTACTGGGGGTATTCTATAGGCCCCCCGGTAGCAGCAGAGATACAGAGGAGCAGATTGGGAGGCAGATTTTGGAAAGGTGCAAAAATAACAGGGTTGTTATCATGGGTGACTTTAACTTCCCTAATATTGATTGGCACCTGATTAGTTCCAAGGGATTAGATGGGGCGGAGTTTGTTAAGTGTGTCCAGGATGGATTCTTGTCACAGTATGTGGACAGGCCGACCAGGGGGAATGCCATACTAGATCTAGTACTATGTAATGAACCGGGTCAGGTCACAGATCTCTCAGTGGGTGAGCATCTGGGGGACAGTGACCACCGCTCCCTGGCCTTTATAATTATCATGGAAAAGGATAGAATCAAAGAGGACAGGAAAATTTTTAATTGGGGAAAGGCAAATTACGAGGCTATAAGGCTAGAACTTGCGGGTGTGAATTGGGATGTTTATGGACATGTGGTCGATGTTTAGAGAACTCTTGCGGGATGTAAGGGATAAATTTGTCCCGGTGAGGAAGATAAAGAATGGTAGGGTGAAGGAACCATGGGTGACAAGTGAGGTGGAAAATCTAGTCAGGTGGAAAAAGGCAGCATACATGATGTTTAGGAAGCAAGGATCAGATGGGTCTATTGAGGAATATAGGGAAGCAAGAAAGGAGCTTAAGAAGGGGCTGAGAAGAGCAAGAAGAGGGCATGAGAAGGCCTTGGCGAGTACCCCAAGGCATTCTTCAATTATCTGAAGAAAAAAAGGATGACAGGAGCGAAGGTAGGACCGATTAGAGATAAAGGTGGGAAGATGTGCCTGGAAGCTGTGGAAGTGAGCGAGGTCCTCAATGAATACTTCTCTTTGGTATTCACCAATGAGAGGGAACTTGATGATGGTGAGGACAATATGAGTGAGGTTGATGTTCTGGAGCATGTTGATATTAAGGGAGAGGAGGTGTTGGAGTTGTTAAAATACATTAGGACAGATAAGTCCCCGGGGCCTGACGGAATATTCCCCAGGCTGCTCCTTGAGGCGAGAGAAGAGATTGCTGAGCCTCTGGCTAGGATCTTTATGTCCTCGTTGTCCACGGGAATGGTACCAGAGGATTGGAGGGAGGTGAATGTTCTTCCCTTGTTCAAAAAAGGTAGTAGGGATAGTCCGGGTAATTATAGACCGGTGAGCCTTACGTCTGTGGTGGGAAAGCTGTTGGAAAAGATTCTTAGAGATAGGATCTATAGGCATTTAGAGAATCATGGTCAGATCAGGGACAGTCAGCATGGCTTTGTGAAGGGCAGATCGTGTCTAACAAGCCTGATAGAGTTCTTTGAGGAGGTGACCAGGCATATAGATGAGGGTAGTGCAGTGGATGTGATCAATATGGATTTTAGTAAGGCATTTGACAAGGTTCCACACGGTAGGCTTATTCAGAAAGTTAGAAGGCATGGGATTCAGGGAAGTTTGGCCAGGTGGATTCAGAATTGGCTTGCCTGCAGAAGGCAGAGGGTGGTGGTGGAGGGAGTACATTCAGATTGGAGGATTGTGACTAGTGGTGTCCCGCAAGGATCTGTTCTGGGACCTCTACTTTTCGTGATTTTTATTAACGACCTGGATGTGAGGGTAGAAGGGTGGGTTGGCAAGTTTGCAGACAACACAAAGGTTGGTGGTGTTGTAGATAGTGTAGAGGATTGTCAAAGATTGCAGAGAGACATTGATAGGATGCAGAAGTGGCTGAGAAGTGGCAGATGGAGTTCAACCTGGAGAAGTGTGAGGTGGTACACTTTGGAATGACAAACTCCAAGGCAGAGTACAAAGTAAATGGCAGGATACTTGGTAATGTGGAGGAGCAGAAGGATCTCAGGGTACATGCCCACAGATCTCTGAAAGTTGCCTCACAGGTGGATAGGGTAGTTAAGAAAGCTTATGGGGTGTTAGCTTTCATAAGTCGAGGGATAGAGTTTAAGAGTCGCGATGTAATGATGCAGCTCTATAAAACTCTGGTTAGGCCACACTTGGAGTACCGTGTCCAGTTCTGGTCACCTCACTATAGGAAGGATGTGGAAGCATTGGAAAGGGTACAGAGGAGATTTACCAGGATGCTGCCTGGTTTAGAAAGTATGCATTATGATCAGAGATTAAGGGAGCTAGGGCTTTACTCTTTGGAGAGAAGGAGGATGAGAGGAGACATGATAGAGGTGTACATGATAATAAGAGGAATAGATAGAGTGGATAGCCAGCGCCTCTTCCCCAGGGCACCACTGCTCAATACAAGAGGGCATGGCTTTAAGGTAAGGGATGGGAAGTTCAAGGGGGATATTAGAGGAAGGTCTTTTACTCGGAGAGTGGTTGGTGCGTGGAATGCACTGCCTGAGTCAGTGGTGGAGGCAGATACACTAGTGAAGTTTAAGAGACAACTAGACAGGTATATGGAGGAACCTAAGGTGGGGGCATATATGGGAGGCAGGGTTTGAGGGTCGGCACAACATTGTGGGCCGAAGGGCCTGTACTGTGCTGTACTATTCTATGTTCTATGTTCTATGTTCTATGATCTCTTCAGCCACCTCTTTCAGAACTCTGGGGCATACACCATCTGGTTCAGGTGACTTATCTACTTTCAGACCTTACAGTTTCCCAAGAATCTTCTCTCTAGTTATGGTAACTTCACATACTTGATGCCCCCCGACACCTGGAACATCTACCAAATGGCTAGTCTCTTCCACAGTGAAGAGTGATACAAATTACTTATTCAGTTTATCCACTATTTCATTGTCCCCCATTACTACCTCTCCAGCATCACTTGCCAGTGATCCAATATCCACTCTCAACTCTCTTTTACACTTCATGTATCTGAAGACACTTTTGGTATCCTCATTTATATGATTGGCTTGCTTACTTTTGCATTCTATCTTTACCTTCTTACTGACATTTTTAATTGCTGTCTATTGGTTTTTAAAAGCTTCCCTATCCTCTAACTTCCGATTAATCTTTGTTCTATTATATGCCCTCTCTTTGGATTTTACATTAACTTTGACTTCTCTCGTTAGCCATGGTTGTGTCATCTTACCTTTAGAACACTGCTTCCTGTCTGTGATGTATATATCCTGTGCCTTCTGATTTGCTTCCAGAAATTCCAGCTATTGCTGCTCTGCCATCATCCCTGTCAGCGTTCTTTTCCAATCAATTCCAGCCAATTCCTCTCTCGTGCCTCTGTAATTCTCTTTACTCCACTGTAATACTGATACATCTGCCTTCAGCTTCTCCTTCTCAAATTTCAGGGCGAATTCAATCATATTATGATCATTTTCTCCTAAGGCTTATTTTACCTTAAACTCTCTGGTTCATTGCTGATCCTCTCGTGAGCTGCTCTAAAAGGCCATCTCACGGGCACTCCAGAAATTCCCCCTCCTGTTATCCAGCACCAACCTGACTTTCCCAGTCCACCTGCATATTGAAGTCCTCCATGACTATTGTAATATTGCCCTTTTGACATGCATTTTCTATTTCCCGTTGTAATTTGTAGGCAATATCCTTACTAATGTTTGGGGGTCTGTATACAACTCCCATCAGGATCTTTTTACCCTTGCAGTTGCTTAGCTCGATCCACAATGATTCAACACCTTTAAACCTATGTCACCTCTTTCTAATGATTCGGTTTCATTTTTTATCAACAGAGCAATGCTGCCTTCATCATCTTCCTGCCTATCCTTCCGATACAATGTGTATTCTTGGACATTGAGCTCCCAGCTATAATCTTTCAACCATGATTCAGTGATGGCAACGTCATCATATCTTCCAATCTGCAAACATGCTGCAAGTTCATCTACCTTATTCCATATACTGCATGCATTCACATACAACACCTTCAGTCCTGGATTCACCCTTTTTGATTTTGTCACACCATGCTCAACCTTTTGATTCCTAACTTTGTCTGAGGTTTTACCAACATCTGCCTCCACAACCTCTCCACTAATGGTTCTGGCACTCTGTTTCCCAACCCCTACAACTCTAGTTTAAACCACACCATGCACCATTAACAAACCTTCCTGATAGGATGTTAGTCCCCCTCCAGCTCAGGTGCAAACTGTCCCATCTGCACAGGTCCCACCTTCCCTGGAAGAGAGACCAATGATCCAAAAATCCTATGCTCTCCCTCCTACACCAAGTCCTTAGCCACGTATTAAACTATATAATCTTTCTCGTTCTAGCCTCACGAGAACGTGGCGCAGGTAGCAATCCTGAGATCACAGCTCTGGAAGTCCTGCCCTTTATCTTGGCTCCTAACTCCCTAACCTCCCAATGCAGAACCTCATCACTCGTCTTACCTATGTCATTGCTACCTACATAGACCTCGACTTCTGGCTTTCACCCTCCCGTTTAAGAATGCTAAAGAGTCAGTCTGAGGTATCCCAGACCCTGGCACCCAAGGGGCAACATACCATCTGGGAATCTCGTTCTTGCCCACAGAACCTCCTGTCCGTTCCCCTAACTAACGAATCCCCTATCACCACAGTGTGCCTCTTCTTCCCTTTTCCTGTCTGAGTCACAGAGACAGACTCAGTGCCAGAGACCCGAACACTGTGATTTTCCTCTGTTAGGTCATTTCCCACTCCCCCCACCGAAATATCCAAAGTGATATACCTGTTGTTGAGGGGGATGGCCACTGGGGTACTCTGCACTGGCTCTTTAAACCCTTTTCCCTACCTGACTGTCACCCAGTTTCCTGGGTCCTGCACCTTGGATGCAACTTCCTATCTATCACCCCTTCAGCCTTCCGAATGATCCAGAGTTCATCCAGTTCCAGCTCCGACTCCTTGACACGGATTGTCATAAGCTGCAGCTGGATGCACTTCTCGCAGTTGTAGTTGTCAAGGATACTGGAGGTCTCCCTGACTTCCCACATCCCACAAGAGGAGCATTGCACTCTCCTGCATGTCATCTCTGCCTAGCAGAGCAGATTTAAAGAACAGAAGGAAAAAAACTTCAGCTTGGCTTTCTCTGAGTGTAGCCTCTCTTCGCAGAAGCCTCGAAGAGCTAAAGCCTTGAGATCCCCACTCTACATCCACTCAGACAATGGCCACTACGCTTGCCCCTTGTCTTCCTTTAATTTGCTCTTACTAATTAATCCCAAGTGCTGACTGGTGGTTAGTCAAAACTCCATTACACTGCCGTGAACTGCTCCTGCCTTTCACCCTCGGGCGGTGGACCTGATTGAAGTCCCTCCTCTCCAAACTTCCAAAGTCCGGATTGGCTGCTGGTCAGAGCTCTATTAACATTGTTAATAGTCTCCTTCTACCATTTTCATACGGCCTCTGCATATTGCCAAATAGTGGACTCAGGACTCTCAACACCATCCCGAATGCTTCTCCATTATTTTATGCAATCATGGGCCTGGAGTTCCAAGGATTCAGTGGAAATAAGCATTTATACAAGGATGATTTGATTACATTTTTCCTTGTCCACCTAGTAAGCCTGAAGCACCAGTCTGAGGAACAGCTACTTCCTCTCAACCATTCAGTTCTTGAACCAACCAGCACAACTCTACTCACTGGAGTACATTAACAGCATGATTGCTTTGGTTACTTTGAACCTAGATGGACCTCATCTTTTTGAGTCTATTTCTGCTCTTTGTTGTAAAGATTGTGTATAATTTATGCTTGATTTATATCTTTCTTGTGAATACTGGCTTTATGATGCTATGAACCTGCAATGCCAATTGTACCTCTCCATACTGATATTTGTGCATCTGATTCAGAATCAGAACTAGGTTTGAGTTCACTGGCAGATGTCATGAAATTTGTTAACTTTGCAGCAGCAGTACAATGCAATTCATAATAATAGAGAAAAACTGTGAATTACAGTAAATATGCATATATTAAATAGTTAATTTAAATAAACAGTGCAAACAATTGAAATAATAAAGTAGTGAGGTAGTGTTGATGGGTTCAATGTCCATTCAGAAATTGGATGGAAGAGAGTAAGAAGCTGTTTTTGAATCATTGAGTGTGAGCCTTCAGGCTTCTGTACCTCCTTCCTGATGATAGCAATGAGAAGAGGGCATATCCTGGGTGATGGGGATCCTTAATGATGGACATCACCTTTTTGAGGCACTGCTCTTTGAAGATTAGATTATGAAGACATGCAGTCCTCTTTTATTGCCATTTAGTAATGCATGCATTAAGAAATGATACAATATTTCCTCCGGTGTGATATCACAAAACACAGGACAGACCAAGACCGAAAAAAACTAACAAAACCACATCATTATAACATATAGTTACAACAGTGCAACAATACCATAACTTGATGAAGAAGTCCATGAGCACAGTAAAAGTTCAAAGTATCTCAAATGTCCCACATCTCACGCAGACGGGAGAAGGAAGAAAAACTCTCCCTGCCATACCCGACCACGGTATCTGAGTCATCCGAAAACTTCGAGCTCTGATCAGCTCTCCGACTTCGAGTACTGAGCGCCATCTCTATCTGAATGATTCAACCTCCATCTCGGTCACCAACAGCAGGCAAAGCTGGGGATTTTGAGGCCTACCCTCCAAAAGACTCCGGACCACGTAGTAACGACAGCGCGAACGAGCGTTTCAGAAATTTTTCCAGATGTTCCTCTGTGCTTTCACATCCATCTCCATCAAATCAGAATTGTCCACGGCCCCTATTTAACAGATACAATATCATTTTTCACCGGAGGGCTGCGCACGCGCAGCGCACTGCTTCTCTCTCCTCCCCCTACTGTCCTGGATACTACGGATGCTGGTGCCCATGATAGAGCTGACACAGTTTACAACTCTCTGCAGCTTACTTCGATCCTGTGCAGTAACCACCCCCTTCCCCCCCACCAATACCAAATGGTGTTGCAACCGGCTAGAGTGCTCTCCATGGTACATATGACATTGAAAATCAAAGCTGAATTTGAATTCAATCTGTTCCTGTGACAGGACGCACAAACGAATGTCTGTTTTGGATGGCTAGTGTCTGGATTGCAAATAATGCAGCCTGCCCAATATTGGCAAGCGTAAGTAGAGCCCCAGTACTTGGCAGGTTGGTCTGGAAGAAAAGACTGACACCTGGTTCTTATCCTTCTACTCAATTTGAAGGATTTAGCAGAGTTATCACTGGTAGAAAATTTCCAGTACCTTGCTATTTCTATTACAGGAAGTTCAAGTCTCAGAAGCACGGGTATGCAGGTATTGCTCCTGTCCAGTACATCATGAATTTCATGCCAGGTCCTGGGTTTTGTGGACACACTTTCTGTGGACTTCAGTTCAGAAGGCTATTTGCTGGCATTTATTGTTTAAATGATTTGTTTCTTTTTCTCCCTACACATTGGGTGTTTGACGGTCTTTCTTTAATGGGTTCTTTTGGGTTTCTATGTGGCTATCTATTAAGAGATGAATCTCAAGGTTATACAACGTATATATACTTTGATAATTAATGTACTTCGAACTTTGAGCTTTTGATATTCAAATGCCTTTTTCATCAACCGTTCATTAGGTACCTTTCAAAAGATGTCCAATCTGGTCCATAGCAACAAAATTTTTAATGCTGAAATTAAAGCAAGCTATTGAAGATGTATATATTTGTCAATAAGATAGTTATGTGTACAATTCAGTAGCTTTGAATCTTTCAATGCCCTAAACTCAGTCGCGAGTACCTGGACTTTCACTGGTGGACAATTTAATGCTTCCAATCACATCAATAGATTCTGAGCAAATCAGCATGGATCACAGACCTTACAATCAGAACGAACAGAGCATGTGACCTTTCCACTGTTCATTCACTCTCAGTCTGTGCCTTCCTGTCATGAGATTATATATTTTGATTTATTATGTTAAAAGACTAATGAAACCTGCAGAAGATTGAAGGCACAGAGAAAATTTGTAGTTAAATTATTTACAACTGTTCCTTTGCCATTATGAACCATTTATATGGCTGCAGCTGTGGCTTTCTTTCTTGACGGAAAAGAACAGTGAACTTATTTTGTTTTCTTAGCAAAGCCTTGACAATTTGATTAACAGTGACTCTTTCAACCATTTTGGGATTCGTGATATTGTCTTGATATAATAGTCAAGGCTTTAAATAACTGATGGAATTTTTCGAATTTATGGGGTTTTTTATGAAGGTAATTTTTTTTCAAGCTGTTGAAGTCAAGAAATTGCACATCATTCTGAAATAGAAATATGTTTCTTTATTGTATCTATAAGTACTGGAAATACTTAACAAAGTTGTGGGAGTACTCCATCACACAGGCAGCTGCAATACAGGAAAGCAATTCACTACCACCTATATAAGTGTAAATAAAGAGAGAAAATTTATGATGACCAACTCATGATACCTCCAAGAGGACCACAAACCAGAGAGGAGAAGATGGCGGCATGATGCAGCGCACAGCGGCCACTCCAGTGACAAATAGCTGTTATCTGTCAAGTAGGGTGCCGTGCACAATTCTGATTTGATGGAGACAGACGTGAGAGCACGGAGGAACATCTGGTGAAACTTCTGAAATGCCTGTTTCGCTGCCACTGTTACTGTGTGATCCGAAATCTCTGGAGGGGAAGGCCCCGAGTCCCCGGCTTTGCTTGCCACTTGGCGGCCGGGCGGAGTCGAAACACTCGGCAGAGATGGTGCTCAGTGCTCAGTGTCGGAGGGCTGGTCGGAAGCTCGAAGTTTTCGGACGGACTCAGAGTCGGCTGTGTTTGGGTGCTTCCAGGATGCTGCATCGGCAAGTTTGCGGTGCTGGAGGCTCATGGCAGGAAGAGTTTCTCCTTTCTACCATCTACGTGAGATGTTGGGGCTATCGGGACTTTGAGACTTTTTTTTACCGTGCCCATGGTCTGCTCCTTATCAAATTACGGTATTGCTTTGCACTGTTTTAACTATATGTTATAATTATGTGGTTTTTGTCAGTTTTAGTCTTGGTCTGTCCTGTATTTCTGTGATATCATACCGGAGGAACATTGTATCATTTCTTAATGCATGCATTTCTAAATGACAATAAACGAGGACTGAGTGTCCTCATAATCTATAAAACTTGTTGTGGGGTTTCAAACCTGTGTGTCTCAATGACCTGGAGAGCTATGTTGGCTGGAGTCAGGGCCTTGTGCTTTGGTGCTTAGTAGGGTCACCCATGCCAAATAGGTCAAAGGGTAAAGGCCAGAGTAAGATTGGTTCACCGGTCCTGCAGGTTCGGGGATTCAGCTCAACGTTAGCAACCCTGACTGATCAAAAAACAGATCAAAAAACAATTATTACGGAAACAGCAATGAAGAAACCTTCTGTACATTTGGACCTTTGTTTCTGCCCTAAATGCCAGCAGCATAACGGGCAGTAAGTAAATAAGTTACTGATGATGATCTGTGTTTGTTAGGCCACACTTGGAGTACAGTACTGTGCAAAAGTCTTAGGCACACACACACACACACATATATATATCTAGGATGCCTTACTGTCACTGTCTGCGGAAACTTGCTGAGTATCAATTAATTACCCTGTTTTTTTAATTTACATCAGTGACTCTCAATTAGAGGTTCTTAGATTCACAGAATCAGGGTTGTAAAACAGAGGAACAGACACTTTGACCCATCAATTCCATGCCAACCTTTTCATACATATACACTAATTCCACTTACTTGCATTAGGGCTGTATTCTTTTAAGACTTGCCTATTTAAGAGTCTGCTTTGAATGCTATTTAAACATGGTAATTGTACTTTAATCCATCATCTCATGAATTCCAAATATCAACCACTCTCTGGGAAAAGGTCTTACTTGTCAGAATCAAGGTCAGGTTTAATATCATTGACGTGTGTCATGAAATTTGTTATATTTGCAACACCAGTACAATGCACAATGCAGTACATAAGAATAGAAAAAAGTGAATTACAGTAAATAGTTAAATTAGATAAGTAGTGCAAAAATAGAAATAAGCAAGTTGTGAGGTAGTGTTCATGAGTTCAATGTCTGTTCAGAAATCTGATGGCAGATGGGAAGAAGCTGTTCCTGAATCACTGTGCGTGTGCCTTCAGGCTTCTGTACCTCCTTCCTGATGGTAGCAATGAGAACAAGGCATGACCTGGGTGATGGGGGCCCTTAATGATGGATGTCGCTTTTTTGAGGCATCACTCCTTGAAGACGTCCTGGATACTACTTCCTTAAACTTTCTATCTCTCACCTTAAAACTAAACCCTATGGCATTTGACATTTCCACACTCTGATAATCCAGTCCATCAATGCTTCTCAAATTTTTATATATTTCTACCAAGTTGACTGTTAGCCTCCCATGTAAGTTTGCCCAATCTCCCCTTATGATAAATACTCTCTAATCCAGACAGCATCCTGATGAAACTTTTTGCACCCTCTCCAAAGTCTCCACATCTTTCCTACGTTATGGTGACAAGAAAACCACACAATGGTCTCCCATGATTGTCTGACCAGCTCCAAATGTTCTATATATGAAGCTATGATGAATTCAACTTTACTGTTATAGGCTTCATGATGTGAAGAGTGGCTTTAAGCTATCGTGGGCCAAGCTGCAGTGTTAACATCCTTCATGGTAAAGCTCAGTTGTTTCAGAGACACCACTGGTCATGTAAAATCAAAACAGACAATCTTTAGGGCATACACTTGTATCCTCATATGGCCTCTGCTCATGTGTAATATGAGCTTATGTTTAAGCATTTTTGAAGCTTTCTAAAATACAAATCATTAGAGGAAAATCCCCAAACTACATAAATCTGTTTCCTAACTCAGCTCCATTTAACATTGAAATTACTTTTTTTTTAAAGAGGTTCCAAAATAACTAGTATTTCACTCTTCCAAAGTTCCATTTTTAACAGAACAAACAGGGGAGGACCCACTTACTTCGTATCATGAATTGTTTGAATTCTGGTTGCTATTATTGCTTCTTGTCTCGATACACAAAGCTATTAAATAAAAAGTTTCTGCATCTGTTCGAAGAGCAAGTACTGTAACACCTCTTATGAAATGTGCCATAATTGGAAGAACGATGAATCTCAAAGGGGCTATAATCTGAAGGAACATCCATTATAGACAGAATTGTACTAAAACACTTCAGAGAATGATTCAAAAAAGGAAATTGCTAGAAATACTCAGATCATGTAGTATCCATGGAAAGAGAAACTGATTTAATGTTTTCGGTTCAAGGCCCTTCGTCATATCCTATCGTTGAGGATGGTGTCAGAGTCGTCCATCACTTTTCCCTGCCACCATATATGATCAAATTCACCCTGAAATTTGAGAAGGGGAAGCTAAAATCAGAAGTATCAGTATTACAGTGAAGTAAAGGGAGTTACAGGGGCATGAGAGAGGAGTTGGCCAGAATTGTTGAGAAAAGAACACTGACAGGGATGATGGCAGAGCAAAAATGGCTGGAATTTCTGGAAACAATTTGTAGGCACAGGATATATACATCCCAAAGTGGAGAAGTATTCTAAAAGCTAGATGACACAACAAGAGAAGTCAAAGTCAACATAAAAGCCAGAGAGAGGGCACATCATAAAGCAAAGACTAGTGGGAAGTTAGAGGATTGTGAAGCTTTTAAAAACCAACAGACGGCAACTAAAAATGACATTAAGAAGGTAAAGAGAAGGAATACAAAAGTAAGCTCGCCAATAATATTAACGAGAATGCCAAAAGTTTCTTCAGATGCATAAGGTGTAAAAGAGAGGCAAGAGTGGATACTGGACCGCTGGAAAACAATGCTGGAGAAGTAGTAATGGGGGACAATGAAATGGCAGATGAACTGAATAAGTATGTTGCATCGGTCTTCACTAGGGAAGGCACTAGCAGTATGGTGGAAGTTCCAGGTGTCAGGGGTCATGGAGTGTGTGAAAGTACCATAACGAGAGAGAAGGTGCTTGGGAAACTGAATGGTCTGAAGGGAGATAAGTCACCTGGACCAGAAGGTGTACACCCCATAGTTGGGTCCAATTCTTTTCACTTTATACGTCAATGATTTGGATGATGGAATTGATGGCTTTGTTGCAAGGTTTGCAGACAATATGAAGATAGGTGGAGGGGCAGGTCACTTTGAGGAAGCAGAGAGGCTACAGAAGGACTTAGACAGATTAGGAGAATGGACAAAGAAATGATAGATGGAATACAGTGTCAGGAAATGTATGGTCATGCACTTTGGCAGAAGGAATGTAAGGGTTTGCTATTTTCTATATGGGGAGAAAATGCAAAAAAACTGAGACACAAAGGGACTTGGGAGTCCTTGTGCAGGATTTCCTAAAGGTTAATTTGCAGGTTGAGTCTGTGGTGAGGAAGGCAAATGCAATGTTACCCTTCATTTCAAGAAGTCTAGAATATAAAAGCAAGGATGTAATGATGAAACTTTATACAGTGCTGGTGAGGCCCCACTTGGAATATTGTGAGCAAGTTTGGGCCCCTTATCTTAGACAGGATGTGCTGAAACTGGACAGCATCCAAAGGAGGTTCACAAAAGTGATTCCTGGATTGAATGGCTTGCCATATGAAGAGTGTTTGATAGCTCTGGTCCTAGAATTCATAAGAATGAGAGGTGTCCTCATTGAAACCTATCGAATGGTGAAAGGCCTTGATAGATAGAGTCGATGTAGAGAGGATGTTCCTGTGGTGGAAGAGTCTATTACTAGAGGATACAGTCTCAGAATAGAAGGGCGTCCTTTTAGAAAGGAGATGAGGAACTTCTTTAGTCAGAGAGTGGTGAATCTGTGGAATTCTTTGCTGCAGACAGCTGTGGATGCCAAGTCTTTAAGCATATTTAAGGCAGAGGTTGATAGATTCTTTATTGGTCAGGGCATGAAGGGATACAGGGAGAAGGCAGGAGTTTGGGCTGGGAGGAAAATTGGATCAGCCATGATGAAATGGGAGAGTAGACTTGATGGGCCAAATGGCCTAATCCTACTCCTTTATCTTATGGTCTAATGGTCTTATACACCTCATTGCAAAGGATTCAGTTTCCAGAAGTGAGATTTCTACACCAGTTATATAGTTTATTCCCTACAATCACTTCCTGATTTGTACACCTTCCTGATTTGTACACCATCCACTCATCCTTCACCACATTCCCCACCTTATCCCATAGCTGACCACGACTCTACAGCACATTTTGTCCAGTAGGGAGGAGAGGTGAGCATTTAATTTAACTATTTCATATAAAAATGTAAATTACACTAAATATATGCATTATTATTTTGTATTACTATGTATAGCATTTTACCGCTGCTGCAAAGACAGCAAATTTCATGACATATACATCCCACATACGTCACAAAATTTGCCGTCTTTGTGGCAGCAGTAGAGTGCTATTTATAATAATAGAAAATAATAATACACGTATTTACAGTAATTCACATTTTCATATTAGTTAAATTTAAAAAATAGTGCAAAAATAAAACTTTAAAAAGTAGTGAGGTAGTGTTCATGGGTTCAATGTCCATTTAGAAATCGAATGTCAGAGGAGAAGAAGCTGTTCCTGAATCATTGAGTGTGTGCCTTTAAGCTTCTGTACCTCCTTCCAGACAGTAACAATGGGAAGACGTCCTGCGCGGTGGAGGTTCTGAATGATGGGTGCCACTTTTTTGAGGCATTGCTCCTTGAAGACTTCCTGGATACTACGGAGGCTATTGCCCACGATGGTGCTGACTATGTTTACAACTCCCTGGAGCTTCTTTCGATCCTGTGCAGTAGACCCTCCATACCAGATGGTGATGCAGCCAGTTAGAATGCTTTCCATGATACACCTGTGGAAATTTGTGAGCACCTTTGGTGACATGCCAGATTTCCTGAAAGTCCAAATGAAATACAGCTGCTGTCATGCCTTGTTTGTAGCTGCACTCAGGATAGATCCTGAGAGATACCGACAACCTGGAACTCGAAATTGCTCACTCTTCCCACTACTGTGAGGACTGGTGTGTGTTCCCTCTTCTTACTCTTTCTGAAGTCCACGACCAGTCCTCAACTGATGTTGAGTGCAATGTTATTGCTGGGACGCTAAACTAGCTCCTGTCTTGCTCCTGTACGCCCTATCATCATCATCTGAAATTCTGCCAACGATAGTTGCATCATCAGCAAATTTATAGATGGCATTTGAGCTGTGCCTAGCCGCACAGTCATGGGTGTAGAGATAGTAGAGCAGTGGGCTAAGCACACATCTCTGAGGTGCGCTAAATTTGATTATGACGGTGTTGATAGTTGAAAGTCCTGAGCCTTTTTATCTATTATTCTGTCATCGAAGAAGACACCCCTAATTATTTATTCACTGATTATCCATTTGACTCCTGGAGGACAACTTTTCATTTTGCTTGACAGGTTGATTACAATGTTTTGGTTATACCTATATTGTGGGCAAATTTTAACCTTGGATCTTGTCCTTATGATTCCCTGTTTTGCCCTCATTATGCACATATCTAAATGGTAGCAGTCACTAACTTCAAATGCCAATGTTTTGAACAAACACAGATGTTGTGGCTGTTTAAAGAGAGTTTACAGCAATAAAACATATTGGTAAGTTAATGCATAACGAGCTCCTGATTGCAACCACGTTTGTTGAGAAGGTCTATAGGTTCCAGGATTCCTACCGAAAAAGCCATTCTGCAGCAACATTCTCAGAGTGGGTGCCATAGAAACGGTGCTATTTATAAGCTTATTGTAGAATGAATTGCAAAGCATCTGGAACATAAAGATCACTGCACATTTGCAAGCCCTCCCAATTTGCCATCACTTTCTTGATCATTGATTTTTGCAGTCAACCAAAACCCTGCTTACCATCTTTATTGTTTACAAAAGCAAACAGCAAATCCTTATCCTTAAAAGCTGTAAAAGCATTCTTCAGTTCAGGATCATCACGGCTTGATTTCTTGTATGCTGCCTTTATCCTACAATCCACAAAAATTTCCTCTATATACAATACTGTGCAAAAGTCTTCAGCAACTATATACAGAATAGCTAGGGTGCCTAAGACTTTTTTTACAGTACTGTATTTGTCAATGTGGAGCAGGGAGAGAGTCTGATAATCTGGCAGGAGCAGAGGATATTGGAAATGGCTAGGGTGGAGCACTGCAGCTGGGGTGTAGGACAGGTTCAAGAGAAGGAAAGGCAGGGAAGGGGTGGTGTGGGTGCAGACACACCCAGCTCTGAGACACCTATCAAGATCATTTGATTCCAATCAACTGTTTTATTGATCATTACAGAATCTCTTTCTGGTGCTTCCCACTCCCTTCCCCTTTTCCCAACCATGATTCCCCTCTCCCTGCCCCCTTCCTACTCTCAGTCTACAATAGAGACACATATCAGTATCAGGTTTATCATCACTGACATGTGTCATGAAATTTGCTTTTTTGGGGCAGCAGTACAGTGCAATCCATAAAATTATTACAGTATTGTGCAAAAGTCTTAGGCACCCAAGCTATATAAATATGTGCCTAGGACTTTTGCACAGTACTGTACTCTGCATCTCTAAATTTCTATTTCAGTACTGTTCTCTGACTTCTGCCTCTGTCACATCAGCTTTCACTAATTCTTTACAATAAGGAGTTTCCTACTCTGAGCGTCTGTGTGTGTGGACCTAACAGGATAAATGGGATTAATGTACTTAGACAAAAAGTCAGCATGAATGTGAGAGGCAGGAAGGTTCATTTCTCTCGTGTACCACTCTAGGACCCTGTGACTTTTCACCTATCCTCTTCATCAAGAGGGGATTATCTCCCTGTTGTTGCTGAGGAGCTAATGATGCCCATATTTGGTTATAGATTATAATGAACTAGAACTTCCAGTCAAAATAATGGCGAATCTTGACAACAGCTTCCATTATTTATGAGGAAATATTGAAGCAAGTTCTACCACATGGAGGCTGCACAATTTTATACTAACATCCCAAAGCCGATAACTAAATCAGGTCATTCTAGCATTATGAGAAAGGACATCTCATAACTGAATGCATTCAATGTGGAGTCGGTGGGGATGTATCAAAGTTATGAATTAAACTCAACTCTGAGAGCTTAATCATGTCCATGTCAGTCTGAGTATCATTTTAACAATATGTAGCTAACTTTAGAAACTGAATAGGCAAGAAATTCACAATTGCACATGAATATTCTTATTCAGAATCAGGTTTAATATCACCAGTATATGTCGTGAATTTCGTTGACTTTGCAGCAGCAGCATGATGCTATATATGATGATAAAGAGAAAAAACTGTGGATTACAGCAAGTATATATACATACATATATATAATACATATAATAGTTAAATTAAATAAGTAGTGCAAAAATAGAAGTAAAAAAGCTAGTGTTCGTGGCTTCAGTATCCATTCAGAAATCAGATGGCAAAGGGGAAGAAGATGTTTCTGAATCATTGAGTGCGTGCCTTCAGGCTTCTGTACCTCCTTCCTGATGGTAACAATGAGAAGAGAGCATGTTCTGGGTGATGGGGATCCTTAAAGATGGACAGCGTCTTTTTGAGGCACTGCTCCTTGACGACGTCCTGGATACTACGGAGGCTAGTGTCCATGATGGAGCTGACTAGGTTTTCAACTCCCTGCAGCTTACTTTGAATCTGTGCAGTAGCCCCCCTCCAAAACCAGATGCATCTATTACTAAAACATTTTAGCTGTGATTTTCTTAATTTCTCTTTCTGTCTTTTTTTCTCTCCCTCTCTGTCTCTTAATTCAACCCACCTGCATCTACATTCTGAATCTGCGTTTAATTTGTGTGTGTCTGCTCACTGCCCAGTCTGATAAAGGACGTGGGCATTTGAGCAGATCTCAGATGCCAAACTTCTTTCAATGTCAAACCACCAACTCAAACCTTCAGCAACATGCCACACAAAATATTTAACTACCTACTATATGCATGCAACAGGTACAGGTGACCATACAACCCAAAAAAAGGTAATTGTAGCCCCTCAGGCCTATTCTGGCTCAGAAAGCAATCCCATTCCCCACTGATTTTCCTTGTAATTTATTCTCCTGATGATTCAAGCAACCCCACATCCCCACCTACATCCTAGGGACAATTTACGGTGGCCAACTAACCTAGCAACTGGCATGTCTTTGTGATGTGTGAGGAAGACAAGACATGACAAGAGATGACAGGTTTGAACCTGTTCACTACCAGTTACACCATTGTTACAGCCATAGATTTCTACGTGATGCAAGTAAGAAATATCATAAGTCTGCTGGTCACAGCCCACCATCCATATTCAACCCCAGCAAACCTCCCAGGCTCACATTCCACTGTTGCAGATGGAGAACTATCCACACTATTTATCCGCACCCCAATGTCAGCAATAGATCCTTAATGGGTGAGTTGGCCTTGAGTGGTCCCATCACCTAGTAACGCTGCCAGGCTTTGGCAGGGAAAAGTCAGAGGCCTAAACTTATCTGTCTGCTTTGGAACACATTTTAGTGTTCTGCGCATTTAGATATATCTAAGAGAATAACATTTATGTAAATAATTAAAAAATAGAAATGAAAAACATTAATTTCATTAACACATGTTATACCCCTACAGATCATTAAAAATTGGAAACCAAAGTGAAATAATTTGGGGTAATTATTTTCTACAGGCCATAGATTCCAGTAAGGTTGGTATAATAATTCATCCATGTATTGTTGGGGCCTCTGCTTCTGCACTCAGAATTCAAAGTGATAAACATGTGCTGTCTGTCACCCATCTCGACTCAGACTTGCAATGGGTTTGAGTCTAGTGCAGACTTTATTTTGAAAGACTGGAATGTTGCCACATCCTCCAGAACTACAAGAAACAGCCAAGAATATTCATTCCATAAATGTAAAACACAAGGGCAATGATTTTTATTGGATTGGATCTGATGAATCATAAAGCGAGAACCCTCTCACACATGCAGGTTTCTATAGCAGTGTTATTCCTCCATAGCTCATTAATTCAATTTACCCATACCTGAGAACTGCCCTTCACTCCGTCCACCATGAGCTTTAGCTACAGCAGCAGCCATCAACAATAAAATATCCAGTAATCAGTAAGCTTTCCAGTTCATTCTCAAGATGCAGCCCAGCCACACTTTTTTGCCTCTGATTGCTGGCATGAATGTAATATGCAATTGACAGTTCTACACAATGGAGTGAAACAGAAAATGCCAGAAATACTCAGCAGGTCAGGCAGCATCTCTAGGGACTTAACCCAAGTTAATGTTTCATGGTTGAAAAGCCTTCGTCAGGCTACTATATGGATTTTTAGTACAGTTTCAGAGATCTTAAACCTGTTTTGACCTCATGGCAAACCCGAATAAATACCACACAGGGTTATCAGAAATACCAATAGCATAACGTATGAGTTGGAGTGAATAGTAGGGAATTAAATTATGAAAATCCAAGAGGTGAGAAGTAAGTAAATGATACTTTCATGACCAATTACTTTTTTTTAAATTTACTAAGTATCAGTTTTACTGACCTGATGAGAACTAAAATACCAAGCCAGGAGAGATGGAGGCAGAGGAAGCTTTCAGGGTCTTGATTCAAACTCAGTAATTTGTGTGCCCAGACTCCAGATTATAGTGTTGCACAAAGATAGACTGCATCGTGAATTGTGTGCTGTGGCTGGGTAGGTTGCATTGATTAAATAAACCAAACTGGATCCCCCATGAAATTGAAACTATCCAACAAAGACCGAAAGAAGCCATCAATCTTTTTTTTTCTAACTTGATAGGACAAATGCTGAGAAGATGGATCCTCTCATGTAGAAATCTGGCTTTGGGAAGAATAATTTGAGAATAAGGGATTGCCCTTTCAGCAGAGAGATGAGGCAGAATTCCTTCTCATAGATGATTCTGTTTCTGTGGAATTCTCTATCCCAGAGAGTAGAAGGGGCAGACGTAGAGAGAACTTTGACCAAAAAAATTTAAGGGCTATGAGAAAAAGGGATGAAATTGAAGCATTCTCTTATAAATATCCAGAACTGAAAGATCAGATCGAAACTCCATGTGATATAGGGAATAGCAGCTTTTTCAGTCTACATCAGAATGGGATGTTTCATTCAACAGGTACTGAATAAAATTTCCACTGCTTCATATGTTGGGAAATGATGTAACTGTAAGCTCTCCTTATGATGCGCCATCAATAACTCCAAAAGACTGTAAGTAGAGTAAATACTGAAAGGGTTTTATTCACAGTAAAATGTGACCTCCAGCATGTTAAGTGTCTGCCCCTGGACTGAGAGGAGGATCCAAGGCCCAATCGCCTTTATTCAGGGATCTGTGGGAGGAGCCACAGGGGCAGTCAGCAGAGGGGCATGTCCAGACAGGTAACCCAGTTACAATATATATATATGGTTTACCACACCTTATGTGGTGGTGATCACTATCATTAACCCCAGTGTCTGCATTTCTTCCAGAACCAGCTATAGTTTTGTTTATTTCTCTAGCACCAACCTACCAGAACTACCATCATTCTGCTGCTGGCTTCCAGACACCTCTCCCAATAAAATGTTCCACTTATGTATTTACTCAGATTGAGGAGGGAGATTGAAAATCTGGCTGAGTGGTGCCATGATAACAATGTCTTACTCAATGTCAACAAGACAAAGGAGCTGATTCTTGACTTCAGGAGGAGGAAACCAAAGGTCCATGAGCCAGTCCTCATCGGAGGATCAGAGGTGGAGCGGGTCAGCAACTTTAAGTTCCTTGATGTTGATATTTCAGAGGACCTGTCCTGGGTCCAGCACATGAGTGCAATTATGAAGAAAGCACGGCAGCATCTCTACTTCCTTAGGAGTTTGCAAAGATTTGGCATGCCATCTCAAATTTCTATAGATGTGTGGCGGAGACTGTATTGACTAGCTCATCACAGCCTGATATGGAAACACCAATGGCCTTGAATGGAAAATTCTACAAAAAGTGGTGGATACAGCCCGGTCCATCACAGGTAAAGCCCTCCCCATCATTGAGCACATCTATATGAAATGCTGTCGCTGGAAATCAGCATCTATCATCAGAGACCGCAACGTCCAGCACACGCTCTCTTCTCGCTGCTGCCATCAGGAAGGTGGACCAGGAGCCTCAGGACTCACACCACCAGATCCAGAAACAATTGTTACCCCTCAACCATCAGACTCTTGAACCAAAGGAGATAACTTCACAAAACTTCACTTGCCTCATCACTGAACTATTCCCACAACCTATACACTCACTTTCATGGACTCTTCATCTCATGTTCTTGATATTTATTGCTTATTCTTTTTCCTATCTATATTTGTGTCTTTTGCACTCTGGTTTGATACCCCATTTGGTGAGCTCTTCCACTGATTCCATTATGGTTATTATTCTATTATGGATTTATGGAATATGCCCACAAGCAAATGAGTCGTGTATGGTGACATACAGTACACGTACTTTGACTTTGAGGAGACTTAATTTCAGAGGAGTAGAAGATGTTTGTGTGTGAATTATTTGAACATGGGTTGGCTTTGCTTACCAGCAACTACATAATCACTTATAATTATCATTGGACGTTGCCCCTGCACTTGAGGGTCACCATTACAAATAATCAAATTATCTTTCTTGCTTACACTTCAAATCTTCTCACTGGTTTGTACTCCAGAGCTATTTTTTTCATCCTGATTTTGAGTTTTCATTAATCTGCTACAGGCGTAATTACCTGGATTTAGATGCTACACCTCTTGGTCAGAGCATCCTTGTTTAATCTTAAACAATCAATGGTTGATCTGAGACGGCTCATTTCCTCCGAAGCTTTGAAGTTTTAGATGGCTTCCTTGCACTCTCATCGCCTTCCTCAGAGGACCTTCTGCATTCCTCGATTTCCTAAAGCACAGAAAAGGTTTTGAAGGATGTTGGGAAATTCGACTGTGCACCTCCTCTCCGGTATCACCAGCTTGCCTCCTGACCTGTTCCAGAAAGGCATAATCACAGAAGGACAGGTCACGTCTCCAAAATGAACGAGAATAACTGATCTGGAAGTCATAGGTGGGATATCCCGTGGGTTCAACGGGTCACACATGTAATTTTCCAAACTCATGTCATAGAATAGAATGGGAGCCAGCAAGGTTTGATTTTTAGAAGCTGCAACTGTGAGAGGAAATGCTGCACAATCCCCGGGTAGCCGTCTAGGATCAGGATGTTCTGTGTTGATCAGAATGTGCAGGGTATGCCAAGGGAATACCCTGGTGAGGAACACATTTGCCAGGGTGGCCTTCCTCGGTCAGGGCATGAGTATGGAAGTTGGGATGTTACGTTGCAGTTGTAGGATATGGTGGTGGGGCTCCATTTGTTCAGTTTTGGTTACCCCGCTACAGGAAAATGTTACGAAAAGTGTAGAAGTGATTAATGAGGGTGTTGCTGGGATTGAATAAGGGAGAGAAGGTGAACAAGCTGAGAATTTTTTCATTAGGGTATCTCAGGAGTTTGAGTGTCTCAGAAGCTGATGACCTCCTGGGATTTTCAAGCGCAACAGTCTCTAGAGCTTACAGTGGGCATGCGGTTCCGTGGGCAAAAACGCCTCGTTAAGGAAAAAGGCCGGAGAAGAACGGCCAGACTCGTTCAAGCTGTCGCAAAAGCAGCAGCAACTCAAATAACCATGCTTTACAACAGTGGTGTGAGGAAGAGCATCTCCGACCGCACCACCCGTCCAGCCTTGAAGAAGCAGAAGATCAGTCGTGGTTCCACTCCTGTGCTTAATAAAGTGGCCAGTGAACGTAGGGCGATCTTATTGAAAACATAGAAGATTTGGAGGGGAGAATCCAGCGCAGCAGGATTAAAACTGAAGTATTTAAGAACTTCTGGTGAGGGTAGTGAATTACTGGAATTCTGTACCCTGGAGGGTTATAGAGGCTAAATCAATGGAAAATATTTAGGATGAAAGAGATACAAAGATCCAAGGAATTGAGAGCTATGGAGGCCCGGCACAGAAGAGAAAATGGGGTCAGGAACAGATCAGCCCTGATCATATCACATGGCAAGGCAGAGTTTCAGGCCATGGGGCCGACTCCTGTTTTTATTTTCACACGTTCTTGTGATGTGCCTGATTTCAGGACGAGCACTGGCAACATGAATAAAATGGGTCAATGTAACTGTCAGTCAGTCTCGCTTGGCAGTTCAGACCAGGAATGAAACCACTTTCTCCTGAGAGTAGTCACAATCACTTGTTAGTCACCTTTGGGAGAGTTACAGGAGGTTGTTTCTGCAACGTTCATCCTGAATACCTTGTTCCAATGCAGGTTTGATCATGCGCAGGTCAGACCCAGTCGAAGAGGAACAACAGGTTTGCCGCACTCCAGGGATATGCAGTGCCATCCTGTTAATGCACATAAAAACGTTATTGATCTCTGAGGCAAAAGTTGAAATCCAAAGTAAAAAATTTCTTTCCCGGGAATGGCAAAAGCATAATACAAATGAATGGAGTCTGTTTTACATCCATTGAAGGCAGGTGGGCAATGCAGGCCAAGCTGGCATCTAATTGCCCACCCCTAGCTGCCCTTGAGGAGCAGGTGGTGAGCTGCCTTTTGAACTACTGTTGTCCTTGACGTGCTAGTATGTGAAATATACTCTGTTCTTTTACACCTTCCCTTCCAACCATCAAGGGCAGGTATCCAGAAAGTATTTTCGAGTTAGGCAGCAATTTACTTCATTTTAAATTTTATTTAGAGATACAGCTCTGTAACAGGCCCTTCCGACCCTATGAGCCCATGCCACTTGCTTACACACGTGTGACCAATTAACCTGCAGACCCGTACGTCTTTGAAATGTGGGAGGAAACCAGAGAACCCAGGGGAAACCCACACAGTCATGGGGAGAACGTACAGGCAGCGGCAGAGTTGAACCCAGGTCACCGGCTCTGTAACAGCGAAACGCGAACTGCTGCGCTACCATGCCACCTACTCCTCTCAATCTAGAGTACTGCATTCAGTAGCAAAAGAAAATCTGCAGATGCTGGAAATCCAAGAAACGCACGCAAAATGCAGGAGGAACTCAGCAGGCCAGGCAGCATCAATGGAAAAGAGTACAGTCGACGTTTCAGGCCGAGACCCTTCATCAGGACTGGAGGAAAAAAAGATGAGGAGTCAGAGTTAGAAGGTGAGGGGGAGAGGAGGATGTTACGTGTGTTACTGCATTCAGTGCTCATGACGTGGTCTTTTCTACATGGAAGAAAATTGTGGCCTGTGGCCTGCAACCATTGGCCCTGGTCGCAGCTGACTCTGTGGTTATGGCCTGCTGCGATTGGGCCCCGGACCAGCTTCACTTCCCTCAATGATGAACTGGCTCCGCGTCTGTGGACTCACTCACGGCAACTCTGCACCGAATGCTCTGTGTGTTATTTATTTACGTTGTTATTTATTATTTGCTCAATTTGTTCTTTTTTCACACATTGGTGTTTGACTGTCTTAGTTGTGAGGGTTTTTTTTTAATGGGTTCTATTGCGCTTTTTTTGTTTTGTGGCTGCCTGCAAGAAGACAAATCTCAATGGTTGTATACGGTATACATTGATAATAAATGTCCTTTGAACTTTGAAGAAAACAACATCAGATTGTGTGATCACTTTGTGGAATACCAGCACTCAGTACACAGGGGTGACCCTGTGCTTCCAGTTGCCTGCCACATTAATTCACCATTTCTTTCTGATCTTTTTCTTTATACTTTCCTAATCTGATAATGTGGTGGCCCAAAATACACTTGAAGAGGAGGATTTAATCTTCTTCTGGACATATTTCAACTTATAGACTCAATATCAAATTTAAAATTTCTAGGAATTCACTTTTCATAGTTCATTATGACATAGAAAAAGGTCATTCAACCCATCTGTGTTAGCTCTCAGAGCAATCCTATTTCTCCATTTATTTCCCTGTAACTTATTCTCTCTCGCGTGTCTATTAATGGCCTTCCCCCCCCGCCCAATTCTCCCACCTACACTAGGAGGTTACAATTCACAATAGCCACATCAGAGGGAATGCATGAAAACTCCACACGGACAGCACCGAAAGTCAGAATTGAACCTGGGTCTCTTGGGCTGAGAGACGAGTATATGATTTGCTGTGCCATTGTGTCACATTCTTCGTTTGTCTCAATACCGACTAGTTCCACTGCAAGTTACGTACTTGCTTGTCTCGCCCCACTAACCTGGCTGACTTGCTGCCATTTCTAACAGCTCTAACCTGAATTCTTTTTCCCCTCCCTCTCTCCCTCCCTTTATTAGTCTATCGGCTGGATGACTTCCTCAACATCTTATCACCATGCCAGACTTGGCTACATTTTGTATTTTCCATCCCTCCACAACCTTCTCTGCAACTTACAACTAAATTATTTACTCTCCACTCCAGTTCTGGTCATTGACCAGAATTGTTAATTCTGTCTTTTGTTTCTAAAGATGCTGGCCAAACTTGCTGGGTATTGTCACCCTTTTCTGTTTTATTGAGATTTGCAGAATCTGTATTTTTTTAATTTTCACATGCATGTTCTAGTGTTTAGTTGCTCATCAGAATCACAGCAGAAACATTTGGCAGACGTGGGCCATGTTTTTGCTATGTTTTAAAATATGAATCCCTCCAACACAGATATTTATAACATAACTGAGTATTTGTCCAAGCAACACACTCAAAATGCTGCCTGGCCTGCTGAGTTCCTCCAGCATTTTGTGAATGTTGTTTGGATTTCCAACATCTGAAGATTTCTCTTGTTTGTGAGTGGGTATTTATCCAATTCCATTATGCAAACTGCACTCCCCTCTATTGAATCTATCCATATGTCCTGCTGCCTCGGGGAAGTACCCAGAAGAATGAAGCACCCTTCTTGCACCAGTTCTCTCTTCTTCCTTAGCAAAAGATACAAAAGCTTCAGAGAACATGCCACCAGGATAACGGACAGCTTCTATCGCACTGTTATCAGTGTTGTAATGAGAACAAAGTCACCAGAGACAGACAGAAGCTAGAGGCTACAGAAGTGAACAAAATGAGGCACTCTGTGGAGGAGGAGACCTGTTCAACCCAGTATTACATGGCATTTTACATGCTGAAGATCAAAGGAGAATTCTATAGTTACAATGTATCTACAATGCTTCCTTTGAATTATATATAACTTTCACACCTCCTTCTTTGCACCCACACGCCAGACTCCCAAAATGAATGTTAATGAGCATTGCCTGGTTTTCAGTTAACTGGTGTCCACAGCTTGAGGAAACTATTGGCCAGGGCTGCATTTTGAATTTAATCTACTATCCACTTTCAGGTCTAAAGATTGGTTGCTCAAGTTAATATTTTGCTGAATATGCTGACTCCAGAATAATGCCCTAACAATTAGACTCTTGTATGGATATCTCATACTGCAGAAAATAAATTATTGTTTTCCTTGTAGCATTTGCACTTTTTATTTGTCTACTTGCACCACACTTTCTCTGTAACTACAACTTTATATTTTGCATTCTGTTTTCTTTTTTACTACCTCAGTGTAATTATGTATGGCATGATGCCACACGAAACAACAGCTTTTCACAGTATCTCGGTACATATGACAATAATAAACCAATAACAATTTTTTTCTTCCTTTCAACATAAATGACCCATTGCCTTCAATGCCGCCGGAGTGTCACCTCTCAGATCTGCTACAACACAGCAGAAGATTGATGTTGACTAGGGCTCTGACTGAGGGCTGGGTGCAGGTTAGGTCAGAAAGGCAACAAGCCCAGACCTGAGACAAGATGCTAAGCCCTCATATCAGCGGGCTTGGCTGTGAGGGAAGGTCAGAAAGTCTTCATCCATGAAAGAAAATGTATGTGTTAGAAAATGTAATAGTATCAACTCAGTACAATAGGGTTGCAGGAAGTTTGTATAAATTGGTAATTTGAACATTGTTTTCCAACATCAGGAAGGAATTCTTCATGCAGAAAATGTGCACAATAGGTCATGCAACGAGAATGTATTTCCAAATTATTTTGAAATCTGGTGGAACTTTGGTCTAAATCCAAAATAGTGTTGGATCATGGATGATACTTGCAACTTTCTCTGAAGCCTGTTTATTTCCCACTACAGAGAGAAACATATGATGAAAGATGTGGTACCCTTAAGGTTTATACAGTACTGTGCAAAAGTCTTCAGCACTTACATATTACAAGAGTGCCTAAGACTTTTGTGCAGTACTGTAGTCATTTTATATATTGCACTATATTGCTGCTGCGGTTGCAAAAAAAAACAATTTTCATGACATACGAGAGTGATGATAAACCTGATTCTGATATGGGTCTCTATTGTGGACTGAAAGCAGGAAGGGGGCAGGGAGAGGGGAATCATGGTTGGGAAAAGGGAAAGGGAGAGGGGAGGGAGATGGAAGCACCAGAGAGACATTCTGTAATGATCAATTAACCAATTGTTTAGAATCAAATGACCTTGCCTGGTGTCTCGGCTGGGTGTGTCTGCACTTTGGCACTCCTTCTCTGTCACTTACCCCACACCCCTCCCGCTGTGCTCCACCCTCACCAGTCCCAACATTCTTTGCTCCCACTCCATTTTGACAAATACAGTACTGTGCAAAAGCCTCAGCTACCCCAGCTATGTATATGTGCTTAAGACTTTTGCACAGTACTGTGTATAGATGTTGCAACACTGCAATAATAGGAAAGAGTATCAAGGTTATCGTTACAGAATTGAATAAAGTTTGGTGTATTAAAAATTTGAATTACATTAAAAAACTCAATATATTGGCGATAAAGTTGCAATGTAAGAAGTTCTATTCATTTTGGACAGCATTAAAACCTGTGAATAATCGATACAAGTATAAACCACAAAGTACAAACAATACCTGGTTTATTCTGGGCACTGAGCCAAAAAGTCAGGAAACTATCTGACTGTAAAGTAGAATAATAAAGAATGTTACAGAACAGATAAGACAGCAAGATACAAACTGAGAAAAAGAACAGTGGCCAAAGACTAAGTATTGTGCAGCTCACTGGAGAGAATTATACAATTTACAAGATGATTTAATCAGTTAATGTGTTGCCTTTTCACTCAAAATAAACAGAACCTGTTGACAATACAGCCAACATGATGCATTTAGAATGCAGACAAAGGATTTCAATCACAGCTGCTTCTGCTTAGGGCTGGAGCAGAGACGTGGGTGAATCTTGGTCATGGAGAGGGAAACTTTGTATTGAACAGTACAGAAACAAACCATTCTGCCTCTTGTAGCAGTGCCAACTGCTAAAAGGATCAATCTAATTAATCCCTTTCTGCTTTCTTCATAATGTACTTTTCTCCCCTTACATATTTGCTTTTGAAAATTATAATTATATATTCTTCCACACATTATATTATGAATTGCATTCCAAATCATATGAATTCACTAGTTAAAAGGATCCTCATTCTGCTCCTTTAGTAATAACTATATATCTATACCATTGTCACTCTTCCTCATGGAAGTATTTCACCCTACTGCAGATCAAGTTTCCTCAAAATTCAACACATCTCAATTAAACTTACCCTTACGTTCATTGTTGTGAAGAGAATAATTAGAAACATAACTGATTGCATTCATCCCTGGTATCATTCAATTAACAATCCTGTAAAGAGATGTAAGGGAGTTTTGTCTCTTATGTTACTGTGTAGGCTAATTAAAATGGCTTCTTTGTTATGTTATACTTGGGAATGCTTCTTTGTTATGTAAAACGCTGAGAAAGTTTTTGCGCTAGCAGTTTGTTTTGTTTAGAGTGTGATAAGTATATGTTACGAACCAATTGGGATAGTTGTTATGGTTTTGGTGTATTTGAAGATACTGTATGCACGGGGTTTTGGGGCAGAAGGCGGGAGAGAGAGACAGAGGATGGACCAGGTGCTGTGAGTCCGCTAACGGGTTCAGACCCCGAGGAGGGCGTTCGGCGAGGAGACAGAGACGGACTCGTGTGGAGCGTCTGGTCGACCACCATTGTTGGTCCCAGGCAGTCGGTCGAGGTGGTCCGAGGGGTCGCAGGGTGAAGAAGAAGGGACCTGAGCTCCAACTGTTCGTGCACGAAGAGATTGAACTTTGATAAGTGTGGAGCCTTTTATTTTCCTTTTATATTTTATTCTCTATTAATTATATAGTTCCAGTAATATCTATAAACTGTAAATCATTTAATTGTATCTGCTGTATTGTGTGTTATTTGGGCGGGGTGGGGTACCCCACACAGCATCCACACAAACTAATTACCCAGTTTGGCGAGGCCGAGAGCTGTTTCCCTAGATGACAGCGAGCCGAGCGACCCTGTGGCTGGCTGGGGGGGGGGTGGAGGGGGGTGGGGGGGGGTGCTACAGGGAAATCCCTGCAGTGTAGATCTGGTTTCCTGGTTCAATGCAGTAGTGCAATCAGTCAAGTCGAGTATGATGGTCTTCAAAGCCGTTGTGCCTTGCTGAGTCCTTAGATGGTTGTAAAGACCAAACCAGCATCCGCATAACTGGGATGTTACTGTGGATTCCTTTAATGGAGAATGCCTGCACATGACTTTGTTTAGCATGGAGAGGCTGTATGCATGGGCAGCCTTGACAATTTGCCATCAAGATCCAGTGGCATGGAGAGCAAGACAACTGGGGTCCTTTCACTGCTGCAACCTTCCTTCGTCTTCACTGCCATTGTGATGCTTCATCATCTTCCACGAGCTCTACTGTTGAGGTCTTGTTTGGATCACTCTTTATCTTGAACCTCCCACTTCACTTTACTGCCATGGGTGACCCAACCAAGAGCTAAGTGCCAGAAGGATAATCTCCAGACAGCATTGCTTTCAGGATCTCAGGAACACACAAGCCTGTCCGTCATGACAAGGTGACAATCCTTGGAGAACGACTCGATGTATCTAGGAACTAACCAGAGAGCTAGTCATCCTAGTCTGGTATGGTGTAATTAATTAGCAATCTTGATGTGCATGACCCTTTAGGAAGAGGTTCTACAGTATGGTGGATTTTTTCATTAATAATCAGTTGATTTTGTACCTATATAATGGAAGCCACAATGGTGAGAGGTAAGAATTGGGTAAAGTAGACAGTGGAACATTACTTACAGGTTCCACCATCATCGTTATCGTATGCTGTGTCGTATGATATGGGTGATCATGGTCTTTCCATGACCAAGATTTTTACCGCTGTACCATTGAGAGCATACTCACCAACTGCATCTCAGTGTGGTATGGCAATTGTCCTGTATCGGACTGCAAAGCGCTCCAGTGTGTGGTGAAAACTGCCCAGTGGATTATCGGCACCCAATTGCCCACCATTGAGAACATGTACCATAAACGCTGCCTGGGCAGGGTGAAAAGCATTATCAGGGATGCATCTCACCCTAACCATGGACTTTTTACTCTCCTCCCATCCAGTAGGCGCCACAGGAGCCTCCACTCCCGCACCAGCAGGCACAGGAAGAGCTTCTTCCCTGAGGCTGTGACCCTGCTGAACCTCACATCACAGCGCTAAGCAGTATTGCACCCACATTGTACTGTCTCAGTACTTCTATATTTGTGTGCTGTAGCACTTTTTTATTTGCAGTTATTTTGTAAATAACACTATTCTTTGCATTTCTGGTCAGATGCTAGATGCATTTCATTGGGTTTGTATCTGTACTTGGCACAATGACAATAAAGTTGAATCTAATCTAATCTAATCTAATGATTGTTCTTGGTAAATATTTCTACAGAAGTGCTTTGCCATCGCCTTCTTCTGGACAGTGTCTTTACAAGACAGGTGATCCCAGCCATTTTCAATACCCTTCAGAGATTGTCTGCCTGGTGTCAGTGGTCACATAACCGGACTTGTGATATGTACCAGCTGCTCATATGACCATCCACACCTGCTCCCATGTTTCACATGACCCTGATCGGGGGCTAAGCAGGTGCTCTACCCTGCCTATGGGAGACCTGCAGGCTAGCAGAGGGAAGGAGTGCCTTACACCTAGTTTTGTAGAGACGTATCTCCACCCCACCACCCTAGAGGATCAATAATGACAATAGCAGACATCTAAGGAGCACATGAATCAACCAGAATTGTTTATTCCTGCCCAGGACAAAACTAAAACAAGAAGAGTTTCACTGAAATGTAGATGGCAATATTAGATTAGAGGTTGTGGGAACAGTTTAGAATTCAGCAAATGAGGGCTATGGGACTAAGGTGGGGAAAATAAAGTATGAGGGTAACTTTGGAGGAAATAAAAACTGATTGTAAAAGCTTATACAGATGCGTGAAAAATAAAAGATGAAGGAAGGCAAATATAAGTCCTTCACAATTAGAACAAAAAGTTCATGTACTCTCAGAGAACTGTGAGAGTGTGGAATAAGCTGCCACTGCCAGTGGTGCATGCAAACTTGATTTCAATGTTGAAGTGAAGTTTGGATAGGTACATGGACAGTAGGGCTATAAAGGGCTATGGTCCCGATTCAGGTCGATGGGGGTAGGCAGTTTAAATGGTTTCAGCATGGACTAGATGGGCTAAAGGGCTGGTTTCTGTGCTGTACTTCTCTATGACTCTAAAATTAAATGATATGGGTTTAGGGATAGTGCTCTAACATGGATAGTGAACTAGGCAATTAATTTATGTTGAGGAGTAAGGAGACAGCAGACCAATTGAACAGATGCATTGTTTCTAACTTCATGGAGGACACAAATAATCTCCAAGAAATGATTGGGGACTAAGGTCTAGTGGGATGGATAAAATGAAGACAATCAGTATTTGTTGGGAAATGGTGTGAAGGCAACTGATGGAATTGAAGGCCGAATAATCCCTAGGATCCAATAGTCTTCATGCCAGAGTACTTAAGCAAGAAACCCAAGAAATAGTAGACGTATATTTGCTACTTTCCAATGTTCTTTAGACTTCAGATCAGCTCCCATGGATTGGATGATAGCAAATGTCACATTACTACTTAATAAAAAGAAGGGACGCAGCGAAGCGGGAATTATAGGCCAGTTAGAACGAGGTTCAGGGCCATCACATTCATAACCTTATCTGCACAAGCCTGGATCCTACCTCAACCGTGGAGCCTCTTCTTGCACTCCATGAGCCCGTCTCTGATTGTGTCTTTGTTTTGTACATTCTTTTTTGCTTACCCTTCACTGTCTTATATAATTTATGTACGTTTGTACAATTTGCATTCTGTCTGTCGTCTGTACCTGTGTGACTGTGACACTGTTGCAAGCAAGTTTTCCAATGCACCTGTACATTACCATACTTGTTTGTGTGCATGCCTATAAAGTCAAATTGAGTAGTGAAGAAAATACTAGTGTCCATTATTAAAGAAGTAATATCAGAGCATCTGGAAAGTTGAAGGGACTGGTCTAAGTCAGCACGGATTTACACGTTTACTGGAGAATTAAAGCAGTAGGACAGATAAGGAGAAATAAGTGTTTCTGATGCATTTGGACTCTCAGGAGGCTTTTTACAAGATTCCACATGAAAAATTCATGTTCAAAATTCAGTGACATGGATTGGCAGTAGTGATCTAATATGGATAGAGAACTAGGTAATGGATATGAAACAAGATTAGGAATAACACAACCTTTTTGAAGATTGTGGGCATCAATGATTAGGATTCCATGAGGTTAGTGCTTGGAACCCACCTATTCAGAACATACACTCAGTGGCCACTTTATTAGGTACAGCTGTACATCTGCTCATTAATACAAATATCTAATCAGCCAATCATTTGGCAGCAACTTAATGCATTAAAACATGCAGACATGGTCAAGAGGGTCAGACCAAACATCAAAATGGGGAAGAACTATGATCTGAGTAACTTTGACTATGGAATGATTGTTGGTGCCAGACAGGGTGGTTTGAGTATCTTAGAAAATTCTGATCTCCTGGGATTTTCCCACAGAACAGTCTCTCGAGTTTATAAAGAATGGTATGAAAAGCAAAAGAAAAATCCATTGAGCGGTATTTTTGTGGGAGAAAACACCTTATTAATGAGAGAGGTCAGAGGAGAATGGTTAGACTGGTTCAAGGTGACAGGAAGGTGACATAAATTCAAATAACCACAGGCTACAACAGTGCTGTGCAGAAGAGCATCTCACATTGAGCCTTGAAGTGGATGGGCTGCAGCATCAGAGGACCACGACCATACATTCTGTAGCCACTTTATTCGGGGTGGGGGGGGGGAATTTAATACAAATGACAGTAAGTGGGATTGGAATGAGAATGTGTGGAGGGCGAAGAGGGACCCCAGTGTGATTCAAACAGGTTGCATGATGAACTATAATGAGGAGAAGTGTGAGGATATCCACTTTGCTGGCAAAACAGTGATAGGATAAGGAGCGAGGGATATGTCGTTAGACCTGGATGTCTGTGGACCAGTTAACATAAGTAAGCATACAGGTATATCAGGCTAGGCAGTTAAGAAGGCAACGGGTATTTTGGTCTTTGTAGTGAGAAAATTGGGTACAAAGGCAGGGATGCCTTGATGCAATTTTACCCGGGTTTTTATGAGATCACACCTTGAGGAATATGTTTAGTTTTGGTCTCTTCCTTCATGAAAGGATGTTTTTGTAAATGGAGGAAGCTCAGTGTGTAGTCATCAGACTGAATCCTGGGAAGGCAGAACTGAGAAGAAAAGAGTTAGATGACTGAGCTTATATTCACTGGAGTTCAGAGGAAAGACAGAGGACATCTTAAAACTTTAAAAATCCAGATGGGTTTGAACAAATTAATCGCAAGGAAAATGTTCCCAGTGATAGGGAAGTCCAAATTTAGGGGCGACAGCCTCAAGGATATAAAGTACGTAGGTTAATTTAGGGCTTAAATGAGGAGAAATATCTAAAATCAACACACCCAGAATTGGATGCAATGAAGAAATTGTAGGATAGCTGATGAAGTTTTAGAGAGAGAGAGCAAAAGAGATCAACAAGAGTAACTCCCAGGGTGAAAATCTGGGTTACATGGATAGACTGTAGAAACTATGGTTTTCTCCTTGAAACAGAAGTTGAGAGGGAATCTGAAAGAGATATTTAATGAAGATTCCATAGAGTGTAGGTACAAGGAAATCATTCCATTAGCAAAAGGTTCAAGAACCAGATTATAAAGAGGGAAAGGATAAGAGAAGACTTTTTTTTTCAACACAGCCAGTGAAGAAAATTTAGAATGCGCTGCCAGAGAAAATAATGGAAGCAGATATAATCACGCTCTTCACTAGAGTACTGGATAAGCCTTTGAAAGGTAAAAATAAGATTCTGTAGTACAGACAACTCTGAGGAATAGGAGTCTACTTGGATTGCTCCTGCACAGAGCCAGCACAGATTACAGATCATAAACACAACAAGTTCTGCAGATGTTGGAAATTCAAAGCAAAACACAAAAAATGCTTGAGGAACTCAGCAGGTCAGGCAGCATGCACAGAAATGAACAAACAGTCAACATTTCGGACCGAGACCCTTCTTCAGGACAGATGTGACAACTGGCCTCCTTCTGCATGGTAACCTCTCTTTTCTCTTTCTTCTATACAGCTGGAACATTTTTAAAATTGAATACATAGTTCATAAACCATTACAGGCCTTTTCAGTAAATACATTTATTCCAATTATATCTCCATCATATTTTTACCAACAACAAATGTGATGATAATGTTTGATCAGGGTTTCAGTAGTTACAGGGAAGCAAGGATTTGATTTGCCAATCATACATAAGGTTGGTAGATTGACATATCATATTCCACAAGGTAATGTAGCTCTATATAACCCTACACTTTTCAAGACAGCCAGAGACTTTTTCTCAGGAACAACTAATATGAGGGTGCATGATTTTATGGTGATTGGAGGAAAGTATAAAGGGGATGTCAGAGGTAATTTTTTTTTACATAGGGAGCTGTGTGCATGCGGAAGGTGCTGCCAGAGGTGGTGGCAGAAGCAGATACATTAGGGACATAAGAAACTCTTAGATGAGAACATGGATGGTAGAAAACTGGAGTGCTATGTGGGAGGGAAGGGTTAGAATGATCATAGAGTAGGTTAAAATGTCTACAGTATGCTGTAATGTTCCATGTTTTATTCAGATTCTGTTTAGATCCATCAAGGTTGCGAAGCTCAAACCTTGTCTTTGGGATTTAGCCCCAAAGGTTATTAAGAATACTGTATACATTGGTTTTATTTTTAACCTATTTCAGCTGGTTTTCTTGGGTCTTGCAAAATCCAGTGGGCAAGTGGATATTAAAGGGCTGAACCTGCAAGTGTTCCACAGTACCATCAGTTAGACAGAACAGTGAGAGTGTTTTCCCCAGCTCTATCCTTAATCTTGTCCTGAACAATTCCCTACTTCCCTATTACTTTATTATTCCGACCATAATCTTCCTGCCCAGCTCAAATTTCTGTTCCAGTTGCACTTTCTGTCAACCACCCACACCCTTCCTCCAAACTCTGATCTCTTACAGCATTTCTTCAACTGCAGCTGCTGCATCAATCACCCATCATCCCATCTCTCCCCACCACCATCCCCCCGGTTACTGTTTCTCTGTTATAGATCACACTGTAGGATTTCCATTTGGCTGCAAACCCAGCAATCTGGCTGATCTTTGAGAAATAAATTGTCTACAGAATGTATGGGAAACTCTGGATTTTGCCCCAATCTATTCCTGAAACACGTATTCTTCCTCTCAGTATCCCAACTGAGGACAATAAATACCATGGGCAGAGAGGACAAACTTTTACAGGGAGAAGATAAAGATCGAACACATCTTCCCTGCTATTTCCCTCTAAGCTGTGCGCGTGTGCACGTGCACACACGTTTTTCAACCAGCGCACAAAGGAAATTAATGTGCGCACAAAAGGTTAGTTACCTAAAATAATGTCGTGATTAATAATTATACTTATTGAAAATAATCTTTTAGCTAAATGTTTCTGTTAACTAGTTAGTTGGTTTTTCAAATACCGCAATGTATGTCACTAATTTACCTCACCTCACCTTTCCTGTTCCAGTTTGTACAGCTGCATCACGGCGGCAGCCATCTTTGGCGGACAGTGTTCATATCGTAAAGATAACAAAGATCTGTTTCAAATCCTGTAGAGAGCTTACTAAGTTTTTATTGAAAAATATCAGCCAAATGACCCTGTGGCTAAATACTGTCACAACAAAGTAGCTTTACAGGTTTTAAGTGAACTGGCTGCACTGGCTGCACTGGCTGCACTGGGCAAGATTCTGCAAAAGAGTGGCCTAATACCAATTGATTCACTTCATTTAGCGTGAGGCAAAATTAACAAGATAAGAAAGTAGTATCTGGGAGACAATGTTTTGTGGAGTGACAAAGTTAAAGTTTTGCTAAGCCAACAACGTGAAGAAAACACCACAGTAGATACAAGTTCGCTGTTGATTTTTATAAATATTCTTTGTGTTTATTTAGAAGAAAGGTTTCCTGAAGATGAGGTACAAGAATGGTCAGTTTTTGATCAAGTCAAGTCAAGTTTATTGTCATTTTGACCATAAGCTGCTGGTACAGTACACAGTAAAAACGAAACAACGTTCCTCCAGGACCATGGCGATACATGAAACAACACAAAACTACACTAGACTATGTGAGACAGCACAAGGCTACACTAGACTACGTAAAACAACATAAAAACTGCACTAGACTACGGACCTGCACAGGGCTACATAAAGTGCACAAAACAGTGCAGGGCAGTACAATAATTAATAAACAAGACAATAGGCACAGTAGAAGACAGATTACAATATAATAATAAATGATGTAGATGTCAGTCTGAACTCTGAGTATTGAGGAGTCTGATGGCTTGGGAGAAGAAACTGTTGTACAGTCTGGTCGTGATTTCTCCACAATTGCAGCTTGTGACTTCACATTTGGCGATGAACAAGTTAATGCCTCATGTCTAAAATATCATGATTTTCTAGCTGAAAATACTGTAATAGTTAGACAGTTTAATGATTTCAAATTTTCCGTGCAAGAAAAAATTAAATCCAAACTGATTTCCAACTTTGCTCAAACGGTGGCATTTCTAATTCAAAGTGAACAGTTTTGCGACCTTGCACAGTTGATGGACATTGGGGGAACCTTTCTTGCATCTAGTGCGGACTGTGAGCAATGTTTTAGCCTAATGAATCAACTCAAAAACAAGCTGAGAAACCATTTAGGTGAATGTCATTTGGATATGTTAATGAGAATCAAAAGCTATCAATTGGATGGAAGTTCTATAGTCTAGATACAGTTTACAAAGAATGGGTAAATGCCAAAGACAGGAGAGAGAAAAAAATAACTGAGTGATTTAAATATGTATGTTATCTTGTTGTTATTCTGTGCAGTTTTATGTCAAATATTTTTGCGCACACTGACTACTAAAAATTAGAGGGAACATTGCTTCCCTGACTTCTTGACCTAATGCTCTTTAATTCTACATATAATCAAGGATCATTTAAAGGCTATCTGCCTTAACCCATCTTTTATTCTTCACGGATTTGTTTATGTTATGGCCCTTTTCTCTCTAGTCCTACACATCTTTAAAGCTTTAACATTCAAATTACATTGCCTCTTCTTATTCTAGCTTACAAAATTCATTTTACATCTTGGCACTAAATTTCATCTGCCATATATTGTCTACATTCTCTTGAAGATAGTTTGCAGCCTCCTCAACTACATTTTCACAATTTTTGTGTAGACTTTTAATCTGTACATCCTAGTCTATGTCACAATTTATAGATAGAAAAAATATTGATCCACGTACAGAGGATGACAGAATGTCACTATCTATATCCTCCTTTTTGAAGAGCAATTGATTAGCCAATGTTATAGCCATGTAACTATTGGCCCTATAAGTCTAGGTACATAGAAATCAATCATATTACCATGATCTACTTTGCTACTTCCATCAAGAATTCAATCAAGTATGTCGGGTAAGACATGTAACCAACAAATCTATTTTAGCTATTTATTTTGATTTAGAGATAGAGCACAGAACAGGCCCTTCTGGCCTAATGAGACACACCACCCAACAACCCACCTACTCAACTTGGCCTGTTCACTGAATAGTGAGTGGTGGGGTGGAGACACATAGCTACCAAAGGAGGGGTAGGGCGTTCCTTCCCTCCGCTATCCTGCAGGTCACCCACTAAGCAAGCTTGTATCGCCTGCTTAGCACCCCACCCCACCCTCCCCACTACACCGGAGCAGGTCATATGAGCAGCTGGTGCCTATCACAAGTCCTGGTTATGTGACCACTGATGCCAGGCAGACAATCTCTGAAGAGTATTGATAATGGATGGGGTCACCCATCTTCTAAAGACACTGCCCAGAAGAAAGAGGCAATGGCAAACCACTTGTGTAGAAAAATTTGCCAAGAACAATCATGGTCATGGGACCATGATCACTGACATCATACAACACAGTACATAATAATGATGATGATGATGTATCACAGGACAATTTACAATGATTAATTAACCTACCAATTGGTATGTCTTTGGAATGTGGGAGGAAACTGGAGCATGCAGAGGAGACGTACACACTCACAGGAAGGATGTACAAACTTTTTACAGGGTGTGCCAGAAATGAACTCCAAACTCCGACACCCCGGGCTGTATTAGTGTCACGCTAACATGGCGCCCAAACCATGTCTTCCCAGGTGACAATTAATTTTGTCCCAGACTACTATGTTAACTCCCAACTCCATTCCTTTCTCTGGCATCTCTTGGAGTTCACTTACAATTGCAGGTCAAAACTCCACTATTTATTTTTCAGTTCACCAAAATATTACATCAACAATCTGCTCAACTTTATCTCCACTTTGATGTGGATTCTCCATTAAACCTCCCATTACTTTCCCAAGCCCCAACTGTTGTCCTGGTGTGGTTCTCACTAACGTTCCCTTAAAACCAAGAGATTCAGATTTGAATGTAAAAATACAACAATGCTTGCCATATCTTTCCGGACTACGAATGGACTAGTGGCCTTGTCCTGCTCTACTAAAATGAAAACAGGTAAGAATCTTATTATCACTGATCAGTTAAAGAAAATTGGATTGAAGGGGGGGACTGCAGGGTTAAGCTGATAAGAGAGAAGAACACAAAGTGCTGGGAAAATTCAGCATGTGAGACAATGCCTGTGGAAAGAAAAACGGAGTTATGTTTTCCAGCTTAAAGACTATTTGATGAAAGCTCTTCAAAATGGAATATTAAATCTGTTTCTCTTTCTGCAAATGCTGCCTGGCCTGCTGAGTGCTACCAGCATTTGCAGTTTTATTTTTGAGCTCATTAAGATGTGATTGGGAGGGACCAAGATGCTGGCAGGAGTGAATGATTTGCTTCTGTGTTGTATTTTCTAAATAATTCGATGCAAGTCTCATTTGTATCTGTGTGTATCCAGCTGGTAAGATTCAATAATATCCATTTATATCCAATAATGTCCATTCAATAATAACAACAATGTTAGATTCAATAATATCCTTTTATCAGCAGTATATGTTCCTATGTTACAAAGTCACAGTAGCGTTCATGGTTAGCACAACACTTTACAGTACCAGCGATGTGGGGTCAATTCGCGTCGCTGCCCGTAAGGAGTTTATACATTCTCCCCATGACTGCATGGGTTTCCTCTAGGCATTCCAATTTCCTCCCACAGACCAAAGAACTACCAGTTGCTAGGTTAACTGCTCTTTGTAAATTATCCCGTGTTTAGGCTCGGGTTGAATTGGGGGATTGCTGGGGTGACATGCCTCAAAGGGCCAGAAAAGTCTACTCTACACTGTATGTCAACAAATAAAATAAAAACATCGTTCTATGCATGTTGCATTTAGAACTCCCACAACTTCCAATGTATTGGCTTCATAAGTGGTCATTAAAAGTTAAAACTAAGAATTGAGGAATGGAGGTAAAATTAAAACGTACTTCAGAGTCAAAAATGCATTTTTACTCATCTATTTTGTCACAGAAACGGTCTCCGTTTCAATGACCAACCTGAGCGCCACACATGTTCGAGATGTTGAGACCATCTGCTGAGATTCACCTCACCTCTCAGAGTGACTGCACGCTTGATGAGCTCCTGATTAACGAGCAGTGGGACACAGACATGCCAGCCTGCTCATTTCCTCCTTAGCTTCTAAGACATTTGCTAACAGGTCATGCACAAGTCTAGGTAATTAGCTTTATATCCTTCTTAAAAAGTCATCACTGGTCCGTGGTCAGGGTTTGGTGTTGTATCACCAGTAGGGAACATCTTTCTTGCAGGCATTTTGCAATTTAATTTTTAAAAAAAACATACATCATCTCCTTCTTCCACAGCAAATCAATCTATTTAATTTAAAGGAAAACATCCAGGCAATTACAGTCATAGAGTCAGGCATCACACAAACAAAACCTTTGGCCCACAGAGGCTGCAATGATCGCTAAGGTCTCGATCAAGCTAAGTGAAATTTTTTTTAAAACTGCAGCTGTTAGAAATCTAAAGTAAAATCAGAAAAATCTGGATATTCACTGTAAGTCATGTTCTATCAGTTTAGAAAAGGGCTGATGAAGGGCCTTTGACCTCAAGCATTATCTCCGTTTGTCTCCCCACTGATGCAGTCTGACCTCAAAATCACTAGTTTAATATCACCAGCATATGTCATGAGATGTGTTGTCTTTGTGGTAGCAGCACAATGCAATACATAATAATAGAAAAAATCTGTGAATTACAGTATATATATAAAATACTTAAACTAAATAATTAGTGTAAAAGTAAGAAGTAGTGTGGTAGTGTTCATGGGTTCAATGTCCACTCAGAAATCAGATGGCAGAGGGGAAGAAGCTGTTCTGGAATCATTGACTCTGTGCTTTCAGGCATCTGAACCTAAGTCCTGGTGGTAGCAATGAGAAGGGGCATATCCTGGGTGATGGGGGTCCTTAATCATGGATGCTGCCTTTTTGAGGCATCATTCCTTAAAAATATGCTGGATACTATGGAGGCTGGTGCCCATGCTGGAGGTGACCAAGGAGAGTAGTGGGCTAAGCACACACCCCTGAGGTGAGCCAGTGTGAATTGTCAGCAAGGTGGAGATGTTATTTCCGATTGCCACAGATTGTGATCTTCCTGCTGAGTATTACCATTATTTTCGGTTCCCATTTACACTAATCACATTAAATTATTCATATTTTCATTTACCGTCTTTTTTTTCTGATTGGCCTAAATCTGTACGAGAAGAATGAGATATGATCGTACTCCGTGTTTGCAACCTCCATTCTCAAGCATTAAACCTTTGCAGCCATGTTGATGATCACATCCAAAAGGCTTGTTACCAGTGGGTTTTACCCTTGGACCTGCAAGCCCCTATTGGCTTCCTCTCAACACTTTTACATCCTTTCCACATACACGCTCTCCATCTGCTTCTAACGCCTCATGAATAATGCCCTCTAACACTTTCAACAGCTCTTTCCATCCGACAAAAATCAATGGCAGCATGGTCACGATAGCAGCCACACTTCAATTTTTGATGTCCTCATTTCCTTCGCCTCCCCTATACAGGTTCCCTTGGAGAAAAGGCAACGTCAGAACACAAAAGCAAGGTAGTTCAAATACCTGCCAATCCCATTTTTTTCCCAGTTCTGACAATATTCCTCTACCAATTTCAGGCAGCAACAAGTAAAAGTTACTCTGCTTCGGCAACAATAACTACCTTCAAACACCCACGTCCTGTTCACTCAGGTTGGTGTGACGCTGTTACAGCTCGGGGCATCCAAGTTCGGAGTTAATTTCCAGCGTCCTCTGTAAAGAGTCTCTGTACATCCTCCCCGTGGAATGTGCGGGCTCTACCCACAGTTCAGAGACGTACTAAACTGGGTAAGTCAGCAGGTCATTGCAAATTGTCCCGTGATTAGTTTAGGGTTAAATCGGGGTTGCCGGTTGTTGAGGCGATGTGGCTCAACTCCGCACTGTATCGCTAAATTAAAATAAATTAATTTGCATTCTTCATTCTTCTGACCCTTGATTATGCCTCCGTTCTGGGCTCAATTTTGTGGCCACTATTTTTCTGACCATTCACGTGTTCAGCTAACACCAGTTAGAGTCATTTCTGGCTGACAAAGCCTCCCGAAACATTTCATTCTTATTATGTGGTGGATGTTCTAAGATGTGGCTTTCTTTGCAAAAGGTTGTCATGTAAATGTTATTGGATGGCAGCTGGAATCCGGTAAGTAGACCTGTGCGGTGAGATGCTGGAGGAGAAGTCAGAAGGGATCAGCACATCAGGTTGTGTTGTTCAGTCCCTGTGGGTCATGAAGCACAGCAATTTCCGCTATTGGTTTGGGTTCTGTGTCTATCGCCATGGAGCAATGATACACAAGGTCTTTGGAGAGATGATCACGCCCTGGCATCCTGCCACAGGAAATACTAAGCAGAACATTGTTGCTTCCCAGGAGAACGTGATTAAAGATTGAGTATACTTACAGAGATTGAGTATATTACAGAGAAGATTTACTAGAATGTTACCTGGGTTTCATCACCTAGGTTACAGAGGAAGGTTGAACAAGTTGGGTCTTTATTCTTTGGAACGTAGAAGGTTGAGGGGGGGACTTGATAGAGGTATTTAAAATTATGAGGGGGATAGATAGAGTTGATGTGGATAGGCTTTTTCCATTGAGAGTGGGGGGGATTCAAACAAGAGGACATGAGTTGAGAGTTAAAGAGCAAAAGTTTAAGGGTAACATGAGGGGGAACTTCCTTACTCAGAGAGTGGTAGCTGTGTGGAACGAGCTTCCAGCAGAAGTGGTTGAGGTAGGTTTGATGTTGTTGTTTAAAGTTAAATTGGACAGCTATATGGACAGGAAGGGAATGGAGGGTTATGGGCTGAGTGCAGGTCGGTGGGACTAGGTGAGAGTAAGAGTTTGGCATGAACTAGAAGGGCCGAGATGGCCTGTTTCAGTGCTGTAATTGTTATATGGTTATATACAATTCTATACCAGTTTTACCACAGATCCTTCAATAATTGAAATGATAAATACAAAAATTCTGTAGAAAGTGGCCGATTCAGTTTGCAAGTTTTATTCCCAAGATAGCAAGCAGCAAATTGTTTGTTTTAGATACAGGAATGGTAAAGTCTTAAAAGATAAAGTTGATTGGTGAAGAATAATACCCTGAAGTTGAGATTAGATTGCTTCTCCCCCCCCCCCCCCCCCCCCCCCCCATCATCTCCCTCCATCAGTTAAAGCAGGCATAATCTCATTCACTTTACCCGGTATACCAATTGACAATCCAGTGTGCAATTTTTATAAGCAAAAGTCAATCTCAGCGATTTTCCCAAAATGATAAAAATGCCCATCGACTGATGGATGGTGGATTTTGTACAGTACTTAAGTGTACAATGTAGATCCTTGGGTTACAAACCAGGACAGTATTGTTTCTGAACCATATCTTCTAACATATTTTTAGTGCTTTGGCAGCCAATAGATATGGAATCCTGTGACAGTTTATATATTTCTCTCTCAAACAAATCACAGAATAGCTTTAGTGAATCCAGTATTTGCTTTAGCAGTTCAGAAGAGTAAAGTAGATTTACTCTGCTTCCACAATCTATCGCAAACATGTTATATCCCATTAGTAACCACCGGAAGGTAGATTCTTAAAAAATGGGTTTTACTGGGTTTCTTTGTTCTGTGACTGCCTGTGAGGAAATGGATCCCAAGATTGTATAATGTATATGCATTGAGTATATACTCAGCCTTGCAGAGGGTGGTTAGAGGAGCAGAGAAGATTATTGGGGTCTCCCTACCTTCTGTCCAAGACTTCTTTCAGAGTCGATACCTCCAGAAGACATGGTACATCATTAAAGACCCCTCACGCCCTCTCCATGAACTGTTTGTTCTTCTGCCATCAGGCAAATGTTACAGGAGCATCAAAACTGAAACCACAAGGCTACTAAACAGCTTCCTCCCACAGGCAGTCAGACTGCTGAATAGCTGCTCTACCTGACTCTGCTTTGGACACTTTTAACTTGCACTGGACAATTATAACTTGATTTTAGCGGACATGTGGCTGTTGTGTTTTACTATTTATTGTTATGTTTATTATTTAGTGTTGCATTTGTTATGTTATGATTGCACCGCTCCTGGGAAATGCTGTCTCATTCTGCCCTGCAGAGCTGATGAACGGTTAGAATGACAGTACAGTTTTTGAATCTTGAATCTTGAATATATCTTGACAATAAATGCATTTTGAACTTCATACTTTGAACTTTGAACTCTTGACAGGCAGTTAGCTGGGCCTAACATGTTAGAAATAAACATTTTTAAGTATAGTATTGATTGGAATAAATGTGGGCTTCAGAAAATACTTTGACAAAATTAAAATAATCCACTGTTAAATTAAGATAGCAACATAATCAATATATCTTTTACCAAGATACCTCAGAAAAATGTGATGTAAGTTATTCTGTTGCTGTAGTCAAATCAATATTCTGACAAGGTGATGTAGCAAGGTGGTGAAACATATGGTGATAACAAAGGTACAAGAGGAAGGAACAAACTACATGGACATGAGTGCACTTGTAAGTGCAGAACAATGCAAAAGTCTTGGACATATGTATATATAGCTAGGGTGCAGTCAGAGGTGTGCAAAATGGAAGAGATGCATGGATGGTGGATGAAGGAAAGCCCCTTTCTTTGAAGAAGGAGGACATCTCACCCCATCCTCCTACCACCCCACCAGGGAAAAGGTTCCTCTTGTCCTTACCTACCACCCCACCAGTCTACATGTCCAGCACGTAATTCTCCGTAACCCCTGCCATCTCCAACGGGATCCCACCACCAAACAACCCTTTCCCTCCCCCCCCCCGTTTCTGCTTCCACAGGGATTGCTCCCTACGTGACCCCCTTGTCCATTCACCCTTCCCCACTGATCTCCCTCCAGACACTTATCCTTGCAAGTGGAACAAGCTGCCCCTACACCTCCTCCCTCGCTACCGGTCAGGGCCCCATACAGTCCTTCCAGGTGAGGCAACACTGCACCTGTGAGTCTGTAGGTGTCATCTACTATATCTGGTGCTCCTGGTGTGGCCTTCTTTTTATCTGTGAGACCTGACATAGATTGGAAGACCTCTTCACCGAGCACCTACGTTCTGTCCACCAGAAAAAGCGGGATCTTCCAGTAGCCAGCCATTTTAATTCCATGTTCCATTCCCATTCCAGCACGTCCGCGCATGGCCTCCTTTATCATTGCTGTGAGGCCACACTCAGGTTGCAGGAGCTACACCTTATATTCTGTCTGAGTAGCTTCAAACCTAATGGCATGAACATCGATTTCTCGAACTTCTGGTAATGCCACCCCACCCTTCACCATTCCCCATTCCCTTTTCCCTCTCTCATCTTATATCCCTACCTGCCCAGAGCCTCCTTCTGGTGCTCCTCCCCCTTTCTGTCCTTTATAATCAGATTCCCCCTTCTCCAGCCCTGTATCTCTGTCACCAATCAACTTCCCAGCTCTTTACTTCACCCTTCCTTCTTCCCACTTTCATGTATCATTTTGTGTTTCTTCCTCCCCTCCCCTTTTAAGTCTCAACCCAAAATATCGACTATACTCTTCCTAGATGCTGCCTGACCTGCTGAGTTCCTCCAACATTTTGTGTGTGTGGCTTGGATTTCCAGCATCTGCAGATTTTCTCTTGTTCAAAAGAGTAGAGATAACCCAGGAAATTATAGACAAGTGTGTCTTTAAAGCAAGTTGTTGGAGAAGATTGTGAGAGGCAGGATTTATGAGCATTTGGACAGACATGATCTGATTAGAGATAGTGAGCATGGCTTTGTCAAGGGCAGATCATGCCTTATGAGCCTGATTGAATTATTTGAAGATGTAACAAAACATATTGATGAAGGTGGAGAAGTGGATATAGTGTAAGGCAGTTGATAAGGTTACCCATGTGAGGCTCATTCATAAAGTAAGGAGGCATGGGATACAAGGAGACTTTGCTTTATGAATCCAGAATTGGCTTGCCCACAGAAAGCAAAAGGCAGTTGTAGATGGTTCATATTCTGCATGGAGGCATGGTGACCAGTGGTGTTCCGTAGGGATCAGCTCTGGGACCCCCTTCTCTTTGTGATTTTTTTAAATGACTTGGATGAAGAAGTAGGAGGGTGGGTTAATAAGTTTTCTGATGACACAAAGGTTGGGGGTGTTTGGATAGTCTGGAAGGTTGTCAGAGGTTACATCGGGACATCAATAGGATGCAGAACTGGGCTGAGAAATGGCAGATGGAGTTCAACCCAGATAAGTGTGAAGTGGTTCATTTTGGTAGGTCAAATTTGAAGACAGAATATATTATTAAAGGTCAGACTCTTGGCCATGTGTAGGATCAGAAAGATCTTGGGGTCCGTGTCCACGGGACACTCAAAGCTGCTGCGCAGGTTGACAATGTTGCTAAGAAGGCATATGGTGTGTTGGCCTTCATCAACCGTGGGAATACGTTCAAGAGCCGTGAGGTAACGTTACAGCTATATAAGACCTAGACTCCACTCGGAGTACTGTGTTCAGTTCTGCTCACCTCACTACAGGAAGGATTTGGATACAATAGAAAGAGTGCAGAGGAGATTTACAAGGATGTTGCCTCGATTGGAGAGCGTGCCTTATGAGGAAAGGTTGAGTGAACTTGGCCTTTTCTCTTTGGAGCATTGGAGGATAAGATGTGACCTGATAGATGTGCATAAGATACTGAGAGGCAATGATTGTGTAGATTGCCAGAGGCTTTTTTCCCAGGAATGAAATGGCTAACACGAGTGGGCATAGTTTTAAGGTGTTTGGATATAGGTATAGAGGGGATGTCAGGGGTAAGATTTTCACACAGAGAGTGGTGGGTGTGTGGAATGCACTGCTGGCAACAGTGGTGGAGGCAGACACAATAGGGTCTTTTAAGAGACTCTTAGATACATAGAGCTTAGAAAAATAGAGGGCTATGCTGCAGGATAATTCTGGGCAGTTTCTAGAATAGTTTACATGGTCGGCACAACAACGTTGGCTGAAGGGCCTGTAATGTGCTATAGATTTCTATGTCCTATTAGACCCATAACAGAATCAGGTTTATAATCAATCACATATGTCATGTTTTCTTTGTGCGACAGTAGCACAGTGCAATACATAAAATTACTACAGTACTGTGCAAAAGTCTTCGGCACCTTAGCTATACATTTGTGCCTAAGTTATTTGCCAAGCACTGTACCGTCAGAGTTGAAAAAAATGGTAAAAGACAAAATTGAAATTTCTTACCAAAATGCACAAAGCATTTGCAAAGACATAAATACAAATAGATGAGTATACAGTAATCTGGTGGCGATGATAGACACGAGGGGACTGAAGCTGGAAGGGAAATATTTCCAGCTACTTAACAGTTTAGAAGGACTGCCAAAACAGAAAAGGTTAAAATAGGATGAGATTAGATGAGATTAGATTAGATTCAACTTTATTGTCATTGTGCCGAGTACAGATACAAAGCCAATAAAATGCAATTAGCATCTAACCAGAAGTGCAAAGGAATAGTATTATTTACAAAATAACTGCGACTAAAAAGTAAGTGCTACAGCATGCAAATATAAAAGTACTGAAACCGTCCAATATGGGTGCAATACTGCTTAGCACTGTGATGTGAGGTTCAGCAGGGTCACAGCCTCAGGGAAGAAGCTCTTCCTGTGCCTGCTGGTGCGGGAGCGGAGGCTCCTGTAGCACCTACCGGATGGGAGGAGAGTAAAAAGTCCGTGGTTAGGGTGAGATGCATCCGTGATAATGCTTTTCACCCTGCCCAGGCAGCGTTTATAGTAGATGTTTTCAATTGTGGGCAATTGGGTGCTGATAATTCACTGGGCAGTTTTCAACACATGCTGGAGTGCTTTGCGGTCCGATATGGGACAATTACCAGTTGGTGAGTATGCACTCAGTGGTACAGCGGTAAATGTCAGTCAGTATCCTAGGACAGAGGTGAGCTTTCTTGGTGCTCCGCAGAAAATAAAGGCACTTTTTGATCAGGATGGAGCAGTTCAGAGACCAGGTGAGATCCTTGGAAATGTGGACACCAAGGAATTTGAAGCTTGATACACGTTCCACTACAGTTCCGTTGATGTAGATGGGGACATGAGTGTGGCTTCTAGCATGCCTGAAGTCCACAATAAGCTCCTTGGTCTTCTGGGTGATAAGGGTCAGGTTGTTGTTGGCACACCACGCGGCCAAGTGCTGGACCTCATCCCTGCAGGCCGTCTCGTCATCCCCTCTGATCAGGCCAACCACCACGGTGTCATCTGCGAACTTGATTATGGAGTTAGAGCCATGTATAGGAACGCAGTCATAGGTGAAAAGGGAGTACAGAAGAGGGCTGAGCACACAGCCTTGAGGCACGTCAGTGTTCAGGGTGAGAATGGAGGAGGAGAGGTTGTCTAACTTAACTGATTGGGGTCTGTTCGTCAGAAAGTCCAAGGTCCAATTGAAGAGGGATGAGCTGATACCAAGCTGGCGAAGTTTGGCGATCAGCTTAGAGGGGATCACAGTACTGAACGCTGAACTAAAATCAATGAACAGCATTCTAACGTAAGAGTTGGGGCTGTCCAGGTGGGTCAGGGCAGAATGAAGTGCCGTGGAGATGGCGTTGTCTATTGACCTGTTTGTACCATAGGCAAATTGATGGTGATCCAGGGTAGTGGGCAGACAGGATTTCAGATGTGGTAGAACCAGTCTCTCAAAGCACTTTGCAATGATGGGGGTGAGTGCAACTGGACGGAAGTCATTCAGGCCCGTGGCAGTGGAATGCTTCGGCACTGGCACGATGGCAGCGATCTTGAAGCTTGTGCCAGGGACAGATTGAAAATGGCCGTGAGACCCTGGCCAACTGCACTGCACAGACTCTGAGCACATGGCCAGGTATTCCATCTGGACCAGCTGCCTTCTGTATATTCACCTTGCTCAGGGTGGCGCAAATATTAGAGGTGGAAAGTGAGAGAGGCAGTTCACCAGGTGGGAGATCTGCTCTGAGGGTGACCTCCTTGTTCCCTTGGTCAAAGTGAGTGTAGAAGTAATTGAGCTCATCAGGGAGGGAAGCAGAGCTGGAAGGGGGCACAGTACTAGGTGGTTTGAAGTCTGTAATGACCTGTATGCCATGCCACATGCGCCGGGGGTCCGAGGAGTTGAAATGCTCCTCAATCCTCTGTTTGTATGTGTGTTTAGCCTGAGAGATTCCCCTCCTCATGTTGGCCCTGGCTGAGCCGTAAGCCTCCCAATCTCCAGACCTGAAGGCTGAATCTCTGGCTTTGAGCAGGAGGTGAACCTCTCTGTTCATCCAGGGTTTCTGATTGGGGAAAACTTTTATTTGTTTTTGCGATGTCACTCTAACTACACACTCCCCCTCCCCCTCCCACTTTCAAATCTCTTACTATCTCTTCTTTCAGTTAGTCCTGACGAAGGGTCTCAGCCCGAAACGTCGACTGTACCTCTTCTTATAGATGCTGCCTGGCCTGCTGCGCTCACCAGCAATTTTTATGTGTGTTGCTTGATATTCTAGCATCTGCAGATTTCCTCGTGTTTGCCTATCTACACATTTGTTGATGTGCTCAAGGACAGAGTTGGTATACAAGTCAATGTTAATCTGAGAGTCTGTGTTGGCATGGGCACAAACGCGCTCCAGTCTGTGTGCTGGAATTGGTGCTGAAGAACAGAGTCAGCACCCTCCAGCCAGATCTTAATGGTCTTCACTGTGGGTTTCACACGTTTAATGACCAGGCTATACTTGGGAAAAGCAGAAACAATGAAAGATGGTCGGACTGTCCCAGGTGGGGGAGGGTAGTGGCTTTGTAAGCACCAGCCACATTTGTGTAGACATGATCTAAGGTTTTATTTCCTCTTGTGGTGCATGATACATTTTGGTAAAATCTTGGAAGCACAGTACGTAGGTTGCAATGATTAAAGTCCCCAGGGACAATAAAGGCTCCGTCTGGATGCAATGTCTGCAGCTTGCTAATTGCAGCTCTGAGGTCTTTCATGGCTACTTTAGCTTTAGCATCCGGTGGCACATAAACTGCGACAGCAATGATGCATGTAGATCAGTGTAGCTGTGAGGAATTATCTAGCAGTAATATATTCAGAAGATCAAGAACCACAGTCAATTTAGATGGAGTTAACAAATAGCAGGGAAACAAAGTCACTGGGGAGAGTAATGCATAGATGCACTATAGGGTAGAGAAAACAATGGTGACTACAGAATCTTTTAACTTTCAAATAGTTTGGAAAAATGAAACTTGCAGTGGTAACCTTAAGGATACATTAAAAGGGAATATTCTGGAAAGTTTGTAAGTGTACTTCAAAATTCAAAGTAAGTGCATTATCTAAGCACATATATGTCACCATATACAGCCCTGAGATTCATTTTCTTGTAGGCATATTCAATAAATCCATAAATGCATAATAACTATAATAGAAACAGTGAAAGGTTGCACCAACTTCAGCATTCAACCACTGTGCAAAAGACAACAAACTGTACAGATAAAAAAATTTTTAAAAATAATAATAAAGCGATAAATATCAGGAAAATGAGATGAAGAGTTCTTGAAAGTGAGTATATAGGTTGTGGGAACATTTCAATGATGAGGCAAGTGAAATTATCCCCTTTGGTTCAACAGCCTGATGGTTGAGGGGTAGTAATTGTTTCTGAATCTGGTGGTGAGAGTCCTGAGGACCCTGTACCTTCTTCCTGATGGTAGTAGTGAGAAGAGAGCATAACCTGGGTGGTGGGGGTCCTTGATGATGGATGCTGCTTTCCTGTGGCCAAGCTTCATGTAGATGTGCTCAATGGTTGGGAGGGCTTTACCCATGATAGACTGGGCCATATTCACTACTTTTTGTAGGATTTCCCAGTCAAGAGCATTGGTGTTTCCGTACCAGTCCGTGAAGTGGCCAATCAATATACTCCCCACTACACATCTTTAGAAGTTTGTCAAAGTTTTAGATGTCACACCAAACCTTTGCAAACTCCTCAGGAGGTATAGGCGCTAAATGAGCGCTTTTAAATATGGATCTACTGCATGTAATCAACAGAACATAGAGAAATTAATGATTGTGTCATTTTGAGGTTGACAAGTTGCAACTAATGAGAAACCACAGGAATTGAATCTTGGAGAACTATTTACAAACTACATTAATGAGGAACTGAATGTATCACCACCAGAATTGTTGATAATTCAAAGAAGGGGAAACAAATTGCAAGGAGAACACAAAGAATCTAAGAAGAGTTATAGATTGGTTACAATCTATAACTAAGGATAGATTAAGCAACAAAGTTCCCTCTATTATTTTTTACAGTTGCACGGGACAACCATTGCTCAAAGCAGGAAATTTTACACCGTCTGAAAACAGTACAGTACAGTTTTTTTCTGTAATATACATAGTATCAGTATTCAGAGTGAAAATTGAAAAATTACATAGTTTTGATTTTATTTATTAATTGAAGGGTATAATGAGATACAGTACAACAAGGAAAAGCTTTTCATGTTTTGTAAACTTTTTCATTTTGCTTTTAATTCCAGCTGTGCAGCAACAAAGGCCGTGTGTGGGAGCATTTTAGTTACTCTACCCATACAGCTTAGTGGAAACACTGTTAAGGATGTTAAGGAATTGCAAAATTATCCACTTTGGGAGTAAGGACAGAGGGTAACAGAAAATTGTGGTTCAGCGATGTCCGGATGTGCTCATATGTACAGTAAAACACTGAAAATTGTCAGGCATGAACGTTTAAAAAAAAGGAAGTCTTATCACAACTCATCCGTTGCATGCAGGTTTGTCTACACTGTGCACAGTATATGCCATCTCATTTGAGATGTACTTGCACTGGATTAATTTCAGAGGAGATTCACAGTGTTGATTCCAGACACAAAGTGAAATAATTGAACAACTTGGACACGATTCATTGGAATGCAGAAGAATTAGAGGAGATAGAATGAAAACATATAAGGTATTGAGGGATATTGACAAAGTAATTGCAAAGACAATGTTTACATATTAGTGAATCCAAAACAAAGCATCATCCATATAGGATATGAATAACAAGGAATTTATTTTCATTCAAAGGGAGCAGACTAGATTGTCCTGGACCTGTCATATAAATATTATTGTGAAGAAAGCATGACAGTGCCTCAACTTCCTCAGGAGTCTGTGCAGGGTTGGCATCTCATCAAAAACCTTGGCAAACTTCTATAGATGTATGGTCAAAATTGTGCAGACTGGCTGCATTATGGCCTGGTATGGGAACACCAATGCCTTCGAGCAGAAAATCCTACAAAGAGTAATGGGTTTGTCTCAGTACTTCATGGGTAACACTCTCCCAAACATTGAGTACATCTACACGAAACGTTGCTGTAGAAAAACAGCATCCATCACCAAAGATCCTCACCACACAGGCCATGCTCTTTTCTTACTACTGCCATCAGGTAGAAGGGATAGGTGCCTCAGGACTTGCACCAACAGGTTCAAGAACAATTACTACCCCTTAACCATCAGGCTCTTGAACAAAAGTGGATAGCTACACTCATTTAAGGACTAATTTAAGGAGTCTGTTATATTGCTATTTCATGCTCGTTATTTATTGCTATTTGTTTATATCTAGTTAGCTTACTATTAAAAGTTACTGATGTTTCATAATTCATAATGGAACACGTGGCCTCCTGCTCCCATTTCTTGTCTTCTTGTGTATATTCCCCGTTCATAACTTCTTTTATTTGCTAGTCTCCAACTTCCTCAACATAACAGTTAAATTAAGATATATTGTCAGAAATATAAAGTTGTGCACAATTACTAAATGATCCAATGACATATAAGAAATATAACTTGTCCAGTCAGGACAAAAGGGCTCCCTTATAAATATTACAATTTAAACATGAAATTGAATTAACTCAGCTGAAAGAAAGATATTTCTGTCACAAGTGTTTGCAGTTTTCCACACACCAGTATGTTTTCTTTAAAATTTTCATAGCTATGAATTATACAGATCCACCTCATTTTGCAAAATGGATTATATGCATCAAAATATTTTCTGTTGCAATCAGTTTGCCTGCAGGCTAGAACTCAATTACATATTTGTCCTTTTTCACACCACAGCTACTTATGTATATGAAGGTATTAAATCTTATAGAGGCTGGAGAATTATTTGAAAAGACATATTGTGCTTCTTCATAGAACTATTGACCACACCAGTTTCACATATGATAATGCAACAATTGTTGCTTGGCTTGGCCATTTTCAATGCATGATGTCTATCTAAAAATGAAAAGCAGGTTATTAAAATGTGTGTTGCATTCAGCTGTAGTGGAATTTAAAGGCTTAAAAAAAGGCAGACAACTTCCTAATCAGCGATATTGCATTCTTTTTTGACAAATACAACTTGAAATGCAAATCATTTTTTTCACTTTTGATGTTGTTCATTCTTGGGCACATATTCAAATCAAACAAAATGAAGTAGAAATACACCACCAGAACTAACAAGATCATGTATTTTCACAACTGTCCTGTTGCCCTAATAAAACTTGTATCATAAATTCATTACATGAAGTGTTAATAGAGCCACATACTTACTTACTGCCCATCTCACTGCTGGTGTTTAAGGCAGCAATGAAGGTCCTCCATTTCTGGGGCTGTTCAGGGCTTCTTTCATCATTTGAGTAGCTTTCTCTCAATTTTCACTACTGTCAGTCATGCAAGTCCCGGGTGGAGACTGAGGAATACTGCCACGCACAGATGTGGAAGGATTCATCTTTGCTGGTTCCGTAACAATTTGGTTTTGCTAGTCAGGGTTGTTAGCCCTGAGCTGAACCCCCAAACCTGGAGACCAGTGGACCACTCTTAGTCTGGCCTCTACCCTTTGACCTGATTGGCATGGGTGACCCTATCAAGAGCCAAAACATAAAGCACTGGCTCCACCCAACATAGCTTTCCAGGTTATTGAAGCATGCAAGCCTCCAAACCAAGACAAGTTTGTGGTCCTCTTGGAAGATTAGAGACACATACTTAACTAGAAAATGTAAATAAATTGAACACTACAAGGGGCATGTTTTAAGTGTAAATCACATGGAATATCATGGAAATATTAGCTATGAACTAATGACATAAAATATTGGGGAAACTAAGACTCTACAACTATTCCACACTTACTGAAGAGTATAGAGTTGATTTATTCCTTATCCCACCCCCACCTGTCCATCACTTACACATTCACTCCACTGATTCCCTCATCGCCACCTTCCCTTTATTCCATGCTCTACTGTCCCTTCCTATTAGATTCAATTTTCTTCAGCCCTTCTATTGCTTTCATCTATTTCCTCCCAGCTTCCTGCATCATCCCCATTCTCCCCTTCCCTCATTTGCCTTCACCTGGATCCACCTATCATCCAGCAGCTCTTGCTCCATGCTCCACCCACCACTTTTTTTTAAATACTGGCTATCTCCTCATTTTTTTTCCACTGCCAATGAAGATTCCTGACCTGAAACATCGACAGTGTGTTGACTCCATAGACAATGTCCGCCCCATTGTGTTCTTCCAGCTTTTTGTGTGTCGCTTACGTAAACGTTTGCCAAACACTGAACTCCGTCTTAAGGAAAAATAAACTGCACCCAAAGTCAGTTATGAAAGGAATGAAATCAGTTGTGAAATAAACTTTCAACTCTGACCAGCTTTCCTATGTTGTCTTCTCTAGAACACAGGAGACTTGCAGGCGTTGTTGCAACAGCAGAAATATGAACTTCAGACATGGGATCTTACTAGATGGCAGAACAAGGTTGATGAGCCCCAAGCCTGTTCTTTCTTCACATTCTTACCTTCCTGAAAGCTATTTCAGTCATTTATTTTAAAGGCACATAACAGCCACTCTATTCTTATCAAGAATTTACTTCAAGTGGGCATTGTCTGTTTATTCAGATCAGTTGTTCTATTCTCACTCTGGCCTCTTACCTCTTCTCACCAGTCTATCACCTCTTTCTGGTGCCTCTCCTCCTTCCCTTTTTCCTATGGTCCATTCTCCTCTCCCATCAGATTCCTTCCTCTCCAGCCCTTTACCTTTCTTACCCACATGGCTTCACCTATCAGCTTCTAGCTATCCTACTTCCCTTCCTCCCACCTTTTTATTCAGGTGTCTTCCCCCTTTCCAGTCCTGAAGAAGGGTCTCAGTCTGAAACACTGATTGTTTATTCATCTCCACAGATGCTGCCTGACCCACTGAGTTTCTTCAGCATTTTGTGTGTGTGTGTGTGTGTGTGTGTGTGTGTGTGTGTGTGTGTGTTTGTGTGTGTGTGTGTTGCTCCGGATTTCCAGCATCTGCAGAATTTCTCTTGTTTATGATAATCCAAGGACAGGATTTTAATTGAAATATATTTATAATATTAATGTTGTGATGACAAAATAAAAAAGTAAATTCCTCATTCCTGATACATACATTGAGAATATTTGGGAAGTTAGTTCAGTAGATCTGCACTAAACATTCCTGTGTAAACATAGTTCATTATATTCATCCACCATGCCCTCCTGTGTATTATAAAATCATAAAGTAGCACAGAAACAGGCCGTTCGTTCCATCTCCTCCATACTGGCCATGGCGTCCATGAAGCTAGTGGCATTTACTCGCATTTGACATATCTTTCTAAACCCTTCCTATCCTAATGTCTAGTACTGTAAATGTTCTTATCGTATCTGTCTCAGCCATTTTCTCTGGCTGCTCACTCCCTATAGACATCACTCTCTGCATGAAGAAGCTGCCCCTCAGATCCTGTTGAAAATCTTTCAATTCTCTCCCTTAACCGGAAAAAAACCGGTTTCCCTTCTCTAGTTAAAAAGATGGTGTGTTCACCCTATCTCTACTCCTGATCAGTGGAGGGTGGAGGCATTCCGATAACCTTTACGTGCGGAAAATTATTCTGAAAGACTTTAATCGCAGTCATTATTTGCAGAATAGAGCCAGGTCAGCTGGTCTCACAGAAGTACAATGGAACCAAGTCACCTCCCGCCACAGGGAGCAAGAAAGCCTGGTTTGGACACTTGATAAAATAGCGAATGATGGAAGTGGCCAGTAGGTCAAGCAACATTGGGGGCGAGAGAAACAGAGCTAATCGATGACATTTCTTGGGAATCACGAACTCTGAGCGTTTCCAGCATCCGCAGTATTTTTCTTTGGCTTTTCGGTTGCACCGTTAATGTTTCCGTACACCTGCAATACTGCAGAATAAACGAGTTCAGAATTTGCAGCAGAACTTGAAGATTTAAATGGTCTTTGCTTTATTAGAACTGCAATTAATGGCAGCCAAGGTAGTCTTGAATACTTCTGTTTACTGCATCTGCAAACCAGGGCAAACAGGGGTCTTCAGTGCAATAATAACCGAGGACCACGTTGAGAGAGGGCGGCGACATTGAATGGCGAATGCTCCGCCAGGTACTATACTTACCACTTCGGTCCATTAAAACGTCAAAAATGCTCAAATTGTACCCGGTGCCTGGTTTATCTACAATGGTCTAGCCATTTCCCGAGGTCGCATTCTGACCTGATGTAAACCGTGCTCTGTGTCTTTCTATACAGTACATCGGTATCTTTACCAAGCCCGAAACTTTTACGTGAACTGCCGGCAGAGAGCCAAGAAACAATTCCCACTCCCACACGTCCACTTCTGGTCAGAAAACTAGCGCCGTCTTCCAGGATACACCAAAGGGGACTTTAAAGTAAAACCAACGAGCAGCGAACGCTTTTCTGTAAGCGACAAGAATTTTAGTGCCAATGTCTTCGGCGAAAGGCGTGAACAGAGGACGAGCAGTCTCTCTGCACTTTTTTTCAGGCTTTCTTGTGTAAAATAATTCCCTCTCACTCCATAACTATTCAACAAAATGTGTCTCTTATGTTAAAACAGTTTAATCATGCCCTGTATTGACGGGAGAAGGTGGTTTATAGTATGTGTACACGTTGGTTATTCATGCCAGTCGCCAGAGAGGGAAATCCTTTATTTTGGAATGTTCTTGACTTCCAAAAGCATGAAGTAAGTGGGGCAACCTTTTGCTGTTTGAAGTAACTCTGTTTGGTTGCTGCTAAACTCGGGGCAGGTGCCGCTTTAAGAGCCGGGGACGGGCACCCGAATACAGTATCACCTGGCTCTGCGTCTCCGCAGCACCTCGACTCGCCTCAGCCCCCACCCCCACCGTCCTCCAGCGGCTCACCTGATCGATCGCGCACAGTGAGCGCCGCCGAAGGCAGGGGGAGCTGAAATTCAAACCGAGCAGCGCTGGGGATGCGGCGTGCTGGGATTCGCAGCCGGCTGCCTCGGACATCCAGAGTCCATTGACACCTGCCATCCTCAACAGCCTCGCTCCTTTCCATTCACTGGGACACACACCCGCTATCTGTTGGTTTTTATATATAATTAGTGAGAACAGTCTCCAGTTTGGCCATGCATTTGCCTCCTAAAGAACCACAGAAGAAGAGCTTGCGGGATTTAGCAATTGAGATCGGCATGAGAGTTTTCCTCTTTGGAGTTTTTGTGTAAGTGTAACTCTGTTAACCGGATTAGCTATTATTTCCAGACTCGGTGTGCCAACTCCGGGGAGTGTATCTGTGCTTTTTGTTCACCCTCCAGTCATAACATCGTATTCTTTTTCTTCAGTTTGCATTTCCTGCTCCATCTCTTCCGCATTTTGTGACTGTCACTATTTCCACTGGCATTCTGCTCCCTCCCCGTCCCTATCACCCTTCGTAATTTGTAATTCTCCCGGTTCCTTAACAAACACGGACCGTCCTTTGAACTCAATCTCACCCATCCTGACTTTCACCTTAAAACCTGTCTGCTTGCGGCTCTACGAATGGGAGTGAGGTAGGAGCCAATTTCTGTAACTCTGAATCCTCGCTCCCGCCAGCTGTAAACTAGCAGCCCGACTGTTTAGCAACTGCATTGTGTAAAACGTACAGGAGGGACGTCTGGTGTCTCTAATCTGCATCCTTATAAATGCTGTCGATGGAAAGAGTCATCTTTCTTTAACGTAGAAAGTAAATAGTGTTTTTATTTGAATTGTGTCTCTTTCTGACAAGAGCGCGCATTATTTAAGTGGTAACTGTTTACACCCGTTTATTCTGACTTCCGTCGTTTACCCTGTAATTTGCGCGGGTCCCCGGCAGCTTTGCACTGACCTTCACTTGTGCGTTTCTGAAGTAAATTGTCACCGTTTTGTCGTGGGCATTGAGTAAATTGCATTGTGCAGGATTTCTAATGTCAATAATAATGCTTACCCTCGTGTGCTTACTGTGCTCCGGTGACAGCTCTGTAGGAGTGATGTAATTTATTGTCTATCAGCGGCAAGGTATGCAGGATGTGCAGCACAACCCATCTGTTGATCAGCAGCCAAGTTTCAGTCAAAGTAAATACTTATTTAATAAAGATAATTAGTATCATTATTCATGCAAATTACCTCTATTGTAAAACATGTTACATTTCACATTTTTTTCCTATCCAATTTGTAGATTTAGACTAATTTCACACTCCTGAAAAGAGAATTGGTTGACTCAAATTATTTTTACTCCAGGTCTTTTGTTTTACAGTAGTTTATTCATCCAGTTTTTGTTATGTCTAATTCCCTCATCAGGTGTAAAGTGGAACACAATTAGTTCCGCTGCAGTTTACACATGCTGGAGGTTGCTCTCAACATTCCACAGCACAGAAAAATAAAATTCATCCTGTCCCCATTACAGAAGAAATTCTGTAGAAGGAGAGAAAATGTAATCTAATGTCAGTGGAGCCTCCTGTTGGGGATTTCCTGTCACTGGTGATGGCTGTTCCAGATAATGAAACATTTAAAGTATATTAGGTATTCTGTATTACAGTATTTCACATTACATTTAAATACCTCACCATACCATTGTCTCTTTATGACCCTCAGCACTTCACCCTTCCCCTTTCAAATAAAATCTGAATGCTTCAGAGTACAGCACACCTCAAGGGCTTGAGAGTTTCAATTTATGACCCTACTCCTTCCCATTACATTTAAGTGCTTTACACATTGCACCATCAAGAGTGTGATTCTTGAATGTACCATGCCACCGTTTCATTTAATGGGTTTTGGTGCATCACAACACTGTTTCATCAACTACATTTGATAACTTCAGAATCATAGTTCCTCCTTTATTTTGCATCCAGACTTGCTGGTCAACATACAAAAAGAGCTTACATGTGTTGCATTGCATTTACCATTTGGCTCCTGACTGTCCACTGCACGGTGCGCAACATTCTTATTTTGGCAATGCTTGTCAGACTGGCAATGCTGAGCAGACCAGTAACGCTGAAAAAAATTGGCCGTGTCAGAGAATTGGAATGACTTTGTCCAACAGTAGTCAATAATCATCTCTGCTTGGGTGATTCTTTTTGCAAATATGCACATATATTTCTGAAATCTGGACAACACTTCCAAGTGTAAGACATAGAAACAATAATGACTTTGTTTGAAATATACGTTTTTAAAATTTCTGTAGATGAATATGACTGCAACTCTTGTCAGTTTGCTCTGTAGGATTCTACTTACCTAAAGATTCTGCTTCTGTCACATACTCCTCAACAAATTCTTACATTTTTGTACTTTATATGTGGAATTTATATATCTTAATACCCATGTGGCCTCAATATTCAAGAGGTAGAATGTGCCTTTTTTACATGTTGACAAGGAGTCATTATATCATTTCATTAAGTTTATTGCATTGTTAAAATTATTACACTTCTGGCACAACACGCTGTGAGTACTATAAATAAATGTTCAATGTCTCTGTGCAGCAGTTTTATCTGTTTACATGAGGTGAACCATTACTCACATATAATTTTACCCCTGGCTGATAGAAGTCAGATTTTCAATTCTGGCTAATGCTTTTGCAAACTATAAATGCAACGAGAAACCTAATAACTTTGTCTGATGCCAGAATAAACAAAAAGAGTGTGTAATTTTTTGTGATGGTGAAATACTCTGCTATCGCCACCCTTGGGATTGAAGGCTGAGTATGATTTGGTTAACATTCTTGCTTCCATGTGAACAAACAGTGGAAACGCTAAACATGTCGATGCAGTTACAAAGAAGGCACGACAGCAGTTATATTTCATTAGGAGTTTTGGGAGATTTGGCATGTCACTGAAGACACCGGCAAATTTCTACGGATGCACTGTGAAGAGCATGGTAACTGGTTGGATCACCATCTGGTGTGAAGGGGGCGCTGCACAGGATCGAAGTAAGCTGCAGAAAGTTGTAAACTCAGTCAGCACCTGCGTTTCCAGCATCCAGGCCACCTTCAAGAAGCGATGCCATAAAGAGCCAGCGTCCATCATTAAGGACCCTCAAGACCCCGGGCATGCCCTCTTCTCATCACTACCATCAGGAAGGAGGTACAGAATCCTGAGGGCACACACTCAGCGATTCAGGAACAGCTTCTTCCCCTCTGCCATCTGATTCCTGAATAGACATTGAACCCATGAACACTGCCTCACTAGTTTTTTTTCTCTTTTTGGACTACTTATTTAACTTTAAAAAATATATTGTAATTTACAGTATTTTATTATTATGTATTTCAATGTACTGCTGCTTCATGATAGCAAATTTCGTGATATTAAACCTGATTCTGCTTCTGATTCTGACTCTGAAGTTATTGGAGAGTCTCCTCTCTCGGGCAGGTATGAAAGATCCCATGACTCTGTAGAAGAGTAAGGCATCTTTTATGGCTGATACCTGTTCTTCAGTTTGTTTCTGTTAAAGATATTGTCTGCTCATTAACTCATTACCATCTTTCTGTTCTGTTTTGAAATTGGGTATCTATATAATAAATGACTTCACTTAAAAGATGCTTCACTGTCATTTATGTGCCTCCCAAGATTGAAAAAGATGTTTTATTAATGGAAGTTTTGCTTTGAAAGGAAGCTCTCCAGGTACGCAGGACTGGTCAGCAACTGTCAGCAGGCTGGATGGAGAGCGAGGTGTCTCCCAGTGGAGATTGGTTGTAGGGGATTCATAGCCCGTTCTTTAGTTAGAGCCTTCAGCATTTTGGGCATCGAGGGAGAGAGGAAGAGGAGATCCATCTGCAATACCACCGATGCAGCAGAGAGGGCCTCAAGATGGCTGTGGCTCAAAAGAGGGGAGCCATGGAGTCATAAGTAGCTAGCCATCTGGACACAAGCTGGGGTCTGATCAGCCCCGGCTGGGTCACCTGGAGGAGTTTGTATGATGTTGAAAGACCTGAAATACCCGATGATTCCAGGAACATCACTGAAGATGTGTCCAGAAGCATCAATAGATGTATGTACACAGGTGGAGAGGAGGTGGATGAAGAAACAACTAAGAAAAATGTAAAAATGTTTGCACTTTGTTTGATGTTAATTACTAATTTATACTTACTTTCATGATCTTTCCTCAAAAATTTTCTCAAAGGACATCAGTGTATTAAGAGAGGTAGAAAATTGAACTTAAGTGAAGCACTTTGCTTTCCTCAACTAATATTACCAGAAAAAAAGAGTTTAAGATTCTTATGCAATAACAAAATTACAACTGTTTCTTATTTCTGTTGTTCCTTGACCAACCTAAAGAAGTTAGTATAATGCAATATAATATAATGTGGGGTCCACACAAAAATGGCAACTCATTAGCATAAGATGGTAAAGAAGGCCTATGAAATGCTTAGCTTTGTGCCTGGAACTGATTACCAAGGGTAGTGGTGGTAGCGGGCACTTTGGTGGCATTTAAGGTACTTTTAGAAAGAATAGAAAAGAATAGAACTTTATTGTCATTGTCTTGAGTAATGAGATTGTGGTATTCCAGTCCATGCAAAACAGATATTTACAATGAATGCGGTATGGCTTAATTAAATGAAAAATTCCTATATTTACATGCAACAAGTGACTTTGATAGTCCATAATACTCAAAGGCCATTGGCAAGCTGAGGTGTAGCATTATTCAGCTGCACAATAGCCTTTGGAAAGAATCTGTTTTTCAGCCTTACTGCCTTGGCTAAGGTGTACCAAGTGACAGGAGATTGACAGCAGTGTCTGGGATGGGATGGACATGCGAATATGAAGGGAATGGAGGGATATGGATGATTAAACAGAAGGACACTTAGTACAAATTAGTACCAAGATCAGCACAACATCATGGACTGAATGGCCTCCCCAGAGTTCTATTGTTCTACGTAAAAGCAATATGCTTTGGATGATGGAAAACTGAAGTAAAAACAGGAAACGTTGGAAATGTGCAAGCAATTTCTGTGGAGAGAGAAATGAAGCTAAAGGGCTAATTTTGCCCCCTACTGCAGTGATTTCAATTGGAACAGCCAACATACAACCACTCGTCATCATCACTACGTGCTGTGTCGTATGACGTGGACGATCATGGTCTTCCATCTGTCTTTAATCTGAGAAGTTCTAATAAGCTCTTCAAAACTTTTGCCCGTCCATCCCTTGATGTATCTCATACGCTGTCAACAGCAACTTCTCCTTTCATCAGTTTTTCTCCCGTCACTACAAGACGTTCAAGCTTCTCTTTGCTTAGTGCATGTCCCAGAAATTCTAGCCATTATTTTCTGATTGATGATATCAGCTCTCTTCTTATTGCCCACTTTTCACAACACTTCCTCATTTGTTATTGTCCCTCCATGATATTTTCATCATTCTTTTCAAAAGCCACATTTCTGCAGATTCAAGTCTTCCCTCATTTTGCTCTGATATTGTCCAACATTCACTTCTATATGTTAGTGTGGAAAGAACACAGCACTGGAACACTCTGAGTTTCATACCCATAGAAATTATGTTGTCTTTAGTATCTTGTTCAAATGCTTGGACATGCATTTAGCAATCCCAATCCTGCTATTGCAACCACTGAGAGTGCAGTAAGTCCCAGAAATATCCATATGCATTGTGAAAAACACAGAAGACATGCACTTACAGATTCAGAAGATAGAATCTGTTTATTTATTCTTTCACTGAACCCCAGTGGCAGCGCTTAAACTTGCTGGGAATCTTAGCATAGCATTAGAGAAATCATCGTTCAGATCCTCAACAGATTGGATCTGACACAGATACCTGGTCTCATTGATTTTAATGGAATTATAGGACAAAAGGGAAAGTTAGTGACATTACTTTGCCTTAACATTTAAATTATTTGCAGTTAATGTTAATTATTAATGAGTTTTTAAGTACTTTAATTCTAATAGTTTTAATTCTCTGAATGTTAGATTCATTTGAGTGGCATTAAAATCAATTACAGATTTTGCAGCCAGCCAAGTCCAGCCTTAGCTTTGCCTTCTGCCCGGGGTGTTTCAAGGCAGGTCCACCTTATTCTTAGACTGAGATCCTGCCACTGGTGATAGCATGCTGCTGAACCTTGAGATGCTAAGGTAGATCTTGCATGACAGGGCAAGTGCTGGATATGATCGTGGGTGAGGCAACAAGACCAAAACAATCCAGGCTAAGATGAGAAGTTGTTGACCTAAACCTTTAATTTTCTCTCTTTCCTGACCCGTAGAGTACTTCTAGTGTTCTTAAAAATATTTATTTTTTGATTAAGCTGGCAATAGTAATCCGATAATATGTAAAATTTAACTGATCTGAAGTTAGATATATTTGCCACAATATATTCAATTTGGTCAGTATTTAACGGAACAATAAGTTATTTCTGTTAAACTAACAACATTAGAATAAGATCTTACAACTTAAGTGCTCCTTTCTTCACATGATCTGGTTGGCTTCTGCATAATCCATGTTTGATTTGTCCAAATCTTTTCTTAAAAATCCCAGCTGTTGAGTAGAGGATAGTGGGTTCAATGATTGAGACATCACAAAATGAGAAAATTGCACAAGGTGTTCAAAGTTCAAAGTACATTTATATCAATGTACGCTATATACAGTACAACCTTGAGATTTGTCTTCTCACAGGCAGCTAGAAAATAAAGGCACACAATAGAACCTGTCTTAAGAAGAGCCCCACAAAACAAAGACCACCAAACTCCCAATGAATTAAAAAAAGAACAAATCATGCAAACAACAAAAAGTAAACAAATAACATATTAAATCGCGGAGTCCCTGAAAGTGAGTCCATAGCCACTGAGCTGCTGAGGCGAGTGAAGCCAGTCCAGGAGCCCGATGGTTGCAGACCTCATCCATTGATTCAGTTCAACGCCGACGCATCTCGATCAAATCGCACAAGTAGTAAAAAAAAGAGTAAACAGAAACACATGGAACGTGAACTGCAGAGTCCCCAGCCGTGAGGACTGAGGTGAGTGAAGCACCTCCAGTAGCCCATTGGCTGCTTCTGAACCTTGCAGGGTGGGATCCAAGATTCTTGCACCTACCGCCAGCAGCAGCTGAACACCTGTTTGGTTTCCACTCTTGTCCTCAATGATTTTAACCTTTCTCGACGCTTTAATCAGTGTGGAGTAATGGAGCCAACCGTGGGATCGTGTTCCATCATTAGGAGTCAACGGCTGCCTTTGCACTCTCCGCTCTCACCCTCACTGAATCCCCCAGGAGACTGCAAATGCGCCAGATTGTTTAGTTGGCTCAAAAATACATCCTTAAAGTAGAAGTTACAGGCCAGATTGGACTCGTAAGCCGCTTGAGAGCCCATAAGTAGATCAACAGAACGAAGACCATCATCCTCGACCTCAAGGGATAGCCATGACGACGACAGGCTGCAATTGGTTGCAGTTCAGAAGAAGTATATTTAGAAGAAGAAGCGTATTCAGTAGTTCTGTGAGCTTTTCGTCACTGGCTCTATCTTACCAGACACAAGAAGGTTTAAAATAAAATGCAAAGTTTAGCCTAGTTTACCGGGAAACATACCTTAATACATTCAAATAGACATTTAAAATATTTATATTGTACTTGGTAATATTATTGTGCGAAGTGACAGACTCAATAACCACATCACTGAAGTGATGATAGAATAACCACATTACTTAAACCTGACTGGTTATGTGGCACTTTGAAAGAGCTTTCTGCTGTGCTTCAATCACAACGTTCTCAATAATGGACTGTCACTTATTGGACCATTTGTGCAATAAAAGGTGTTTATCTTTTTCAGGATACCACAGAGAAATGCATTGTTTTGGCACTAAATATGACCAAATATATTATCACATCAACAGGGAGAGGAAAGTTATTGGGAGAAGCTAGAATTCAGAAATGTAAGATTTCATATTTTTGCTGGAAATATGAGGAGTTGTTAATGTCACTGTCCAAAGCTGCAGTCTATTTTTTCCATCTTTATATATGATAGTACATACAAAGTATGACAGTATGTAAGTTAGCAGAGTTCACATTTAAGTTATTTATTATTTATTTATTTGTTTGTTTATTTATTGAAATGCAGCACAGAACTGGCCCTCCCGGCCCTATGAGCCGCACTGCCAGCAATTCCCGATTTAACCCAAGCCTAATCACGGGACAATTTACAATGACCAAATAACCTGCTAACCGGTATGTCTTTGGACTGTGGGAGGAAACCAGAGCACCCGGAGGAAACCCACGTGGTCATGGAAAGAACATACAAACTTCTTACAGGAAACAGCAGGAATTGGACCCAGGTTGCTAGTACTGTAAAGTGTCGTGCTAACCACTACACTACCGTAGCACCCTAATTCTAATAGTCATAGTCATACTTTATTGATCCCGAGGGAAATTGTTTTTCATTACAGTTGCTCCATAAATAATTGAATAGTAATAAAACCATAAATAATTAAATAGTAATATGTAAATTATGCCAGGAAATAAGTCCAGGACCAGCCTATCGGCTCAGGGTGTCTGACCCTCCAAGGGAGGAGTTGTAAAGTTTGATGGCCACAGGCAGGAATGACTTCCTATGACGCTCTGTGTTGCATCTCGGTGGAATGAGTCTCTGGCTGAATGTACTCCTGTGCCCAACCAGTACATTATGTAGTGGATGGGAGACATTGTCCAAGATGGCATGCAACTTGGACAGCATCCTCTTTTTAGATACCACCGTCAGAGAAATAAATGAAATATATAATCATAAAATGTAGAATTATGATTAAAATAAGGCACTGCAGTAAGTGTTTGATGTGGAATTTTAATTTCAGATTAACAGGCCAGTTGAAATAAGTGACTGAAGAATATTGTAAAGAATGTGAAGAAATGCTGTTCACGATGCAGAGAGAGTGCACCCTTGCTGACAGCGGGTGCCAAATAGACAACTATGTGAAGTGGTTTCATCCGCAATTGAGCTCAAGGTTATTCGTGATGTGGAAATAACAACCATAGTGGAGAGTTTTGCTATCCCATGCATGTAACATACTCTGTTATAATTCTGTGGTCATAGAATTCTCTACATTTTAAAGTGCCTATTTTAAAATTCGGCTGCCACATCAAGGTATTCTTTTTAATACTAGTCAAAGCTGGGTGGAGTGGTGAAGATAAAGTCTCTACCAAAGGAAGTGTAAGGCGCTCCTTCCCTCTGCTAGCCTGCAGGTCCCCCTGGGCAAGGTGTAACACCTACTTAGCCCCCCGACCAGGGCCACGTGAAGCCATAGGAGCAGGTAGTGAATGGTCAAATGAGCAGCTGGTGCATATCACAGCTCCTGGTTATGCAAGCACTGACGCCAGGCAGGGAATCTCTGAAATGTATTGATAATGGCTGGGGTCACCCGTCTTGTAAAGACACTGCCCAGAAGAAGGCAATGGCAAACCACTTCTGCAGACAAATTTGCCAAGAACAATCATGGTCCTTGCCCGTGATCGCCCACGACTTACAACAGAGCACATAGTGGTGAACACTAGTCAAAGCACTCTCAAATGAAGTAAAATATCAACAATTTGGATAAAACTGAGTAAAAATTATTTGAAAAACTTGCAGCATACTTTAAGGTTCAGAATAAATGCTTCTCTTTTAAATGTGCATTGATATCGCAGTATCGTAGCGGAGTATTTTAAGAAATTAGTGTATTTTCTTTCACTGGAAAATGAATTAGCAACTTAAAATATTAAATCTAAAACAATTACGGTGTAAATTGAGTGGATTGCTGTAGTGAAACACTACTGTCAAAAATTTCTTTAATATAGAGTTAAGAATTGCTGTAATGCCAAACACAAATGGCAAATAATAGAGGGCTTAGTTTCAAGGTGAAAGGGGGGGAAGTTTAAAGAGGATTTGCAAGGAAAGCTTTTTTCATAGAGAGTGGTAGGTTCCTGAAACATGGTAGCTGCCAGTATGATAGCAATGTTTAGACCATATAGATGAACAGGCAAGAGAAGAGGGTATGGATCATGTGCAGGTAGATGGGATTAGTTGAGATTGGCATCATGTTTGGCACTGACACAATGGGTCAAAGGGCTTGTTTCTGTGTTGTACCGTTCCATGTTCTATGTTCCATGATCTTACAATGAGTGAGTTCCTTAAGATTGTCATAGCCAGAGGAGTAGGTGGGGATATGCTCCCAATGGCATGCATCTCAAATAGCCTTTAACAACCAAATCCAGCTCCTAGCCTTTGCATGTGGCTTAGCTACTAAGCCCAGCAGAACTGTTTCTACTGACAGGAGAAGGGGCAGAGGTGGATTACTGGCCCCTTAAAACCAAGTCGCTTGGGGGAGATGAGGCTCATCTGTGGCTGGCAGCTTATCTAGGAGAAGGAAAACTCTGATCTCAAACCTCTGCTGCCTTGCAGCTGTACCCCCTCTCTGGGGAAAAATCCAGAGCTGGGGTGTCTGAGGCAGTCCTACATTGAACTCAACACTGACTGGCAACTCCTGCAATGGTGCTGGCACCAAACTGAAGGTTTCTGCCCTTTCCATTGGATTCATCAGCTGCATGAAGAGGGGGAGCCTGCCGCATGGGCAACAGCTTGATCTCCATATCGTTCTGCCCTGGCTTGTGTATCTGACTTGTAGACAGCTGGGACACAATGTGGTTGACCCCAAACAACAGAATGCCTCAATACAATGCATGGCATCACGTAGATTGTATACTGTAACCCTGGCATCATTATGTATCTGTTGAGCTCACTGCTGATTCATCAAAGTGAAATCCTTGAGGCAGCAAATGTGTCATTGATATCAGGGCCCTGTGGATGTTGCAAACTAAGAGTAAAGAAAGCATCTGAGCTGATGATGAAGCCTCAGTCTGAAAGTGAATTGGAACCAAAATAGACTCGCAAAGATAAAAACAGGGAAAGAAAGTGTTTAGATTAGAAAAGAAAAAATTACGAATAGTGGACAGAAAACAAGGGATTAGGATAACCAGATTATTTTCTGGTTGTCAGGCTGTAACCAGTGCAATGCATCAGGGATTATTTTTGGGGCCTTCAGTTTCACAATCGGTATTAATGACTTAGAAGTAGGAAATGAGTGTGGAGTTTCTAAGGATATGTCAGAAGTTATCCTGTCGTGACAAAAAGCATACAAAATGAACACAGACAGGTGAAGTGAATTGGCAAGCAGACGGCTGATAGAGTATAATGAAGGAGACGTCAAGTTATCCATCCCGAGAAGAAGAATAGCAGAGTAGGGTATTACTTAAATGCTAGTGTACAGAGAGATTTGCAGGTCCTCATATATGACAAAGAAATAAGAGCCAGCAGATGGAAACAATAATTAATTAAGAAAGCAATTGCATTATTGGCCTCTGTTATGAGAGGGATGGAGTACAAGGAGCAATGAAGTCTACATGGCTTTGGTGCAGCCACGTTTGGAGAAATGCATACAGTTTTCATGATTTAACGAAAAATATATTTGCTTGGAGACAACACAACTAATATTCACTAGATTGATTCCTTGGATTAGAAATGATTGAGTAAAATTCAACAAAAATCCTTAAAAATTATTGTCTACCTATTTCATTTTTGAATGAAATAGATAGACAACCCCCCCCAACCCCTCCTCCAGTGATGGCTCGGCAGAAGACAAGCTCCATTGTGGTCAAATTCAGATTTCTGTGTCATGGATGGACTTTGTTATTGCACGGCTGTATATTACTGATTCCTTTATCTGCTTGCGATCTTGTATGTGCTACGTTTTCTCTGTGCTGTGTGACTGTTGGTGTCGTGTTTTGCACCATGACCCCAGAGCAACACTGTCTCATTTGGCTGTGTTCATGAGCATTCATGTATGGTTGAATGACAATTAAACTTGAATTGATTGAAGCAATGCGTGCAGCTCTTTAGAGCAGAGAACTACAAAGACAGAAGATCTTCTGAAATAAGAAATTCTTACTCATATCTATCATAACTCCTTGTCCTAGGGCCAAGCCTGTCTCGAACCAAACTCCCCACTGAGAGAAATATCCTCACAGCACCTGCCTTGTCATGTCTCCTCACAAATGTGTATGTTTCAATTAGATTACCTCTTCTTCTCCTCTGGAATGGTGAAAAGTGGAGAGGATGTTTCCGATGCTGGATGAGCCTTGGACCAGAGGACACAGCTTCCAAATAGAAGGACATCCATTTAGGATGGAGATATGGAGGAATTTCTCTAACCAGTGGGCGGTGAATCTGTGCAATTCATTGCCACAGACAGCTATGGAGGGCAGGTCTGTGGGTACATTTGAGGTGGAGGCTGATAGGTTCTTGAGTAGTCAAGGTGTGAAAAGTTACAGGGAAAAGGCAGGAGAATGGGTTGAGGGGGAAATGAATCAGCCATGATAAAGTTACAGAGCAGACTCAATGGGCCAAATAGCATAATTCTGCACCTATTTCTTCTGGTCTCACGGAGATGTGATGTGTTTGAAAATTACAAGCTTCTGAGACGGCTTCATGGGGTAAATGCTGCAGGGAGTCTAGAACTGGAGAGAGAGCATGGCTTTAAGTTGTGGAGTTCAATACTTAAGACTGAGATAAGAAAAAATTTCCTCTCTCTGAGGTTTTCAAACCTTTGAAATTCTCTACCTCAGGTGACAATGGTTGCTGTTGTTAAACATAAAGGAAGCTGACTTGCATTTTGGAATCTGTCAGAATTTTTAGGGAATCAGGGATTATGGATTTTGGACAAATAAATGGAATTAAGGCAAATGGGCAAACACCAATTACATAACAGACTGGATTGAAGGTGCCATATTTGTGCTCATTCTCCTATTTTTATCTTTTCCTGAAAAGGAAACAAACAGAAGACAAAGATTGTGTAATCTAATTGTGTTTTGTTAGTTTTGGGGACTAATGAGTGAATGGCAGGGAGACCGCAAAATGTGCAACCATTCTTGACACGTGAAAAATTGGACGAGCATTTCTGTCCATCACGATCAACAAAGGCTGAATGGAATTTATACAAAATAGGGATTGCTGGATGGAAAAGGTCCAACTCGTTAGCCTTTTACCGCCTTGGTAAATGCAAGAAACATCTCATTAGCCTTTTGTCAGTGTAATGGTGTCAGTGGAAGTGCTGATTAAGCAGAGTAATCAAATTCTATCCATCGGCGACTGACGTAGAAATTACACGAGAGAAAAGTGCACAGATCTGAAAATCATGTTTTCTCAATGCCTTCTTTCTCCCAAGCACATTCAATTTACCCTGTCACCACTCAAATTACTTAATCTGGATTACAAATTTATTTTCTCTTAAGAATTACTTTGCACTATTGAATGTCAAAAAAGCTTAGCATCCAAAAAATTATTGCCTTCTGTCACTAACAGGAATGTGGATGGCAAAAAAATTAATGGCAAGGCAGACAAAAGTTTGTTTTTAAACCTAGAGAAACGATTTGCTGCATTCTGAAGCAAAACTGAATTGCTTCACCATTACCCTTCTTCAGCCTCTTTGGTTGAAGGTCGAGTTAGGATCATAAATCTCAACATAACAGATTGGTCACGATGTAAGTCACCAACCCCAAATAAAAAAAGTAAGATTCATTTCTATTAATGGTTAGAATCCAACAGCTTTATGTCACATTGTTAGTCTTAATCAGCAGACTATTGGCAAATTCTGTGATCTTTGGCAAGGCTAATATCTAACCACCCTGCAGCTTGTGAAGAATTGGAAATCAGGGCATCTATTTTCAGTGCAGATTGTTCGATATTTAGAAGCTAATTATGGGGAGTGCTATTTACTTCTCTATTATTCTTCCAGGACTTCCTGGTCAAGTACAGTACTGTGCAAAGGTGTTAGGCCCACACATATATATAGGTGGTACTGTAGTAATTTTATGTATTGCACTGTACTGCTGCAGCAAAAATACACATTTCATGATATAGGTGAGTGATTATAAATCTGATTCTGATATGGGTCTATATTGTGGTCTGAGAGTGGAAAGGGGACAGGGAGAGGAAAATCATGGTTAAGAAAAGGGGACGGGAGAGGGGAGGGAGCAGGAAGCACCTTCTGTAATGATCAAAAAAACAATTGTTTGGAATTAAATGACCTTGCCTGATGTCTTGGGGCTGGGCGTATCTGCAACTGCACTAGCCCCCACCCCTGGCACTCTTTCTCTGCCACCTGTCCCCCACCTCTCCTGCAGCACTCCACCCTCTCCATTTCCAACATTCTTCGCTCCTGCCAGATTAATAAACTCACTCTCCATTACTCTCACTATCACTGTGCAAAAGTTTTGGGCACCCTTGCTATATATATGTGCCAAGACATTAACAGAGTACTGTATTTCTGTGCTACATTTAAGATACTTGCTGGGGTAGGGAGAAGATGACCAACGAGGGACTGAGCACAGACAGTGCCTTGGCGTGTAAACTGGAATTTTCTTTGCTGCTTTTCGGCTTTCTCTTGCTGCAGCTGCTCCTTCCACAGATGAATGAACAAACTTCCAGTTATTTTGCCATTTGGATGGCCTGTCGACTGCTTCAGAGGTAAAAAAAAGGGGTCATTATTGCAGGGGAATTATGTGTGGGTCATGCTGCAAACAACCTTTCCTTTTCTCCAGTATTTAAGTTTTTTAAAATCAACTCTCCTTGTGATGATAGTTCTGATGTGAGAAGAATGTCGGAGTAATCAGGAATATTTCTAAGTAAAAAGAAATTTTATCCATTCAGGGTTTGCTTCATTAGGCAGCTGTAACTACTGGGATATACAATCTTCATAATAAGATTATGTACAGTTTTGATATTTCTTAAAGGAGATATTTTAACCTATCCTGCAAAGTATGTCATTAAGCAACACACACAAACGCTGGAGGAACTCAGCCAGCCAGGCAGCATCAATGGAAAAGAGTACAGTCAATGTATCGGGCAGATTCCGGCCTGAAGTGTTGACTGTGCTCTTTTTCATAGATGCTGCCTGGCCTGCTGAGTTCCTCCAGCATTTGGTGTGTGTTTCTTGGACTTCCAGCATCTGCAGATTTTCTCTTGTTTGAGTCTGTCATCATAGTAGTTTCAGTGTATTTATTGCTGAATTGAAAGAAAAAGAGTCTTGCACATACCCCTTAAACTTTATCCCTCTCATCTTCAATGCATGTCCTCTACTACTTGATGTTGCTATTTTGGGATAACGATTCTGACTGTCTACCCTATCTATGCCTCTCATAAGTCTATAAATTTCTATTAGGTCTTCATTCAAACTCTGATGCTCCACAAGAAGTAATCCATGTTTGTCAAAACTCTCTTTATAGCTCATACCCTCTAATCCAAGCAGCATCCTCGTATATCTCTTCTGATCCCTTTCTAAAGCTTTCATAATCTTCTTGTAATGGTGTTCTGTGTTCATGTAGATTTACTTATGGGTTGTTGTCAAGCATACAGGTAGTCACATCCATTTAAATTAGTTTTAATAATTTTAACTAACATTTCAGGTGTGAGTATGCATTATGTTTATATGTGTTCTGGGCTTACTGAATCTTAGTCAATTTGAAGAGAGACTACCATGCTGTTACCCAATTTAACTTGGCAATGAATTGACGGGCAACCTTACAACCCAGGAAGTATGAAATCTACAGCAGCTCATACTGCTCTATTGGAGGACTCGACTGAACTTGCACTGGGACAGCCAACGGGAAGGGTGGAAGATGCCATTGCTGGTTTAGACTATTGCCCGCAGTGGAAAATGTGATTTCCATGGGGATATTCAGGCATGTTCCAGCATTTGTTCATTATGCACCGTGTTTGTATAATATGGCTGATCATGGTCTTTCCAGGACCCACGATTGTTCTTGGCAAATTTTTCTACAGAAGTGGTTTGCCGCTGCCTTCTTCTGGGCAGTGTCTTTACAAGACAGGTGACCCCAGCCATTATCAATATTCTTCAGAGATTGTCTGCCTGGCGTCAGTGGTTGCATAACCAGGACTTGTGATGTGCACCAGCTGCTCATACGACCATCCGCCATCTGCTCCCATGGCTTCACATGACTCTGTTCAGTGGGGGCTAAGCAGGTGCGTCACCTTGCCCAAGGGTGACCTGCCGGCTAGTGGGGGGAAGGAGGGCCCTTCCACCTTTAGTAGAGACGTTTCTCTGCCCCACCACACAGTTCCAGCTTTAGAGTGCTGAGAGGACCAGAGGATCTGCCACGACCACTTGAAAGGTAAATTAGAATTAGGAAAAATATAGGTAATTAATGGTAGCTTGCATGACATATGTAAACACATATCTTAGATGAAGCACATGAAGAGATTCTGAAAATGTCGGAAATCCAGAGTAACACACACAAAATGCTAGAGGATCTCAACAGGTCAGAACTCACCTTTATGAAGGGTCTCGGCACAAAACATCGTCTCCTTATTCCTCTCTATAGATGCTGACTGACCTGTTGAATTCCTCCAGCACTTTGAGAAGGGTTAATGAGATAGTCCAGTTGATGTGTATCAGATTCTCAAAAGAGCAATTGAAATAAAAACTGCATAATAGATGTTAACAAAATTGAAGCCCTATAGCATTCGAGTGTAGTGGTAGCATTGTTAAGAAATCGGATATAAAAAAGCAAGGATGATGATGTATGACTGTTCTTCAACTGGTTAATGTACAGTGCCATCTCTTGAGGAGGGTGTTAAAACCACTGTTGCTTTTCTTTTATATTAATGGCCTAGACCAGGGAATTACATGGCATAATGTCATATTTTGCAAATGATGGGTAAGACAGCGCTGAGCTTGGCAACAGGTCACAAAAACAGGGACAGGCTGGTGAAATGAGATCAAAATTAACAGAGGAAAATATGAAATGACATGTATTGGTAGGAAGAACGAAACCCTCCAACTGTAAAGGAACACAGGACCAGGGAGTCCTAATGAAGAAAGGTTACAGTTTCAAAAGAAAATAAAGGATAGCTGCAGCTCTCCCTGCTACCAAATCCAAGGGGGGGGTGGGGGGTCCCTGAAATGTGCCACCTGGGGTCTGAACACTACTCAGAGTTGCTGCTTCATTTAGGGAATGGAGGAATGGCATGGTAACGTAGTGGTTAGCACATCGCTTTACAGAACCGGCGACGTGAGATCAATTCCCACTGCTCCCTGGAAGGAGTTTGTATGTTCTTGCCGTGACCGCGTGGGTTTCCTCCCACATATCAGAGATCTACCAGTTGGTTGGTTAATTGGTCGTTGTAAATTGTCCCGTGATTAGACTAGGGTTAAATCGGGGGTCGCTCTGCATTGCAGCTCAAAGGTCCAATTCCACCCTGTGTTTCAAAAATAAAATATGAGCATAAAGATCAGCCCTCAGCATCTGCACCAAGTATGTGGAGTGGGTGGATCCCAGGGAGATCCGGCACTATGTGGCCTAATACAAGTAATTGCTTTCCAAAGGGAGCTGGACGAATACTTGAAAGGATGGAAATGGACAAACTCACATTGAAGCATAACTAACTAGCAAAGGTCTAGTGGACTAAATTGCTTCCTGTACTGTACCATTCTATGATCTGAAGACCCAGAATAACAGGGATATAATGATCACATAATTTGTGTTGTTCTCTCGTTCATTATGTGCTGTGTTATATGATGTGGGCGAACATGGTTCTTTCATGAACATGATTGTCCTTGGCAAATTTTTCTACAGAAGTGCTTTGCCATTGCCTTCTGGGCAGTGTCTTTGCGAGATGGATGACCCCAGCCATTATCAATACTCTTCAGAGACTGTCTGCCTGGTGTCAGTGGTTGCATAACCAGGACCTTGCCCAAGGGTGTCCTGCAGGCTAGTGGAGGGAAGGAGCGCCTTCCACCTTCTTTGGTAGAGATGTATTTCTACCCTGACACGCAGAATTTATATTGATTGTAGGATAAATATGGACCTTCACCGCTTCTTTAGGGATAGAATAATTTGATCTTCTCTGTCAGATGAAACCTTGCTATTGCAAATAGATTACCTACTAAATTGCCAGGCTGGGCTTGAGAACATGGCCTGATTTAACTTCGAGAATTGTACCATTGTACCAAGACTCTGACTTTTCTTTAGTTCAGGGGTTCCCAACCTGGGGTCCATGGCATAAAAAAGGTTGGGAATCCTTGCTTTAATTGCTTGGCATACAGCAGTTTCAATAACTAATTGAGTGACTTTCTTTTTAGTGGTGTCTGGAATCTTGACTGATGCTGTTTCAATGCAGAAAGTAGAGTCTAAAATGCCCATTAAATCTGATGTAATTCTGTGTTTTGCCTAAATAACTGTTTTCAATGTTTGTGTTCTGGACTGCTAGTGTCTATCACTCATGTCACGTTCACTCCGTTAAAGAGAACGTTGTCAATCAATTGAGATGAACAGAACACCCATATGAATATGGTTACCTGGAATGCTAATGATAAGTCAAATGCAGTATTTGAATTTCAAGGAATGCACTGGCAGCTGTCATCCTTGCAGTAAATAATTCTATGTGCCACATATCAAATTATTTTATGCGATTCCCAATCAAAAGGAATTTCTGCTGTTTTGTAGTCAAACAGTCACTGTCATTTACATGTTGTACTGAACAAAGGAGTTGCTTCTGTTTTAAATGTCACCTATTTGAAGTTATGTGAAGGTCAAGATTGAAGTTGCTGTTTTTGTAAAAGTTGAGACTGATGAAGCGACATTATTGAAGGAGAAGGGTGAACAATTGCTTTAACCAGAGCAGCAGGACGAACTGGAGCTGACGGGTCCCAGTATTCTCCCTTCCCCTCCTGATTGCAGTCCCGTTCCCCAGCCCTGTGTTCTCTCTCCTCCTCCAAATCATAAGGATCACTCTGCCTCAACTTGTGAGCCTCTGCCTGAGAATCGGCCACACATGCAGCTTCTGCTAAATTCTGCCATCCCACCCCCCACCCCATCCAGCCATTCTTATACCAAGTTGATTGTGCCTTCCCTTATTCTCCTGACCCACTGCATGCATGCCATAAAGCATCTTTATAAACCTCGCGTTAGACTGCATCTGGAGTACTGCATACAGTTCTGGTTCTGCAACACCTCCCACAATGTAGGAAAGATGTTCAGACTTTGGAGTTGGTGCAGAAGAAGTTTACCAGGATTAGAGGACATTATCTTGAATGAGTAACTGGCCAAATTTGTTTTCTCTAGAGCAGCAGAGGTCCAGGCGAGATCTGATAGAGGTTTATGAAATGATGAGAGGCAAAAATAGATTAGACAGGCAGCATCTTTTTTCTCAGGGTCAATATATGTAAAATCAGAGGGCATGCTTTTGAGGTGGGAGGGAGTAATTTCAAAGGAGATGTGAGACGCAGGTTTTTTACATGGATGCTCGGAATGTGCTGGTAGAGGTAGATACATTAGAGATCTTTAAGAGTTGCTTAGATAGGCACATGAGGATAATAGGAGAATGTGGACATTGTGTAGGCAGAAGGGATTAGATTAATTGGTCATTTGATTCCTAATTTATTCGGTTCAGCATAGTATTGTGGGCTGCAGGTGCAGTTACTGTTCTATGTTCTATGTGGATGTGAAGAGGATGTTTCCTTTGGTTTGAGATTCTAAGACCAGAGGGCACAGCCTCAGAATAGAAGGAAGTCCATTTAGAATGGAGATGAGGAGGAATTTCTTTAGCCAGAGAGTGGTGAATCTGTGAAATTCATTGTCACAGGTGGCTGTGCAGGCCAAGTCATTGGGTAACTTAAGGCAGAGGTTGATGGATTCTTGATTAGTTAGGGCATGAAGGGATACGGGGAGAAGGCAGGAGATTGGGACTGAGAGGGAAATGGATCAGCCATGATGAAATGGTGGAGCAGACTCGATGGGTCAAATGGCCTAATTTTGCTCCTATATCTTCTGGTCTTCTGGTCTTAACATCTTCCATACTCTGTGAGTACTTGAATTATACATTCAAAGCATGGACCTGTTTTAGCACAGGTCTTGGCCGTGATCTGTAGCTGCTTTATTGACATATCTCCTCTTCAGTTTGCTCAAGGACACAGTTGCCCAGCCTGTGCCATGAAGACCTGTGAAAGTATTAGAAACCCCTCCTGAGCAATTCACACAAAATGGTGGAGGACCTCAGCAAGTCAGACAGCATCTATGATGGGGAATAAACAGTCAGAATTTTAGGCCGAGATCCTTCATCAGTCTTTGTCTGGTCTTTGTGTTTTCAATCTGTAATATTCAATACTTACTGAATGTTTTGTGCTAGCCACATAATTCCAGTCACTCCAAATAGTAGAGTAGTGGTTATCATAACACTTTGCTGTTCCAGCAACCCTGGTTCAGTTCCTGTTGCTGCCTGTAAGAAGTTTATACGATCTCCTTGTGACAATGTGGGTTTCCTCCAACAGTCCAAAGACATTGCGATTGGGAGGTTAATTGGTCATTGCCCAATGTCCCGTGTTTAGGCTAGGGTTAAAGCAGGGTTTGCAGGATGGTGTGGCTTGAAGGGCCGGAAGGCCCGATTCCGCACTGTATCTCAATAAAATAAATAAATAGACAATAGACAATAGGTGCAGCAGTAGGCCATTCAGCCCTTCGAGCCAGCACCACCATTCACTGTGATCATGGCTGATCATCCACAATCAGTACCCTTTTCCTGCCTTCTCCCCATATCCCTTCACTCCACTATCTTTAAGAGCTCTATCTAACTCTTTTTTGAAAGAATCCGGAGAATTGGTCTCCACTGCCTTCTGAGGCAGAGCATTCCACAGAACCACAACCCTCTGTGTGAAAAAGTTTTTCCTCAACTCCATTCTAAATTGTTTACCCCTTATTCTTAAACTGTGGCCTCTAGTTCTGGACTCACCCAACATCGGGAACATGTTTCCTGCCTGCAGCGTGTCCAATCCCTTAATAATCTTATATGTTTCAATCAGATCCCCTCTCATCCTTCTAAACTCCAGTGTATACAACCCCAGTCGCTCCAATCTTTCAACATATGACAGTCCCGCCATCCTGGGAATTAACCTCGTGAACCTACACTGCACTCCCTCAATAGCTAGAATGTCCTTCTTCAAATTTAGAGACCAAAACTGTACACAATATTCCAGGTGTGGTCTCACCAGGGTCCTGTACAACTACAGAAGGACCTCTTTGCTCCTATACTCAATTCCCCTTGTTATGAAAGCCAGCATGCCATTAGCTTTCTTCACTGCCTGCTGTACCTGCATGCTTACTTTCAGTGACTAATGAACAAGGACACCTAGATCTCGTTGTACTTCCCCTTTTCCTAACTTGACTCCATTTACAAATAAATAAAATAAACCCTATCATCACACATCAAAGTTGCTGGTGAACGCAGCAGGCCAGGCAGCATCTGTAGGAAGAGGTGCAGTCGACGTTTCAGGCCGAGACCCTTCATCAGGACTAACTGAAGGAAGAGTGAGTAAGGGATTTGAAAGTTGGAGGGGGAGGGGGAGATCCAAAATGATAGGAGAAGACAGGAGGGGGAGGGATAGAGCCAAGAGCTGGACAGGTGATAGGCAAAAGGGGATACGAGAGGATCATGGGACAGGAGGTCTGGGAAGAAAGACAAGGGGGGGGGGACCCAGAGGATGGGCAAGAGGTATATTCAGAGGGACAGAGGGAGAAAAAGGAGAGTGAGAGAAAGAATGTGTGCAAAAAAATAAGTAACAGATAGGGTACGAGGGGGAGGTGGAGCCTTAGCGGAAGTTAGAGAAGTCGATGTTCATGCCATCAGGTTGGAGGCTACCCAGACGGAATATAAGGTGTTGTTCCTCCAACCTGAGTGTGGCTTCATCTTTACAGTAGAGGAGGCCGTGGATAGACATGTCAGAATGGGAATGGGATATGGAATTAAAATGTGTGGCCACTGGGAGATCCTGCTTTCTCTGGCGGACAGAGCGTAGATGTTCAGCAAAGAGGTCTCCCAGTCTGCGTCGGGTCTCGCCAATATATAAAAGGCCACATCGGGAGCACCGGACGCAGTATATCACCCCAGTCGACTCACAGGTGAAGTGTTGCCTCACCTGGAAGGACTGTTTGGGGCCCTGAATGGTGGTAAGGGAGGAAGTGTAAGGGCATGTGTAGCACTTGTTTCGCTTACACGGATAAGTGCCAGGAGGGAGATCAGTGGGGAGGGATGGGGGGGATGAATGGACAAGGGAGTTGCGTAGGGAGCGATCCCTGCGGAATGCAGAGAGAGTGGGGGAGGGAAAGATGTGCTTAGTGGTGGGATCCCGTTGGAGGTGGCGGAAGTTACGGAGAATAATATGTTGGACCCGGAGGCTGATGGGGTGGTAGGTGAGGACCAGGGGAACCCTATTCCTAGTGGGGTGGCGGGAAGATGGAGTGAGAGCAGATGTACGTGAAATGGGGGAGATGCGTTTAAGAGCAGAGTTGATAGTGGAGGAAGGGAAGCCCCTTTCTTTAAAAAAGGAAGACATCTCCCTCGTCCTAGAATGAAAAGCCTCATCCTGAGAGCACCATTCAGGGCCCCAAACAGTCCTTCCAGGTGAGGCAACACTTCACCTGTGAGTCGACTGGGGTGATATACTGCGTCCGGTGCTCCCGATGTGGCCTTTTATATATTGGTGAGACCCGACGCAGACTGGGAGACCGCTTTGCTGAACATCTACGCTCTGTCCGCCAGAGAAAGCAGGATCTCCCAGTGGCCACACATTTTAATTCCACATCCCATTCCCATTCTGACATGTCTATCCACGGCCTCCTCTACTGTAAAGATGAAGCCACACTCAGGTTGGAGGAACAACACCTTATATTCCATCTGGGTAGCCTCCAACCTGATGGCATGAACATCGACTTCTCTAACTTCCGCTAATGCCCCACCTCCCCCCGTACCCCATCTGTTACTTATTTTTATGCACACATTCTTTCTCTCACTCTCCTTTTTCTCCCTCTGTCCCTCTGAATATACCTCTTGCCCATACTCTGGGTCCCCCCCACCTTGTCTTTCTTCCCGGACCTCCTGTCCCATGATCCTCTCATATCCCTTTTGCCTATCACCTGTCCAGCTCTTGGCTCTATCCCTCCCCCTCCTGTCTTCTCCTATCATTTTGAATCTCCCCCTCCCCCTCCAACTTTCAAATCCCCTACTCACTCTTCCTTCAGTTAGTCCTGACGAAGGGTCTCGGCCTGAAACGTCGACTGCACCTCTTCCTACAGATGCTGCCTGGCCTGCTGCGTTCACCAGCAACTTTGATGTGTGTTGCTTGAATTTCCAGCATCTGCAGAATTCCTGTTGTTTGAAAATAAACCCTGTATTAGTTATTCTGGGTGATAAGTTTCAAAAAAGTTCAGGACTTACTGACAGAGGTTACTGATTCTTTTCCATCCTTCAATTTATCCCTCTCCTGGGTACCACTCCTTTCTAAGTGTTCTGGGTCCTAGCAGGCCAATGCTCCTGCTCTTGCTGCCTTGCTTTGAACAGGTTCATGTAGAGCTTTGCTTTGGATTGTTCCCTGCTGATGATGTCAGCCTTCACTTCTACCTCGACACCACAACCGAAAGCTTCCAGTCTTAACAATCCACTTACCCGGATTCTTGAGACACTCCCCATCTCCTCCATCCCCAGTTTTTGAATATAGTTGACAAAAGTCACGACTGTAAGCAAGGCAGTCTGTGAACCATTAGATTATTCAAATACATTTGCCGTTCAGCTTTAATCTGACTGCCTGATAGCTTTTCAAATTTGGTAATTGCTAAAGTAATACATTTTGCAGACTGCTCACATTTTCTGTTTTCATGATTTGAGTTTGATTAGCACTAACTATAATTTAATTCAACTTAGCTCATTTAAAAGAGAAGTTAATACATTAAAATAATTGACGTGCAATATATTCAGACAATGGAAACCTCATTTGAAACCAAAAATGTTGGAAGTACTCATCGGGCCAAACAGCATCTGTGGGGGGTGAATCGCAGAAGCTATTCACCTGTTGTCAGAACCAGAAAATTTTAGGCATACAGTACTGTGAAAAAGTCTTTGGCACATATATATAGTAGGGTGCCTAAGACTTTTGCACAGTACTGTAGTAATTTAATGCTTTGCACTGTACTGGTGCCGCAAAAGCAAAACAAATTTCACAAACATATGTGGGTGATGATAAACCTGATTCTGATATTGTGGGCTAAGAGTGGGTGGGAAGGGGACAGGGAGAGGAGAATTATGGTTGGGAAAAGGGAATGACTTTAATTTAACCTTGTGAACCTACGCTGCACTCCACTAGAGGGGAGAGGGGAGGCAGCAAGAAGCACCAGAGAGACATTCTGTAATGATCTATAAACCAGTTGTTTTAAATCAAATGACCTTGCCTGGTGTCTCAGTGCTGGGTGTGTCTGCACTCATGCCACCCCTGCATCCCTGGCACTCCCTCTCTGCCACCTGTCCCTCAACTGTCCCAACTGTCTCTGGAATGGTGCAAGTCATGATAACTCACTCAAACAGTGAATGTAGTTGGGCGAGAAAGAGAAACAAAAAAAGAATCAGAAGATGGGTGAAGAGGAGGCAGAAACATTACCCATTCTGTGATATGGTCAAGAAGCAGGAGGGTGGAATGAAGCTGATTTGCAAACGAATCAAAAGTGACACAAGAAAAAACCTTTTTAACAGTGATGGATAAGTTCAGGAATGCACTGCTAGTGGCTTTAATGGAAGCAGATTGAAATATAGCTTTCAAAAAGGGAACCAGATAAATATCTGAAAAGGAAGAATTTGCAAAACCTTGGGGATAAAGCAGAAGAATCTGACTCGAAGGAATGCATTACACTGAGCCGGCAGGAAATTGACAGGCAAATGGCTTTCCTCTGTACTGCGGTAATATACACAAGAAATAAAGACATATATATCATGGATTCATCCTTTCACACCTGTTTTAAGCCACTGGGTTTCCCAGAGTTTTGTATTCTTCTCCTTCTTCTCCCCTCCTCCTCCTCCCCCCTCCTCCTTCTCCTCCCTCCCCCCCTTTTAATGGTGTCTGACAGTCCAACTTGCATTGTCGCCACCAACTGGACTGGAGCGTGGTAGAGAATTGTGAAAAACCCCTTACTACTTCTCTTTTCAAATGAAAGGTAAATTACCCCCGCCCCTAAAAGCCCCATAGATTGTAGGTAATGAAAAACTGTGAATTAAATTAAAGTCACTTCCATAATTTTACAAAGGGTCTTGTAATCGCATTGTCTGTGATTTAAAATAGAATAATAGTTATATTAAAAGCAGATAACCTTCATTTAGAAGACTTTAAATGACCAACCCACTTCCTTCAAGTTGTTCAGTTCTCTGTCCCTCATTGAGTTAAAACTGGAAGAGAGGGATTGCAACATTTGTTCCTGTTCCTGTTCTTGTTCAACATTTTTTTTTGTAATTTAGCCAATGTTTTCTTTTTGTTCTGTTGACACACAGCATCCAGCAATTACAACATGATTACATCAAAGGTCAAAGCAAGGATGTTCAGTCAGTCTACAAATAGGCCATTTCCATCTTGACTGATGAATGTAGGGAACTCAGGATGGAGCAAGGTTGCTGATAACTCGTCACACATCTTCATCAAATCTCAAAGATGCACATAAAAATATAAGCTCAACATACAGCAATGCATTTCAATTTATACTTTGTAGCACCGAACACAGAGAGCTCAGTATTGTGCTTGATTGCACCAACTTTCATGTCATCTACTTTAATGTAGGGAAATCACAGATCACATGGTGCTTTAATGATGCGTCCACTACAAATGTACTTCAGTGGTGAATGAATGTCTACAGTCCAAGTTACATTCCCTCTGATACACCTCTGTCTCCCAAGAGTTGAGCAAGATTGTTGTCTTTATACCGGTCTTCCAATGAAATCGGATTCGGAATAAAGCAACACGGCAGACTTTAACACCGTAAATCAGCGAGTTGCTTTGTCGCTCACCCTCTTGCTGAGTGACACCTCTCTGCCCTGTTATTAGGGAGAGAGAGAGTGCCTCTAGCATGTCAATTTGACTAGTTTTTGTTGTTCTGCAGATCATGGTCTTCAGTGGGGGCTTTGCTATTGCTAGCTTGGTGGATGGTGGGTGCAGACACTTTTTGTTGAAGTAAGTGAGGGGGAGTATTGATACTTGCAGCTACTTGTGCGTGGGAGGGAGGAGTTGGGTGGCTTTGGGGTTCCAATGTTTTTTACTGTCACTCATTCTTTGGTGCACTCTTCCGTTTATGTGGATGTCTACGAAGAACAAGAATTTCAGGCGGTATATTGTGTACATCCTCTGATATTAGACGGAACTATTGAAATGGTACTTCAACATCAGGAGAATATTGCCGGGTGATGCCCAGGAGGACATCAATATTCTTCTGGAAAGACTTTTTGAGAACATATACAGAATTTTTTAATGCAATTGATAATATATATTTCTAATCTCGCCAGTAATAATTTGCCTTCCCATTGGAAACAGTATTTTCCCTGCAGATCCGAAGTTGGGCATTGACACCATATTTTCAAGGAATTGTATGCTATGTATTACTGAAAGCGTTCAATACCATGATCCACAATGGGCTGAGGCCCTTGTGCACTTAGTGCACTATATATATCATTTTATATATATATATATATATATATATATAGAGAGAGAGAGAGAGAGAGAGAGTTCTATTTATTTATTTATTATATATATATCATTCACTAAGCATTCTGCAGTGATGTTGGCCAATGAGCCACAGGTGACAAATTCAAGCCAATATGAACTAAAGTTACTGTTATGATGTTGTAGCTGAACTAGTGCTTCAGAAACAGTGTGATTGTTGAACTCAGGAGTAGGTCTTAATCAAAGTGCTCCAGCCTAAGCTGTTGCCTGGGATTTGGGAAGTGAATTCATGCTGTCAGAGTCATGCATCTGTTTTCTATCTGCATTGTATTCAGTGTTGTGTGTTTATTACGTGTATTATGGTAACTAGTTATGTGAGTGGGGGTGTGGTGAACAGGAAGGGAATAAGTTAAGTATTTGTGCTTTGTTCTGGGCAGTTTGGAGCTGGGGACTGACGGATGTCATATCTTTTGTTGACCGCTTAGCTTGTGCTTAAGTACTCTTAGTCGTATTACTTCAGGACTGTTTGCTGTGCTAGCTGCTAATAAAGGCTCAAAGGCATTTCTTCAACCATGGAGCATCATTACTGGAGTGATTGGAAGGCACGACAGACAGGAATAACAACCCGTGGGGGTCACCAGCTGCAGCAATTGGCTTATTGGAATTGCCCGCTACACATGCAATAGTAGAAAAAAGGAATTTCACTCAAAAAAAGGATTTACTGAGTGGTTTAGATTTCAAAGTTCAAAGTACATTTATTATCAAAGTATGTATATGTAACCTGTCACCAGGGCTCATGTACCAACTTGGCTCGTTAGCTAACTTTGTTAACAGCCACGTGACTCAGCAATACAGAAACAATATATGTTTAGGGTTGGTATGACTTGGGGTTCAACCAAACAGGAAAATTGGGATGTTCTGATTAAGAAACATTGATTTTCACAAATGCTGTGTAAATACTGCTCATGCACAATTATTAGTTGTCAAGAAATGACAGATCGTACCGCCGGCATAAAATTACAAAGAAAGTATATTTACTGACTTTCAACTTTATCAAACAATTAACAGGACAAGGAAAGAAACTTAACAGGGTCCATTACAGTTAAGCCAGTCCAATATGCAGATAAACATTGGAGCTCATTTCTGAAGTGGCCGGGTGTATCACTGTACTCACGCACTGAGCCCACGTTCTGCGTGAAGGATACCAACCACAGTCTGGATTTCCCTCAAATGAACTGGCGAACTTAGGAGTATTGGCACATCCTCCTTGGAACCATTCCTCTGGACAAAGCCCTTCTTCTAATGGGGTCTCTCCTTCGGGCAGCATCCTGCGGTACCTCCCCCTGTGCACCTTCAGCAGCTCCCATCAAAAGACCCCAAACCCGCCTACTGTTCTCCAGAAACCTGATTCCACCCAGCTTTCCCAAATCTTCCACTGGGCAGAAAGTTACATTTAGCTGACACGCCATTCCCAAGTTGGACAACATGACTCCTTATCTTTAGCCGAAGCCTAAACACTATTACTAATAGGACATTCTGCTTTTGTAGAAAACTGCTAAAATAAAAATACCTCACAGCGTAGCAGTAGAAATCTTAAACAGGGCATTACATCTACAGTACTAAATGCAACCTTCAGATTCATCTCCTTACCGGCAGGCACAGAACAAAGAAACCAAGTAGAATCCATTAAAAAAGAAGACCGTCAAGCAACCAACGTGCAGAAAAAAAAACAAATTGTGCAAACAATGAAAGTACACAGGTAACATTAGAACTGAAGTTCACAACGAATCCTCCCCATTCTGTAGTATTTTTGCCACAGAGAGTAAATTTGAACCTATATTTAACTTTCCAACAGAACTGAACTTATAAGTACAGAGAATAATGATTATACATGCAGAATCAATACATATAAAATAATGATACTGTTCGTTTGGTTTCAATATAATGAATGGCATTTCTACAGTGAAAAGGAACTGATAACTTGCTCTCACACTCATAACCTGAGCCAGCTGGAGGAACGATCATCTTGTTAGATTTAAATTGTGGGATGAATCATGAAACATTGTGGCTGAATTGTGGACATGACAGATGAAATTGCACAGAAGTAATATTTATTTGTTGTTATCTAGAGAAGTTACTAGACATGCATCTTAAAATATACAAAAAAATTCTTGTTTAAAACAAACTACTAATTGATGCCAAAGGAGTGTTTACCAAGTGAGTGGCTTTTTTTTGAAGTTCCCCCACTTCGCACCCTCTGAAGGGGGGTGATGAGCTTGGTTGACATGGTCTGCCTCAGAAATAGGTGAGGGCTCAGATCTTGGTTACACACAATTAGGAGTGGCAAAAGGGGAGGCCAGAGGCCCAGGGAGTAAGAACTCCCATTGCAGAATTCACAACTTCATCAGTATCACAATTTAGGTAGGACTTTGTGCTTTGGTAAATATTCTCATTTGTTCCTTGAGCAGGAAGGAACTTGACTTTGAAGAATGCTATTCCTTCAAAGTAAACCACTCGATACTGCATTGGCAATTTTTTTTAATATTAAGGAAACTGAAAGAGGCAACCTGGGAAAATTCAGTAGAGTGGCACACTTTTAAGAGCTAGGAGACTGACTTGATGTCCAAATTGCAAATTGAGACTGGTAAAATATTGATGCCTTGAGTACTTTGAAAGATTTTATTGTGCTCTTCCTAGTGAAAGACCCCAGAACTCATAGTGCAAAGGGGGTAATGCCAACTGTTATGTACAGCACATCTGACACTTCCATCAATTCCATCAGATTGCATACATTTCTATAACCAATAGGTGTGTGTGACTGCACCTTTTGCATTTTGTTGAGCTACTTCTGAAAGTCCAAATGCATTAATTTCCCCCCCCCCCCGAACACTCCACCCGGCAGAGGTTTCCTCAGAAGACTCCAATAAATTTGTCAGATATGATTTTGCCTCATTAAAACATACTGACTGCCTGATTGGACTACTAATTTCCAAATGGACAGCTATTACTTTTTTAATAATGGAATTTCCCTTGCACAGTGTATTTTGATGAGGGGCTTTTTCACAAGAACAAAAGTAAGAGGATCCATCGGCCACAGCCCTTCAAACGTAACCTGGCATTCAATATGATTATAAATGATCTGCTCCAGGCCTCAACTTATCTCTGGTTTCATATTCTCTTCTCCACATTTCCTTTCTCTTCTCTTTAAATGATCTAGCCTTCTCAACTTTGTTGGCTGGAGAATTCCATAGGTTGATAGTTTAGCCTGTGCTTTATCACAGGCACTCCCTCTAGTCTCTCCATTCACCCTCTCTGCAAATTAAACACACTTATTTCCTTGCTTATCCAATTTAGATGAAGGGTCCTTGATTTGAATCATGAACTCCAGTTCTTTCCCTATTTGTGTTATTTGATTTGCTGAGTGTTCCCAGCATTTTCAGCTTTTGGTTTGAATTTCCAGCTTTTACAGTTTTTATTTGGATTTCTAGCATTTTCAGTTTTTTACTTCAAATTCTAATTTTTATCAGTTAGTTTGTGAGAATAAGAGAGGACACTGATCTCCTCTTGGGAGCATTAGTGTATTTGTGAACTATTGTCTAATTCTTGTTGACTTTGTGTGTGCTTTTGGTAATCATGGATGGTCTTCTGGGGACATATTTAAACTCGCTGCCCCCATCTTCCCCACTTCACTTCCCCCTCTCCCCCGAAATAACTGGAGCAAAGGAGGATGAGAGGCGATTTTATAGAGGTGTACAAGATGATAAGAGTGGATAGCCAGAGACTTTTTCCAAAGACGGAAATGGCTAATACCAAGGGGCATAATTTTAAGGCAAATGGAGGAAAGTATAGAGAAAATGTCAGAGTTAAGTTTTATTTTAATCAGAAAATGGTGAATGCATGGAATGCACTGCCAGAGGTGGTGGCGGAGGTAGATTAAGGACACTTAAGAAACTTTTAGATAGGCAGATGGATGATAGAAAAATGGAGGGCTATGTAGGAGGGAAGGGTTAGATTGATCTTAGAGTAGGTTAAAAGGCCAGCACAACATAGTGGGCTGAAGGGCCTCTTCTGTACTGTAGTGTTCTATATGTTCTATGTTCTATCATAGTAGAAAGGATCCAACATTCTGAATTTGATCTATTTATCTCTGCTACGTAAACTTTATATTAACAGATACATCTCGGACCATTAAATATACAGATAGAAACAAGAAATTAAATGGCTTCTATAAAGTTTTTAAATAGTACGGTTTTTTGATTGATCCAGACAGCAACAAGTGAAATATTTAAGCACCAATGTAGTCAGTTTGAACAACTACACTCGGGATGCCGAGCTAATAATATTTCATGAAAAATTTTCCCATTCTTTCTTCCACTTTATTGACCCATTAAAGGACCTGCAATATATAAAACATGTTGATGATCAGAATCTGAAACACATTATTGCCAGTATGTGAAATATACCAGGATTGATTGTGGTTTGGTGCCGAGCATAAAACACAGGACAATAGCATAGTAGACAAAACCATAACATATCATCACAGTCTGCTATGGGGGGGGAGGGGGGCCACTGTCAGGATTGGAAAAATCTGCAGGAAGTTGTAAACTCAGTCAGCACCATCACAGTCACGAGCCTCCCCAGCATCCAGGACACATTCAAGAGGTGATTCCTCAAAAAGGCGGCATCCATCATTAAGGACCCCCATCACCCAGGACTGAGGTACAGAAGCCTTAAGGCACACACTCAGTGATTCAGGAACAGCTTCCTCCCCTCTGCCATCGGAATTCTGAATGAATAATGAACCCATGAACTCTACCTCACTAATTTGTTTCTCTCTTTTTGCTGTACTTATTTAATTTAACTTTATATATGATAATACAAACTGTAAATTATGGTATATATATACCGTAATTTACAGTTTATATTATTATATATTGCAATGTACTGCTGCCACGTAACAACAAATTTCACAACATATACCATTGATATTAAGCCTGATTGTGATTCTGAACACTATAGCAACCAGCAATTTACAGGACAATAGTGCAAACAGCCATGAGCAATCAGCAATTGGCAGAAAGGTCACATGCACAAACATTAATGATCAAACTTAAACAAATTTGAACATATGAGCAGACCTATGCTTTGAAAGCATAATTGCAGTTTGCAAAAATCAGCAGAGATGTTATCATTCAGATTTGATTAATGACGTATTTATTCTACAGATATTGGAGGCAATTCACAACCATAAAGCTGAAGTATGCAAGAATGAGAAATGATGTGTTAAAATACCAGAAAAATGAATCATTTGGCATTGATTTAAAAGGCATATATTGACACTGTAAAAGTGCCGTCAGGCCAGTCAAAGTTTTACTTGCAAACACTTGAAGATTAGTGTCTAATTTTGGAAAGTTACTTTATAAACTAATAAAACTAGCAATGCAACAGCCTGACATGGTCATATTGATGCGTCAAATGGCCCAGTTCTGCTCCTATATCTTATGGCCTTATGGTCTAATATTCACAGAATCATTCCACTGAGGCAAGCAGCCTCTCACCTCCATCATAATCTCAGGGAATATTCAGTCCAGTGGTATGACAGGCCCACCAGAGGTGTCAGCACAGTGGGAACCAATAGGAGGGAGTAGCCATTTAGATCCTCAACAATGATGCCAGATTGATGAGGTCCGATGGCATCAACTCAACAAAAGGCAGGGAAATCTGTCCTCCCTCAGCTGGAGAATCAGTGTTCTTCCACATAGAACAACACTTGGAATAAGCACAGTAGGTAGCTAGAGTACAAGATATACTCCGGGTTAAAGGCTGTATTGTCTGGTACCAAGGGTGGTAACACCACCACTGACTGTGTTCACTGTCTTCTAAAGGACATAACTGCTTAACTGGGTCTGCAATAGCTAGTGAGTGATTGAAAATGAGGGATAAACTGATTTGATGTGATCCACACCATCTGCCTTTGGCCCCAGTGCATCTGTCCTGACATTACTGGTCAGACTGTGGGGATGAATCCCATGCTCATACCCGTGATTACCTCCAGAGTGTTCTGCTCCAGTACAGTCATGTTTACCTGGATGGACTCAGAATACAATTGGCAGCTCCAAACTAGGCTGATCCTCTGGACCACAGCATAGATGTACACCAGAACAAACTGCAATCTGATGGCTCAGCCAAGCCCTCACTGTACTATTACATTTATGCAGAGGAGCTGTGAGGAATCCAGGAAGGAATACTGGGACAAGAATCAGGTGCCAACTTGGCATTGCTGTGATATTGACCATAGAGTAATATAGGACCGAAAAGACAATTTGGTCCACATCCCTCTAAATCCCTTGTATCCACATCATTATTGTGCTGCCTCAACTATTTTGAATTGAATTAATTTTATTACTTACATCCTTCATATAGATGAGGAGTAAACATCTTTATGTAATGTCGCCATCTAAATGTGCAATGTGCAATTTATAGTAATATATAATAAATAGTATGTACAACAGGACAGTCAATATAACATAGAAATACAATTGTATCAGTGTGAGTTAATCAGTCTGATGGCCTGATGGAAGAAGCTGTCCCGGAGCCTGTTGGTCCTGGCTTTTATGCTGTGGTACCACTTCCCGGATGGTAGAAGCTGGAATAGTTTGTGGTTGGGGTGACTTGGGTTCCCACCTCTTTATGCTCATTCCATGTAGTTTGAGTTCAAAATTCAAAGTAAATTTATTAACAAAATACATATATGTCACTATATACAACCCTGAGATTCATTTTTTTACAGACATTTACAGTAAATACAAGAAACACAATAGAATCAACGAAAGACCACACCTAACAGGATAGATGACAACCAATCTGCGAATACAAAAGAAAGAGGAAAAGAGAAATAATAATAATAGCAATAATAATAAATAAACAATAAATATTGAGAATATGATATGAAGAGTCCATGTAAATGAGTCCATTGGTTGTGCGAACATTTCAGGGATGAGGTGAGTAAAGTTGAATGAAGTTATCGCATCTGGGTCAAGAGCCTGATGTCTGAGGGGTAACAACTGTTCCTGATCCTGGTGGTGTGAGTCCTGAGGCTCCTGTACCTTTTCCTGATGGCAGCAGCAAAAAAAGAGCCTGGCCTGGATGGTGAGGGTCTTGATGTTTGATGCTGCTTTCCTCCGACAGCGCTCTGTGTAAATGTTGGGAGGACTTTTCCCATGATGGACTGGGTCAAATCCACTACTTTTTGGAGGTTTTTCTGAACAAGGGCATTGGTGTTTCCTCACCAGGCCATAACAACTCATTCAATATAGTCTTCACCACACAGCTATTGATATTTGTCAAAATTTTAGATGACATGCCGCATCTTCACAAACTTCTAGGAATGTAGAGGTGCTGCCATGCTCCTTCATAATGGCACGTATGTGCTGGACCCTGGACAGATACTCTGAAAAGATAATACAGAGGAATTTTAAATTGCCGACACTCTCCACCTCTGATCCCCCAGTGAGGATCTCTGGTTTCCTCCTCCTGAAGTCAACAAGCATCGCTTTGATCTTGTTGGTATCGAGCGAGAGGTTGTTGCTGCAGCATCACTCAGCCAGATTTTCAACCTTCACCACATCTGCTGATTCATCACCACCGTTGATTCAGCCAATGTCAGAGCTGTCACTGGCAAGCTTAGATATGGTATTGGAGCAGTCCTTAGCCTCACAGTCATAATTATGAAGTAGAGCAGGGGGCTAAGCACACAGCCTTGTGGTGCCCATCTGCTGAGGGAGATTGTGTAGGAGATGTTGTTGCCGATCTGAACTGACTGGGTCTACCAGTGAGGGAATTGAGGGTCCAATTGTACAAGGAGGTATTTAGCCCAAGGACTTGAAGCTTATTGATTAATTTTGAGGGGACAATAGTACTGAATGCTCAGTTGTAGTCAATGCAGAGCATCCTGATGTATGCATCTTTGCTGTCCAAATGTTCCAGGATTGAATGAAGAGCTAATTAAATGGCATCTGCTGTTGGATGGTAGGCAAATTTGAGTAGATCCTAGTCACTTCTCAGGCAGCAGTTGATATGTTTCATAACCAACCTCTCAAAACACTGCAATACAGAGGATGTAATTGCTATTGAACAATAGTCATTGAGGCAAGCTACTGTGTTCTTCTTAGCCACCGTTATAGTTGAAGCCCACTTGAAGCAGGTGGATACCTCAGGCTGCATGTTTTGCATGAAGAAGTTGTCCCTTTGGTCACACTTAAATCTTCCACCACAAACCGATTCTTTCCAGTTGTCGATTATGCAATTCTGGGCAAAAGAACTATAAGTATTCACCCTATCTATGCCCCTCATGATTTTATATAATTTATACAGCCCTGAGTCTCCTGGTTTTCAAGGAATAAAGTCCTAGTCTGTGCAACCCCTACATACAACTCGAGTCACTGAGTCTTGGCAACACTATCATAAATCTTCTTTGTACTCTTTCTAGCTCAATATTGTCTTCCCTACAGAAGGGTGACCCTAACAGCAATACTCCAAACACAGTCTCACCCGTATCTTGTACAAATGCAACATCATTCTCAACTCCTTTACTCAGTGCCTGACTGAAGGTCAACATGCCGAATTCCTTCTTTCCCAGTCTGTCTACCTGTAACACTACTTACAATGAGCTATTTATGTGTAATCCTGGGTCCCTCTGAACCACAACGCTCCCTAGGCCCAACCATTCACTGTATAAGTCTACCTTGATTTGACATCCCAGGTCATATTAAGCAGCAAATGCTACGTGCAATAGACATGGCTAAAGGCTGATTTATACTTGTGCGTCAAATGGACGCCGTAACCTACGCAAGTGGCCTACGCACGTTGTGAGCATTTATGCTTGTGCGTTGGTGTGTCTGCGTTGCTCTGCAATTCGGGCACATCACGCATGCGCACACACCTGCCCGCGCAAGGCTTCATGGTCATGGTAGTCTTTCTCGAGATAAACAAGCTTAAAGCGAGCGTCTTTTTTCGTAAAAACGAAATGTATCCTCCATAATTTCGGAGGTCTGTAAAGCTTTATGGAAAGCATTGCAGCCAGAGTTCCTTCCCTGCCCTTCAGTCGCCCAATGGGAAGCTATTGCAGCGTAGGATGAAATGCGATGCTACCAGGCGGACCAATCACAGTTGTTGCGGTCTGTGTTGCTGCGACGCGTAGTTACATTTAGGGAGAGGTGCACGTCAGGCTGCGGCGTTGGGATCCGCGTAGGCTCTACGTAGGGTTCGCGGTGACGCCGTACCTACTGCATCGAGTTGACGTACAGGTATAAATCAGCCTTAAGAGATTTGACAACCAATAGACAAGATGAAAGCTGTCATAAGTAGTCATGAATATTGGTGGATAATTAAACAACACTGGCAGTGGAGAGGTCTGTGAACATCCTTCATTCTCAACAGAGATGCAACACACACAAAATGCTGGAAGAACTTAGCAGGCCAGGTAGCAGCTATGGAAAAAGTACAGTCGACATTTCGAGCTGAAACCCTTCGGAAGGACTGAAGAGAAAAAGCTGAGGAGTAGAGTTAAAAGGGTGTTTGTGGGGGGTGGGGAGAGAAACACCACTGTCATGATGAGGCCACACAGGTTGGGGGAACAACACCTTATATTCCATTTGGGTAGCCTCCAACCTGATGGCATGAACATCGATTTCTCAAACTTCCAGTAAGGCCCTCCACCCTCACTTCACCATTTCCCATTCCCTTTTCCCTCTCTCACCTTATCTCCTTGCCCACCCATCGCCTCCTTCTGGTGCTCCTCCCTCCTTTTACTTCCTTCCATGGCCTTCTGGCTCTCACCAATCAACCTCCCAGCTCTTTACTTCAACCCTCCCCCTCCAGGTTTCACCTATCACCTTGTGTTTCTCTCTCCCCTCCCCCTACCTTTTAAATCTACTCCTCAGCTTTTTTTCTCCAGTCCTGTCAAAGGGTCTCGCCTGAAACATCAACTGTACTTTTTTCATAGATGCTGCCTGGCCTGCTGAATTCTTCCAGCATTTTGTGTGTGTTGCGAGGAGTGGCACCCCACACAGGCTTCCAATCTGTGCCTTGTAAGGCATGAAAATGCCCGACACAGTCCTCTCATGGTCTGAGTCGATGTTCCCTCCCCTGCACTGACTATTATGCTTAGGTAGAAGTAATAAGTAGATGTTCCATCCCAGCTTCTGCCTGAGATCAACTGCACAACACAATTCAATCATCAGTCAATTCAATTCACTCCATGTGATATCAAGAAACAGCTGAGAGCAATGGATACATCACAGGATATGAAATCAGACATCATCCTCAATTAGTAATGAAAAGCTGTATCTCAGAATTGGCCAAATTCAAGTCAAGTTATTACATTGCTTGCATCTACCTTACACTTTAACTTTCCAGTTGTGATCTGGCCACAAAAAACAAATCCAATCCAGTTAGTTGCCATCCTTACCACTAGTCCCTCTAAACTGCACAGGTGCACTGCTGCGCAGTGACTGAAATGCTCCCACACACATAGCCTTTGTTACCATGCAACTGGAATTTTCTTTTACATAATGTTAATATAATTTTGAAATGATGCTAATATAGTTTCAAAATCTATGTTAACGTAATTGTAAAATAGCTTGTACTTACTTATATTCATTAACGCATATTTTATAAATAATAAACATGCCACAACCTTTACTTTGAAAAATTTTAGAGCTTCAACGTATTTACATTGTCGTTGTTTCACTGTTACAAATTGTAACAATAAATGCAGAATGGAAGCCAGTAGCTCATTGTTAATAATCCGCCAGCCCGCTGAATGCTGACACCATCTACAAAGAAAATATTAAAGTGTCGTGCAGTTTTCAGGCTGTGTAAAAATGTCCTGCTTAGAGCAATGGTTGGTCTGTGAAACAGTTATAAAAAATACAGGGAACATTGATCCGCACAGTCTATTCCCAATCGTCAGCAAACAGAAGGCTCACTTGCAATACTGTGAAATGACACTTATTCACTATCCTGCTTGCTGACATTCAATTTGGATTTTTCTGGGACCATATCTCCAACATTATTGCAGCCTTGTTCCAAACACAGATCAAAGAGCTGAATCACTTAGGATGTGCTCTTCTCTCACTGCTGTCATTAGGGAGAAGGCACAGGAGCCTCAGGACTCACACCATCAGGTTCAGCAACAGTTATTACCCCTCAGCCTTCAGACTCTTGAACCAAAGGGGATAACTTCACTCAACTTCACTTGCTCCATCATTGATAGGATCCCACAACTTATGGACTCACTTTAAAGGACTGTTCATTTCATTCTCAGAATTTATTGCTTATTTATTTATTACCATTATTTCTTTCTTTTTGTATCTGCACAGTTGTCTTTTGCACATTGGTTGTATGCCCAAGTCAGTGCGGTCTTTCATTGATTCTGTTATGGCTATAATTCTATTATGGATTTATTAAGTATGCCTGCAAGAAAATGAATCTCAGGGTTGTATATGGTGACATACACGTACTTTGATGATAAATTTATTTTGAACAATGTGATGGAATGTTGTCTACCTTGCCCATTTGCATTAAATGTGCAATCCTTCCAACAGTGGGTGCACTACACTACGTACTGTCTACAAAGTTCACTCTAGTCACTTGCCCAGGCAGCATCTCCTATATCCATGGTTTCCATCCCCACCATGAAAGACAATGACTTCAAGCACAACCTATAGGTTTCCCTTCAAGCCATGAAAAGCTGCTTTCTGTCTACCATCATCGTATTTCCAAAGCCTCTCGGTGTTATTGAGGGAGCCATTTCACTGGAAGTACTGCAGTGGCCGAGAACAATCACAGTCAAAGAAAGAGCATGAACACCCACGTCATATGACATGGCGCATCACGAACAGACAAACTGCAGGGGTTCAGAACAATTATCGATCACCAGTATCTTATCGGCATTTAGGAGTGCAAAGTAAATGCTGGTCTTCTCAATGTTGTCCAGATCCCCAAATAAATGTATAAATATAAAGAAAGCCAGGGGGTAGCTCATTATTCAAGTGAATACTAACTTTATTAAAGATAATGTCTTTTTCAGGAAGAAATGTTTGGCAAATATTTTAACTTCTAAATTAAGAACATATTTTAATTATATCTTTCAACTCAACCCAACTTATTTAAATCTTTCATTTTTCATCAATCCTCAATGAAAAAGTTTCACCAAATAAATCTACCTCTTATATTACATAGCCTGAGGGTGAATGATTGATTACTTTACACACTGAGAAATAAATTAAGATTCACTCTGCTGATAAAGTGCTAATTTATTTATGTAAAGGGTCTGATATTGCTATAGAAGCTACAGAACTCTGGGACGGCTAAATTGTTCAATACCGGGAGTAAATCAAAAAACTCCAAATGCTGGAATTCTGAATTAAAAATAGAAGATGTTGGAAGCATTCAGCAGCTCAGAGTGTATCTATGAAAAGAGAAATGGTTATTGTTCCAGGTCTGGAACCCTTCATCAGAACTGACACTTGAATTACAAGAAGACTGATCTATAAAATTAACCGTCTGTCTATTCTCTCAGGTGTTGTCTAATCTACTGGCTGCTTCCAGCAATTTTCCTACTTTATATTATATTTACACACTGGGGAGGAGCTGACCAGTGGCGTAGTGGCATCTGTACTTGAATTCGATGTGAGTGCTCCCAGGTTCAAATCCAGCCAACCCCTTGCACTCGTTCCATCCATGCTATGTCGAGTGTCGAGCTAGCAACTCAGCCTCATTAAAAAAAACAGACAACATGCTAAAGAAATGACAAGGTTGTCAACCAATGTGCACAAGGCGCGGAGAGGATCAATAGCACTGGGGAGGGTGGAAAAATGGCCTATGTTATGGTAGTCCATAACACAAAGCCATGACATTTGTGCATGCATTAAGAAATATAAGTTGAAATTAAGTATTTTTTTAGAGATTAAAAGTGTGGTAACGGACACTTCTGCCCCAAAGAGCCCACACTGCCCAATTACACACGTGACCAATTAACCTACCAACCCTAACCATATGTCTTTGGGAATGTGGGAGGAAACTGGAGCCACTGGAGGAAACCCATGTAGTCATGGGAGAACGTATAAACTCTTTGCCGACAATGGCGGAATTAAACTTGGGTTGCTGGTGTTGTTATAGCATTATACTGACTGCTACGCTACTGTACCACCCCCTGTCTTTATTTATTTACATCTTCCAAATGAGTATCATAGTGGTTAGCACAACACTACAGTACCAATTCCTGCCGCTGTTGGAAGGAGTTTGTACATTCTCTCCGTGATTCCTCCGGGAGCTCTGGTTTCCTCCCACAGTCCAAAGACAGATCAGTTAGTAGGTTAGTTGGTCATTGTAAACTGTCCTGTGATTATGCTAGGATTAAAATTGGGGGATTCCTGGACAGTGGGGCTCGAAGGGACAAAAGGGCCTATTTCACACTGTATGTCAATAATAAATAAATTTGATAAGAGTGAATTTTTATTCCATATCCTTGACTTTTAGGTAGTGATTTGTGAATTCTGGAAGGGCAAATTTCCATTATCTGAACTGTCATACATGGTGGGCGGGGGGGGGAGTCACCTATATTAATAAGTTGTCAGTGTACTGAAATTTAATTCACTGCCTGTGATGGAGAGCACTTGGTAAATGCACTCTTCACACGCGCACACAGACATTGTCTTGTCATTCTGCTGTCGTTGCACTGAGTGTACGCACTTTATTGTCTTCCCCGATATATTCTCATCATGGGTCCTAAACCGAGCTGATGGGCTCAGATTGCCTTTATCGTGTCTTTATCAGCATACATAACAGAACATTCCTTTTCTTTAGTAATGGAGATGTTGTTTGTATACTGTATTTAAGGTAGATACTTCCATTTATTTTGTAATATGATTGTAACTTCATTGTGGGGTGCCACAAATTCTAATTCATGTGTAGTCCTAAGTTAACTTTGTTGGTAATAAAAGGTGGTATGTCCTAGTGCCTAAAAAAAGGAGCTCTCTGCCCTCAGTCAAGGAGAGAGATTGGAGCTGCCAGTTCACACTGGACTATAATAAATACAGAGCTATTGTTCTGTTTTCCAGCAGATTGCTTTTTGTAAATATTAGCACTTTTCTTTTCACTATTTTTGCTAATTTCTGGAAGTTTGATTTTTGATACACCTAATAAGCACCCTTACACTAAAGTGCTGAGCAGCTCCAGCCCTTTCTTCTTTGTTCATGACCCATATTTTTAATGCAGCCCAAATCTCTGAAGCAGAACATCGCATAGGAAGCTGCATTGGAATGGTTTTGCTTTTATCAGTTCAATATTATACACGATAATTTGCTGGAAGCGTAAGCTAATAATGGTGTGGCAAAGGCAACAGGACAAGAAAGCTTAATGAAATACAAAACCAATAATCCATCACTTTAATCAATGAGATTAAAGAAAGCAGAGAACCAGTTAAGAAGAAAAAAACATATTTATAGCAAGCAAGCATCCTGTTACCTTAAAAGGAATATACATTCCACAAAGGAACAGGAGATTTGCTGAATGTGGAGAGATTCAGAGAGGGTTTTGGAAAGTTGGGGTACAGGCCAAATCAATGTGGCAGGATCCAGGCCCCAGAGTGTATCGAAGTGACTGAACCCAATGACTAGACAACAATTTAAGCAATTTAGATTGAAAAGGTCAGGGTGTTGGGTCCCGAAGCGAGGGACAGGTCAATTCAGTTTGCTGCAAAGTTTACCTGGCTCTGCACTGAACTAGGGGTCGGCGGACAGACTGTCTTCGTGGACTTAGTTCAGAACATCATGCAAGCAATAAACTCAAGCAAATATTGTTTGCGTGATTTGTTTTTTTTTCTTTCTGCACATTGGGTGTAGATGGTTTTTTTTTAATGGGTTCTTTTGGGTTTCTTTGTTTTGTGGCTGCCTGTCAGGAGATGAATCTCAAGGTTGTATGATGCATACATACTTTGATAATAAATGTACTTTGAACTTTGAGATTATATAGAATAGACCTGTATTCTCACACATATAGAATGAGAGGAGGTCTCATTAATATTTATAAAATACTCAAAGGTCAGAACAGCATGCTTGCCAGATGGATACCAAAACCAGGAGTCACAGCTAAGTCGTTTACTTCAAGTGGAAACAATGAACCTTTAGAATTCTGTACCTCGTGGACTATGGAGACTCATTTACCAAGTTCACTCAATGGAGGTATCAATACATTTCTGGATATTTGCCGAATCGAGAATATGGAAATGGTGCAGCAAAATGACATTGTGTTAGAAGATCAGTTGTGACTTTAATGGATGGCAGATTGATTTTTGCTCCTATTTTCTAACATCCAGAAGTTAAAAAGAAGAATAAAAAGACTGCAATACAAGAAGTGAAATAAGATATGAAAAGACTTTAGAGAAATCTAAAATCTATTAAAAATGGAATAAACAATTAAAATTTAAAACAGTTTAATTTTTAATGAATCAAATCAAAACATTGAAAGAGGTTTAAATAATTAAAACTTTAAACAGCACAAATGATTAAAATATGTAACATATCACAGTCTTCCCTTTCTTCTCCATAATCTTTTAATCTTCATTCATTAGTCTCGCACCAGGTCTAATCTGTATGTTCACAGTGACCTCTTTCTGTGTCTTAAATTTCTATAATTTCAATTCCTACTGTAAATGCGGGACTGGGAATGGCAATGTGGCTGTACTAATTTGTCCTGGAGCCAAGCAGTGAGGTTCTGAGCAATGTAATAGAGTGACAAGGATAAGGAAAAGCAGACATTATTCACAAAACTCCTGTGGAAGCATTTCATCACAAAACACCTCTGTATGATCTTGAGTTCCTAGTGCAGGGTGTCGATCTACAACAATAATTTCAATTCCACCCCCTCCCCCCGATTGATGCTTCTCGACCTGTTAATTTTCTCAAACAATTTGTTAGTTGCTCCAGATTCCAGCATCTGCAATCTCTTGTGTCTCCTCAGTGTGATCCCACTCAGCCGCTCAAAATTCACCCTGACAAATGCCAGCAGTTCTGCACAGAACTGTCAGCAAAACATGAGCCTCTGCTCAAGATGTACAAACAGATGTGTGAAGGAGACTAAGGATGCCATCTGTGCAAAGCATAAATTGACAGGGTATAAATCAATCAGTATCTTCAATGTTTTGCAACAAATAGAGAAGCACTCCTCCTTGTCCTGAACTTTCTGTCCAAATTTGTGCAATATGTTAAGATTATGTTGTTTTTCTTATGAAATTATTTTTCCCAACATGATTCCAAGAAGACCGTGAGACATAGAGCAGAATTAAGCCATTGGGCACATCGAGACTGCTCCATCATTCCATCATGGATAATTTATTATCCCCCCACAACCCCATTCTATAATTTTTTCCCTGTAACCCTTTCTTTGTCCTCTCCCTGTAATCTTTGACGTCTTTACTAATCAAGAACCTGTCAACCTCCACCTGAAGCATGCAGTACCCAATTCCAGTAAGATGGCTTGGCCACAGCAGCCTGTCTGGGTCCAACCAAGGGTGTAAATGTTCATTCTTTATGTCTGTTTTACGATTGTAAGACACTGCTGGATATTAAACACATCAGGTACTGCAGATCTACCCCCTGGCAAGCTGCTCGGAAGGAGGAGCTGGACTTGTTACACACCGTATGCAGCCTGCCTCAGCAGCAAGGATAAGGGAGCCTGCTTCATTGCCACCCTCTAAATCACTCTGGGCATTCATTCCATCCACCACTGGAACACATTGGCACCCCAGAGCTTAACCTTCAATAGGAACAAGGACAGCAACCTCATGGTAATGCCACCACCTGGTGGGTCTTCTTCAAACCATGTGTCATCCTGACTTGGAAACTTATCATGCATCCTTCATCACTGAATGACCAGGAACTCCCAACCCAACAGTTTGCTAGGGGTGTCTTCAGGGGCAAAACTGCTGAAGTTCCGGAAGCTGACTCACCACCTTCTGGAGGGTAATTCAGAATGGACAATAATCAGAATCAGAACCAGGTTTAATATCACTCGCATAGGCCAGTGATGTTGTGGGGATGGAACTGAACTCTCTGACGGTGGTGTCTGAAAAGAGGATGCTGTCTAAATTGCATGCCATCTTGGACAATGTCTCCCATCCACTGCATAATGTACTGGTTGGGCACAGGAGTACATTCAGCCAGAGACTCATTCCACCGAGATGCAACACAGAGCGTCATAGGAAGTCATTCCTGCCTGTGGCCATCAAACTTTACAACTCCTCCTTTGGAGGGTCAGACACCCTGAGCCAATAGGCTGGTCCTGGATTTATTTCCTGGCATAATTTACATATTACTATTTAACTATTTATGGTTTTATTACTATATAATTATTTACGGTGCAACTGTAACGAAAACCAATTTTCCCCGGGATCAATAAAGTATGACTATGACTATGACTGTGATATGTCATGAAATTTATTGTTTTCTAGCAGCAGTACATTGCAATAATAAAAATTGTGAATTGTAATAAGAAGTAGATTTATAAAATTAAATTAAACAAGTATTGCGAAAAGAGAGGAAAAAGTAGCGAGGAAGTGCTTATGGGTTCATTGTTCATTCAGAAATCCGATGGCGGAGGGGAAGAAGCTGTTCCTGAAATGTTGTCTGTGTGTCTTCAGGCTCCTGTACCTCCTCCTTGATGGTAGCAATCAGAAGCAGGCATGTCCTGGATGATGAGGCTTCTTACTGATGGATGCCACCTTTTTGAGGCAAGCCCTTACCAGCAACACCTAGACAACAAAAAAATTATTTTAACAAAATCACTCTTATTTGTGCTTCTGCTAAATTAAAAAATACTTAATTTGAATGAATAGATAATTCCACTTTTGTCATTAAACTGTGAAAAAAGCAAAACTGATTTGCTAATCCATTTCCTGTGCAGTTTAAAACATAAAAGCCCACAGAACCATCAGATGGGCCATGGTGTGTATAATGTCGGATGTGAAAAGTTCAAAGTAAATATTATTATCAGAGTACATACATGTCACCACATACAACCCTGAGATTCATTGCCCTGTGGGAACACTGTTAGTTAATCCTGTTAGTTGTTCCAACCAGGAATTTTTCATCATTCTTCTTCTGAAGGGAACAACAGTAGAACTAACATCACTTGCAGGGAGCAACAAGCAAAACCAGCAAGGAGAGAATTTATTTTTATTTAACGATACAGTGCAGAGTAGGCCTTTCCAGCTCTTCGAACCCCACCACCCAGATTACACCTAACGTAATCACTGGACCATTCACAATGACCAAATAACCTACCCGGTACGTCTTCGGACTATGCGAGGAAAGCGGAAAACCCGGGGGAAACCACACATTCCACGGGGAGGATGTACAGAAACTACTTGCAGAAGAGTGCTGGAATTGAATTCTGAACTCTGGAACTCTCCGGAGTGGTGCGCTAACCACTATGCTACTGTGGCAAATGTACACAGCTAATGACTGAAGGCGTAAAATAACTCAGAAAGCCAACTATAAAATACGGAAGAACTTGGTAAAATGAAACTGCACGCTGATCTAAACAGGTGCAAAACAGGAGGCTTTCACAAGGCGGAACCAGCAGATACGCTGCATAAAATAAAAGTTTTGCCAGTTTGTCATGCACTACGCAGAGGGAACTTGGAATGGGTTAACATGACAACATAATAAACTATTCAAAGAAATGTAAACATTGTAACAATGTTCAAAATAGTGAGTTTCAGAATACAGCAAATTACATTATCATATTGTCAAAGTGAGATTTACTTGTCTCTGTATTGAACTGAGGCTGTGGCCTGTAATTATCAGGATTCTGAATCGGGTACAGTGATGCCTGGCTATGGACTCACTTTCGTGAATTTCAGTTCTGAATGCAATTTGTTTACTTTTATTGTTTGCATGATTTGTTTTATTTTCCTGCACAGTTGGATATTTGACAGTCTCTTTTTGTTTTAATGGCTTCTACTGGGTTTCTTTGTTTTGTGGCTGCCTGCAAGGAGACAAATCTCACGGTTGTTTACAGAATGCATTACATGATAAAAAAAAATGTACTTTGAACTTTGAAATAGTGTACAAAAGTTTAAAATAATTAACAATTACAGGTAATTTGTTTGGTGAGAATGTGTTTCGTAGGAGGCCCTCAACCATCAGGCTCTTGAAGCAAAGGGAATAATTTACCCCCCCCCCCATCATTGAAATGTTCCCTTAACCTATGAACTTACTTTTAAGGACTCTTCATATCATGCTCTCAATATTTATTGTTTGTTTATTTATTATTATTTCTTTATTTTTGTATTTGCATAGTTTGTTGTCTTTTGCGCTCTAGTTGAATGCTCTAGTTGAATGCCCAGGTTGGTGCAGTCTTTCATTAATTCTGTTTTGGCTATTATTCGATAGACTTATTCAGTATGCCTGCAAGATTATGAATCTCATGGTTGTTATGGTGACATATATGTACTTTGTTAATAAATTTACTTTGAACTTTGACATTACATTTATTGCAAAATAGTTTTGGAAAGTCAGCAGTCATTTTTCTACTACCTGTTAATTTTTACTACCTGTTAATTTTTACCACCATTGACGTCAACGATGGGAGTTGTAAAATAAGTTGCTGAACTACCATAACTTGTTTTACTTAATCACACAAGGTCAAAATCTACTCGATGACATGCTGCTTTAGTTGCTGCCCCTGAATCATAGACACAAATTGTCAAAATTGGTTCTGTCATTGCTGGGAAGACCAGCACCCATCATTAATCTTCAGGAGCTGCGCAGAGAGGCATGAATCATGTCAGCTGTTGACTGTGTAAAGCAATCTCCAGAAATACATTTTTCACTGTAATGTTGATGAATGATCTACAGTTGGGACATGGCTGGATAATACTAACAAAGGGGAAAAGAAGTCAATACTAGAAATGGAAAAAAAAATAAAATTCATTTGTCTAACCTATAATTTAAGGATTAAAAGTAGACAATGTTGACAGAAGGTCTGAAAATAGGTTGAAGTGAACACACGTTATTGTCAACAACACAAATACAAGAAATTCTGCAGATGCTGGAAATCCAGAGCAGCACACACACAAAATCCTGGAGAAACTCAGCAGGTCAGGCAGCATCTATGGAGAGGAATAAACAGTCAAAGTTTCAGTCTGAGACCCTTCATCAGGACTGAAGCATTGACTGTTCATTCCTCTCCACAGATGCCTCCTGACCTCTGAGTTCCGCCAGCATTTTGTGTATGTTATTGTCATTATTTTCTTGCTCAGTATATCACAATATATATTGTTTCAGTGTGAGTGTATATGTATTCAATGTATATGTACATTTGTAAGTGTGAAAGGGCAAGGCAGTTTAACCTTAACTCCACTGGTAATATCAGCCTGTGGCGTGAGAATTAACCTGAATACTAGTTAATATAATGGTCAAAACTGAATTTTATCAGTTTACGTGTCACCCAGGAGGAACGGAGCTGAACTGAATATGCCTAGACTGTTTCGATGATTTGTGGTTTGGTGTTTTAATTTCTGTGTTTTTAGCTCTTTTTTTGGTCATTTGCACGATTTTTGTTTGCATGTTGGGGGTCTGATATTTTTCTTTGAAAGGGTTCTATGGTTTTTCTTTCTCTGTTTCATGGTTGTCTGTGGGAAGAGGAATTTCAGGGATCTATACTGCATACATACTTTGATAATAAATGTACTTTGAACCCCAGACAGAGGAATAGACTTCTCATCTAACCTTAGAGAAGAAAAGTAGTCGAGAGAAAAATTGATCAAACTAGTTTGTATTGAAGTAGCAACTCTCATACTCAGACAGTGTCCCAAAACACTTTCCAGCCACTGAGAACAGATTCAATTAAACATAAATTTCCCTTTGTGTCAGCCATGATCTGATTTCATATAAGTTCATTTTAGTGTTTATTCCATGTTAAAACAATGGAAGCAAAGTAACTAAAGAAGTATTCACACTTTCACTAGATGAAATGGTTCATTTCCTTTGGGCACGCAGTCTTCTCTCTTCAAATTTGGTCTGAAGAAAAGGTGAATGCATCAGCATTAATTCAGTATAATGGATCTCTGATATAAAATAAGCCACATTTGTCTTAATATATCATTTTGTTAAAATATTCAAAATCAAAAAGACATCAAATCTCAAATGCCTGGTTGAAATTAAGTGCAAACAAACTGTCCATTTGCTATTTCACATAAGTACTCAGCTATAAATTACGTTGTAAAGGAAACAAGGTTGATGTTTACAGGATCTTTTTACAACCACAGGCATACGTGACTGATGTCAAATTAAACTCAGGTTTTAACTACATGTGTTGGAAATAGTTGCCAATTTTCTTTTAAACACAGATGCCAGGGAAATAGGACGTGATTCATTGAAATGAAAACATCAGGGGACGATTGATTTGTGACCACAAGCAGATTCAAACTGTTTAAGAAAAAGCAAATTAAATGCATGAAAATCATTGTAATTGTATGAGCTGAGACGATTGTACTGGGAATATGGGCAAAATGTGCAGGGTGTGACGCTGAATATTTATTTACTGGAAATATTTCTAGAGGATAAAAATTAAGTGTAATCAAATTACAGAGTGGAGAAAATAACAGGCCAAATCAAAATTAAAAAAGCACACTCCATATTGCTGAAGGAACTTGTTCACTTTCCCAACTTTTTTTTATGTCATGGACTAATACCATTAAGCAAGGGGTCCCTGGACCCCAGATTACTAACCCCTGACCTAGATGAAACAGATGATAAATACTGTGTTCAGAATCAGAATCAGAATCAGGTTTAATATCATAAGCATATATCATGAAATTTGTTAACGTTGCAGCAGCAGTACAATGTAATACCTGATAATAGAGAGAAAAAAAAAGACTGTTACCTCCTTCCTGATGGTAACATTTAGAAGTGAGCATGTCCTGGGTGGTGGGGATGCTTAATGATGGATGCTGCCTTTCTAAGGCATTGTTCTTTGAAGATGTCCTGGATACTACAGAGGTTATCACTTATTTTACTGGTCCAGTGATTCGGAGACTGAGTTCAAATCCCATGATAAGCTGAGAAAATGAGAAAAGAAAAATGAATCAGGAAATCTACTAGATTGTTAGATAAGCTAACTGGTTGGGAACACAAAATGCTGGAGGAACTCAGCAGGCCAGGCAGCATCTACGGAAAAGAGTATAGATGACGTTTTAGGCCAAGACCCTTCATCAGGACCTGATGATTATCAGGTCATAGGTGGTGCCTGGTCTGTTGAGTTCCTTCAGTATATTGTGTATGATTTTCAGCATCTGCAGATTTTCTCATCATCATCCCTGGGAAGGTCACTTGCTGCCCTGGTTGGGCTGTTACAAATGGTCCAAAATAATTCCTTAAAATCCATTACCTGTACAAGCACGTCATTAAGGTGACATCTTTATTTAGTGAAATTATGGCCAATACAGATACTAAGTTTTTTTTTTCAGAATTAGATTGATGTCTTTGTATATTTATGTTAGTTTGTTCTTTTGCTCGGTTTCTCTGATTTTGTCTTCAATGTAGTTTGTATTGGATTTGACAATCAGGAAGAGCAAAAACACCAGTATATGTTATAGGAAGTATCTGAAAATCAAAGCCACTGTTTTCAGCATGGACTCATCTAATCTTGCGCTATTGATGCACAGTAGTAGGGAACTATGAATAGAAACCTAAATGCACAGCAGGACCATTAATATGCACCCTATTAAAATCACAAAACAGTGGTTTTGGTATCTGAACATAATGTCAGAAATAATAGCAGGTATGGGCACCTCAATGGCCTGTTCAGCCATTCAGTAAGATCGTGGCTGTTCTTTTACCTCAGTGACACTTCCCTGCATCTACCACATATCCATCAATTACCTTAGTTTTAAAAAATCTATTTCTCTCTGTCTTCAATATACTCAATGATTGAGTACCCACAGCTCTCTTTGATAAAGAATCTCCAAGCATCATTACCCTCTTGACATAGAAATGTCTTCTTATCTCTGTTCTGAGTATTGAGTCCCTTATTCCAAGACAGTATCTCCTGATTCTAGATACCACCACCAGAAGAAGCATTTACCCAGCCACTACAGAGTGGTGGAAAAGCACTGTAAGACTTTTATACATTTTTTTCACAAGATGACCTCTAATTCTTTAGACCTGGAAGAGTATCGGTCTAGACTTCATCATCTTTATTCATACGACAAACCTACCATCTCTGCAATCAATCTTCTGAACCTTTGTTGTACTGTCTTAATGCAAGTATAAACTTCCTTAAGTAGGGGAGCCAGACCTGTACACAATATTTCATACTGTGATTTCACTAGGCTCCCACTTAATTGGGGTAAGACTTCTATTATATTCAAATCCACCCATTTGTAATGGCGACTACATACTGATAGCTGTACAAAATGCTTGCTGAATATACACGTTAACATCAGAATCAGAATCAGGTTTAATATCACTGGTTTTATATGTCGTGAAATTTGTTAATTTAGTGGCAGCAGTATAATGCAACACATGAAAATATAGAAAAAAAGTAAATCATTTACAGTAAGTATATATATGTATATCAAATAGTCAAATTATAAATAGCGCAAAAACAGAAATAATTTTAAAAAGTGAGGTAGTGTTCATGGGTTCAATGTTCATTTAGGAATTGGATGGCAGAGGGAAAGAAGTTGTTCCTGAATCACTGAGTGTTTGCCTTTAGGATTCTGTACCTCCTTCCTTACGCTACCAATGAGAAGAGGGTGTATCGTGGGTCATGGGGTTCTTGATTATGGATACCGCCTTTCTGGGGCACTTCTCCTTGAAGATGTCTTGGATGCTATAGAGGTCAGTACCCAAGATGGAGCCGACTGATTTTACAATTTTCTGCAGCTTCTTTCGATCCTGTGTAGTCGCCTCCCCATAACAGACAGTGATGCAGTCTGTCAGAATGCACTCCACGATGCATCTGCAGAAGTTTTTGAGTGCTTTAGGTAATAAACCAAATCTTCTCAAACTCCTAATGAAATACAGCCACTATCTTGCCTTTTTTATAGCTGCATTGATATGTTGGGAGCACGTTAGATCCTCAGTGACCTTGACACCCAGGAACTTGAAATTGCTCACTCTCTCCACATCTGATCTCTCTATCAGGACTGGTGTGTGTTCCCTCTTCCTCCCCTTTCTGAAGTCCACAATCAGCTGTTTCGTCTTACTGAGTGCAAGGTTGTCACTGTGGCACCACTCAACTAACTGGTATTTCTTGCTCCTCTATGCCCTCTTGATTCCATCTGAGATTCTGGTTATCAGCAGCAAATTTATAGATGGTATTTGAGCTATACTTAGCCACATTGTCATGCGTGTAGAGAGAATAGAGCAGTGGGCTAAGCACACATCTCTGAGTTGCGTCTGTGCTTATCGTCAGCGAGGAGGAGATAGAAACATAGAAAACCTACAGCACAATACAGGCCTTTCAGCCCACAAAGCTGTGCCGAACATGTCCCCACCTTAGAAATTACTAGGCTTACCCATAGCCCTCTATTTTTCTAAGCTCCATGTACCTGTCCAGGAGTCTCTTTAAAGACCCTATAGTATCCACCTCCACAGTCATCGCCGCCAGCCCATTCCATGCACTCACCACTCTCTGCATAAAAAACTTACCCCTGACATCTCCTCTGTATCTTCTTCCAAGCACCTTAAAACTGTGTCCTCTCATGCTAGCCATTTCAGACCCGGGGAGAAAGACCTCTGACTATCCACATGATCAATGTCTCTCATCATCTTATACACCTCTATCAGGTCACCTCTTATCTTCTGTTGCTCCAAGGAGAAAAGGCCGAGTTCACTCAGCCTATTTTCATAAGGCATGCTCCCCAATCCAGGCAACATCCTTGTAAATCTGCTCTGCACCTTTTCTATGGTTTCCACATCCTTCCTATAGTGAGGTGACCAGAACTGAGCACAGTACTCCAAGTGGGGTCTGACCAGGGTCCTGTATAGCTGCAACATTACCCCTCGGCTCCTAAACTCAATCCCACGATTGATGAAGGCCAATGCACCGTATGCCTTCTTAACCACAGAGTCAAACTGATATTATTACCAATCCGCACAAGCTGTCACCTTCCAGTTAGGAAGGCGAGGATCCAGTTGCAGAGGGAGGTGCAGAGGCTCAGGTTCTGTAGCTTATTGATCAGAGTTGTGGGAATGATGGCGTTAAACGCCGAGCTACAGTCAACAAACAGCATCCTGACATTCATGTCTGTATTGTCCAGGTGATCTATGGCCATATGAAGAGCCATCAAGGTCTATGCGTCTACCATAGACTTATTGTGCTGATAGGCAAATTGCAGTGGGTCCAGGTCCTTGCTGAGGCAGGAATTAATTCTAGCCATGACCAACCTCTCAAAGCATTTCCTCACTTTAGATGTGAGTACTTTTGGACAATAGTCATTAGGGTGGCTCACACTAATTTTTTCGGGCACAAGTATAATTGTTACCCTTCTGAAGAAGGCGGGAACACCATTCCGTGTCAGTGAGAGGCTGAAAATGTCCTTGAATACACCCGCCATTTGGTTGGCACAAGTTTTCAGAGCCTTACCAAGTACTCCATCGGGGCCTGCCACCCTACGAGGGTTCACCGCCCCCCCAGAAGACATTCAGTGATTTGTCTACAAGGACACTGAAGTTCCTCTGAAGGCCAATACCTTTCAGTCTCTCACAATTTAGAAGATAAACTTCCCTATCAAAGGGCGCTGAGATTTAATACATTGTCCTCAAATCCCATACATCAATAATCCATAGAGCTCAGGGAGCACAATCCAGAATCAGAGCCACTGACATAAAGATAAACATTAAGGAAACACAGACCACATATAAGGTACTATAGTATAGCCAAATGCCCACTTTGATCAAAGGCTGTAGCTCAGATTCTCATCACAACAGCACTCCTGAGAAGCTGAGGATGCTGCAGTTCCTGGCCTTGGCTGCCAACAGGAACAACTATGCTGCTTTGAACTGCTGCTGGAATGCATATTAATAATCCTGGTGCATCTAGCATCTGACATAACTTGATCCAGACAGAATTTTGGAACCATTTCAATGTTCTCCCAACGGAAGAGCCGAGCAACTTTGGAAACATCCTAGTGCCTCCTGGTATATTGTGCTTTGCTTCAGTAATACAACATCTGACGTACATCTTCTGAGACATTATTTGTTTGGCCAAGGGATTCATGTATTAATTATCTGCTGAGATTTGAACAACCATTTTTTATCTTAGGCAATTGTCTTCTGAGAGTGACCTGCTTCCACTCCAGTTCTGTGGATGCTAATGAGGCCAATATGGGGCATATTGACTCAGCCGTAAGTGAAGCACAAGCTGCTTGATTGGCAGCTGAGTGGGTAGCTTGAGAAATGTTTCTCTGCTTAGACCATTTACGCTCTATGTGCCAATGGCATATGGAGTTTAGGGCACCAATACCATTCCAACGAATGTCCTGACGAAGGGTCTCGGCCCAAAACGTCAACAGTACCTCTTCCTAGAGATGCTGCCTGACCTGCTGCATTCACCAGCAACTTTGATGTATGTAGCTTGAAATTCCAGCATCTGCAGATTTCCTTGTATTACTGTTCCAAGTCTTCGTTTCCCACTTTGATTGGTTAAACATTGAATCATAGTGGATTTAATTTGGCTTTTTTGACCCTGATCAACAGAAAAAGACTCTGTATCAAAGTGAAAACACATCTCTACAAAGTGATCTAAATTAATTACAAGTATGAAGCACAAAATAATTGATTGCAAAAGTATTCACCTCCTTCAAGTCAGTATTTAGTAGATGCACCTTTGGCAGCAATTATAGCCTTGAGTCTGTGTGGATGGGTCTATCAGCTTTGCACATCTGGACACTGCAATTTTTCCCCATTCTTCTTTACAAAACCACTGAAGCTCTGGCAGATTGCATGGGGGTCATGATTGAACATCCCTTTTCAAGTCCAGCCACAAATTCTCAATTGGATGGAGGTCTAGACTCTGACTTGGCCACTCCAGGACATTAATTTTGTTGACTTTAAGCCATTCCTGTGTAGCTTTGGCTTTATGTTTCGGGTCATTGCCCTGCTAGAAGAAATCTTCTCCTGAGTTACAGTTCTCTTGCAGACTGTATCAGGTTTTCCCCAGGATTTCCCTGTATTTTACTGCATTCATTTTACCCTCTACCTCCAAAAGCCTTCCAGGGCCTGCTGCACTGAAGCATCTCCTCAATATGATGCACCCATCACCATGCTTCACGGTAGGGAAGGTGCGTTTTTGATGATATGCAGTGTTTGGCTTATGCCAAGCATTGTGTTTAGTCTGATAGGCAAAAAGCTCAATTTTGGGTTCATTAGACCATAGAACTTCCTTACAGGTGACTTCAGAGTCCCCCACGTGCAGTGGTGTGGTGTTAGCCGGAGCACACCAGAGCGTGTCCGGCACATCTGTAAGAAAAAAGCCGTAATAAGCAAGCTAATTAATGAGGTGCCGGCCAGGGTGATTTGAGTATCTCAGAAACTGCTGATCTCCTGGGATTTTTACGCACAACAGACTCTGAAGTTTACAAAGAATAGTGCCAAAAACAGAAAAACATCCAGTGAGTGGCTGTTCTATGAGCAAAAACATCTTGTTAAATCCACTTGCTGGATTTTTTTGTTTTTGACACCATTCTTTGTAAACTCCAAGATCTGTAGTGCATAAAAATCCCAGGAGATCAGCAGTTTCTGAGATACTCAAATCACCCTGGGCGGCACCTAATTAATTAGCTTGCTTATTTCGGCTTTTATCTTAAAGATGCGCCGGACACGCTCCGGTGCACTCGGGCTAGCACTGCACCACTGCCCACATGCCTTCTGGCAAACACTAGCTGAGATTTCATGTGAGATTTTTGCAACAGACACTTTCTCTCTGCCACTCTCCCATAAAGCTGCGACTGGTGAAGCACCCGGACAACAGTCTCTCCCATCTCAGCCACTGAAGCTTGTAACTTCTCCGGAGTTGTCACAGGTCTTTTGGTGGCCTCCCTCACCGGTCCCCTCTTGCACGGTCACTCAGTTTTTGAGGGCAGCCTGCTCTAGGCAGATCTACAACTGTGCCATATTCTTTCCACTTCTTGATGATTGACTTAACTATACTCCAGTGACTTGGAAATTTTCTTGTTTCCATCGCCTGACTTGTACTTTTCAATAACCTTTCACAGAGTTGCTTGGAGTGTTCTTTTTGTCTTCATGATGTAGTTTTTGCCAGACAACTGACTCACCAGTGGTTGGACCTTCCAGATACCTGTAGATTTTTACTACAATCAGTTGAAACACCTTGACTGCACACAGGTCTCCAAAAACATATCTCCATTTAACTAATTATGTGACTTCTAAAACCAATTGGCTGCAACAATGATGATTTGATGTGTCATATTAAAGGAAGGTGAATACTTATACAATCTATTATTTTGTATTTTATATTTCTATAACAACCTGGAAAAGGTTTCACTGCTAATGTAATGGTTTCTCTGTAGCGCAGTGTTTGGGTTACGAGTAGAGATAACAGGGGCTTTGGAATGTGCGGCGTCCAGTGAGAGGAGATATTTTTCTTTCTTGGTGGGCCCAAGTGAAGGTTTCGCAGGCTTTTGTTCAGCGGAAGATGGAGAGAGAAGATACCAGAATGGAGAGGTCGTAGACTGCAGGATGGAGTGGACTTGGAATGAGGTTAGGTGTCAATGCCCAGGGGGATGGGTGGGGGAGAATCAATGGAGAATGAACCAACGGGAAAACAGTGAGCTTCAACGTTGCGCATTAGACTGTTTCATGAGAATGGGCCCTTTTCTTTTTTGTTTTCTTTACTAACCCTATAGTCAAATTAAGAATTATAAAGCTTAATCGTTTAATTGCATATAGTATACCGTTTGTTATCATGGTATTGATTTGTATAAGGGGAACACATCACGCGGCATCCACCCAAAAAAGATTTCTTAAGTTTGGCCGGGCTGGAGGCTGCCTTCCCCTAAACTAAGTCACTAGCCGAACCTGGGGTTACATTCGTAATTAACTTAGGGCGCTTTGTAGAGATCCATTTTCACTTTGACACGGAATAGCCTTTTTCTGTTGATCGGTCTCAAAAAAGTCAAATTAATCCATTGTGATTCAATGTTATAAAACAATAAAATGTGAAAACTTCCAACTATAGGCACTGTATATTGAATGTGTTGGAGACAGGGTCATTTATTGACAGCAAAGATGAGGATCTGGGGTGAAGATGGACTGAAGTCAATGGAACTAGATTCGGCCATAGAGTACAATGAAGGTGATGCTCTAGAGCTCAGCTAGGTAACTGATCAAGGATGTATGTTTTTCCCAATTTGTCTGAATGGCTTGACACTATTGTGGGTGGAATGGCCAGGAGCTAACTACCAGCTCATTCATCAGAAATAGCCGTAAAGATTAGCTTTATTTGTCACATGTGCATTGAAGCATCGAAACATATAGTGAAATGTGTCGTCTATGTCAATGACCAACACAGTTCAAGCACGTGCTGGGGCCGCCCACAAGTGTCAACGTGCTTTTGGCATCAATATAGCATGCCCACAATTTACTAACCCTAACTCGCATGTGTTTGGAATTCCAGGAGAAAACTAGAGAATCCAGGGGAAACACATGTGGTCTCTGGTGGAACATACAGCACTGTACAAAGGCATAGATATATATTTACTATATAGGTAGGATGCCTAAAAATTTTTGCACTGTACTGCTGCTGTGAAAAAAAAACAAATTTCATAATACATGTGAGTGATTGTAAACCTGGTTCTGATATGGGTTTCTCTTGTGGATTGAGAGTGGGAAGGGGGCAGGGAGAGAGGATCATGGTTGGGAAAATCGGAAAGGCAAGGGGAGGGAGTGGAAAGCACCACAGAGGCATTCTGTATTGATCAATAAACCAATTGTATGGAATCAAATGTCCTTGTCTGGTGTCTCAGGGCTGGGTGTGTCTGCATCCACCCTACTCCACCTCTCCACCGCCCCCCCCGGCACATCTCTGCCACCTGTCCCACATCTCTCCCATCCTCACCATTCCCAACATGCTCTGGCCTTGTGAAATTTACAAACCTGCTCTCCACTCTACATTGACTGTGTAAATATCTTAGACACCCTAACTATATACACGCAGCTAAGGCTTTTGCACAGTACTGTACAAGCTCCTTATAGTCTGCGACAGCACTAAATCCGGGTCACTGGTGCGATAAAGTGTTACGCTAACTTCTACGCTGCCATGCCGTATACTGTATATGGGAAGTGACAATTTTTCAAAGAAGGAGCTCTTGGAGTTGAAACGGTAAATTACTTTGACAACGGTCAAAGCTGTAAGCCTTTGCAAAAGTGAGTGATCAGTGAAGCATTGAGAGGGGAAGAGCCAGTGTCGGGAGGTGATACACTTTGCAATATAGGAAATGGAATCTGCGGAGCTGGAGGTCTGGCTACTGATGATTAGGAAGGATCCAAAGGCTGAGTGTAATTATAGAATGATGGATTTTGGAGAAATAGCCCTCTGTGGAAACACATATCTAGTTTTTGGTCAGGTTTTCAGTGCCAGCGGTCTGCAGACTGAACACAGATAAGGGATTTCTCATCTTCATTAGAAGTCCTGCTGCAGAATTGTTGGTGATCTTTAATTCAGCTGCAATGAAATGAGCCTCTGCCTCTCTTCTTCCCTGTCCTTTAGTTATTCATTGAAGTACGGTGCGAAATTGGCCCTTCCAGCCCTTCTAGCCACACCAAGTGCAACCCCGAGCCTAAGCATGGTACAATTTACAATCAGCACTGAACCTACTCACCAGTACACCTTTGGACTGTGAGAGGAAACCTACGAGGTCACTACAGGTGTATGGTGGAGAGTATATTGACTGGCTGCATCAAGGCCTGGTATGGAACCACCAATGGTCTTGAATGGAGAATCTTCCAAAAAGTAGTGGATACAACCCCGTACATCATGGGTAAAACCCTCCCCACCAGTGAGCACACCGGCATGAAATGCTGTTGTAGAAAAGCAGCATCCATCATCAGGGACCCTCACCACCCAGGACTTGCTCTCTTCTCTCTGCTGCCATCAGGAAGAAAGTGCTGGAATCAAATCACCAGGTTCACGAGCAGTTATTACCCCTTGACTATTGGTAGCAACTGATTTTCTATCTAGTTCTGCTTTCAAAGATCAACTGATAATCCCATGGACTTCCTTATTAATTCACCACTACCACAACACACATAACCACCTGGCATATCTATGCTTGTGACAAAATCTGAAAGCACTCTATGCATTAGCAAGACAAATATTAATCAGTGCTTTAGCACCATATCTTGAGGCAATTTGTCCCCATCTACTGAGTGATATTTTCTGTAATGACTTCCTTTGATAGCTTTTGATAGTAGAGATAAATCTGAATGCTGCAATCCCGTTCATATCTGTCAGCCTTGGGTAATAATTTTGGAAGTAATATAACTTAAAATAAAAGCCTTGTCTGGTTTTCATCTTGTTTACTCTATTGTCACAATCATCCTCTATAAGCGCCTAAGAAAATCTCTGTAGGAAATAGTGGGATCACAGCTAATGATCTGTTAGTGGAATCCAAGGACAAATTCTGTTCTGAAACGTAACACCCAGTGATTACCTTTTTGGATTTTAAAAAAACAGTTTAAATAGTGGAGGATGCTTCATGTTCCTTTTAGATCAGGGGTTCCCATCTTTTTTTATGCCAAGGACCCCTATCACCAACTGAGTGGTCTGTGGAGCCCAGGTTGGGAACCCCTTGTTTTAGACTGACTATTCATTTCGAACACAATAGGAAAGATCGGTATGTCATGAACTGGAGGATAGAAGAATGAGAGGGGATGACTCAGAAACACACAAAATTCTAATAGTAATACGTTGCTGATTCTGGAAGGATGTACCTGTTGGCTGGAGAGGCCAAAAGCAGAGCTCACGGCCTCAGCATATAGGTTATGCCATTTAGAGCAGGAGACATTTCTTCACCAAGAAATGGCGGATCTGTGGAATTTTCTATTGAAATACATTCAAGGAGGTCAATACTTTTCTTAATGCTAGAGTGATTAAGGGATATGGGGAGAAGGCTGGAATAGTTTCTGGATGTGGATGAACAACCATGATTGTGTTGAATGGTGAAGCAAACTCAAAGGGCTGGATGGCCTGCTTCTGTGGAAATTTTCTAGATTTTTATCTATTTAGAGGAGAGTTGTTTAATTTAATTAATTAATTTACTTATTACTTACTTACTTAGAGATAAAGCAAGGAATCGGGCCTTCTAGCCCTTTGAGCAGTGTTGTCTGAGCAACCCCAGTCTAATCCTAGCCTAATTACAGCTCAATTTATAATAACCTACTTACTGGCACATCTCTGAGTTGTGGCGGGGAAGCTGGAATGTCCAGAGGAAACCTACACATTCCCCGTGGAGGACGTACAGACTCCGCACACAGGACACCAGGATTGAACTCTGAACTCTGAACTCTGAACTCCGGACTGCCCCGAGCTGTAATACAATGCTGAAAGAGATAGAGGCTGCATAAGAAAATAGGCTGGTAGGTTATTCTAAGCAACTTGGGGAACTTGCCACAGTTCTTCTGCAGGCTTTGGCTGTCTCACTGAATATTCTAACTGGCTGCATCACTATCTGCTATGGGGATGGGGGTGTGGCTACTGCACAGGATACAAATAAGCTGCTGGGAGTTGTAAACTTAGTCAGCTCCATCATGGGCAGTAGACTCTGTACTATCCAGAACATCTTCAAAGAGCGGTGCCTCGAAAAGGCAGCATCCATCTTTAAGGACCCACCACCACCACCCCCCATCACCCAGGTCATGCCTTGTTCTCATTGCTACCATCAAGAAGCGGGTACAGAAGCCTGAAGATTTGGAACAGTTTCTTCCCCTCTGCCTTCCAATTTCTGAATGGACATTGAACCCATGAACACTACCTCACTACTTTTTCATTTTTATTTTTGCACTACCTAATTAATCTAACTATTTAATGTATATATACTTACTGTAATTCACCATCCTTTTCTATTATTATGTATTGCTTTCTACTGTTGCCCACAAAGGTAACAAATTTCAGGACATATGCCGATGATATTAAACCTGATTATGATTCTGAGGTAATCCTGATGATGTTTAGATCAGGGTCTTTGGAGGCTATACTATCTGAAACCATATCAAAAATCTAGGGAGCAGAGTGCTGCTATAGCTTCACTTGAATGAAACAATATCTGAAATCAACTGCAGTGTCATATCACCACTGGTGTCAACGTACTGGAAGAAAGAAACACAAAGCAATGATCTATTCTGAGGTTTCGTCCTTCTATGCCAGGAACTCCTTGGGCAAAGATGTCACTCCATAGGTAATGTATGAGTTGAACCCTTTGCACATATTGATGGTCAGGTACTGCTGACAATTTTACTGAACTTTCAGGTATATTGGACATGGGAGAGGTTAATCTCTGAGCATAGCTTTGATCCTTTTAACCGTATCTGCTTGCAAAGTGGGGCTCAGATTTTGTTTATCATACGCAGTTGGATTTAGAGTGTTATTTTAACTCCACACAGCCGTACCATTTTGTCCTATTCACACTTCTGTTTTCCCAAGGACAACATTGTTCTATTCCATCCAGTTCCTTCTTGGTTTGATTCATTGGAGCATTCAGGTTTGTTCTGGAATAGAGCAAGTGGCGGCTACTTGAACAAAGTAACAGCGCTTGGAGATTAAGCACAGGAAGGGTTAATCCCGAGCCTTCTGAGGCAATCCAGTAATAAGGTTTCACAGTCAAAGAAAGTATTCGATCCTTTATTGAGAAACTAGCAAAACAAACTATCTTGAATCAATAAAAACTAATAAAACTAAAACAGCGATACAATGAAATAAAGTAGTAGTATAATAAGCGACACACATCAAAGTTGCTGGTGAACGCAGCAGGCCAAGCAGCATCTATAGGAAGAGGTACAGTCGACGTTTCAGGCCGAGACCCTTCGTCAGGACTAACTGAAGGAAGAGTGAGTAAGGGATTTGAAAGTTGGAGGGGGAGGGGGAGATGCAAAATGATAGGAGAAGACAGGAGGGGGAGGGATAGAGCCAAGAGCTGGACAGGTGATTGGCAAAGGGGATACGAGAGGATCATGGGACAGGAGGTCCGGGAAGAAAGACAGGGTGGGGGGGAACCCAGAGGATGGGCAGGAGGTATATTCAGAGGGACAGAGGGAGAAAAAGGAGAGTGAGAGAAAGAATGTGTGCATAAAAATGAGTAACAGATGGGGTACGAGGGGGAGGTGGGGCCTAGTACCACCTCCCCCTCGTACCCCATCTGTTACTCATTTTTATGCACACATTCTTTCTCTCACTCTCCTTTTTCTCCCTCTGTCCCTCTGACTATACCCCTTGCCCATCCTCTGGGTTCCCCCCCCCTTGTCTTTCTTCCCAGACTTCCTGTCCCATGATCCTCTCGTATCCCCTTTTGCCTATCACCTGTCCAGCTCTTGGTTCCATCCCTCCCCCTCCTGTCTTCTCCTATCATTTTGGATCTCCCCCTCCCCCTCCCCCTCCAACTTTCAAATCCCTTACTCACTCTTCCTTCAGTTAGTCCTGACGAAGGGTCTCGGCCTGAAACGTCGACTGCACCTCTTCCTAGAGATGCTGCCTGGCCTGCTGCGTTCACCAGCAACTTTGATGTGTGTTGCTTGAATTTCCAGCATCTGCAGAATTCCTGTTGTTTGAGTATAATAAGCGTGTTGGTTGTCCGTCCTTTCTGAAGATGATGTAACCTGTGCGGGAGAAGGTTTATAGTGAAAAAGCCATTGCACTGGAGCACTCTCTTGGCTTCAAAAGTCTTGGTCTAATGGTACGAAAAATCGTCACGACCGGAGACTTCCTTGGCTGCAGTGGATAGCCACAACACCTTCTGCGCCTTGTCTTTCCCTTGACCCTCCACGAAGCGTTGCAGCACCACCTTCTTGGTCGTTGAATCTGGTAGTTGATCCCATCTGGGGCTTAGAGGGAAATGGGCTGAACACAGGAAATTGGGACTAACTGGGTCAGCATGGACTCATTGGGCCAAAGGGTCTGCGTACATGCTGTGTTGCTCTATGACTCTGGTCAACAGTACAGGCTGCATAATTGGCAACGATGAGGACACAACTTTCTCTCTGAATACCAGAAAAAAATTGTGCCAAGTCGTCTTCAGCTGCATTCGCAAATGATGCTCAAAGTTGATGAATTGCATCTGGCAATATTAGTTTTCAGAATTCAGACTTGCCATGGATAACTTCTTGGTTTCAGTCGTGTCAGCAATTGCTGTAAGGGGTCCTTTGAGCTTTCAGTTGTGCGGTTGAAAATCTACTTATACAATTGTGAAATGCAGAGGTGAGGCTGAAGCATTTCCTTGTGGCCCGAACTGAATGTGCTTGTCTTTCCCGTGTGTACTTGTTCAATCTTTCTAAAGGCAGAATGAATAAACACAGTGATTGAAGACTTCACACAAATCACCAGCTGCCTGATTTCATAGAGGAGCAAACTCAGAAAGCAGCCATTATTTTCAGGCCCATTTAATTTGGCAGTACAACATCATCTTGTAATGATATCAAATAAAGGATGTTGCATAACAGTTTACAGCTTCTAGCTGCTCTTGTCCTGTGTCAGAATTTCTGTCTTTACTGTTCACAGCCAGATAAGAATAAAGGACTTCTCAACACAATAGATGTTACATGCCTTTCAATTACCTGGACAGAGTGATTAATTCTGCATCATTTAGTCTAAGGAAAAAAGATTCTTAGACCTCTCCGCAAGAAAGCTAATCAAACTAATCCAGCTGAATTATGGATGATGTTCTTTTAATGCTCTGCTTTCATTTATCATCACAATCTCTCACTCACAACTTAGTCAGGGTGAATACAATTCGTTTTTGAATATGTCTATGACGTATAATCTATTTTCACGTGGCTGCATCGCCTTCTGAATTGAATTGAATTTATTTAAATTTTACATCTGTCCCACAACGTGAGGGAGTAAAGATCTTTGCGTTATGACTCCCATCATGATGTACAGACATGTGGATTTATAAGACTAATGGCTTATAGAAAGAAGCTGTCCCGTAGCCTGTTGTTCCTGGCTTTAATGCTGTGGTACCATTTGCCAGACGGAAGAGACTGAAACGGTTTATGGTTAGGGTGACTAGTATCCCCAATGATCTTCCAGGCCTTCTCTATGCACCTGGTATGGGTGCTGGGGAGGGCTACAGCACAAGATCGAAATAAGCCGCAAAGAGTCACTAACCTCCGTAATATCCAGAACATCGTCAAGGAGCAACGCCTCAAAAAGGTGGCATACATTACTAAGGACCCCCTCACCCTGGACATGCCCTCTTCTCATTGCCACCATGAGGAAGGAGGTACAGAAGCCTGAAGGTACACAATTAATGGTTCTGGAACAGCTTCTTCCCCTTTGCCATTCCAATTTCTGGATGGACATTAAACTCATGAACACTATCTCACTACTATTATTTGGCACTGCTTGCTTAATTTAACTATTATATGTATCGTAATTCACATTTTCTCTATTATTATGTACTGCATTGTATCGCTGCCACGAAGACATCACAGCATATTCCAGTGATATTAAACCTGATTCTGATATTTCTTTCATTTCATGGACTGAAATTTATTTGACCTCGTCATCATATCTGCCCCTAATTCTTCACCCTGGGGAAATATTATTCCTCCCTGAGGAAATATTATTGCTCCAGTGTGTACAGTCTGTACCATACACTGCAATTACTTATCAAGTGTTATTTATCAGCATTTCTCAAACCCAAAACCTCTTACCAATAAGGAAACAAAGGCAGCAAGGAAATGGAACATCAGTGAGCCTAGAATGTTAGAATATTGGTACTGGAACAGTGAGCAATTGCTGGAGGAACTCAGAAGACTGAGCAGCATCTGTGAGAGGAAAGGAATTGTTGACATTTTGGGTTGAAACACTGCAAGTCCTTTGTGCAGTGTTCATAATTCCTTTGTGCAGTGTTCATAATTCCTTTGTGCAGTGTTGATAATTCCTTTGTGCAGTGTTCATAATTCCCTTGTGCAGTGTCGATAATTCCTTTGTGCAGTGTCGATAATTCCTTTGTGCAGTGTCAATAATTCCTTTGTGCAGTGTCGATAATTCCTTTGTGCAGTGTCGATAATTTCTTTCTTCCAACAGATGCTGGTTGACCTGATTAGTTCCTCCAGTGCATTATTTGTTTCTTCAGTTTCCAGCATCTATAATCTCTTGTGTCTACACTGATATTTGTATTGTCTTATTATTGTCACCTGTAGTGAGAACAGCTTTTGTTTATGTGCCATTTAGACAGCTCATTCCATTCATAAACCTATCAAGGTAGTAAAAAGGAAAAGAGAATGTAGAATATAGTAAACACAAGGGGTTCTGCAGATGAGGGATATCTTGAGCAACACACATAAGATGCTGGGGGAACTCAGCACATCAGGCACCATCTATGGAATGGAATAAACAGCTGAGACCCTTCGTCAGGGCAGAACGTACATAGTATAACCATTATGGAGAAAGTACAGTGTAGGTAGACAAATATAGTGCAGCAGTCACAACGAGGTAAATTGGGAGTTCACCTAATGGTAAGAGCTTCAAATTTCAAAGTAAATTTATTATCAAAATACATATATGTCACCATATACAATCCTGTGATTCATTTTCTTATGAGCATACTCAATAAATCTTTAGAGTAATAACCATAATTAAATCAATGAAAGACCATCCAACTTGGGTATACAAATGCACAAGATAACAAACTATGCAAATAGAAGAAGAAAGAAATTATAGTAATTAATAAATAAGCAATAAATATCGAGAACATGAGATGAAGAGTTCTTGAAAGTGAGTCCATAGTTGTGGGGAACATTTCAATGATAGGGTGAGTGAAGTTGAGTGAAGTTATCCTCTTTGGTTCAAGAGCCTGATGATTCCTGAACCTGATGTTGTGAATCCTGCGGTTCCTCTATCTTTTTTCTGATGGCAGCAGTGAGAAGAGAGCATGTCTTGGGTGGTGGGGGTCCATGATGTTGGATGCTGCTTTCCTACAACAATGTTTCATGTAGATATGCTCAATGATTATGAACACTTTATCGTAATGGACTGGGCGACATCTATTACTTTTTGTAAGATTTTCCATTCAAGGGCATAGGTGTTTCCATACCAAAGTGTGATGCAACCAATCAAAATACTCTCACACACATCTAAAGAAGTTTGTCAAAACTTTAGATGTCATGCCAAATCTCCACAAACCCCGAAGGAAACAGAGGCGCTGCCATCCTTTCTTCATAATGCACTATGTGCTGGGCCAGGACAGGTCCTCCAAAATAATACCACCGAGGAATTTAAGGTTGCTGACCCTCTCCACCTCCGATCCTCCAATAAGATCTGACTCGTAGGCCTTTGGTTTCCTTCTCCTGAAGACAATGATCAGCTCCTTGGTCTTGCTGACAGTGAGTATGAGGTTGTTGTTGTGGCACCACTCCGCCAGATTTTCGGTCTTCCTCCTACATGCTCATTCGGCCATTGACAGTGGTGTTGTCCTGCTGCAGTTACATTGCTTCCTCAGCTCTACCTACCCCTCCACCTATCTTTGTATCATCTGCAAACTTTGCCACAAAGCCATCAATTCCATTATCTAAATCACTGGCGAACAATGTGAAAAGTAGCGGTCCCAATACCAACACCTAAGGAACGCCACTAGTCACTGGCAGCCAACCAGAAAAGGCCCCTTTTATTCCCACTCACTGCCTCCTGCCTGTCAGCCATTCCTCTATCCATGCTAGTATCTTTCCTGTAACACCATAGGATTTTATCTTGTTAAGCAGCCTCATGTGAGGCACCTTATCAAACGCCTTCTGAAAATCCAAGTAAATGACATCCACTACCTCTCCTTTGTCCACCCTGCTTGTTACTTCCTCGAAAAACTCTTAACAGATTTGTCAGGCAAGATTCCCCTTTATAGAACCCATGCTGACTTTGACCTATTTTATCATAAGTCTCCAAGTACCTCGAAACCTCATCCTTAATAATAGACTCCACGACTTTCCCAGCCACTGAGGGTAGGCGATTTCAGTACTTCCTGTACCTAATGAAGTGGTCACTCCGTGTATATCTGTGGTGTAGTGCTTCTGTAGCCCACCCACGTCAAGTTTCAATGCATTGTGCATTCAGTGATGCTCTTCTGCACACCACCGTTGTAACACGTGGTTATTTAAGTTATTGTCATCTTTCTGCCAGCTTGAACCAGTCCAGCCATTTTCCTCTGACCCCTTTCATTAAGAGGTCATTTTTGCCCACAGAAATGCCTCTCACTGGAATTTTTTTGTTTGTTTCTCACACCACTCTGTGAACTCTAGAGAATGCTGTGCATAAAAATCTGAGGAGATCAGTAATTTCAAACCATACTGACTGGCACCAACGATCATTCCATAGCCAACGTCATTTAGATCACAATTCTTCTCCGTTCTGATGTTTGGTCTGAGCAACAACTGAACCTCTACCAAGTCTGCATGCCTTTATGGATTGAGTTGCTGTTGCATGGTTAGATACATGCATTAGTAAGCAGGTGTACCTAATAAAGTGGCCACTGAGAGTATGTTCTTGCTATCAGCACTTTCAGGAAAATGTTCAGTTTCCTCCCCGATACTTGGTGAAGTTTGAGAAAGAAAGAGCAAAGTCTGATGAGGAACGTGCCTCAGTATAGAATTCAATCATAAGGTTTATCTATGAGATGATGGAAATATAGAACTGGGATGTTTAAAGCTTTAACAAAATTTAAAATTTAAAAAAAGATCTGTTTAGAACAGTTATCTGGCACTGATAAAGAATAGCATAATTAGAAAATATGAATAATAAGCTGTTAGACAAAGAGTTACTCCAGGAGGGGCAGCACCTCTGGTGAATGGGTTTGTCGTGTCCACTTTGGGGCAGCTAACCCACCTTTGGTTGAGCCCCACCTGTTATGTGTGTGTATATATATATAGATCAAGTATTGTTATTTAAAATAATTTATTACAAGTTATATATATATATATATATATATATATAAATATGTGAATTGCCTACATCATCACCCTACCGCATGGTACACGTGTGCCTTGCCGAAAGTAAAACTCGAAGTTGGACTAATATTTTAGGGTCCTGTGTCTTCCTTTGATTTGGTTGAATGTTTCGAAGTTACAAAACATAACACCACTGGACAGTCAGCTCTCAGCTGTGGCTCCTAGCTGCTGTTTGCATGTGACAGCATCCACACCCTATACACATCTTCGACAGGTGGGTGAAACCAGGTGAGGGTAGCTGTCAGACTCATACCCCAGGACGTGCCTGTCCTGGCATGTGACTGGCAGATGAGATCTACAGTGAAATCCAATGGGCACAAAGGCATTTCTGCAATGCTCCATGGAGAGCGAAGGGCATGACGAAGCACAGAAGATGCCAACGTCGTTCAATGCAACCAAGGAATACCCCAATTTGTGACACTTGTTTGTACCACTTGATCCAGATTTTTGAGGTCGAGAGAGCGGAACTGCCCTAGTGTGACAGCTTTTTCACTTTAAAAACTCTCCTGCTCAGATTTCCTATCATTGTCGACATGACAGACAACCCCAACTCTGTGTACTGAGAAGTATTAGTTATTTCCTTAGTGACAACTGGTGAAATGTTACGGGTCTGTGGCACTCTACATGCTGCCAAGCAACCTGCAGCCAAACATATTCACAGACGCAGTCAGGGTTTGTGACTGTCACAGTTTTCCACTCCAGACTATTGAAAGATATCACTCCGAAAACTAAAACAAAATCCAGGACTATCCATACTACTCAATCTGAGACACAACCACAGTGACAGTTTCAGCTGCCAATGTCAAAGGAATTGCAGTTCTCCTCATTCTTTAGAAAGTTCTCCATTAAGACTCCAATTAACATTTACGCATTAATATGTAGTTTTTGTGCACTATGTAAGGAAATTCCATTGCAATACAATCACATCTACCATGTTCTGAAATTCATTTGTATGTGGAATTACCCAGATTCAGTACTGGCCATTTATAAGTCTGCTTTTGTGTGACTTAAAGAGCATCAGCCTTACCTAGTTGATCTGGTGCATGGTTCTATTTAATACTCTTCAAAATTTTTATTTTCTTTTTGTTCCTATCCTACTCACTTCAGTTACCATTTAAAGCCAGACACCTCTGGTCTCCTACCCCTATCACATCTCTATAGTCCTCTCAAATCAGCCGTCTGCATCCTTGACCACCTTTGCTCCAGTAGTCATTCATTCATTATGTGCCATATCGCATGACATTGGCGATCATTGTCCTTCCATGACCATGATTGTCCTTGGCAATTTTTTTCTGCAGAAGTTGTTTCCCAATGCCACCTTCTGGGCAGTGTATCTACAAGACAGGTGACCTGAGCCATTATCAATACTCTTTGGAGATTGTCTTCCTGGCATCAGTGGTTGCAATACCAGGACATGATAGGCACTAGCTGCTCATACAACCATCCACCATCTGTTCCCATGGCTTCATGTGACATTGATTGGTTGGGGGGGGGGGTAAACAGGTGCTACACCTTGCCCAAGGGTAACCCACAGGCTAGCGAAGGGAAAGAGCACCTCGTCCTTCCTTTGGCAGAGACATATCTCCACACTGCCCCAATGCAATCTTACCAAATGTCCACTGACCCCAATTACACAGATCCTACCCTCAAACCTCTAATACGTCCTTGAAGTAAGAGCCAAGAGATCCCTTAACTCAGCCTCAGGACAATACTCAACCGAAGTACCCCTCCAGTCTGCAACCATTACTAAATATCCATTTCCTTTAACTAGCTCTGGAATGAATGAGAGGTTTTTATATGAGTGTCTTTGCTCAAGACTCCTGGCCTCATGCACCATAGAGAGTGTAACACAATAAATGAATTAGCCTTCAAAGCACTATTTGATGCACTGAACACTTTCTAGGTCTGACTACCTGAAGATTCACCTTATAACAATGTTTCCTCATCTATGATATCTAGTTATTATAAATTAAATGGTCACTACACCTTTTATTGACAAGACATGATTCTCTAAAATCCCATACGATCTCTTGCAGTGTTATTATTGCTATTGAACTAAAACACCTATGGTAAATACAGCACGTATATTAACATTGCCAGCATACACACTTTCAGGGATTTATGTATTTGAATTCTGTTAAAAATACACAATTCCTTGTTATTCCATTTCCACACCTTTTTACGTTAGAAATATATATGTTAAGTCACATTTGACCCTGTCTGATCTTTTAGTTTAACTGTACAGATTTTCTTCCAGTCCTTGTCATTTAGGAAACCTTTCTTTTAAGATTGCAGCAAATTTCAAGTTCATATTCTTTAAATTATGCTGGCTGGTAGTTTAGTGACATCCGCACTGGACTTTGAGGCGAGTGGTCCCAAGTTCAAATCCAGCTGGCTCCTTGTATGTTTTCCATCCGTGCTGGGTTGAACATCGAGCTAGCAACTCGGCCTCATAAAAAAAAGCAAAAACGCTCAAGAAACAGCAAGGTTGCTGCCTGACGTACCACAAGGCGCAGAAAAGAACAACAATAATTCTTTATGCTGCCATTCAAAGTATGTACCTCTGACTGCCAAGAACAGAGGAGGAGACAACACTATCCAGGACACATCACTTCTCATTCTATTTATCAGCAATTTACCATTGATCTTTCTCTCATGACAGTCAGCTATCTTTCTGTGCATGCTGGTGCACATTCTATATTATGTTCTTAAAGGATGAATCTCCCTTTATCTTCCTTTAAAAAAGCTTCACATGGGACTTACTGTATGTTTTCAGAAAAACCCCATGCAGACAGTTCGTTCAAGTTTAAAACAGGCATTGTCAATTGGCAGCTGATTAAGGAAACTACTTTGAATTTCAATGAAGCCAAAACAGGATGGCCGAAGGTGTGCGGAGGCCAGCAGTTGAGCGATGACTGAATGGCCAAGCAGACATGATGGTGTAATTCAGCGTCTCCATTTTTTGGTCTTCTGCCAGCATCTGCTTCAAAAATCGTGGAGAACTTGATTGGAGAGGGGCTTGGTAAAGAGTGTGTATGTTTTCCCTGTGGAAGGCGTGGGTTTCCTCCGGATGCTCTGGTTTCCTCCCATAGTCCAAAGATATCCAAAGATGATGGTAGGTTAATTGGTCATTGTAACCTGTCCTGTGATTAGGCAAGGATTAATTTGGGGGATTGCTGGATGGCTCGGCCAGAAGGGCCTATTCTGCTCTGAATCTCAATAAGAAAATAAACGATAATAAAAGAATTACAGGAAGTAGGCTTGAGAATGGGGTTCAGAAACTGAAATAAAATCAGCCATGATTGAATGGCAGAGCAGTTTCAATGGGCTGAATGCCCTAATTCTGCTCCGCTCCTATAACTAGGATCTTCTGATCAGATTTCCCTGGACTCTCACACAGTCACCTTGATCGCCACTGTCCACTCGACTGCTTCGTGATATTGGGCTCCATAAGTGTGAATTCCCACCAGAGTTTTTTTTCAGGAGTTACACTGAGCAATGTGTCCTCTGTACCTGGTGCAGGTTCAGTGAGTCCGTGCTTTTCAATACAGGAGAATGGCAGGCTACAGCTAATAATTGTTTTGAATGAAATTGATTTAAATTTGTTAATCTAAATATTTTTAGTTTATTTTTTTAATTTAGCAATGGAGCACAGTCCCTTCCTGCCTAATAAATCTGTGCTATCAGTTATGCCCATGTGACCAATTAGCCTATTAACCTGTTCTTCTTTGGGATGGGGGAGGAAACTGGAGCACCCAGAGGAAATCCACACGACGATAAGGAGAACTTACAACTTCCTTATAGACAGCAGCACTTATTTCAGAATGTTCTGTAGTCGTGACGATGGTGGTGTAGTGGTGGTGGTGTATGAGTTGGGGGTATTGGTATTTCAAATATGTATTGATATATTTAGTTTTTTGAAGAACTGCTTTTGGAGGTCTGTGAATGAAACATTCGTGTCGTTTGACATCTTTGACAGCCTGTTCTCCCCGGGGGTTTGGTTTTTCCAGCCGGTGAAATGCCTTTGTGACATTTACAATCTGTCTTCACAGGGGCTTACTGATCAGGTTGGAGCCAGTTCCTTTGACGAGAGTCTCAACAGGAGAGCTACTCAATGTGAGAACAGATTTAGTGGGTAGACAAGCGATTTCTTTTGTATATCTACTCTTCAAAGTTCAAAGTACATTTATTATCAAAGTACTTATGCAGTATACAACCCTGAAATTCATCTTCCTGCAGACAGCCATGAAAGCAAAGAAACACCATGGAACTCGTTCAAAGAAAACATCAAACACCCAACCAGCAAAAAAAAGGACAAACTGTGCAAATGGCAACAAAAACAAGCAAATAAGACATGGAACACACACAAAATGCTGGTGGAACGCAGCAGGCCAGGCAGCATCTATAGGAAGAGGAACAGTCGGCGTTTTGGGTCGAGACCCTTCAAGACCCTTGCAAAAGAGATACAAGGCTGGAGAAAGGGGAGTATCATGGGATGGAAGGCCTTGGAAGAAAGGAAGGGGGAGGGGAGCACCAGAGGAAGATGGAGAACAGGCAAGGAGTTATTGTGAGAGGGAAAGAGAGAAGAAAAAACAACAAATTAGGGATGGGGTAAGAAGGGGAGGAGGGGCATTAACGGAAGTTAGAGAAATCAATAACGCAAACACAAGGAAATCTGCAGATGCTAGAAATTCAAGCAACACACAAAAAATGCTAGTGAACGCAGTAGGCTAGACAGTATCCATAGGAAGAAGCACAGTCAACGTTTTGGGCTGAGACCCTTTGTCGGACTAACTGAAAGAAGAGATAGTAAGAGATTTGAAAGTGGGAGGGGAAGGGGGAGATCTGAAATGATAGGAGAAGACAGGAAGGGGAGGGATAGAGCTAAGAGCTGGAAAGTTGATTGGCAAAAGGGATGCAAGGCTGGAGAAGGGAGAGGATCATGGGACGGGAGGTTGAGGGAGAAAGAAAGGGGGAGGGGAGCCCAGAGAGCAGGCAAGGAGTTATTGTGAGAGGGACAGAGAGAGAAAAAAGAAGGGGGGGGGGGAGAGAGAGAGAGAGATAAATAAATAAATAAATAAATAAGGGATGGGGTAAGAACGGGAGCAGGAATGTTAACGGAAGTTAGAGAAATCAATTTTCATGCCATCAGGTTGGAGGCTACTCAGACGGAATATAAGGTGTTGTTCCTCCAACCTGAGTGTGGCTTCATCTCGACAGTAGAGGAGGCCGTGGATTAACATATCAGAATGGGAATGGGACATGGAATTAAAATGTGTGGCCACTGGCAGACCCGAAACGTCGACTGTACTTCTTCCTATAGATGCTGCCTGGCCTGCTGCATTCCACCAACATTTTGAGTGTGTTGCTTGAATTTCCAGCATCTGCAGATTTTCTGGTATTAGCATTTTTAAAGAAGACACGGAATATTAAACATCAAACTGCAGAGTCATTGAAACAGTCCAGAAATGTTCAGTTCAGTTCATCTCAGCGCTGTATCATTCGTTGACTGCAGGCTGCAGAGCGAGTCTGTCCTGATCAAAACGTGAAAAATAGCAATAAAAAAAGGTGTAATCAGAAACCAGAAACCAGAAACATTTATAACATGAACTGCAGAGTCCTCCAATCCACACCATCTCCCATCCATCAGAGATATTTATCCCCTGAGATTAGTACAATATAATTTTTACGTCAATTTTATATTACACCTCAAGAAATAAATAGATTAAATCCAAACTTATCTGATCAATGTTTTCGGTGTAATCAAGAAATTGGTACTTTCTTACATTCTACTTGGTCTTGGTTCAAAATTCAACCTTTTTGGATAAATTTAAGAGTTTTATTGGAACAAAACTTCCACATAACCCAATATTATTTTTATTAGGTGACATTGAAGGGATAAAACCAAAACTTAAATTGAATAAATATCAGAAAGAACTTATAAAAATTACATTGGCAGTAGCCAAAAAGGCTGTTGCAGTTACTTGGAAATCAGATTCGTATTTAAGTATGGATCGTTGGAATAATGAAATCTTTAGCTGTATTCCACTTGAAAAAATTACTTATAATTTAAGGAATAAATATGATACATTTTGAGTACTTGGCGCCCTTATTTACAAAAGATAGGATTGTATATATAGATGCTCCGATGATAAAGATGTTGGTCCTCCGGGGAAAGAATCAAATACATATGTTAAATTTATTTCGAATCCCATGGAGCATGTGGAGACCTTCCAATATCCAGGCAGTCTTTCTTTCTTTCTTTCTTTTAGTTCTGTCTTTTTTTTAGGTCGGGGTATATTACGGGGGGAAGGGTTAAGGGGAGGGGGGAAGGTAGATATCATTCTATGTAATTAAATTTGAAAATTGAATTTAAAAAAAACTTTTAAAAAGAGATATTTATCAGGAGCGCTGAATACACATGGTCTTTAGCATTCTCAATGATCCCTCCCGTCCATCCAACAATCTCTTTGGCTCCCTACCATCAGGCAGGAGGTACTGTAGCATTAGGACAAGAATTGTTAGAATGGGAAATAGCTTCTTCCCCTTAGGATGCAAGACTTCCAAACTCCCTATCACTATCTAGGTCTCATCATGTATGAACTGCGAGTAGCATATCGTATTTGCACCTTATTGTTTGTTAATTTATTTGTTGCAATATAGTCCTTCATGTGTTATGTGTGTAATGTCCTGGTTCATATTTTTACTGATATGTTGTGTGTATTTCATTTTGGCAGTTCTGTGAGAGCAGCTTGTTTTCAGCTTGCTCTAATTTCAACTTATGTTTGGGTTATTGTTGAAGATAGGAGATGAGGAGAAATGTGTGGCATTCAGTTAGGATGGTCAAATTTAGAAACATAGAAACATAGAAAACCTACAGCACAATACAGGCCCTTCGGCCCATGAAGTTGTGCCGAACATGTCCTACCTTAGAAATTACTAGGCTTACCTATAGCCCTCTATTTTTCTAAGCTCCATGTACCTATCCAAAAGTCTCCTAAAAGACCCTTTCATATCCACCTCCACCATTGTTGCCGGCAGCCCATTCCATGCACTCACCACACTCTGAGTAAAAAACTTACCCCTGACATCTCCTCTGTACCTACTCCCCAGCACCTTAAACCTGTGTCCTCTTGTGGCAACCATTTCAGCCCTGGGAAAAGCCTCCAACTATCCACATGATCAATGCCTCTCATCATCTTATACACCTCTATCAGGTCACCTCTCATCCTCCGTCACTCCAAGGAGAAGAGGCCGAGTTCACTCAACCTATTCTCATAAAGCATGCTCCCCGATCCAGGCAACATCCTTGTAAATCTCCGCTGCACCCTTTCTATGGCTTCAACGTCCTTCCTGTAGTGAGGCGACCAGAACTGAGCACAGTACTCCAAGTGGGATCTGACCAGGGTCCTATAAAGCTGCAACATTACCTCTCGGCTTCTAATTTCAATTCCACGATTGATGAAGGCCAATACACCGTACGCCTTCTTAACCACAGGGTCAATCTGCGCAGCTGCTTTGAGCGTCCTATGGACTCGGACCCCAAGATCCCTCTGATCCTCCACACTGCCAAGAGTCTTACCATTAATACTATATTCTGCCATCATGTTTGACCTACCAAAATGAACCACTTCACACTTATCTGGGTTGAACTCCATCTGCCACTTCTCAGCCCAGTTTTTCATCCTATCAATGTCTCTCTGTAACCTCTGACAGCCCTCCACACTATCCACAACACCTCCAACCTTTGTGTCATCAGCAAACTTACTAATCCATCCCTCCACTTCCTCATCTACGTCATTTATAAAAATCACAAAGAGTAAGGGTCCCAGAACAGATCCTGAGGCACACCACTAGTGACTGACCTCCATGCAGAATATGACCCGTCTATAACCACTCTTTGCCTTTTGTGGGCAAGCCAGTTCCGGATCCACAAAACAATGTCCCCTTGGATCCCATGCCTCCTTACTTTCTCAATAAGCCTTGCATGGGATACCTTATCAAATGCCTTGCTGAAATCCATATGCACTACATCTACTGCTCTTCCTTCATCAATGTGTTTAGTCACATCCTCAAAAAATTCAATCAAGCTCGTAAGGCACAACCTGTCCTTGACAAAGCCATGCTGACTATTCCTAATCATATTATGCCTCTCCAAATATTCATAAATCCTGCCTCTCAGGATCTTCTCCATCAGCTTACCAACTACTGAGGTAAGACTCACTGGTCTATAATTTCCTGGGCTATCTATACTCCCTTTCTTGGATAAAGGAACAACATCTGCAACCCTCTAATCTTCCGGAACCTTTCCCGTCCCCATTGATGATGCAAAGATCATCGCCAGAGGCTCAGCAGTCTCCTCCCTTGCCTCCCACAGTAGCCTGGGGTACATCTCATCCAGTCCCGGTGACTTATCCAACTTGATGCTTTCCAAAAGCTCCAGCACATCCTGTTTCTTAATATCTACATGCTGAAGCTTTTCAGTCTGCTGCAAGTCATCACTACAATCACCAAGTTCCTCTTCCATAGTGAATACTGAAGTAAAGTATTTATTAAGTATCTCTGCTATTTCCTCCGGTTCCATACATACTTTCCCACTGTCACACTTGATAGGTCCTATTCTTTCACGTCTTATCCTCTTTCTCTTCACATACTTGTAGAATGCCTTGGGGGTTTTCCTTAATCCTGCCTGCCAAGGCCTTCTCATGACCCCTTCTGGCTCTCCTAATTTCCTTCTTAAACTCCTTCCTATTAGCCTTATAATCTTCTAGATCTCTAACATTACCCAGCTCTCTGAACCTTTTGTAAGCTTTTCTTTTTTTCTTGACTAGATTTATTACAGCCTTTGTACACCACGGCTCCTGAACCCTACCATAACTTCCCTGTCTCATTGGAACATACCTATGCAGAACTCCACCCAAATATCCCCTGAACATTTGCCACATTTCTTCCATACTTTTCCCGGAGAATATCTGTTTCCAATTTAAGCTTCCAATTTCCTGCCTGATAGCCTCATAATTCCCCTTACTCCAATTAAACACTTTTCTAACTTGTCTGTTCCCAGCTCTCTCCAATGCTATTGTAAAGGAGATAGAATTAAAGTGCCAAAATGGTGACACTGGCAATTATCGTGCTTGCCCAGATTCTCTGGAGAATGGTGAACTGCCTTTTTGAATTGCTGCAGTCCTATCTGGTCAAAATACTTCACAATATTGTTGGTTAGAGAGTTCCTTTGATGTTGTCGGCGGATGGGGCCAGAGCAAGGTTTAATTGATGCAGACTGTAGATGTGGACTCTAATTCAGTTCTTTTATGATGTGTTCCATTTCTAGTTCTAGTTCTGGTCGCTCCTTTTTTGTTACTACTCTTTGGGTGATTCTTGAATCGGAGTGGCCCGCAGATAAGGGTAGTGAACACTAAGCTAAACTGTACTGAAATATGCCTTTTCTGGTTGATATTCTGTGTTTTTTTTGTTGCCGTTTGCATGAGTTTTCTTGCACGTGGGGGCAGGTGGTTTGTTACTTGTTGCTTTTCTTTGAACAGGTTGTTTCCATGGCTCTTCTTTGTTTTGTTGCTGTCTGTGGTGAAGAAGAACTTCAGGGTTGTATGCTACATACATACTTTGATAATAAGTGTATTTTGAACTTTGAACTTTGAGGATTTAATGATGATGATGGAATAGTTTTATAATTTCATGTTAGGGTAGCACCTGAAACCTTTGTCCTATGTGGAAGAAAATCAAAATATTGAGTACAGGAGATGGGATGCTATGTTGAAGATGTTGGTGAAGCCTAATTTGGAGTATTGTGTGTAGTTTTTGTCACCTGCCTACAAGAAATATAGAAATAAGGTTGAAAGAGTACAGAGAAAATTTACGATGATGTTGGTAGATCTGGAGGATCTGAGTTATAAGGAAAGATTGAATAGGTTAAGATTTTATTCCTTAGACTGTAGAAGATTGAGGGGAGATTTTACAGAGGTACGCAGAACTATGAGGGGTGTTTGTGGGTACGTATATATATATACATACACACACACACACACACACACACACACACACACACACACACACACACACGGTAAATGTAAGCAGGTTTTTTCCACTGAGGTTGAGGTTGAGCAGGGGTCATTGGTTAAGGGTGAAAGGTGAAGTGAAGGGAAACTTCTCCACTCAGAGGATGGTGAGAGTGTGGAAGAAGCTGCCAGTGGAAGTGGTGGATGCAAGTTTGATTTCAACAGTTAAGAGAAATTTGGATAGGTACATGAATGGGATGCGTATGCAGGCCTATAGTCTGGGTGCAAGTTGATGGGACTAGGCAGCTTTATAGTTTTGCATGGATTATATAGGCTGAATGGCCTGTTTCTGTGCTGTAGTGTTCTATGACTATGACTCTAAACATAGGTTTGGTGGATGGTGTCCGACTGGCCTGGTTTTGTCTTTGGCACAGGCTGAACTAAAAGTGATGGAGCATCTGTGTATTTCAGGAACTGAATGGGTCACCAACCAAATGGTTGGATACTAAGTATGGATGGCCAGCTGTTGCACAAAATTAACTGGATATTGTAAATTGACTTTTTTATATATAACAGATGGGTAACTGGCACAGCCAGTTAGATATTATCAAAGACCTCCACAGCATAAAATAATTCTTATTTTATTCTTTCACATTTCCATCAAAACGTCCCCACTCCCCTCCCCCCCCATATCCCAGCACCCTGATTCTCCTGCCACCCACCGATATTGAAGTAACATAGAGTAGACAATTAACATACTAACCACCACATTTTTGGCATGTGAGAGGAAACTGGAGCACCCTGGGGGGATAGCCATGTCATGACAGGGAGCATGTGCCAGCACCGCACAGAGCGTACCGGACGTCAGGACCAAAGCCAGGTCTCAGGAGTAGTGAGGCAGCAGCACACACTAACTTCCACACCGCCATGTCACATTGTGAGATAAATATTGTACCACAGAAACATTGAAAAGTTCACCTTTCCAATAGACTCTTCATTTCATGTTCTTGATATTTAATGCTTATTTATTAATATTATTTCTTTTTCTCTTTCGTATTTGCACAATTTGTTGTTTTTTGCATATTGGTTGTTTGTCCTGTTAGATGCGGTTTTTCATCGATTCTATTATGTTTCTTGGATTTACTGTGCATGCCCACAAGAAAATGAATCTCAGGGTTGTATATGGTGAGATATATGTACTTTGATAATAAATTTGAGGTGTCTGGATGTAGATACATCTCTACCAAAGGAGGTGTAAGGCGCTCCTTCCATCTGCTAGCCTGCAGACAAGGTGTAGTGCCTGCTTAGTCCTGATCAGGGTCATGTGAAGCCATGGGAGCAGCTGATGCATATCACAAGTCCTGATTACATGACCACTGATGCCAGGCAGACAATCTCTGAAGAGTATTGATAATGTCTGAGGTCACCAGCCTTGTAAAGACACCACCCAAAAGAAGAAAAACCACTTCTGCAGGAAAATTTGCCAAGAACAATCATGGTCAAAAGACCGTGATCCCCCATGTCATACAACACGGCACGCACATAATGCTGATGATGATAATAAATTTACTTTGAACTTTAAATCAGAAAATTAGCTTTACTTCTTTATTTCTGTAAGTATTTCAGTGAAAAATAAAACCCTTATTAACTTTTTTCAGTACAACCTCTTTTTAATAAACTTACATCAGCATTCCTTGACAAAAATGAGAAAACCTGCAGATGCTGGAAATCCAAAGCAATGCACAGAAAGTGCTGGAGGAACTCAGCAGGTCAGGCAGCATCCATGGAAATGAGTAAACAGTTGATGTTCTGGGCCGAGACCCTTCACGAATCCTGATGAAGGGTCTCAGCCCAAAACATCAACTGTTTTCTCATTTCCATAGATGCTGCCAGGCCTGCTGAGTTCTGCCAGCATTCTGTGTGTGTGGTTTGGATTCCTTGATTAACCTGTGCATCTCTAATCTCAAATAATAGATCCTGAGTTTCCCCAGCATGTGCTATTCTTCATTCATCTTTCAAATTATATGATGACAGCTGATGATAGTCTTTTAGTTTTTGAGCAACTACAGTTAATTACACACATTTTAGAAAGTGTCACAGCAAAAGTGGCCTTAAACCCAAACATTGGATGGCATCCAATTTACTTGATGTGTTATTTTACTTGTAATCTGTAATCATTCATGCATTGTTGGTGAACTTGCTAGTTAACACCCACTTAATATTATTTCAACTGGTACCATTGAGGTCCAATACATGCAAATATAGAAATAGTTTAAATATGTGTTAATATTGTCAGTGAGTTACACCATCCCAACATGTTACATTGAGCACTTCCTCTTTGCGTTACCATGGCAATGGTGTTCAGGCCTTCACGACATAATGAGTAATTTTGTAAGCAGATGTTTACAAACATTTTCTGTCCTTTAATGTAGCTGTTTCCCACTAGAGAAACACAGTGCAATTTCAAAACAATTTGAAAATGTCTTAAATAATGAATACTAGCAAGCTGTAATGGAACCAGCAAACAAGCTGAATTGACCATACAATTATGAACGTGAAATGTTCTGCCCTCTACATTGATCATGATAACTAGTCTCTGCATCAAAATTTCCTACCAACAGTTCTAATAAATACGACAACAAATAAATCAAAAGAAATAGACAAAAAAGGGCATCAAACTTAAATAAAGCACAAAATTTATCACCTTATCCTTCTTCAGTGTGGAAATTAAAGTTTAAAATGATCAAGCAATCATTAATAAAAATTAAGTGCAGAAATGCAGAAGCATATCAATTCTTAATATTATGTGTACGTTGTGTACCTGCTGGTATGTGTCCATGCTGCTTTTCATTGCAACTGTGCACGTGCTTGCGCATAGGACAATAAATGTGACTTTCCGCTTTGATGATATTATCAGAGAGCTAAAATGTAAAAGTTACGATAAGTCTTATTAAGATTCAAAAAAAGCTCAATAAAAAGTTATTTTAAAAAGTTAGAGCCTGTCCGCTACACTGCTGGTGTTTAGGGCAGCAATGCAGGGCCTCCATTTCTGTCCGTCCATACCATTGCATACAGATATTCAAAGATACAAAGTACATTTATTATCAAAGAATGTATAAATTATACAACCTAGAGACTTGTCTGCTTACAGGCAGCTACAATGCAAGAAACCGGAAAGAACTCAATTTAAAAAAAGACCAACCCTCAATGCACAGAGAAAGAGAGGAAAAAAAACACAAATCATGCAAACAATAGAAGCAAGCAACAGCATTCCGAACCAGGTTGAGTCCTTAGATCCGAATCCCTGGAGCAGTCCAAAGTAGATCCAAACCCTCAGTGTTAGTTCATTATATTACCGAGACAATATGATGAACTGATATAGAAGGATTCTTCATTCCTGTTTCTGTAACAATCTTGTTTTGCCGGTCAGGGTTGTTAGAACCCCCTGAACCTGGAGGGCCGGTGGACCACTCTTAGTCTGGCCTCTGCTCTTTGACCTGTTTGGCATCGGTGACCCTGCCAAGAGCCAAAGCATAAAGCCTTGACTACAGCCAATATAGATCTCCAGGTCATTGAGGCTCACAAGCTTCCAAACCCTATGACAAGATTGTGGTCCTCTCGGAGGATTTTAAAAAGTAGCAAAGATCAATGTCACAACTTTCCGAATCAAAAACTTCGGCTGCAATAAACAGCCTCCTCCCCCCCAAGTTTGCTCCCATCACAACTACAATATTCTTGCACCTCTTGAACTTAGACACTTACAGCCAAATTTAGATGCCCTGTCATAATCAAAACATAACATTGCCATTTTATGCTGCCTTTTTGGGGCATGGACCTTGGTGCCTCTGTGGAGCACAATCCCCATGACCAATAATCAATATAGTGCAAATTGGTAAATAAACCAGTTTATTATTAGCACATATAAGCCAGGTACAGTGAAAAACATTGTTTTGTAAGCAGCTCATTGCATCACATCAGTACAGTATAGTTAAAAGAAATAACAGAATGCAAAATAACGTGTCATAGTTGGAAAGAGAGTGCAGTGCAAGGCCACGGTAGGGTAGACTGTGAGGTCAAGAATCAAGCTTATCATACAAAGGGAGCATGCAATGGTCTTCTACCGTGGTAGGTGTCTATTAAAACAAGAAACTTCAACATTCCACCCTAGTATGGCAGTTTGGTTGCTACACTTATTAAATAATAATTTTTACTTTTGTCAAAAATGTAACGCACTCGTTCAGGGGTTCACAACTGTTTTTATGCCATGGACCCCCACCATTAATTGAGGGGTCTGTGAACCCAGGTAGGGAACCCCTGCACTAGTTATTCAATGTGCTTTCATGTCATTTTGACAGAGAACAAGTTATGAAATTGGCTACTCATCTATATTTTTATGTTAGAAACTAAACATATAATTTATGACACATATTTGTATCATTAGACAAGTGAAAACCAAATGTAATTAATATGTATTTAACAAGAAGTTAATTTTTTTGTCTGGTTTCTAATAGATTGGTTTTGCTTCTGTCAATTTTGTTGATACTGGTTTTTGTTATCACTGTATATTTAAGAACAAACAGAGATTGACCAGATAAGTCAGGCCAATTTGCAATTGAGTATAATAAATAGGGTGATAAGGTGGCGCAGTGATTAGCACAAAGCTTTACAGTACAAACAACCCAGGTTCAATTCCCATCGTTGCCTGTAAGGAATTTGTATGTCCTCCCCGTGACCGCATGGATTTCCTCCGGGTGCTCCGGTTTCCAGCCACAGTCTGAAGACCTACTTGTTGGTAGGCTAATTGCTCATTGTAAATTGTCCCCTGATTAGGCTAGGTTAAAAATCAGGGGTTGCTCGAAGAGGCAATAGAGCCAGTTTTGCACTGCATCACAATAAATAAATCTGTCATAAAAATGTTTAAGAGGACTTAGTGATACAAAATCTACTAACATCCCTTCGACCTGGCATAAACCAGCTTTAGATAATTTACAAGCAGAGTTCACCACATCAGGAACTCATACAACATAGGCTGTTTGGTCCACCACCATTGCGTCATCCATCAAGAATCCATTACACTAATCCCTTCTCACTGTTTACAGAGGCATAAATGGTTAATTGCCTGCCAATCTTCACCACCACAACTCATGGAATAAAATTGGAGCACCAGAGCAAAGCCCATGCAGTCACTGGGGAAAATGTGCAAACACCATGTCTAAGATCGGAATCAAACCCTGAACTCTGTCACCTTGAGACAGCAGAATTAACCACGATATCACTGTGCTGCTATCTGCATTTTCTAATTAAGCTGACTCCTTTCAACTCTGTTGCCTGAATTCATCCCTTTGGAAGTTGTAATTTTATTTTCCAAGGGACATCTTTGGCTTATATTTTGAGCTGTTCTCACTGTCAAATAGATTCCAGCAGCTCTGTACTTACTCTTGTGTTACTTAGGGGAAAGGCATTTTGTTTTCTATCCACTTGACAGGTACGCTATATATCAGTACTTTGGCGATTTAGAGTTTTCAGTACATAGGCATCCTTCATCATAGTTATTATCCTATTACGTACTCACTGGAGCCTGAAAACTCACACTGTGAAAATCCTTCACATTGTGTCTGTTTATTACCTTGACAGTGCTGTAATTGATACCAGTCATTACGTTTCTCTGCTGGTTGGCTGAAATTTGACTTTGTGTTAAATAATAGAAATCACTGATTTAGTATTAAAAGCAGAAAGAAAATAAGTTATGTTGTAAATCTGACATCACCAGAAATTGAAATAAGACTAAGAACTGTGAGATACTGGTTATCTGATCCATTGGCAGAATATCCCTAGAAATGGTTTGATTCAGTTTGGTAACCCTTGTCCACTGCCACTATATTAAAAACCTCTCTGGATAAGTGACAGAAGGTGGAGAGACAGCTACCTCTATAACAGAGATGATATTAGAAAAGAGGAATGGTGGCTTTTCAAGGTTCTTGTCAGAGTCCGTGATCTACAGCCACACTCAAACTGTAGTTCTTTAGAGTGGTGGGTTCCAGCTCTCAGAATTCGCCGAGCAGCCATTTTTCAATACTTGCAGAAGCAGTCTGAAGGCATGTGCCTTCGAGGTGTGGCCCTGTGGCCCTGTGAGCTCGATTCCTTGTTAGTGTCACCATCTGAATCATCATGGGAGTTTGGAAAATCGAGACAGCGGGTGTAACTCTGAAAGGCCTCTGCACTCCAGCGGTCATTCCTCTCTCTCTCTCGCGCTCTCTCTCTCTCTCTTTCTCTTGATAGTGTAAGGGAGAGCTTGCTAACTATTCTTGAGTTGGGGAACTGAAAAAATAAAAAGCAACGGTGCAGTTGTAACATCAAAACAACGAGCAGTTGGTCTTTCCTCTCGCGGTGGCAGGTGTGATACCTCTCTCTCCCTTGTTAGCGAGGGAGAGGGAGAGATCCTGGAGAATGTCAAACTGCTGGGTGAACAGTGGTTTTTGATGGACTCTAGATCATGGTCTCTTTGGGGGCTTTGCTATTGCTTGCATGGTGGGCGATGAGGAGGATAGTGCCTTTTGTTGGAATAAGTTGGGGGAGGGCAGTGGTGCGGTGCTAGCTGGAGCGCACGGGAGCACATCTGGCACATCTTTAAGGAAAAAGCTGAAATAAACAAGCTAACTAATTAGGTGCTGCCCAGGGTGATTTGAGCATCTCAGAAACTGCTGACCTCCTGGGATTTTTACGCACAACAGTCTCTGGAGTTTACAAAGAATGGTGCCAAAAACAGAAAAAACATCCAGCGAGTGGATTTAACAAGATGTTTTTGCTCATAGAACAATCACTCGCTGGATGTTTTTTCTGTTTTTGGCACTATTCTTTGTAAACTCCAGAGTCTGTTGTGCGTAAAAATCCCAGGAGATCAGCAGTTTCTGAGATGCTCAAATCACCCTGGGCGGCACTTAATTAATTAGTTTGTTTATTTTGGCTTTTTTCTTAAAGACTTGCCGGATACACTCCGGTGCGCTCCGGCTAGCACTGCACCCCTGGGGAGGGGGAGGGCTGATGCTTCCTTGCTGCGTGTGCACAGGAGAGGGATGGGGGCTTTGGGGCTCTAACATTTGTCCTTTCATTCATTCTTTGGGGTTTTTGTTCTGTTTCATGGATGTCTGTGGAGAGAGAGTAAGAATTTCAGGTTGTATACTGTATACATTCTCTGATATTGAATGGAACCATTGGACCATTGAATGTAAGTTGTGTGTAGGATAGACAGGCACTTATACTTTTTAAATAAGTTGTGCTAGATTGGTGAGTAGCTATATTTATCCTGGGTCTTACCTTATGAAAATAATGGAAAATAAGCTTCTGATTTTGCACTGATTTTGATATATTAAAACATGAATTTGTTTAAAAACCTTTCAGTTGAGCATTAAAGCATTGGTTCTAATGTTTGAACAGGTGTCACAAGGCACAGAAGTAATTATTCACATAACCAACCCACAGATAGGCCTTCACTACAACTGACCATCAAGGGCTTGTCTCAGGAGGCATGCAATATTCATGCAGCCTTCTTGTTATCTGAATCAGGTGTGAAACCATGGTTACTCAAGCTATTCACTGGTTGCATGTCATTCTGCAAGGTCAAATGTTGCTTAAAGACACTCAACATTCTTTGAAGGAGGTGAGCTTTTTGACTGCAGGGAGGATTGTGAGGTCACTTTTCCACTGAGAACCAGGTGCAGCCACTGGAAAAGAGAATTAAATATTTTTAACCCTCTCTCCCATTTTCACCCTCTGTCTCTCTCCTCCCTGCCTCCTGTCTGCGTCGACATGTCAGTCCATGGCCTCTTCTACTGCCGTGATGAGGCCACGCTCAGGGTGGAGCAGCAACATCTTATGTTCCATCTGGATAACCTCTAACCTGATGACATGAACACTGATTTCTTGAATTTCTGATAATTGCCCCCCCACCATTCCCCATTCCCCATCCCCCATTTCCCTTTCCCTCTCTCACCCTATCTCCTTACCTGCCCATCATCTTCCTCTGGTGCTCCTCCCCCTTCCCTTTCTTCCATGGCCTTCTGTCCTCTCTTATCAGATTCCCTCTTCTCCAGCCCTTTATCTCTTTCACCAATCAACTTCCCAGCTCCTTCCTTCACTCCTCCCCGTCTCCCGGTTTCACCTATCACCTACCACCTTCTACTTCTTCCTCCCCCTGCCTCGCCTTCTTACTCTAACTCCTCATTTCTTTCTTCCAGTCCTGATGAAGGGTCTCAACCCGAAACATCGACAGTTTACTCTTTCCGGTAGGTATTGCCTGGCCTGCTGGTTTCTTCAGCATTCTGAGTGTGTTGCTTCCATTCCTGGTATGCCACTCCACCCATTAGGGTCAAAAAGCCCTCCAGACAACAACTCCATCTTGACCCAAAATATGGACTCTCCATTTCTCTCCACAGATGTTGCCAGGTCTGTTGAGGTCCTCCAGTGTTTTTTTTTTGTTTAGATTCTAGAAACTGTAGTGTCTTATGTCCCAATATCAATCTAGCTCCAAGAAGTCATCTACAACTTGAAAAGAGTTTTCAGTAACTTTACTAGTTTTGTCATGGAAAAATTTGGTGCTGTCAAACTTCCTTCTCACCTTTCCATCACTTCCTGCCTCATTGCCCACAAACTCACCACTTGCTGCTAAGTTAACACATTTCACATCACCGGTGATAGTAAGTAAACCTGTTCCTGATTCTGACACCTTTTCCAAAGACCCCCATACTGATCATTAGTACAATCATTAATTCTCATTACACAAGACTGCACATAAACTGAAAATCTCTTACTAGCTCTTCCTTCAGTTAGTCCTGACGAAGGGTCTCGGCCCAAAACATCAACTGTACCTCTTCCTAGAGATGCTGCCTGGCCTGCTGTGTTCACCAGCAACTTTGATGTGTGTTGCTTGAATTTCCATCATCTGCAGAATTCCTGGTGTTTACGCACATAAACTATCCCTACTTATCTTGTTGTTTACAAGCTGCATGGTGACCTGTCTTCACTCTTTTTTCTCTTTAATATTGAATGCTATTTCTCCCCTTTTCAAGCAGAGAAATTATTCTATCTTCTTATTGAAATTGTACCAATCTTCTTGAGAATTCTATACGGGAAAGTTCAGCACAAATGTTGGGAGTATTAATATTTAATTGGGTAGAGTAGGTGAAGGATTTTCATATATTGGAGTGTGCTGGGGTCACTGCAGTGTGTTTTATTGCCACGAGGGCCAGATTGCACAGTATCTCAATGTTTGATGCCCATAGTTCAGTGTATCCCACAGCTGATGGATATGTGCCAGGAAATGTCAGGCACATGGGACACAGAAAGCTTGCATTCAATATTGATTCAAGTTTCAACTTACGTCAAGGCTTCACACAGAGCATTCTGCTCAAACTCCATCAATAGAACAAAGGCACCCCTTCGGTTTGCCAGTTGTTATGAATTCCAGTGCACTTAACTTCATCACAATTGTCCTTCAGAAAATCCTTAACTAAGTTTTGTTCATTTCCATGGATGTTGTTTGATCTGCTGAGCTCCTCCAGCATTTTGTGTGTGTTGTTTTGTATCACTCTCCTGGTTCAGAAAGAATGATGTTAAACTCACAGAGCCCTGACTATTATGGGTGGAGGGGTGGAGATACGTTTCCAGCAAAGAAGGTGTAAGGTGCACATTTGCTCCACTAGCCTGCAGGTCACCCCTGGGCAAGGTGCAGCACCTGCTTAGACCCCCACCCATAATCAGGGTCGCATGAAGCCAATGGAAACAAGTGGTGGATGGCCGTATCACAATTGGCACATATCACAACTTCTGGTTATGTAACCACTGACGCCAGGCAGGCAATCTCTAAAGAGTATTGATAATGGCTGGGGTCACTTATCTTGTAAAGACACTGCCCAGAAGAAGGCAATGGCAAACCACTTCTGCAGAAAAATTTGCCAAGAATAATCATGGTCATGGAAAGACCATGATTGCCCACATCATATGACACAGCACATAACGAATGAACTGACTACTGGAACATTCACTTTGACTGAAAGTCTTTCACCTCATCTTGACTAATTTAAATAAAATAGATTCAAATAGATTCAATAGTTATAAATTTGCATCATAGTGAAAGGGTAACCTTGTCTAAGGAAGCTTTGAAGAACATAAGGTAAATATGCATGTGACTTTGGGACAGATTGATAGCATAGCGGTTCGCACAAGGCTTTACAGTACCAGCGACACAGGTTCAATTCCCACCACTGCCTGTAAGGAGTTTGTATGTTCTCCCTGTGACTGCATGGGTTTCCCCCAGGTTCTCTGATTTCCTCCCACAGATCAAGGACGCACCAGTTGACAGGTGAGTTGGTCATTGTAAATTGTCCTGTGATTAGGCTCAGATTAAATCAGGGGATTGCAGGGTGGTGCAGCTCAAAAGGTGGTAAGGGCCTGTTTCGCACTGTACCTCGATAAATTTGCAGTGGCTGTCTTTATTTTTTAAGATTATTTATACATGTCAAGGCAGGTAAGCTGGAAAATTGGCTTGCAGTGATTTGCAAAAGAGAAGAGTGGCTAAAGGAGATAGTTAAACACATCACTTACTACATTCCATGCCATGGAAGAGGGTTTAACTTTCCTGTTTCTTTAGTTCAATGACAGCATAATTTTAGCTTATGCTCTCATTTCTGTTTGAACATTATGGAACATACCATAAATAAGGAACAAATTTAGATTAGATTAGATTCAACTTTATTGTCGTTGTGCCGAGTACAGATACAAAGCCAATGAAATGCATTTAGCATCTGACTAGAAATGCAAAGAATAGTGTTGTTTACAAAATAACTGCGAATAAAAGAAGTGCCTCAGCACACAAATATAAAAGTACTGAGACAGTACAATACGTATGCAATACTGCTTAGCGCTGTGATGAGAGGTTCAGCAGTGTCACAGCCTCAGGGAAAAAGCTCTTCCTGTGCCTGCTGGGGCAGAAGTGGAGGCTCCTGTAGTGCCTACCGGATGGGAGGAGAGTAAAAAGTCCGTGGTTAGGGTGAGATGCATCCGTGATAATGCTTTTTGCCCTGCCCAGGCAGCGTTTATGGTAGATGTTCTCAATGGTGGGCAATTGGGTGCTGATAATCCGCTGGGCAGTTTTCACCACATGCTGGAGTGCTTTGCGGTCCGATATGGGACAATTGCCATACCACACTGAGATGCAGTTCGTGAGTATGCTCTCAATGGTACAGCGGTAAAAGTCCGTCAGTATCCTGGGACAGAGGTGAGCTTTCTTGATGCTCCACAGGAAATAAAGGCGCTGTTGTGCCTTTTTGATCAGTATGGAGGAGCTCAGGGACCAGGTGAGATCCTCGGAAATGTGGACACCAAGGAATTTGAAGCTTGATACAGTTCCGTTGATGAGGCATAATTTACATATTACTACTTATAATTATTTATAGTTTTATCACTATTTAATTATTTAAGGTGCAACTGTAACGAAAACCAATTTCCCTCGAGATCAATAAAGTATGACTAGGATTATGTAGATGGGGACGTGAGTGTGACTCCTGGCATGCCTGAAGTCCACAATGATCTCCTTGGTTTTCTGGGTGTTAAGGGCCAGGTTGTTGTCGGCACACCACATGGCCAGGTGCTGGACCTCGTCCCTGTAGGCCGTCTCGTCATTCCCTCTGATCAGGCCAACCACCGTGGTGTCGTCTGTGAACTTGATTATGGAGTTAGAACCATGTACATTATAGGACATCTAATGCTTATTATGTTCCAATATTAAATCTAATCCTATTGGATTACCTTTGCAACTGAGTCTTGGTAGGTTTCAGCTCTTGGGTGTTATCCCTAATTTACATTACTGTGATAAATGCAAAGCAGTGCTCACACATTGATTAGCTAATAATCTATTCCATATATTTCAATTTGTTCATAGCTACTCACTTTTCTGTTTTCTTTTCTGTTGCTGTTTCGTTCATCAACATTTCTTTAGAAAAAGTGATTATTTTAATTAATGCTTGTGGCTATGAAGAATGAATTAACTTCAATAAACAATATGCTGGCCAGTTGTGCAGTGGTATCCACACCAGACTTCAAGGCAAGTGGTCCCGGGTTCGAATCTGGCCGGCTCCTTGAAGGCTTTCCATCCATGCTGGGTTGAGTGTCGAGCTAGGAACTCAGCCTCATAAAACACAGACAAGAATGCTAAAGAAACGGCAAAGTTGTTGCCCGATGCGTCACAAGGCACGAAAAGGAACAACAACAACAACAAATAAACAGTAGGAGAGATATTGCAGGAGAGAGTCACTGGTCCAATTGTTAAATTGGACCTCCACACAGATTTTCCTTGAGATTTAGCTCTGGTTAACCAAAAACATGGAAATCCCAGTTTTCTGGGACCAGGATAAACAACTCTGTGTGTGTGTGTGTGTGTGTGTGTGTGTGTCCTTAAACGAGCTGAGGAATTACTAAGGAGTGGAACAGAGTCTTGACTGGGAGGTTAAAGTTAGAATATGAACATGTAATTTAGGAGCAGGAGTGAGTTACTCAGCACCTCAGATTTGCTCGGCCATTCAGTAAGATCATGGCTGATCTGATTCGAACCTCAACTCCACATCTATGTACAGAATACCTTTTCAGTTAGTGTAACACTTTGCAGTGATTGCAATCAGAGTCCATTTCCCACCGCTGTCTGTAAGGAATTTGTACGCTCTCCCAGTGAGCGTGTGGATCTCTTCCAGGTGCTCTGGTTTCCCCCCATATGACCTAGGGTTAGGAAATTGTGGGCACGCCGGAAGCATGGCAACACGTGCACATCCACGGGTGGTGTTGGTCGTTGAAGCAAACAACACATTTCACTGCATGTTTTGATGTTTCGATGCACATATGACAAACAAATAAACTAATCTCATAAGGTTAATCTAAATCACCTTTGGTATTCTTCTCCCTCACTTTGATTATCAAGCATCTATCTAACTTTTCATTAAAACGTCCAAGGACCTAGCTTCGCCATTCTTTCAGGTAGAGATTTCCAAACATTCATGAACCTTGGAGGGATAAATACTCATAAATTTGTCATATGAAGGAGATTTGTTTGCTTTAAACAATGAATTTTGTTCTATGTTTTCTCCACAAGAGGAAGTACATCCATCTTGTTAAGACCCTTCAGTATCTCATTCATTTCTATCACGTCCTCTCTGTCTCTTCTAAATTCCAGTACATACAAGCTTAAACTGTTCTTCCTTTCCTCACATAAACATCGATCGCTTGAACGTCCTGTAATTGCTCCCTCTCCTTCATCATTCCCATTTCCCTCTCTCACTTTATCTCCTTACCTGCACATTACCTCCCTCTGGTGCTCCTCCGCCTTCCCTTTCTTCCATGGACTTCTGTCCTCTCCTGTCAGATTCTCCCTTCTCCAGCCGTTTATCTCTTGCACCAATCAACTTCCCAGCTCTTTACTTCACTGCTCCCCTCTCCCAGTTTCACCTATCACCCACCACTTTGTACTTTTCCTCCCCTCCCCCCACCTTATGCTGATTTCTCGCCTTTTTTTTTCCAGTCCCGGTGAAGGGTCTTGGCCCGCGGCCTCGACTGGTTCCTCTTTTCCACACATGCTGCCTGGTCTGCTGAGTTCCTTCAGCATTTGTGGGCGTTGCTTTGGATTTCCAGCATCTGTAGATTGTCTGGTGCTTGTCCCTCTAGTTGTAGTTTCCCATGCCCTTGGGAACAGAGTGTGACTACCTACTCTATATATTCCTCTCATTCCCCTTAACTCCCGAAACACTTACAGACCAACTCTCAGCTTTCTGCACTCCAGTGAGAGCAACCCCAGTCTATCCAATCTCACCTTGTAACAAAAGCCCTCCTTCCCAAGCAGAATCCCAGAGAATCTGTTGTGCCTTTGTTCGAGTGCTGCTCTACACTCTCTCCACTGCAGCTTCATTTAATTTCCTGTAAAATGCACAGCATAGCATTTTCTCACTTTATGCTCCGTATATGATGTCAGATCTGATATATAAACTGTAAAAGGCAGATTGAATTGATTTAGAGACAATGCAACGTTAAAAATAGAATGAAGCCTTGCTGTTATAAATATCAATTTCAGAGGAGATATAAAGGCTGTTTAGCACTGATTAAGAAATCATACCTGGAATAAATCCCAACTCTTTCTTATGAACGTAGTGGTAACCTTTCATTTAAGTGCGCTAACATTTCATCTGTTTCAATATTGGCTAAAGAGTATTGTAGTAACGCTGGGCAGCTAACAAGCAATTTCCTTTTTAATTGAATTGCTACTGGAAAGTGATCCTTGATTTAGCTCATGATTATCATATGTGCCCAGAGCCTCACTACAACCGTCTCAGCAAAATATGGCCTGCTGTTTGCTTCTCTTTTGCTTACAATGTTTAAAGTGACAGAAGCTAATTATCGAAGGTAATTTGGTGCAAATACATTAGAATTTATTGTGAAAATAACAGTGAAGGTGACACCACTCTTTATGTGCGAATTAAAAACTATCTTCAGGTGAAATCAGAAATGCGGTTAAACTCGGAAATCTGGATTGCTAAATATCTGCCACACTTTTTGTGAATACGTGGCTCCTCCATAGAGAGAGTTAAGTGCACCAAGCTCACTTCATGGATGACCTCACCTGGTCCCTTAATATCACCTCCCTGAACGAGAAGGCACAGCAGTGGCCCCACTCCCTAAGTAGATCGAGGCAAGCGAGGCTCCCCCATCCCCATCTTAACTGAATTTTATAGGAACACCATCAAGAGCGTCCTGACAAGCTGTATCTTCATCTGGTAATGGAGAAGCCGAGCATCAGACCAGAAGGCCTGAAAAGGAACAGTGAGAATGGCTGAGAGGATCATAGGGGTCTCCCTACCGTCCATCGGAGACATTTATCAGGAGCGCTGCGTACGCAAGGCCCTTAGTATTATTAAGGATCCCACCCATCCATCCAGCATCCTCTTTGATTTTCTACCATCAGACAGGAGACTACGATGCATAAAAACAGGAACGGTCAAGATGGGAAACAGTTTCTTCCCTCAGGCCACTAGGCTTCTGAACTCCCTGCCACATTGCATTCAAAATGTCACTGGTTAATCTGTTCTGTACTTTACAATATTTAATTTATGCACTTTACTTTGTTTCTTTATGCATAATTCATCTGTAGATTTTATCCTTACTTTCCTAAGTTATTGTGTGTTACGTGTGCATTATGTATACTACGGTACTTAACAGCCAGGTCTGGAGAAACGTTGTCTTGTTTGATGGTGTACATGTGTATAGTTAAATGACAATAAAATTGACTTAACTTGAGTGATGTTTGTTCACCGGTATCATTGATATAAACACCAAGCATCAGAGAAAATATTTTTATGTTCTGGTTTATCATTTGCATGAGCAATTTAATCACAGTCAAATAACAATAAAACTGAAAATTAATCTGTATAAGAATGGAATCTCATTCCTTCAGAGTTTAAATCAAATACACAAAGATGTTACTTTTGATTTCCAGTTCTTTCTTCACTAATCATCCAATCTACTATCTCTTAATTTTGCTCTCTGATTTGACATTGAACTCATTCCTAATATTCCGTTTGATTCACCTGTGGTACTCCTCATTAACCATGTTAGGTTATGATAAGGTGTGCCTTGCGAACGCAATCCCATATCCTGTCAAGGGCGAGAGAGATTCAGAAACTAATTTAAAAATAATTTTCCAGCTGTGAATTATCATGGAACTTAAACTCGCACAGGAAAACGTAATGAACATCAGGGATGGTCTGTTCACCAACTACAGAAAATTCTGGCCCAATGAAAGAATTGACAATTCTTTATAATATGTACAATATGCCTTCCGTGTCTGTGGACAGTGAAACCAACAAGTATCAGCATTATTGTTTGTAATGAAAGTTGCATAATTATTTAATGCAGAGGAACTTTAAATAAAGAGAACAGTAACAGAATTTCAGTAAATGCTGGAAACACTCAGTGAGTCAGTCAGCATCTGTAGATAAGAAAACAGAGTTAATGGTTCATTCATTCATTATGTGCCATGGCGTATGATGTGGGTAATCACGGTCTTTCCATAATTATGTTTGGTCTTGGCAAATTTTTCTACTGAAGTTGTGTGCCTTTGCTTTCTTCTACAAGATGGGTGACTCCAGACATTATCAATACTCTTCAGAGATGGTCTACCTGGCGACAGTGGTCAGCTAACCAGGACTTGAGATATGCATCAGCTGTTCATACGGCCATCCACCTCCTGCTCCCATGGCTTCATGTGACCCTGATTGTGGGGCTAAGCAGGTGCTACACCTTGCCCAAGGGTGACCTGCAGGCTAGCGGAGAGAAGGCGTGCCTTACTCCTCCTTTGGTAGAGATGTATCGTGACCCTGCCACCCAAGAGTTAATGGTATTAACTCTTTGCTTTACCACAGGTGAGGCCTGATCTGCTGAGTGTTTCCAATATTTTCTGCTTTAATTTGATTTCCTGCATCTGCATTTTTTCTTTGGTCTTCAGTAACAAAATCAGGTTTGATATAAAAATTTTAAAAGAAAAGTAACAGTCTGAAATAAAAAAAATATAGAACTAGAGGAAAACTGTCAATTTCAAATACAGTACTGTGTAAAAGTCTTAGGCATATATATAGGTAAGACTTTTGCACAGTACTGCAGTAATTTTAAGTATTGCACTGGACTGCTGCCACACAAAAGAAAACAAATTTCATTGTACATGTGAGTGATGATAAACCTGATTTTGATATGGATCTCTATTGTGGACTGAGAGTAGGAAGGGACAGGGAGAGGGGAATCATGGTTGGGAAAAGGAGAAGGGAGAGAGGATGGAATAGGAAGCACCAGAGAGACATCCTGTAATGATCAATAGACCAATTGTTTGAAATCAAATGATCTTACCTAGTGTCTCAGGGCCGGGTGTGTCTGAACCCACACCACCCCCCCCCCCGAGACTCCTTCTCTGCCACCTGTCCCACACCCCTCCCCTGCTGCTCCACTCTCACCAGTTCCAACATCCTTTGCTCCTGCCAGATTTACAAACTCACTGTCTGTTCCACGTTGACAAATACAGTACTGTGCAAACGTCTTCGGCACCCTAGCTATATGTGCCTAAGACTTTTGCACAGTCCTGTAGATGAAAAGCAAGGTAACCCATGTAACTTCGGAAGAAATATTCAGGAAAGCAATGATCATACAGAAGAAGAAAAGCTTTTGTATATATGAATTGTGGATGTTACTATGAAGACCCTCATTATTTCCTGTCCATAATTGTCCTTGAGCAGTTGGTGGTGAACTGCTTTCATCAACTGTTGTGATCATTCTGGTGAATTGGCCGAGAGGTGCGCACCATGACTTTTTAGTTGAAGCTCTTTTCTGAATGCGGTCAGGTCATGTTGCTTGCTGGAGAGGGCTGCTTCACTTTCCGAAGGCTTGCTAATGGAACTGAACATTGCCTATTTAACCATGCATGTCCACTCTCTCTCAAATGGCACCTCAAAATTAGCTGCTCCCACCTCGCTTCTATAATTCAGTTCTCCCGTTCGTGTTTAGATCAAAGCTCTGACAAAGTCTGAAGAAGATTGGTTCCAGCCAAATTAAGTGTGAACACACAGTGCAGCAAAAGCTGGAGTTCCTTAAATAAATAAAGTGATGTAGTAAAGCGATTTTACAAATAAAAAAAGAATGAGCTGCTGGGATGGTGAACGCTCTGTGGACCTGTTTGGATCCCTTCCCAGAGACACTTACTTATTTAGAGATACAGCACAGTAACAGGCTCTTCTGGCCCAATGAGCCCGTACTATCCAATTACACCCACATGACCAATTAACCCACTAACCTGTACACCTTTGGACTGTGGGAGGAAACCAGAGCACCCAGAGGAAACCCACCAGGTCACGGGGAGAACAGATAGTGGCAGATTTGAACCTGGGTCGCTGGCACTGTAATAGCATTTTGCTAACCACTACGCAACCAAGCCCTCCACCAATGAGGTGGTGGCTCAAACCCATTTCTGGCACAATTTGCACAATTTGTGATGAGTATTCTCTTTCTGATCTGTATAATTATACAGTATATAATGCTCTCTAGTGGACCTGTGGGTTCTTATGTTTTATAACAGGAGGTCCTAAGGCATACAAGAAGGCAGTTGATGATAGAAATTTGAGTTAAAGACTTGATTTGTTGGACAATATCTAATAACATGAGGAAACAAATTGAATTGAAGCAGCAGAGATGTGGTTTTTGAGGAGGATACAAAGAATATCATGGACGAAACGAATATCTAATGAGGATGTCATGAACAGAGCAAACACAAAAAGAGAAATAATGTATGGGATCATGAAAAGGCAACGTGACTTCATTGGACATGTGATTAGGAAAGAGGAGTAAGAATGCACGGTAATTATACTTCATACTTTATTGTCGCCAAACAATTGATACTAGAATGTACAATCATCATAGCGATATTTGATTCTGTGCTTCCCGCTCCCTGGATTACAAATCAATAGTAAATATTAAAAATTTAAATGATAAATCATAAATAGAAAATAGAAAAATGGAAAGTAAGGTAGTGCAAAAAAACCGAGATGCAGGTCCGGATATTTGGAGGGTACGACCCAGATCCGGGTATGGGAAAAAGTGAAGGGAAGAAAGCAAGAGGAAGACAAAGACAAATGATGATAGAGACAGCAGCCAGAGAACTGGAAATGAATACCAATGAATTGATCCACTTGACCCAAAACAGGAGTGTGTGGGCCATGGCAGTCAAAGCTCAATCTGGGCACGGCACCTGATGATGATGATGATATAATGCTCTCTAGTGGACCTGTGGGTTCTTATGTTTTATAACAGGATGTTGTAAAGCGTACAAGAAGGCTGTTGATGATAGAAATTCGAGTTAAAGATTTTTCATAGTTGCATTTGTATAGTGATTCAATACACTTTTATAGAGGAATGCAAAGGTAGCAATAAACAGGTATAAAAGGAATTGGAAAAATATTGGAGGATAGACAATTAGTACTGGAAGCTGTTGAACTCGGAGTGAAAAAGAACAAGGCAATGTCAGCATACAAACTAAATGGCAGAGAGAGGATGACAAGGATGGAGCAATCAAATCCAAGTTTTCATATACCATTAGAGCCTGAGAAGTCTCAAATACCCTTTGACAACCAAGTCCAGCACCTGGCCTTCATGTGCGGCTTGGCTACAAAGCTCGATGGAACCACTTCCACCGACACAAGAAGGGGCAAAGGCAAATTACTGGCACCTTAAAACCAATCGCTTTGGGCATATGGGGCTCGTCAGCTGTTGATGCCAGTTCATCGAGGAGAAGGACAACTGATCTCAAACTCCGATGCTTTAGTCATAGTCATAGTCATAGTCATACTTTATTGATCCCGGGGGAAATTGGTTTTCATTACAGTTGCACCATAAATAATAAATAGTAATAGAACCATAAATAGTTAAATAGTAATATGTAAATTATGCCAGTAAATTATGAAATAAGTCCAGGACCAGCCTATTGGCTCAGGGTGTCTGACCCTCCAAGGGAGGAGTTGTAAAGTTTGATGGCCACAGGCAGGAATGACTTCCTATGACGTTCAGTTTTGCATCTCGGTGGAATGAGTCTCTGGCTGAATGTACTCCTGTGCCCAACCAGTACATTATGTAGTGGATGGGAGACATTGTCCAAGATGGCATACAACTTGGACAGCATCCTCTTTTCAGACATCACCGTCAGAGAGTCCAGTTCCATCCCCACAACATCACTGCCTTACAAATGAGTTTGTTGATCCTGTTGGTGTCTGCTACCCTCAGCCTGCTGCCCCAGCACACAACAGCAAACATGATAGCACTGGCCACCACAGACTCGTAGAACGTCCTCAGCATCGTCCGGCAGATGTTAAAGGACCTCAGTCTCCTCAGGAAATAGAGATGGCTCTGACCCTTCTTGTAGACAGCCTCAGTGTTCTTTGACCAGTCCAGTTTATTGTCAATTCATATCCCCAGGTATTTGTAATCCTCCACCATGTCCACACTGACCCCCTGGATGGAAACACGGGTCACCGGTACCTTAGCTCTCCTCAGGTCTACCACCAGCTCCTTAGTCTTTTTCACATTAAGCTGCAAATAATTCTGCTCACACCATGTGACAAAGTTTCCTACCGTAGTCCTGTACTCAGCCTCATCTCCCTTGCTGATGCCTCCAACTATGGCAGAGTCATCCGAAAACTTCTGAAGATGACAAGACTCTGTGCAGTAGTTGAAGTCCGAGGTGTAAATGGTGAAGAGAAAGGGAGACAAGACAGTCCCCTGTGGAGCCCCAGTGCTGCTGATCACTCTGTCGGACACACAGTGTTGCAAGCACACGTACTGTGGTCTGCTAGTCAGGTAATCAAGAATCCATGACACCAGGGAAGCATCCACCTGCATCGCTGTCAGCTTCTCCCCCAGCAGAGCAGGGCGGATAGAAACATAGAAACATAGAAAATAGGTGCAGGAGTAGGCTATTCGGCCCTTCGACCCTGCACCGCCATTTATTATGATCATGGCTGATCATCCAACTCAGAACCCTGCACCAGCCTTCCCTCCATACCCCCTGACCCCCGTAGCCACAAGGGCCATATCTAACTCCCTCTTAAATATAGCCAATGAACCCGCCTCAACTGTTTCCTGTGGCAGAGAATTCCACAGATTCACTGCTCTCTGTGTGAAGAAGTTTTTCCTAATCTCAATCCTAAAAGGCTTCCCCTTTATCCTCAAACTGTGACCCCTCGTTCTGGACTTGCCCAACATCGGGAACAATCTTCCTGCATCTAGTCTGTCCAATCCCTTTAGGATTTTATACGTTTCAATCAGATCCCCCCTCAATCTACTAAATTCCAACGAGTACAAGCCTAGTTCACCCAGTCTTTCTTCATATGAAATTCCTGCCATCCCAGGAATCAATCTGGTGAACCTTCTTTGTACTCCCTCTATGGCAAGGATGTCTTTCCTCAGATTAGGGGACCAAAACTGCACACAATACTCCAGGTGTGGTCTCACCAAGGCCTTGTACAACTGCAGTAGTACCTCCCTGCTCCTGTACTCGAATCCTCTCGCTATAAATGCCAGCATACCATTCGCCTTTTTCACCGCCTGCTGTACCTGCATGCCCACTTTCAATGACTGGTGTATAATGACACCCAGGTCTCGTTGCACCACCCCTTTTCCTAATCGGCCACCATTCAGATAATAATCTGTTTTCCTATTTTTGCCACCAAAGTGGATAACTTCACATTTATCCATATTAAATTGCATCTGCCATGCATTTGCCCACTCACCCAACCTATCCAAGTCACCCTGCATCCTCTTAGCATCCTCCTCACAGCTAACACTGCCACCCAGCTTCGTGTCATCCGCAAACTTGGAGATGCTGCATTTAATTCCCTCATCCAAGTCATTAATATATATTGTAAACAACTGGGGTCCCAGCACTGAGCCTTGCGGTACCCCACTAGTCACTGCCTGCCATTCTGAAAAGGTCCCGTTTATTCCCACTCTTTGCTTCCTGTCTGCTAACCAATTCTCTATCCACATCAATACCTTACCCCCAATACCGTGTGCTTTAAGTTTGCACACTAATCTCCTGTGTGGGACCTTATCAAAAGCCTTTTGAAAATCCAAATATACCACATCCACTGGTTCTCCCCTATCCACTCTACTAGTTACATCCTCAAAACATTCTGTGAGATTCGTCAGACATGATTTTCCTTTCACAAATCCATGCTGACTTTGTCCGATGATTTCACCGCTTTCCAAATGTGCTGTTATCACATCTTTGATAACTGACTCCAGCAGTTTCCCCACCACCGACGTTAGGCTAACTGGTCTATAATTCCCCGGTTTCTCTCTCCCTCCTTTTTTAAAAAGTGGAGTTACATTAGCCACCCTCCAATCCTCAGGAACTAGTCCAGAATCTAACGAGTTTTGAAAAATTATCAGTAATGCATCCACTATTTCTTGGGCTACCTCCTTAAGCACTCTGGCATGCAGACCATCTGGCCCTGGGGATTTATCTGCCTTTAATCCCTTCAATTTACCTAACACCACTTCCCTACTAACATGTATTTCGCTCAGTTCCTCCATCTCACTGGACCCTCTGTCCCCTACTATTTCTGGAAGATTATTTATGTCCTCCTTAGTGAAGACAGAACCAAAGTAATTATTCAATTGGTCTGCCATGTCCTTGCTCCCCATAATCAATTCACCTGTTTCTGTCTGTAGGGGACCTACATTTGTCTTTACCAGTCTTTTCCTTTTTACATATCTATAAAAGCTTTTACAGTCCGTTTTTATGTTCCCTGCCAGTTTTCTCTCATAATCTTTTTTCCCCTTCCTAATTAAGCGCTTTGTCCTCCTCTGCTGAACTCTGAATTTCTCCCAGTCCTCAGGTGAGCCACTTTTTCTGGCTAATTGGTATGCTTCTTCTTTGGAATTGATACTATCCCTAATTTCCCTTGTCAGCCATGGGTGCACTACCTTCCTTGATTTATTCTTTTGCCAAACTGGGATGAACAATTGTTGTAGTTCATCCATGCAATCTTTAAATGCCTGCCATTGCATATCCACCGTCAATCCTTTAAGTGTCATTTGCCAGTCTATCTTAGCTAATTCACGACTCATACCTTCAAAGTTACCCCTCTTTAAGTTCAGAACCTTTGTTTCTGAAACTATGTCACTCTCCATCTTAATGAAGGATTCCACCATACTATGGTCACTCTTACCCAAGGGGGCCTCTCACGACAAGATTGCTAATTAACCCTTCCTCATTGCTCAAAACCCAGTCTAGAATAAGCTGCTCTCTAGTTGGTTCCTCGACATGTTGGTTCAAAAAACCATCCTGCATACATTCCAAGAAATCCTCTTCCTCAGCACCTTTACCTATTTGGTTCACCCAATCTACATGTAGATTGAAGTCACCCATTATAACTGCTGTTCCTTTATTGCACACATTTCTAATTTCCTGTTTAATACCATCTCCGACCTCACTACTACTGTTAGGTGGCCTGTACACAACTCCCACCAGCGTTTTCTGCCCCTTAGTGTTATGCAGCTCTACCCATATCAATTCCATATCTTCCCGGTTTATGTCCTTCCTTTCTATTGCGTTAATCTCATCTTTAACCAGCAACGCCACCCCACCTCCTTTTCTTTCATGTCTATCCCTCCTGAATATTGAATATCCCTGAACGTTGAGCTCCCATCCTTGGTCACCCTGGAGCCATGTCTCTGTCATCCCAACTATATCATAATCATTAATAACAATCTGCACTTTCAATTCGTCCACCTTGTTACGAATGCTCCTTGCATTGACACACAAAGCCTTCAGGCGCTCTTTTACAACTCTCTTAGCCCTTATACAATTATGTTGAAAAGTGGCCCTTTTTGATGCTTGCCCTGGATTTGTCGGCCTGCTACTTTTACTTTTCTCCTTACTACTTTTTGCTTCTACCCTAACTTTGCACCCCTCTGTCTCTCTGCACTGGTTCCCATCCCCCTGTTGTGAACTAACCTCCTCTCGCCTAGCCTCTTTAATTTGATTCCCACCCCCCAACCATTCTAGTTTAAAGTCACCTCAGTAGCCCTCGCTAATCTCCCTGCCAGGATATTGGTCCCCCTAGGATTCAAGTGTAACCCGTCCTTTTTGTACAGGTCACGCCTGCGCCAAAAGAGGTCCCAATGATCCAAAAACTTGAATCCCTGCCTCCTGCTCCAATCCCTCAGCCACGCATTTATCCTCCACCTCATCGCATTCCAACTCTCACTGTCGCGTGGCACAGGCAGTAATCCCGAGATTACTACCTTTGCAGTCCTTTTTCTCAACTCCCTTCCTAGCTCCCTATATTCTCCTTTCAGGACCTCTTCCCTTTTCCTACCTATGTCATTGGTACCTATATGTACCACGACCTCTGGCTCCTCACCCTCCCACTTCAGGATATCTTGAACGCGATCAGAAATATCCCGGACCCTGGCACCAAGGAGGCAAACTACCATCCGGGTCTCTGGACTGCGTCCACAGAATCACCTATCTGACCCCCTTACTGTCGAGTCCTCTATCACAACTGCCCTCCTCTTCCTTTCCCTACCCTTCTGAGCTACAGGGCCGGACTCTGTGCCGGAGGCACGGCCACCGTTGCTTCCCCTGGGTAAGCTGTCCCCCCCAACAGTACTCAAACAGGAGTACCTATTGTTAAGGGGCACAGCCACCGGGGTACTCTCTATTACCTGACTCTTCCCCTTCCCCCTCCTAACCGTGACCCACTTGTCTGCATCCCGTGGTCCCGGTGTGACCACCTGCCTGTAACTCCTCTCTATCAACTCCTCACTCTCCCTGACCAGACGATGGTGTTGAACGCACTGGAGAAGTCAAAAAACATGACCCTCACAGTGCTCGCTGGCTTGTCCAGGTGGGCGTAGACACGGTTCAGCAGGTAGACGGTGGCATCCTCAACTCCTAGTCGGGGCTGGTAGGCGAACTGGAGGGGATCTAAGTGTAGCCTGACCATAGGCCGGAGCAGCTCTGTGGCTTTGGGGCTATACCCACTCATGGGGAACACTTTGGGAGTAAACTCCAAGGGAAACATCCAGAAATGGAGTCCCTAAGGCAGCCCTATGTTGAGTTCAATGCTGACTGGCATCTCTTGCAACACTGCTGGTGCCAAACTGTATCGGTCTCTGCCATTCCTTTGGACCTGCGAGGAGAGGGGGAACCTGCTACATGGCCAACAGCTTACTCTCCATATCATACTGCCCTGGCTTGCGTATCACATAGACTGCTGGGCCACAACGTCCATGGACGACCTCGTCCGACAGAGGGCCTCTCTCTAGGGCCTGGAAGTGAGGTAGTGTAGTTCATCCCTCTGACAGGATTTTGTGGCAGTGGTGAGTCTTCTGTCAGAACTGTCATGAATTTCAATGTTCTTTAAGTGCCTCTGAGAGACAAGGAAAATGTATTAACATCCAAGCAAACTGTTTAAAAATACGTATTAAAAGTACAAAGGCACTTGGAAATAACAAAAATCATGAAGACTAGAGCAAAATAATTTAATTTCTCCTGCTGTCTCTAAGGAGTCTGTACGTTCTCCCTGTGACTGTGTGGGTCTCCTCTGGGCATACCAGTTTCCTCCCACACTCCAAAGATGCACGGGCAAATTGGTCACATGAGTGTAATTGGGCAGTGTGGATGTGGGCTAAAAGGGCCTGTTACCGTGCTGTATCTCTAAATGAATGAAATAAATAAATAATTTTAAGAAGTGCTTACCGTCCCCTTTGCTTTACCACAGGGATAAAATCCCATCAAGCTCAGACCGTCCATTGGCAGCACTGACATCTCAGGTTCAGCATAGGGTCTGAGGTTCATGATCTGATAAGTACTTCCAAGGCATGTTGACAGATGCAACCCAGCAATCGACCACCACCACATTCCCATCTTAGTGTGCTGCCCTGCCAGATCTGTCACCAAGACTTGCACTCTCAGATGTTCATACTAATCCAGGAAAAAACATGATTTGTCCTTGACCTGAGTGGAGATGTGACCTTTTCCGTTTATGAGGAAGCTCCCTTTCTTATGTGCCACTTGGAGATATCAAGAAGTGCTTAAGACAGCACTGAAGTAATGGCTCGTTGGGTTATGAAGCAATATGGTTGTCTTTGTTCATAAGAACCTGCATTTCGGATACACATTGCCAGCTAAATCATTTGAGGAAGAACTCTGCAGGCAGGAAGAAAATTGAACCAAACCCTTTCAGTGAGGAAATAACTTGAGAGGCAGAAGGAGAAGAAGAAAACACACACGCAGAAGGCAACCATATCAGCTGCCTCATGCAGTTTTAGAATTCAGTGTAGTTTATCCCAATCCTACTGAGAGCTGATGATAAACTTACAGTTATCTACACTGAACATTCTGCATTGTTCTCGTAATCCTGAAGAGATATCTGTACAGGCATGATTTACATGGCTGCATATACAAGTACATACACGTAAAATGCAAGTTTCTATTTACAACTGAAGGAGTAGGAAGTGGAAATAAACAGTCCTATTTTCACACTGAGACATTGGTGATTATTAGTTGTGATTTTAGATATTACTATAGCAGATTTATCAGTCTTTTTGTTTTTTTCTTTCTTCTCTGCTACCCTCTCCGATATCTCAACCTAACCCAATCTGAAAATCCTCTTACTTGGGTATATAAGAGGCAATATTCATGCCCTGTATTAAAAATGCACAATATAATTGCAGTGTAATATCTTCAAGCCATAAATTGCTCATATAAGGATCAGAATAATCACGGTAATGTTATTGCCATTACAGCAGCCAAGCTTGACCGATACAAGGCACACTGACATTATTTGACCCATGTAGATTACTGATACCCAAATTATAATGTTCTTCAGGATCGCATAGTACTGTAATTGTATGGATCATTGGGTTTATGCAGCACCTTGAAAGATAATGGAAGACAAAAAGTCTAGGAATGATAAAACAATACCTCCATTAATATATTGCATGGAATTCTATACTATATATTAATGCAAGTTATTGTTAAAACAGGGTGGCAGGGTGGAGATACCAAAGGAGGAGTAAGGCACTCCTTCCCTCCGCTAGTCTGCAGGTCACCCTTGGGCAAGGTGTAGCACCTGTTTACCCTCTCAATCAGGGTCACGTGAAGTCCTGGGAGCAGGTGGTGGATGGTCATATGAGCAGCTGGCGCATATCACAAGTCCTGGTTATGTAGCCACTGACACCAGGCAGACCATCTCTGAAGAGTATTGATAATGGCTGTGGTCACCCATCTTGTGAAGACACTGTCCAGAAGAAGGCAATGGCAAACCACTTCTGTAGAAAAAATTGCCAAGAACAATCATGGTCATGGAAAGACCATGGTTGCCCACATCACACACAAAATGATGATGATGATGATCATATCAATGGGTAACTATATCTTCATGGTTTTATAATTTAATGATATCTTTTGCTTCATTCTGCACAAAGGAGAAAATTGACCTATATTTTTCTAATCTGAGATGACAATTATTCAAAATCTCTCAAGACGAGTATAATATATGCCATGGAAGAGGAGAACTGTCAGATTAAAGACATCATGAATAAAATCATGGAAAGACCATGATCACTCATGTCAAACAGCACAGAAGGAATGATAGAATTTACAGTACAAAAATGGCTAGAATGTAAACTTGTGATGTGGGATAAAGCCTGATTTATACTTGTGCGTACGGGCTACGCCGTAGCCTACGCTGTAGGTCTGATTTATACTTCTGCATAGCCCTACGCCATAGCGAGCATGCGTTGTTGTGTCTGTGTCGCTCTGCAATTCACCACCAAAACGCTAGTTGGCGGTGGGGTTTCTATGCCACTGTGTTGAGTTTCTTCGTGAGAGACATAGATGAGGAAATGCATTTCAAATATTTTCAGATGTCAGCAGGTAGATTTGACAGTTTGGTTCATCGTCTCCAACCATTTATTTCGCATCAGTGTACAGACATGGCAGAGAAAAGCAACCAGAAATGCGTGGGGGAAATGCGATGCTGCCAAGCGGACCAATCACAGTTTTTGCGGTCTGTGTCGCCGTGACGCGTGAGTTACTTTTTTGGGGAGGTGCACGTCACCCTACGGCGTAGAGTATGCGGTACCTACGGCACACATTTGACGCAGAAGTATAAATTGGTCTTAAATCTGTACCCATCTACTTTGATACCAAGCTGCTTTCTTAGTAATTACCATGATAGCAGCTACAGCCAACTGACCATGCATGTCTCAATAGTGAAGGCAGTTTAATGAGCTACTGTTACCATTCAGGGTGAACCACAATGCTTAAAACCACCTTGCACCTCTTAAGTGAAAGATCCATTTCAAGTTGGAGCAGATTGTAGAGCCTGGTGTAGATTCTTTGTGACATAAAGAAAGAATGTAACAGTGGTCAAATGTAGAAGAGGATGCTCAAGGTGCTCCACAAGTGCCTGGGGCTTTGAGGAAGAGATGTGCTCTATAAACACCAGACCTGGAAGTTCTCAGATAGGCTGTGGGAGTATGTAACAGTTGTATTGTGGGTCATACCAAGCTCAGTAGCCTAAATATGGTGGACAATAAATTCAATGACGTCCAGCATTATGAATGCAAATACCTTTAAATTCCATATCGCTCACTATTTATGCCATGGAGGTATCACCAATGTCTAGAAACTCAACTACTCTCAACATATTAATAATGTGGCTACAGAAATAGGCCAGCTATGGTTTACTTTGATGAATCCTCTCAATCCCTGACTGCTAAAGCATTTCTTCTATCTTCAAGCCATAAACTGGGAGCATGAGAGATTTGCCAGGGTGGTGTACAGCTCCAACAACACTCAAAAAAGCTCATCGCCACCCAGGACAAAGCAATTTGCTTGCTTGGCACCTTATCCATCATGCCGAGTACTAATTCCCACTCCAAACATTATTTGACATCTTTGCTCCATCTGCTGAGGCAACACTTCACCTGTGAATCTTTTAGGGTCATCTATTGTATCCAGTGCTCCCAATGTGGCCTCATCTACATTGGTGAGACGGGTCATAAATTGAAGGACCGCTTTGTCGAGCACTTCTGCTCCATCCGCCAAAAATGGAAGTTCCCTGTGGCCAGCCATTTTAATTACTACCCCCATTCCCATTCTGACATGTTAGTCCATGGCTTCCTCTTCTGCTACAATGAGACCACCCTCAGAGTGGAGGAGCAGCACCTCATATTCTCCAACCTGATGGCATGAACATCGATCTCTCCTTCTGGTCATTTTATTTCTTTCTTTTTGTTTTTCCTTTTCCTCTCCCCCTTCCCGCTCTGGCCTCTTACCTCTTCTCCTCACCTGCATACCATCTTCCCCAACTGCCCCTCCTTCTTCTCTTTCTCCCATAGTCCACTCTCCTCTCCCATCAGATCCCTTCTTCTCCAGTCCTCTACCTTTCCCAACCATTTGGTTTCACCTATAATGTTCTAACTTGTGCTCCTTCCCCTCCACCATCTGGCATCTTTCCTCTTCCTTTCCAGTCCTGAAGAAGAGTGTTAGCCCAAAACATTGACTGTTTATTCATTTTCATAGACCTGCTGAGGTCTTCCAGTATTTTGTGCATTTTGCTCCGGACAATCTGCACAATCTCTTGTGTCTATAATTCCTACTACCACTTGTGTAAGATGACTGAGCAAATACCATCTACAAAAGGCACTGCTTTCCTCATCCGGGATATTCCAACAGTGTCAGGAAATGTAGAGGAGGCTTGGCCCAAAAGCACAGCTTTGCAGACAATTTAGCAGTAGGCAATAACTTTAATAATAGACTGCAAAATAACAAAATTGCAGGGCCACAAAACAAGGGACAATAGAAACTAAACACAACAGGCAACAAGGTAAACTTTAGGCAGACAGACTGAAAGCTGGGAGCAACTGGTTGAGGCCAATGAATCAACAAGGACTGTGGATGAGAACGGGGGTTAAATAGGCTGCAGGTGATGAGTCTGGAATGAGTGGCAGCTGAACCCTATTTAGATGGGTGGAGACTGGTCCAGTGGTGCGAACAAGTATCACAGACAGGGGTCTTCCTGGTTGCAGTGCAAGGCCATGACTCGTCCTGCCCTTCTCTCTCCATGGACCGTTGCAGAGCCACCTTCCTGGCCAATGGATCTCACTGTAGATCTCATCTGCCTAGTTCGCTGGAGCTGACTTTGTGTGCTAGGACAAGCATGTCCCTATCTCACTGGGGTACACTCACCTGGTTTAGCCTGCCTGTCGGGTGTGGCCGCTATCACAGGCAAACAACTACATGGAGCCACAGGTGAGAGCTGAGTGTCTTGGTGGGGGTCAAAAGTGAATGAGCTGCCCCAGGATGGCGACCACAAGCCCCTTCGCTCCCTGGACACACTATACTCTTTGATAAGTAACTGATAAAATATTGTTTAGTGATCCTCTCAATGGCTTTGGAGGTTGCTCCATTCATTACTCAGCACTTCCTGTGTTATAGTGGACTGTGGCTGGTGGCAGAACGACTCTGGAGTTTGTGTGAACATGGTCAAGAAATGGCAAAGGGATATTTCATCTGTTCATTGGCAACAATCATATGTGATTAAAATTGTTCAATGTTATTTACAAATAATATTGGGCATCACTGTAGTACAGTATAACAACATAACACTGTTACATTGCCAACGAACCAAGTTCAGTTCTGCTGCTTTCTGTAAGGAGTTTGTACGTTCTCCCAATGACCGGGTGGACATTCCAAAGACAATCAGCTATTAGGTTAATTAGTCACATGGGTGTATTTGGGCAAAGTCGACTTTCTAGCTGGAAGGGTCTATTGCCATGATCTATCTCTAACTAAGTTAACAGATGGATAGATGCAGTATTGTTCAAAAGTCCTAGGCACATACTGTATATATACTGTATATAGCCAGGGTGCCTAAGACCATTACACAGTACTGTATTTGTCAACATGGAGCGGAGAGTGAGTTTGTAAATCTGGTCGGAATAAAGGATGTTGGGAATGGCAAGAGTGGAGCACCACAGGAGGGGTGTGGGACAGATGGCAGAGAAGAGGTGCAGACACATCCAGCCCTGAGACACCAGGCAAGGACATTTGAGTGCAAACATTGGTTTATTGATCAATACAGAATGTCTCTCTGGTGCTTCCCTTCCCCCCCCCCCCTCCCTCTTCCCACTCAGTCCACAATAGAGATCAGGCTTATCTTCACTCTCATCTGTCATGAAATAGTTTTTTTGTGGCAACACTACAGTGCAATACATAAAATTGCTACAGTACTGTGCAAAAGTCTTAGGCACCTTAGGTGTGTGTATGTGTGTGTGTGTGTGTGTGTGTGTGTGTGTGTGTGTGTGTGTGTGTATGTGTGTGTGTGTGTGCGCCTAAGACTTTTGCACAGTACCTTAGATAGATGGATAGATAAGTGGAAGCTGGAGTTCTATTTTTAACCGAGTAGGAAAGTATAATGAGAGACTTTTCACTTTAGTTTGGCTTACTTCTTCGAGTTTGCAAATTACTTTGCAATTTTTCCTGCAACATTAACTCCAGCCATAGACTTGGGTCTTGTAATCAGCAGAAAACTGAACACCATTACTATTATTCTGCTCTGACTAAACAGTGGAATGATTTCTTTGCCCTTTCTCCTGTTTTTGATTAAGATTTATGAACTCTGTCTTATGTAAGTTCATTAACAATAACCTGGTAATGATATTTGACTAGGTGGGGGATGAGCAATCAGCAATATTACATCTGTAGTTCACAAGATATCTTGTCTAATGTTTGGTTCTATTCATTTCAAACCTTTTTAAAGTTTGTTATCAATATCTTTCCTACCCATCTGGCTTCACCTATCACCTTCGAGCTAGGCAGCATGGTAACGTAGTGGTTAGCACAACGCTTTACAGTACCAGTGACACAGGTTCAATTCCTGTAGCTGCCTGTAAGGAATTCATTCGTTCTCCCCGTTCCTGTGTGGGTTTCCTTCGGGTGCTCCAGTTTCCGCCCACAGTCCAGAGACCTACTGGTTAGTACGTTATTGTAAATTGTCCCATGATTAGGCTGGGATTAAATGGGGGGATTGCTGGGTGGCGTGGCTCGAAGGGCCGGAAGGCTCTATTTCATCTGGTATCTAAATAAATAAATAAATAAATAAATAGAATCTTCCTTCCCCTCTGCCCAACTTCTTATTCTAATGTTTTCCCCCTTCCTTTCCAGTCCCGAAACGTCAACTGTTTATTCATTTCCATAGCTGCTGCCTGACCTGCTGAGTTCCTTCAGCATTTTGTGTGTGTTGCTCTGGATTTTCAGCATCTGCAGAATCTCTTGTATCTATTATTATCAATATGTTTCTGGCAATCAATTCTAAGAATGTCATTAAGTCTCGAAGCCGAGAAACATAGAGCTTTGTGCATGTGGATTCATTCTTCTGGAATTTAGTTTAATTGAAAAATAGATATGTTAAACACAGAATCACGTTCAGTCGCTTCCCTAATTTTATCAAATGTCTTAAGAGCATACAGCTTGCTGACTGTAACTAACTTGAGATATTCACAACATTGTGAGAATTAAAGTGCATGAAAGGCAGACAAATATATGCTGATCAAAATGAGTTCTTTAAATTACACCCTAGAAATCAGTTTAGAGGGTAGCATACTCTCAAAACAGAAGTTTATTTTACAGGAGCATTTGTTTAAGGGAGGACTATTTAGAAAGGTTTTGCGATTAGTTAACAATGAATGCTAGAGCCAGCTGTGCCACAGCAACAATACTTGAACGAGATCCTCATTCATTTTAACAGAAACATATAAGGCTGAAAGTACACAGCAGGTCAAGCAGCATCAAAGGGACAAAAATAGAGTCAATGTTTCAGGTCAAGGATGCTTCAAATGAGCTGCAAAAAAAGTGAGAAAAAATGTCTTATAAGTTGTAGGAAAGGATGGAGTGGAGAGAACAGAGAGAATATTTGTGATATGGTGCAAATTAAAACAATTGATTTTAAAATAAAAACCACAGTTAAAAAACGTAATAAAAGAAACAGTTTTAAAATGTCCAGCTTAAGTATATTACATTCTGTGATCACAATATAATCTCCACTACACCAGAGAAGTTGAATTGGGTGTTTGCTTTGTTAAACACCTCCATTAAGTCCATTCTGGTAGTCCTAAGCTTCCAGTCATCTGTCACTTTAATTCTAGTCCCATTTCTGACTCTGACCTCTCTGTCATCAGCCTAAGCAATTGCTCCAGTGATGTCAAACATGAGCTTGAGGAACAGCACTTAAAGTTCAAAGTAAATTTATTATCGAGGTACACACAGTATATGTCACCATATACAACTGTGAGATTCACTTTCTTGCAGGCATTCACAGTAAATACAAGAACAACAATAGAATCAAAGAAAGACTGCCCCTAACAGAATGGGCAAATAATCAATGCACAAAAGAACTGTGCCAATACAAAGAAGAGATTATGATGATGATAATAATAACCAAACAATGCAACCAAAAACAAATGGAATCACACCTTGACACATCTTCTATATATGAACAATTTGAAATTACTTGCACCTTCATCAGTAAAGCAATTTATTCAAGTAGCAGAGCTGTTTTCTAAAGATATAAACATGAACTTTGGACTAGGTAAGTGCAGAACATTAAACATGATGAAAGGTGCAATAGAGCTAGCAGAATATAAAACAGAGCAGCATCATACAATACAACTGATGGATGAACATGAAACATATAAATATCTGGGATATCAACAAGAAAAGAAAACAGATCATAGTGCGATAGAAGGAAAACTTTAAACAGAATTTACTTCAAGGCTTAAGAAAATCTGCCAAACAGAGCTCAATGGTAAAAATATAACAAAGGCAATAAACACTTTGACTATACCCAAACTAATGTATTCTTTTGGCATAATATCTTGGTCTGAAACTGGCCTGGAAAATTTACAAAGAAAAATAAGAACTGAAATGTCAAATTTTAGAAAACACTATGTACCCTCAAACACACTTAGATTAACTGACATTACCTCAGACAGGAGGAAGAGGAATTACAGACATAAAATATACATACAACGATCAGATAAAACTTCTAGGACATATTTTCATCAACAAAAACAGGATTCAGCGCTCCACATGAGCATATGCTATTCTGATAAGAAAGACACACCACTAAACTTAAGTGAAAGAACAACACAAAAAAAAGATGAAATAATCACTGTAGAAGGAAAAGTTAACCAGTGGAAGAGCATGAACCTCCCACAATCTGAGCAGACTTGATGTCAGCAAGGAAACGTTGAGTTCTTGGCTCAGAGTTGGAGACCTCTTCCCAGAGACAGAAGAATTCCTTGTGGTAATACAGGACCGGGTGGTTAACACAAAAATTATCAAAAATATATAATAAAAGCAACAAATTCAAGATGATAAATGCAGAAAGTGCCATGGGAAACCAGAAACAATCCAACACACTACAGGATCCTGCAGCAGTTTAACTCAATCTGATTACTTACACAGGCACAATGAACCGGCGAATATCATTCACCAAGATCTTCCTTTAAAATATAAATTTATAAAAGACACTATACCTTAGCATAAATACAAGCCTGATCCAGCTTTAGAGTCAGAGTCCTGCAAATTATATTACAACCAATCCATTATTACAGATAGGACAATCTATAATAACTGTCCGGATATAACGTTACAGGATAAACAAGCAAGACCAACTTACTTAATAGATTTACAGGTAGCCATTCCAAACACACATAACTTACACTTACAGAAATCAATAAGTGAAAAACACCAGAAATATGCTGAGTTAAAAGAGGAAATTGAAGGACAATGGAACATGAAAAGGTAATGTCTCGATAATAATATATACAACTGGTACATTCCCAAAGGCACTGCACAATAGCATTAAACATTAAGATCTACACAGCAATACTTAGTAAATCTCCAGAAAGCCACAATACTAAACAACACTTGAACAGTCCACAAGTTCTTAGCGATTAAGAAATGAGTGTGCTTGCCTATGCCCATACCTCAGATTTTACCAGCCTGAGCTGAGAAAAAAATAAAAATAATAAATAAATAAGCAATAAACATCAAGAACATGAGATGGCGTCCTTGAAAGTGAGATCATAGGTTGTCGGACAGTTCAGTGATGGGTTAAGTGAAGTTGAATGAAGTTGTTCTAGAACCTGATGACTGAGGGGTACCAACTGTTCCTGAACATGGTGGCTTATGTCCCGAGGCTCCTGAACCAACATTCTTGATGGCAGCAGCAAGAAGAGAGCATGGCCTTCATGGTGGGGACCTCGATGATGGTTACTGCTTTTCTGCGGAAGAGCTCCACGTAAGTGCGCTCAATGCTGGGGAGGAGTTTACCTGTAACGGACTGGGCTGTATCCAGTACATTTTGTAGGATTTTATGTTCAAGGACATTGGTCTTTCCATACCAGGCCATGATGCAACCAGTCAATATACTCTCTATCACACATCTATGGAAGTTTGTCAAAGTTTTGGATGTCATGCTAAATCTTCACAAACTCCTAAGAAAATGGAAATGATAACAATGAAGAATTTAAAGTTCATCCTTCATCTGGGAGCACTGCAGCCATTCAAACTTAATACTTCTTACCGTCTGTCTCCACAGGTGTGTCCATATCTTTTTATTTCAAATTATTGTATTTTTCTTTCTTGTCCCCAATTGTTGGTTTTAAAAGTGGTTGTTACCTTTATAATTTTGGCCTGACTCTTAACACAAGCATTCCTTTTGTTCTCTTCACTCCTTCCTATCTTTACAATTTTAAACTTGCTTCCTTTCTCACCTTTCGTGGTCTGAGGAAGGCTCATTGACCTGGACGAACGCTACCTGAGCTGCTAAGTGCTTCCAGCTTTTCCATTTATATCTGGATTTCCAGCATCTGTGTATTATCATCCAATTCGTTTTTGAATAGAATAGAACATTATTGTCATTGCTCAAGACTAAGGGATTGAAATGCTACTCCAGTCCATGCAAAGTAAATATTTACAATTCATGCAATATGGCTAATTTTTTTAAAATCCCATATTTACATGCAACAAGTGAGTTTGACAGTCCATACCAATCAAAGGCCATTGACAAGCCGGGGTGTAGCATTATTCAGCTGCACAGCAGCCCTAAGAAAGAAGCTGTTTTTCAGTCTTACTGCCTCGGCCAAGATGTTTTTGTATCTCCTACCAGATGGCAGAAGATTGCAAAGTGTCTGGGATTAGATGGGTCTGTAATGATGTTCTGAGTGTGCCGTAGGCACTGAACTTTGTAGATTGTCTCCAGGTCTGGTCGTTGTCTCCCAATGATATGCAGAGCCATCCTTTGTTAAGTTTTGCAATGTTTAGTGCAGATTCTAAAAGTGATCTGACAAATATATTTTCACAAGGGCCTGTAAAAGACTTGGAGCAGAATTAGTATGGACAAATTAGTTACCCAGAAATATTTTCGTTTGGAAGATGATGGCAAAATGACTATAGTTTTCAATATAGTCAGGGCAATGAAGGGAATATAAGTGTCAGTGTGTGAGTGTGAGTGTGAATGAGCATGAGCAATATAGAATTCTATCAGCTCTGTTTCTCAAACTCACATACACACACACACACACACACACGCACACGCACACACACAATCTTTCTAAGCCATTTCCGATGCTGTGCTACAGTTGAATTCACTCTCAATATTACAACCACCACGTCACCAACGTTCAAAACCTCCAAGCAATACAACATTGGTTCATAATTTGCAGTGTTTATTGTGTAACTCAGTTTCCACAGTTTGAGACGGGGGTTCCCAATTGTTTTTATACAGTGGACTCTGAGGAGTCTGTGGACCCAAGGTTGGGAACCTCTGGTGTAAGAAAATAAAGAGGCACATGAATGCTCCCCTCCCTCTTCACCTGACAATTTCAGCCATTAATTTTTCTGCTCCTATTTATGTCTCTCCTTGTTATTCACTTACCCTCCCTCTTTTTGCCAGCTCCATCAAACTTTAAACCTCTTTTGCCCTTCAGCAAATCATGGTCCTTCCTTTTCTGTCCTTTCAAAATTCTCCCCCCCTTTTGCATTTTAAAATATATTTATCTTTTGCCCCCATTATCACAAAATGAATCACTAATTCATCACTAATCACTAATGAGGCCAGACTGCGCAGGTGCATGACAGTTGAGCGCGAACAGTTTAAAAAGAGGAAGAAAGTCGCAGACTTTTTCTCTTCGGATCAAGAAGACAGCGGTAAGAGGCTAAGGATTTCCAGTGAGAAGACATTTTATTTCTTGGAGTAGGAGAGAGGTCAGACTGCAGAGGCGCGTGACGTCAGCCAGTTGAGCGCAAACAGTTTAAAAAGAAAACCGCCATATCCAGCGGGCAGCGTCGGAGCGGGCTGCGGAGTGAGAGGGTGCAGAGTGAAAGGGCTTTGGCTCAACGGGCTTCGGCGGAGACAGGAAGAGGCTTCCTGCGACCGTTGAGTCTCATAGTAATGGAGTAAGTTACAGTTTTTTGGTATTTAGTACAAACAGTAGCATTACAGGTATGCATCTAGGATTAGTGTTGTGCTTGGAGTGCCAGATGTGGGGACCCTGGGAGACTCCCAGCCTCCCCAAGGATTACATCTGCACCAGGTGCACTGAGATGATGCTCCTGAAGGAGCGTGTTAAGGAGCTGGAGATGGAAATTGATAACCTTCGGCTAATTAGGGAAAGTAAGGAGGTGATAGATACCACCTATAGAGAGGTAGTGGATAACACCCCTGTGACAGTCCCCCTCAGAAACTGATATATCGTTTTGGATACTGTTGAAGAGGCAGACCTGACAGAGGAGGACCACAGTGAACGAGACTCTGGCATTCTGCCCAGCGCCGAAATCAAGAGAGCAAGAAGAAATGCAGTAGTTATAGGGGATTCCATCGTAAGGGGGACGGACAAGAGCTTTTGCGAGCCGGACAAGGATATCCGGTTGGTGTGTTGCCTCCCTGGTGCCAAGGTACGGGATGTCTCAGATCGAGTCCAGAGTATTCTGAGGAGAGAGGGCGAGCAGCCGGAAGTCTTGGTACATGACAGAAAAAGAGAGGAGGTCCTGAAGAAAGATGACTGGGAGCTAGGAAGAAAACTGAAAAGCCAGACCTCCAGAGTAATAACATCAGGATTGCTGCCCGAGCTGCGCGCTAATGATGGTAGGAATAGCAGAATTAAGCAGATGAATGTGTGGCTAAGTAACTGGTGCAGGGGACAGGGCTTCAAATTCTTGAATCATTGGGATCTATTTTGGGGAAGGTATGACTTATACAAAAAAGATGGATTACACCTGAACTCAAAAGGTACTAATATCCTGGGGGGTTTGTTTAATATAGCTGTTAGGGAGGGTTTAAACTAAGTTGCAAGGGGAAGGAAACCAAGGTGTTAGGGTCGAGGAAGAGGAAAATAGAAATAAGTCAAAAATACTGTGCAGAAAAGATGGCAAGAAGGACAGGCCGGTGAATATACAGGATAATTTGCTGCAAAATAGAAATATAGCAAAATCGGCAACAGATACTGACCTAAATGTACTGTACTTAAATGCACGCAGCATTAGAAACAAAGTGGATGACCTTGCAGCACAGCTGCAGGTTAAAAGATATGACATTGTGGCCATCACCGAGTCATGGCTAAATGATGGATGTGATTGGGAGCTGAATATCCAAGGATACACAGTGTATAGGAAAGATAGGAAGGTAGGTAAAGGGGGTGGCGTGGCCGTGATGGTAAGTAACGATATCAAATCACTAGAAAGAAGGGACATAGGATCAGAAGACGTAGAATCCTTATGGGTAGAATTAAGAAATGGCAAGGGTAAAAAGACACTAATAGCAGTTATATACAGGCCTCCAAACAGCAGCCGGGATGTGGACTACAAGTTGCAGCTGGAAATAGAAAAAGCGTGTCAGAAGGAAAATGTCAAGATAATTATGGGGGATTTTAATATGACAGTGGATTGGGAAAGTCAGGAAGGTAATGGATCTCAGGAGAGGGAGTTTGTAGAATGCCTACAGGATGGCTTTTTGGAGCAGCTTGTCCAGAAGCCCACCAGGGGACCGGCTGTTTTGGATTGGGTGCTGTGTAACGAACCTGAGGCAATTAGGGAGCTGGAGGTAAAGGAACCCCTTGGAAGTAGTGATCATAATATGCTTGAGTTCAGTTTCAAATTTGAAAAGGAGAGGCTATGTTGGCATTCATTTCAAGAGGAGTATTGTATAAGAGTAAGGAGGTGTTGATGAGGCCTCACCAACCTATTGGAATTTTTTGAGGTAGTCAATATATAGTATAATAAGATTGACAAGGGAGAGGCTGTGGATGTTGATGAGGCTCTATGGGGCATTAGTGAGACCTCATTTGGAATACTGTGTGCAGTTTTGGGCCCCCTATCTTAGAAAGGATGTACTGATGTTGGAGAGAGTTCAGAGAAGATTTACGAGGATGATTCCTGGAATGCAGGGGCTAACATATGAGGAGTGTTTGTCGGCTCTTGGATTGTATTCATTAGAGTATAGAAGGGTGAGAGGGGATCTCATAGAAACATTTCGAATGTTGGAAGGGTTGGACAGAGTAGATGTGGAAAGGTTGTTTCCCTTGGTGGGTGAGTCCAGGACAAGAGGCCATAGTCTTAGAATTAGAGGGTACCCAGTTTAAACAGAGATGAGGAGAAATTTTTTTAGCCAGAGGGTCGTGAATTTGTGGAATCCTTTGCCACCTACAGCTGTGGAGGCTGGATCATTGAGGGTGTTTAAGGAGGAGATTGACAGGTATCTAATTAGTCAGGGTATCAAGGGATATGGGAAAAAAGCTGGAAATTGGAACTAGATGGGTGAATAGTTTAGCTCATGGGGGAGCTGCGGAGCAGACTCAATGGGCCGAATGGCCTACGTCTGCTCCTTTGTCTTGTGGTCTTGTGTAATGCTGCTGCTGCTGCCACAGCAGCTGCTGCTTGACCCGTTGGTTATAGCTCTTTTGCTACTTGTCCAGAAGATTCCCGCCCGCCACAGCTGAATCCACCCCCTTTGTTTTCGTAGGTTTTGATGTACATGTGACAAATAAAGCTAATCCACTTTTCTCTTTTGAATATTTCTATATCTGTTCATTCACTTAAGTAGGGCACTTTACGAATGCAAGATATTCTGAAGCACTGCACAGCAAACCAAGAAAATTGGGAAATCCATTAACAATTACTGAGATACAAAATGTGCTCACATCAGGCTCCCATAAAAGCATTATGATAGCGACCAGGTAATCTTTTTGAATTAATTAATTTAATTTGTTTAGCGATAAGGCATAGAATAGGCCCTTCTGGCTCTTCAAGCTGCACCACCCAGCAACCCCCGATTTAACCTTAGCCAAATCGAAGTATTGAGTATAAGAGCTGGAATGTTATGATGAGGTTGTATAAGGCATTGGTGAGGCCGAATCTGGAGCATTGTGTTCAGTTTTGGTCACCAAATTACAGGAAGGATATAAATAAGGTTGAAAGAGTGCAGAGAAGGTTTACAAGGATGTTGCCGGGACTTGAGAAACTCAGTTACAGAGAAAGGTTGAATAGTTTAGGACTTTATTCCCTGGAGCGTAGAAGAATGAGGGGAGATTTGATAGAGGTATATAAAATTATGATGGGTATAGATAGAGTGAATGCAAGCAGGCTTTTTCCACTGAGGCAAGGGGAGAAAAAAACCAGAGGACGTGGGTTAAGGGTGAGGGGGGAAAAGTTTAAAGGGAACATTAGAGGGGGCTTCTTCACACAGAGAGTGGTGGGAGTATGGAATGAGCTGCCAGACAAGGTGGTAAATGCAGGTTCTTTATTAACATTTAAGAATAAATTGGACAGATACATGGATGGGAGGTGTATGGAGGGATATGATCCGTGTGCAGGTCAGTGGGACTAGGCAGAAAATGGTTCGGCACAGCCAAGAAGGGCCAAAAGGCCTGTTTCTGTGCTGTAGTTTCTATGGTTCTATGGTTCTAAATCATGGAGCAATTTACAATGACCAATTAACCTACCAGCAGTATGTCTTTGGGTCCCCCAGAGAAAACACATGCATTCCATGAGGACGACATACAATCTCCTAACAAGAGACGCCAGGATTGAATTTCAAACTCTGACGCCCCGAGCTGTAATATTGTCACGCTAACCTTTACACTACTGTGGCAATCTTTTGAGGTGTTGGTCGAAGTTCAAAGTCGGAGTACATATATGTCACTATATACAACGTTGAGATTCTTTTTTTGCTGTCATACTTAGCAAATCTATAGAATAGTAACTGTAAATTGTAAACATCAGGAACTGTAAACAAACTGTGCAAATGCAGATATAAATAAATAGCAATAAATAATAGTCATAGTCATAGTCATAGTCATACTTTATTGATCCCAATGGGAAATTGGTTTTCGTTACAGTTGCACCATAAATAATAAATAGTCATAGAACCATAAATAGTTAAATAGTAATATGTAAATTATGCCAGTAAATTATGAAAGAAGTCCAGGACCAGCCTATCGGCACAGGGTGTCTGACCCTCCAAGGGAGGAGTTGTAAAGTTTGATGGCCACAGGCAGGAATGACTTCCTATGACGCTCTGTGTTGCATCTCGGTGGAATGAGTCTCTGGCTGAATGTACTCCTGTGTCCACCCAGTACATTATGTAGTGGATGGGAGACATTGACCAAGATGGCATGCAACTTAGACAGCATCCTGTTTCAGACACCACCATGAGAGAGTCCAGTTCCATCCCCACAACATCACTGGCCTTACGAATGAGTTTATTGATTCTGTTGGTGTCTGCTACCCTCAGCCTGCTGCCCCAGCACACAACAGCAAACATGATAGCACTGACTACCACAGACTCATAGAACATCCTCAGCATCGTCCGGCAGATGTTAAAGGACCTCAGTCTCCTCAGGAAGTAGAGACGGCTCTGACCCTTCTTGTAGACAGCCTCAGTGTTCTTTGACCAGTCCAGTTTATTGTTAATTCGTATCCCCAGGTATTTGTAATCCTCCACCATGTCCACACTGACCCCCTGGATGGAAACAGGTGTCACCGGTACCTTAACTCTCCTCAGGTCTACCACCAGCTCCTTAGTCTTTTTCACATTAAGCTGCAGATAATTCTGCTCACACCATGTGACAAAGTTTCCTACAGTAGCATAAGATAACAATATAGCAGACTCCTTAAATGAGTTTATCTATTCCTTCAACACACACAAAATGCTGGTGAACGCAGCAGGTCAGGCAGCATCTATAGGAAGAGGTACAGTCAACATTTCGGGCCGAGACCCTTTGTCAGAATCTCAGCCCGAAATGTCGACTGTAGTCCTGACAAAGGGTCTCGGCCCGAAACGTCGACTGTAATGTTCCTATAGATGCTGCCTGACCTGCTGCGTTCCACCAGCATTTTGTGTGTGTTGCTTGAATTTCCAGCATTTGCAGGTTTCCTCATGTTTGCGTTATCTATTCCTTTTTGTTCAAGAGCCTAATGGTTGAGCGGTAGTAATTGTTCATGATCCTGGTGGTGCGAGTCCTGGGGCTCTTATACCTTCTACCTGATGGCAGCAGCGAGAAAAGAGCATGGCCTCAGTGGTGGATGCTGTTTTTCTACGGCAACGTTTCATGTAGATGTGCTCAATGGTTGGGAGTGTTTTATGCATGATGTACAGGGCCGAGTTCACCGTCCTTTGTAGCATTTTACACTCAAAGGCGTTGGTGTTCCCAGAAGAAGGAGGAAGAAAAGCCAGTCAGCACACTTTCTACCACACATCTATAGAAGTTTGCCGAGGTTCTGAATTACATTGCAAACCTCCGCAGACTCCTGAGGAAATAGAAGTGCTGTCGCGCTTTCTTTGCAATAATATTTTTATGTTGGGTCCAGGACAGGACCTTTGAGATAGTGACACCCAGGAATTTAAATTTACTGACCCTCTCCACCTCTGATCCTCCGATGATTACCGGCTCATGGACCCCGGGTTTCCCTTTTCTGAATTCTACAATCAGCTCCTTGGTCTTATTGACATCGAGTGAGAGGTTAAGAGGAAGATGTTAGCTAAATGCCAAGGAAATCATGCTATTTGATCTGTTATATTTCACTTGGGATGGAAGATTCAGTCTTGCTTTAACCTCTCAGTTGGAAGATGACATCTGTGATAGTGCTGCCTGAGTGCTGCACTATACTTGTTTGAGTGTCTGGAACGGCAGGCAAGCCACAATCTTCTGACTGAAAAAAATAAGTTTGTTAACAACTCAAGTTTAGCTGACACGAACCAGATATCAGCCTCAGGTCCAAACATGCATTATAACCTTGCCCCCAGAAGTTATTTTTACAGATAGAGCTAAGGATTGAATGGCTTGTCATATGAAGAGCGTTTGATGGCTTTGGTCCTGTGTTCTCTAGAATTCAGAAGAATGAGGGGTGACCCATTGAATGGCGAAAGGCCTTGATAGAGTGAATGTGGGGAGCATGTTTTCTATGGTAGGAGAGTCCAAGATCAGAGGACACAGCCTCAGAATAGAGGGATGTCCTTTTAGAATGGAGATGTGGTGGAATTTGTTTAGCCAGAGAGTGGTGAATCTGTGGAACTCTTTGCCACAGGCAGCTGTGGGGGCTAAGTCTTTACGCAGATTTAAGGTGGAGGTTAATAGATTCTTGATTGGTCAGTGCATGAGGGGACACAGGGAGAAAGCAGGAGATTGGGACTGAAAGGAATACTAGATCAGCCATGGTGGAATGATGGAGCAGACTCAAAGGGCCAAATGGCCTAATTCTGCTCCTATATCTTATGGTCTTGTGGTGTAAAGATACCTACCTCAACCTGTCCTATTGAAAAGGAAGCAGCCAAATCATAAAACAGAAACAAAAGCCACTTGATCATTAATGGTCCACCTTGATCTATTGAGCTTTCCTTTGGGGCACCACACCGAGTGTCTTATTCAAACTGAGTCCTGACGAAGGGCCTTGGCCCAAAATATTGACTGTGTATTGATATCCATTGATGCTGCCTGACCTGCTGTGTCCCTCTGGATTTCCAGCATCTGCACAATGGCTTGTGTTTACATATTCAAACTTCTTGCTGGTTTTTAATATTATTGAGATGCTCTATGCTGAAGGGGATCTTGGAAAAATGAAATGCAGAACCCTGCTTAAAAACCAAACTTAACACAGGCAGTCCATCCTGACTTTAGATGCACTTTGTTCCTTCGTATTCACCTTAGGTGAAATAAGATTTTAAATCTTCATGTAATAGAATGGTACTTCAGCTTTCAATTCCTGCTGATAAAACCTTCCAGATATAACCTCTTCTTCATTTTTTTTCTCCACAGTTTCACGGAATTTCTGGACCCTTTCCAACGAGTTATTCAGCCTGAAGAGATTTGGCTGTACAAGAATCCCATTGTGCAGTCAGATCACATTCCTACTCGGATAATGTTTGTAAGTATAACACTTGATTTTTAACAACAGACTGTTGGAGTACTACCAATTTACAGTGATTCACGCATGATTGTTCTACAAGGTGTCAAAATAGTTTGGCCCTTATTAATAGCATAATAAATTACTTTCTTTTTCTGCTGTGAAAATATTTTTTTATTGAAATCTGCAGTATTACCAATCAATACGCTTGACAGCAGAAGAGCCAAAACCATACGCAATAAAAAGTTTGACACAGGCCTCGGAGACTGCAGAAGTAATTTCCAACTTTGTACCCTGGCATCCAGCATATCATATTCCACAGGGTGCGAGATTCAATTCTGCAATCAATAACTTAACCAGTTGGATGATCATTTCTGTGATATTTCCCCAATGATCATTAAACTTTCTTGGCGAAAAGGAGGACAAAATCAGGAAGTGACCCAGAATAAATGACAACGATATGTTACTATCAACCTTTTATTAACAGAGAGATCCTCAAATTTCTTTAGGTGTGACTGACTTCAGAACGATTTGTTAGCCTGCAGGCAGACCTGAAATATTTTGCAGCCAGCAAATCTTTGAAATGCAGTCACTGTTGTGATAGGGTAAAACAAGGCAATTTGTACATAGCAAGCTCCCACAGACATCACTATAAAAATCACGGGATAGATTAAGGTCTTAATGTTATTTTTTGAGGTAATACCTTCACCAGAGGGTCCCAAACATTTTTTATGCCATGGACCCTAACTATTAACTGAAAGGTCTTTGGAGACCAGTTTGGGAACCCCTGAACTACACTATTATTGGTGAGAAATTCTGCTGTTCTTGAAAATTGTGAGACTACATTTTTAAAGTCCAGTCCAGACGACAATGAGACCTTGGTTTGGCATTGCACCCAAAATAGAAGTGCACCATTTTCTTAGTTTCCTGCTGATATAACAGCCTAGATATTCGTGCTCAGGTCTATGGGTATGAGGTGGATGCAAGGGTACTACCAACTGAGTAATGGCTGACATACAAAAATTGCCAATGATCCATTTGTCTGATAAAAGACTTTTTGAGCTGCGTGGTCCTGCATTTTTACAAATTTTTGCCCTTTAAACTAAACTGATTGTTTACCTATTGTGCCTTTGTTATGGAAAAAAGCAGCAATCAACCAGGCAAAATCTTTGATAATTCTGATGTTCTGATATTAAGAAGCAATGGATTTACTTCTCATAAATGCTACTTTAAAAAAGCTGTGTAATAACAAAAAACATTTCAAGCAATCAAAATATAACTTCTAACTCTTTTTTCAATACTTATAAATTATTATTTAAACGAATTTTGCCCAGAAATTTAATTATTATCTATAAAGTTTTCAAGCGATTGAAGTAAAATAGATCTTTCTCCTGCCATCCAGTCGATATTCCAGATTTAGAGTCATAGAGAAGTACAGGACAGAATTAGGTCCTTCAACCCGTATAACCATATAACCATATTAACAATTAAAGCACAGAAATAGGCCATCTCGGTCCTTCTAGTCCATGGCAAACGCTTACTCTCACCTAGTCCCATCTACCTGCACTCAACCCATAACCCTCCATTCCTTTCCTGTCCATATACCTATCCAATTTAACTTTAAATGACAATGTTGAACCTGCCTCTACCACTTCTACTGAAAGCTCATTCCACACAGCTACCACTCTCTGAGGTTCCCCCTCATGTTACCCCTAAACTTTTGCCCTTTAACTCTCAACTCATGTCCTCTTGTTTGAAAAAGCCTATCCATGTCAACACTATCTATCCCCCTCATAATTTTAAATACGTCTATCAAGTCCCCCCTCAACCTTCTACACTCCAAAGAATAAAGACCTAACTTGTTCAACCTTTCTCTGTAACTTAGGTGCTGAAACCCAGGTATCATTCTAGTAAATCTCCTCTGTACTCTCTCTATTTTGTTGACATCTTTCCTATAATTCGGTGATCAGAACTGTACACAATACTCCAAATTTGGCCTCACCAATGCCTTGTTCAATTTTAACATTACATCCCAACTCCTATACTCAATGCTCTGATTTATAAAGGCCAGCATACCAAAAGCTTTCTTCACCACCCCATCCACATGAGATTCCACCTTCAGGGAACTATGCACCATTATTCCTAGATCCTTCTGTTCTACTGCACTCCTCAATGCCCTACCATTTACCATGTATGTCCTATTTTGATTAGTTCTACCAAAATGTAGCACCTCACAGTGAGGTAGCACTACTACACAGGACATGCCAAAATCATGGGTGACTTTAACTTCCGTAATATCGATTGGCACCTGATTAGTTCCAATGGTTTAGATGGGGCCCAGTTTGTTAAGTGTGTCCAGGACGGATTCCTGTCACAGTATGTTGACAAGCCGACTGGGGGAATGCCATACTAGATCTAGTATTAGGTAACGAACCAGGTCAGGTCACAGATTTCTCAGTGGGTGAGCATCTGGGGGACAGTGACCACCGCTCCCTGGCCTTTAGCATTATCATGGAAAAGGATAGAATCAGAGAGGACAGGAAAATTATTAATTGGGGAAGGGCAAATTATGAGCTATAAGGCTAGAAATTGCGGGTGTGAATTGGGATGATGTTTTTGCAGGGAAATGTACAATGGACATGTGGTTGATGTTTAGGGATCTCTTGCAGGATGTTAGGGATAAATTTGTCCCAGTGAGGAAGATAAAGAATGGTAGGGTGAAGGAACCATGGGTGACAAGTGAGGTGGAAAATCTAGTCAGGTTGAAGAAGGCAGCATACATGAGATTTAGGAAGCAAGGATCAGATGGGTCTATTGAGGAATATAGGGAAGCAAGAAAGGAGCTTAAGGAGGTGCTGAGGAGAGCAAGAAAGGGGGCATGAGAAGACCTTGGCGAGTAGGGTAAAGGAAAACCCCAAGGCATTCTTCAATTATGTGAAGAAAAAAAGAATGGCTGGAGTGATGGTAGGACCGATCGGCGATAAAGGTGGGAAGATGTGCCTGGAGGCTGTGGAAGTAAGCGAGGTCTTCTTCAGTATTCACCAATGAGAGGGAACTTGATGACAGTGAGGACAATATGAGTGAGGTTGATGTTCTGGAGCATGTTGATATTAAGGGAGAGGAGGTGTTGGAGTTGTTAAAATACGCTAGGACGGATAAGTCCCCGGGGCCTGATGGAATATTCCCCAGGCTGCTCCACGAGGCGAGGGAAGAGATTGCTGAGCCTCTGGCTAGGATCTTTATGTCCTCGTTGTCCACGGAAATGGTACTGGAGGATTGGAGGGAGGCGAATATTGTCCCCTTGTTCAAAAAAGGTAGTAGGGATAGTCCGGGAAATTATAGACCAGTGAGCCTTACGTCTGTGGTGGGAAAGCTGTTGAAAAAAATTCTTAGAGATAGAATCTATGGGCACTTAGAGAATCATGGTCTGATCAGGAACAGTCAGCGTAGCTTTGTGAGGGGCAGATCGTGTCTAACAAACCTGATAGAGTTCTTTGAGGAGGTGACCAGGCATATAGATGAAGGTAGTGCAGTGGATGTGATCGATATGGATTTTAGTAAGGCATTTGACAAGGTTCCACATGGTAGGCTTATTCAGAAAGTCAGAAGGCATGGGATCCAGGGAAGTTTGGCCAGTTGGATTCAGAATTGGCTTGCCTGCAGAAAGCAGAGGGTCGTGGTGGAGGGAGTACATTCGTATTGGAGGGTTGTGACTAGTGGTGACCCACAAGGATCTGTTCTGGGACTTCTACTTTTCGTGATTTTTATTAATGACCTAGATGTGGGGGTAGAAGGGTGGATTGGCAAGTGTGCAGATGACACAAAGGTTGGTGGTGTTGTGGATAGTGTAGAGGATTGTCAAAGATTGCAGAGAGACATTGATGGATTGCAGAAGTGGGCTGAGAAGTGGCAGATGGAGTTCAACCCGGAGAAGTGTGAGGTGGTACACTTTGGAAGGACAAACTCCAAGGCAGTGTACAAAGTAAATGGCAGGATTCTTGGTAGTGTGGAGGAGCAGAGGGATCTGGGGGTACATGTCTGCAGATCCCTGAAGGTTGTCTCACAGGTAGATAGGGTAGTTAAGAAAGCTTATGGGGTGTTTGCTTTCATAAGTCAAGGGATAGAGTTCAAGAGTCGCGAGGTAATGATGCAACTCTATAAAACTCTGGTTAGGCCACACTTGGTGTACTGTGTCCAGTTCTGGTCACCTCACTATAGGAAGGATGGGAAAGCATTGGAAAGGGTACAGAGAAGATTTACCAGGATGCTGCCTGGTTTAGAGAGTATGCATTATGATCAGAGATTAAGGGAGCTAGGGCTTTAGCCTTTGGAGAGAAGGAGGATGAGAGGAGACATGATAGAGGTGTACAAGATATTAAAAGGAATAGATAGAGTGGATAGCCAGCGCCTCTTCTTCAGGGCACCACTGCTCAATACAAGAGGACATGGCTTTAAGGTAAGGGGTGGGAAGTTCAAGAGGGATATTAGAGGAAGGTTTTTTACTCAGAGAGTGGTTGGTGCGTGAAATGCACTGCCTGAGTCAGTGGTGGAGGCAGATACACTAGTGAAGTTTAAGAGACTACTAGACAGGTATATGGAGGAATTTAAGGTGGGGGGTTATATGGGATGCAGGGTTTAAGGGTCAGCACAACATTGTGGGCCAAAGGGCCTGTACTGTGCTGTACTATTCTCTGTTCTATGTTCTTAAAACCATTTAAACTGCCTACACCTATTGACCTGCACCACGACCACAGCCTTCCATATCCCCACTATCCATGTACCTATCCAGACTTCTCGTAAATGTTGAAATCAAGCTCACATGCCCACTTGTTCTGGCAGCTCATTCTACACTCTCACTACCCTCTGAGTGAAGAAGTTACCCCTCATGTTTCTACCAGCCTACCTTATGAAAACCCAGACCCCAATTTTAGACTAGTTTCCCAATCTTTAGTCTTCTAGAATAACACACTTTCTGTCATTTGATTTAACTGTTAATGCTTAATTTTCTTTTGTTTCCCTGCTGCCTATCTTCTGGTCATATTGAAGTTGTAGCTTTCACTTTGACTCTGGTTTTACAGTTGTTTTGGACCTTGGACTCACATTCACAGGGATCTGTATTGAGATTAAATAAACTTGATTCATGTTGTCACTGTTAACAGTTTTCAAAATTAAGACAAAGTAATTACTTTTGTCTGAATGAATTGAGCAAGGGTGAAAGATACTGGGCCATTTGATTCTTTCAAGAATGTGGTTTATTAAGAATACAATTAAATTCTAACTTCCACTGCAAATTGTGTAATCATCACTCTGCCAGTTCTGTCAGATTGCATGGCTTGGTTCTTCTGCAAATTATCTGTAGCAGATGGAAAGAAAATCTTAATTTCCCACCCACTAAGTTCAAACAATCAAGAAGAAAATGGACAATGTGTGCAGGATTGAAACTGATTAATTACCTTTTGAGCTCCCCCTTGTACAACAGTCATGCAAGGTCAGATTGCTGTCCATGCTTGCAGTTTTAGGGCACCAGAACACTGATTTTGTAATTGTGTCACTGTGTATAAATGAGTATTAAATCCATCAGCAGAGGTTAAGGTAGATAATAGAATTCATGGCAACAAGACTTCTAAATACAGATCTCCTTCCTTCAGACATTTCTTCCGTCCAACAAAACTTACTCATTCTCCTTGAGTCACAGCTGCAAGTTCTGCCGCAATGCATTGTTTACAAGCAAAATCATCTTGTTAATAGGAGACAGAGGGAACGGTTGAGGACAGCTTTCATGATTGGAAAGCTCTGACCAGTGGTATACAACAGGGTGGAGAGCTGAGATCTATTTTGTATGTTATAATATATATATATTTGTCTGTTTTATACCGTGCCGTATGACATGGGTGATCGTGTCACACTTCTGGGCAGTGTCTTTACAAAATGAGTGACCCCAGGCATGATCAAAACTCTTCAGAGATTGACTGCCTGGCGCCAGTGATCGCATAACCAAGACTTGTGATATGCACCAGCTGCTGATATGACTATCCACCACCTGCTCCCATGGCTTTATGTAACCCTGATCTGGTGGGGGGATGGGGGTGAGGCTAAGAACGTGCTACACCTTGCCCAAGCAGATGGAGGGATTGCCTTACACCTCCTTAGGTAGAGATATATCTCTAATATATATATAAATTCAAAGGATTCAAAGGTTCATTTATTATCAAAGTGTACAACTTTGAAATTCTTCTTCTCTAGAGAGCCACAAGACCAAAAAAAATGACAACACTAACATCCCCCACCACACACACACACACACACACACACATACACACACACACACACACACACACACACACACACACACACACACACACACACACACACACACACACACACACACACACGAGAAAGATTCATAGTCCAAAGCGCAGGAAACAACCTCCAGGCACAGCCCACAGGCCCCACAGGCCCCACAGCCTCTCCTCTCCAGGAGCAGAGCGATCCCACCAGTGATCAAAAGACAGGCAGCGGGCACTTACCTCTGCATTCGCCTCGGTGTTTCAATCTCTCTTGTTGCTTTAATTGGCAAACAATGGAAGCTTTAATCAGTAAAATGGAGTCAAACATCGGCTCACACTCCCTGCAGTCTCATCACCACAAGGTTCACGCTCGCTGCCTCCCAGAATCCTCAGCAAAGAGCAGGATCACCCACACTATCTCCAAACTGCAAATCACAGGCCCCAACAGTTCCAGAAACACATTCAAGATGAAAAAAACAGATGTAAAAGACATAAAAGAAGTGAAATAAGTAGTTTTTGTGGTTTATCCAGAAGATGTCAACGTGGGAGCGTTGTACACAGGTGCCATTTTGACTGGATGTGATATGTGATATGATTGAAATGTGAGTGTAGAAGTTGTAGTTAGTAAATTTGCAGATGCAGATGTTGTTGTTGATGATGAGGTACTTGTAGGTCACGGAATGATGTTGATCAGTTGGATAGTTTGATGTTTGTGAAGTGATGCACTTTAGAAGCCCTAACGGGGATAACACATACATCGTGAATGATAAAACCCAAGGGAGCATTGATGAACAATGGGACCTTGGTGTACAAGTCCAATGATCCTCGAATGTGGCAGCATACTGATAGATGGGGTAGTGAAGAAGGCATATGGGAAACTTGCCTTCATTAGCCAGGGCATAGAGTATAAGAGCAGCAAACACAAGGAAATCTGCAGATGCTGGAATTTCAAGCAACACACATAAAAGTTGCTGGTGAACGCAGTAGGCCAGGCAGCATCTCTAGGAAGAGGTACAGTCAATGTTTTGGGCCGAGACCCTTCGTCAGGACTAACTGAAAGAAGACAAAGTTAGAGGAAAGAGGACTTTCAGTTAGATCTGACGAAGGGTCTTGGCCCAAAACGTCGACTGTACCTCTTCTTAGAGATGCCGCCTGGCCTGCTGCGTTCACCAGCAACTTTTATGTGTGTTGAGTATAAGAGCCAGCTGGTTTTGGTACAACTTTATATATTGTTAGTAAGCTCTGGTTGCCTCACTATAGGAATGGTGTGATTGCACCGAGGAAGATGCAGAGAAAATTTACCAGAATGTTGCCTGGGAAGGAATGTTTCTCTTATAAGTTCAAGTGGTGTTCTCTCCCACACCACCTCTTCCCCTGGGTGGCTGTAACTATGGCATGAGGTCCTGGTCCATGCAACAAACAAAGCCATTCTGCTCCCTATTGTTGATGTTGCCAATGAAGCAATGAATCAATGACAATAATTTATATTATCAATGAACAACAATGCCTTGCGATACCAAGGAAGGAGAGACTGGATGGTCTATATTTGTTTTCCTTGGAGCAGAGGAGGTGAGAGGAGACCTGACAGAGGTATGCAAAATTATGAGAGACATAGATAGGACAGGTAGGAGGAAACTTTTTCTCCAAGGCTGAATTGTCGAAGACAAGAAGGCACACTGTAGGTTTAAGATGAGACGTTTAGACTGTACAGCTCCCTCCGTAGGGATTGCTGGGTAGTGCAGCTTGATTAACCTATTAACCTGCCCACCAGTACGTCTTTGGACTGTGGGAGGAAACTGGAGCACCTGGGGAAAACCCAAGCATTCCATGAGGAGTATGTACAGACTCCCTACAGATGACGTTGGAACTGAACTCTGAACTCCGACACCTGAGCTGTAACAGCGTCACACTAAAGTGCTCCACTACCGTGGTGCCCAGGTATAGGTTATGGTCCTCATTGCTGCTTTAAGGTAGTACACACTTTTTGTTTTAAAGGAGAAATTCCATATGCTTAGAAACTATATTCCATTACTGACAATGCTTGTCAATATCATGGCATACGGTTACAATTAGAATTAGATTTGGGTGGAAGCCAATATGTTGTACTTATTATCAAGAGAACCACTTGCTCTCAACAGCGCGTGCATCAGCACGTTTTGGACACGGGTCCCTGAGCGAAGCATTGTAGAAGTACAGGAGAGCTCGGAGTTGGTAAAATGGCACAACTAACCTTTCAGCCTGCCCGTGAACTCAGTGGTGAGTCCAGGGTCACTTAATCAAACCCTAACCCAAGGAGGACAGAGGAGGCTTTAAGTGCTGCAGTCTGTCGCAACACACAAGGCACTGGAGGAATTCTGTAGGTCAGGCATTATCATCATCATCATCATCATGTGCTCTGTCGTATGATGTCGGTGATCATGTTTGTTCTCGGCAATTTTTTCTACAGAAGTGGTTTCTTCTGGGCAGTGTCTTTACAAGACAGGTGACCCCAGCCATTATAAATACTTTTCAGAGATTGTCTGCCTGGTGTCAGTGGTTGCATACCCTAGACTTGTGATATGGAACAGCTGCTCAAACGACCATCCACCACCTGCTCCCATGGCTTCACATGATCCTGATCTGGAGCGGTGGGGGGAGGGGGGAGGCCAAGCAGGTGCTACACCTTGCTTAAGGTGACTTCCAGGCTGGCGGAGGGAAGGAACGGCTTACATCTCCTTTGATAGAGACGTATCTCCACGCCACTACCTGGCAGGCAACGTGTCTGAAGGGAAATTGCCCAGCTGTTGTTTCAGGTCATGACCCTTCATCTGGACTGCATTGACCTTTTAGTTTGACCCTGCCTGACCTGTTGAGTTCCTCCAGTGTGTTGTGTGTTGAACCATACATATTTTCAGCCTTATGCCAACCACAGTTGGGACATCTAATGCAGACCCTTTCATTAAATGTTGCACCAACCTTCACTAAAGATAAAGATGATGGTAAATTATTATCTTTTTAATTAATATTAACATTTTCATTTGATTTCTATGACCAAAAATGTATTTTAAAACTTTCTTGTGGACAAGAGCTTTGATAGTAAAGTTGTCAGAAGGGCAACATGGAGGGCCAGGGGTGGTGCCTTAAGTTTCTGTCACCCATGGTCCAATCGCTTCTCACAAACTGCCCCACCTAACAGAGTGACCACTGTGGTAAGGCCAGCAGGACACTGGGAGCTGCGTGACTGTAACAGGTAAGTGAGACCCCAACCGTTAAGCAGGGTGAGGTGGTCTATGGAGGGGTAGCGGAGAGAACAAATGCAAGGCATGGGCCAACTTCAGTGACACTGATGCCAACATTAACTGAATTATTCCTGTAAAACTAACCCATTAGCAATGAACATGGTTAAGCTTTCAATATTTAATGTCATTGAAGTTAAATCAGAAAGAAGACTGTAGTGAGTACTGTTTACAATTAAATATTGACATTAGAAAACCTGCTTCCAAGTTGCCTGATTCCCTCCTGAAGTTTTGCACTAATGTTATCTCACCAGAAACACAAAAATATTTGAAAGTACACTCAATTCTGGTTCATCAGTAATTGTGTTGCAAACAATGAAAGAAAGTTCAAAAGTTCAAAAGTTCGAAGTTCAAAATTCAAAGTAAATTTATTATCAAAATACATATATATCACAATATACAACCCTGAGATTCAATTTCTTGTGGGCATACTCAATAAATATATAGAATAATAAACGTAACAGAATCAATGAAAGACTGCCCAATTTGGGCATTCAATCAGAGTGCAGGAGACAACAAACTGTGCAAATACAAAAAGACTTATTTTTGTAAGGAATGGATGGAAAGGGTGGTAGGGTAAAAGAACCATGGTGCACAAGGGATTTTGAAACCCTAGTTAAGAAGAAAAGCTTACAAGTGGCTCAAGAAACTAGGTACTGATAGAAATTACAAGGTTGCCAGGAAGAAGTTTAAGAATGAAATTAGGAGAGCTAGAAGGGGCCATGAGAAGATCCTGAGAGGCAGAATTTATGAGCATTTGGAGAGATATAATCTGATTAGGGATAGTCAGCATGGCTTTGTCAAGGGCAGGTTGTGGCTTATGAACCTTATTGAATTCTTTGAGGATGTAACAAAACACAGAGATGAAGGTAGAGAAGTAGATGTAGTGTGTAAGGCATTTGATAAGGTTCCCCCATGCAATGCTCATTCAGAAAGTAAGGAGGAATGGGATCCAAGGAGACCTTGCTTTATGGTTCCAATTGGCTTGTCCACAGAAGGCAAAGGGTGGATGTAGCTGGTTAGTATTCTGCATGGAGATCTGTTCTGGAACCCCTCCTCTTTGTGATTTTTATAAAAACCTGGATGAAGAAATAGAAGAGTGGGTTAGTTTGCTGATGACACAAAGGTTGGGGGGTGTTGTGGATAGACTGGGGAGTTGTCAGAGGTTACAGCAGGACATCAATAGGATGCAGAACTGGGCTGAGAAGTGGCAGATGCAGTTCAACCCAGATAAGTGTGAAGTGGTTCATTTCGGTAACTCAAATTTGAAGACAGAATATAATATTAGTGGTCAGATTCTTGGCAGTGTGGAGGATCTGAGAGATCTTGAGGTCCATGTCGATAAGACACTCAAAGCTGCTGCGCAGGTTGACAGTGTTGTTAAGAAGGCATATGGTGTTGGTATTCATCAACCGTGGGATTTTCAAGAGCCGTGAGGTAATGTTACAGCCATATAAGACCTTGGTCAGACCCCCACTTGGAGTACTGTGTTCAGTTCTGGTCACCTCACTACAGGAAAGATGTGGATACTACAGAAAGAGTGCAGAAGAGATTTAAAAGGATGTTGCTTGGATTGGAGAGCATGCCTTATGAGAATAGGTTGAGTGAACTTGGCCTTTTCTCCTTGGTGTGATGGAGGATAAGAGGTGACCTGATAGAGGTGTATAAGATGATGAGAGGCATTGATCTTGTAGATAGTCAGAGGCTTTTTCCTAGGGCTGAAATGGCTAACACAAGTGGGCATAGTTATAAGGTGCTTGGAAGTAGGTACAGAGGGGATGTCAGGGGTAAGTTTTTCACACAGAGAGTGGTGGTTGTGTGAAATGCACTGCCAGTGATGCTGGTGGTGGTGGATACCATAGGGTCTTTTAAGAGCCTCTTAGATAGGTACATGGAGCTTAGAAAAATAGAGGGCTATGCGGTAGGGAAATTCAAGGCAGTGTCTAGAGTAGATTACATGGCCGGCACAACATTTTGGACTGAAGGGCCTGTAATGTGCTGTAGATTTTTATGTTCTATGTTTTATGTTCTAATAATAATAAATAAATAAATAAGCAATAGATATCAAGAACATGAGATGAAGAGTTCTTGAAAGTAAGTCCATAGGTTGTTTCAATGATGGGGCAAGTGAAGTTGAATGAAGTTATCTCCTTTGGTTCAAGAGCCTGATGCTTGAAGGGTAATAATTGTTCCTGAACCTGGTGTTGTGAGACCTGACACCTGCTGTACCTTCTTCCCGATGGTAGCAATGAGAAGAAAGCATGTCCTGGGTGTTGGGGGTCCTTGCTGATGGATGCCGCTTTCCCGAGACAGTGTTTCATGTAGATGTGCTCAGTGGTTGGGAGGGCTTTACCTGTGATGTACTGGGCTGTATCCACTTTTTTTTTGTAGGAATTTTTATTCAAGAGTATTGGTGTTTCCATAGCAGGCGGTGGTGCAGCTAATCAATATACTCTCCACTGCAAATCTATAGAAGTTTGTCAAAGTGGCCAGGCAACATTTGGGAAAAGAGTACAGTCGACATTTTGGACCAAGACAGAGAGGAATTGCAGCCTGAGCTTTACAGATAGTTGCCTAAGCATGTTGCATTTCTCGAGAATCAATATTAAAATGGAGAACTTAATCTCAGTTTCTGTCAGTATCGGCTGAATCTATTGTAAGGTCATCTAAGACCACTAACCTATACGTTAACTATTGCCTCTCTGGCTGCTTGGCATGCTGGATATTTCCAGCTTTCTCTTTCTTTCCAGCTTTTCAGAAACTGCATTTCCTTCTATATCCATGTTATATTTTTGTCATTCCAAATCGCCGCAAACTCCTAAAGAAGTAGAGGCGCTGCCGTGCTTTCTTCTTAATCGTACTTAATGTGCTGGGCCCAGGGCAGGTCCTCTGAAATAATAACGCTGAGGAATTTAAAGTAGCTGACCCTCTCCACTTCTGATATTCCGATGATTACTAGCTCATGGACCTCTGGTTTTCTTCTCCTGAAGTCTATAATCAGTTCCTTTGTCTTGCTGATATTATTGTTATGGCACCACTCAGCCAGATTTTCAATCTCCCTGCAACACACACCAAATGCCGGAGGAATTCAGCAGGTCAGGCAGCATCTAGGAAAAGAGTAAGAAATATAATCCATGTTATATTTTTCTTTGTTTTCTATCTCTACTGTTCTCATTTATCACCTCTATTAACACTTCCTCCGTACTGAACAGCTGCAATTAACGAGCCTTCACCTCCCCCTCTCAACAACACATTTGCATCATTCTCTATCACTTGGTTGCCACGCTTTTTCTTCATTCCCTCCTTTCTGAAACTGAAAATGTACTCACTTTCTAACTTGGGCACGTTGGTCATTAATCGGAGATGTTAACATTATTTCTTTCTCCACAGAGGCTGTCTCTCCTGCTGAGTATCTACAACATTTTGATGACACAAAATTTTGATGGTACATGGAAGGCCTTTTGCATGTCCCATCATGTTTATGTTTTCCTTTCGGATCTCCAATATCTGTAGTTTTGTTTTATGCTTTTGTATTAGTCATGAGTGGTTGGACATACCGATGACAACATTGTAACCATTGCCCACAAAGACTAAATCTTTTTAAAATTTTATTCCCTGAGTACAGCTGGGTGATTTGATATTTGTATGCAGTGATGCACAGAGCAGATCGATCCAAAGGGCTGTCAATATGTTCCAAATTGAAATTCTGGTTCCCTTGATTGTTAAGCCCAGTTGTGGAGATTTAAAAATAACTGAGCAGGCATGGATTCTGCATAACACTGAATGTAATTTCAAAACATTGTTGTGCCACTACTCTGTCACATAGGAGCACAAGATTCGACTGGTGTAGCCTTTAGTCATTTTCTTCATCGGAACTGAATGCTACTTTCATTCCAACAGCTAGAATTGTCAATTTGTCTTCCACTGTGTAGGTATGAATCTATTTATTTTGTGCATTCAATACCTGAATAGTACAACCACTTGAAAATAATCTAATTACTCCTCGAAAATCTTAACCTGCAGATAATAGAGAGGATCAAAGAATTTCAAGCTATTAGGATGTCTATTATTTAATATTTCAAATAGGAACAGGCATCAGCCACTTAACCTCTCAAACCTGCCTCCATTCATTCGTTCATTACGAGCCGTGTCATATGACATCATCATTTTGTGCCATGATACTTGACATGGACAATCGAGGTCTCATGACCATGATTGCTCTTGGCAATTTTTTCTACAGAAGTGGTTTGCCATTTCCTTCTTCTGGGCAGTGTCTTTACAAAACGGGTGACCCCAGCCATTATCAATACTCTTCAGAGATTGTCTGCCTGATGTCAGTGGTTGAGTAACCAGGACTTGTGATATGCCACAGCTGCTCAAATGACCATCCACCACCGACTTCCATGGCTTCACATAACCCTGATCGGGCGGGGGGGGCTAGGCAAGTGCTACTCTTTGCCCAAGGGTGACCTGCAGACTAGCAGAGGGAAAGAGTGCCTTGCACTTCCTTTGGTAGAGACGTATTTCCAACCTGCCACCCAAAGCCAGCCCTACCATTGAAAATAACTATGGCTGATCTGTAATCTACCTTGACCTACCTGACTTTTCCAAAGACAAAATTAACAATTGACTTAATATCAGGTTATTTTTCTTTCATTTATAGGATGTGGACTTTGTTAATAAGGGTAGCAATTATTTCCTGACCCTAATTGCACCAGAAAATGTGATAGTAACTGGCCTTCTTGAACAGCGAGGTGCAGCCCTCCAGTGCAATCATTCAGTCTCGTGCTCTCTATCCCGGTGGCAGGCACGCATTCAGCATGACTCCATGTCCTTCACCACTTTAATACCCACACATCCACACATTCCACAGGAACTCTACACAATTGTGCAAGAAGTCCACAATACCACGCCTACTCTGCCACGTTTAGTTGTCATTAACCATCATAGGTGAAGGTCACCTGCACCATGTAGATGGTGCTCCAGACTGGAGAGACGCCACCCCTGGTCGATGACTGGAAGACAGAGTGCAGAGCACGATGGAAGCTGAGGCAGGCATGCGGATGTGGGGCTCATCTGAGATCTGATAAAGATCGGTCCTGATAAATAGTCTCGGCCTGAAACATCGACTGTTTACTCTTTTTCACAGATGCTGCCTGGCCTGCTGAGTTCCTCCAGCATTTTGCGTGTGTTGCTTATCTGAGATCGCCGGGTATGACATCATTGAATCTGAGCACTATCTCATTCTATCAGTACAGATCTCTCTACCCACAAGACCTGCACCAACAGTCAACCACTCCCAACTAAAGGAGCAGATCACATCGATGCCACAGCCAGGAGCAGCAAGAACGTAGGACACATCATTAAGGTGCGCTTTGACAGACAGATACCAAGAGACAAGAACTTATTCATTCTAGTTAGTCTACACCAATGTGTTCATCATAATGCAACGCACCCTATCTATCAAACACGATCAGAATCAGAATCAGGTTTAATATCACCAGCATATGTCATGAAATTTGTTAACTTTGGTGACAGCAGTACAATGCAATACATAATAATAGAGAAAAATCTGTGAATTTCAGGAAGTATATATATAAATAGTTAAATTAAATAATTAGTGCAAAAAAAGTAGAAATAAAAAGGTAGTGAGCTTGTGTTATTGGGTTCAATTTCCATTCATAGATTGGATGGCAGAGGGGAAGAAGCTGTTCCTGAATCATTGAATGTGTGCCTTCAGGCTTCTGTACCTCCTTCTTGATGGTAGCAATGAGAAGAGGACACCTCCTGGGTGATGGGGGTTCCTAGTGATGGATGATGCCTTTGTGAGGCACCTGAACCCACACATGGATGAAATCCAAGATAAATGCATTTAACACAGACTCCATCACTGCACACATACTCAGATGCCACTCCAATGCAAACATCCTAATGGACCATTAGTTCAGGGTATTTGTATCAGAGCAGACTTTCAGAGCCTAAGACCCCCCATGTTGGGAGAATGCTCACCATAATGTGCAGTCAACATTAGAAATCCGGAGCCACACTCAATCTTGCATAGTCATTAGTTATTTTACGAATCATTGAAAAATTGCTTGTTGCAAACATATCCTGTCGTGGGAGCTGGTCCTGAGTAACTTCCAACTTGAGCTCGACACCCTCCCCCCTCCCCGCCGACCCAACAAATACTCTTATTACACCTTTAAATATTCACAGACGCCAATGTTTGCAAAGCAAAAAATCTGGACTGCAATGCAGTACAGATGTTCTCCTTATGGTCATAAAGCATTCTCCCCCTCACCATTGCTGCTGGACCACCTTCCTTCTAAGCTTTCGACAAAGTGGCAGCCCTGCATTGCAGAGGAATCACCCACAGAGTAGCAAGAGATTGTGGCTGAGGAGACCCGCAGTGTTGCTGCATAGAGCTGCTCAGAGATTGGCATGGACAGGGAAGGGAGTGGACTGGACAGGCATTGTTTCATGAGGGGCTACATTTGGCATCAGGCTGCATCAGGCAGGAAGGGAAGGGAAGTGATTCCCTTACTCAGTAGTCCTGTTTTGAAAGGGTTAGTTAACTCTCACAAGAGGCTGGCATATGGAGGAAGCTCTTGAGTTAGCACTCTAAAATCTTGGAGGCTCCTGGGCATGTCAGACCAGCTCCGCAGAAGTGAATGACAACAAAGAGAAATCCATGCCCATTTTCTCCAGGGAGCTGGTGCAGCATCTTCTACCTTGGCAATGATCCACTCTTCTATGCCAGTCAATGGCAGTGCCAAGGAAGCTCACAACTGAGGGAGCAGCTCTCTGTCTCCACTGAGACATGGAAACGGTTCTGCTGACAAACCAGCAACAGAATGACTCTCAGTGACAACAGGCTGCCACTCAGCCGCTCTGCGGGACACTAACTCACATTGCAGAGTTATGTTTGTCAGCTTGGCAGGGTCCTGGAGAGTACGATGACAGATGCACACGCTGGAGTCTGACTGGTACCACAGGACTGCATTTGGCAGTGTGGGAAAAGCTTGTTCTCTGGCTGTCAGAATCTCTCCTGTTGTCAATGGATCTCAGGCATTTTCTGCACTAGTGCCTCAAACCTTGTTTCCTAGACTGTAGACTCACCAGTTGGTACCTCACAGTGAGGACACAAGCTCAAGTTTCTGCAACAGTTGCACCAGCATTCCAACAGCAAAGATGCAGTCGTGAGGGGAGTGACAGAGTTTAGTGAAAGAGTTTTCAAAACTAGAAGGCAAAAAGAAATCAACAACATTGAGAGGGAGTAATGGAGAGTGCATTTTGTCTCTCAGTTTCTGTAAGTTTCCTTTGCCTCTAAGTACTTTCTTCCATTGGAAGTTCTTGTTGATTCATTTGTGTTCATACTGAGTGAAGCCATTAATTTAAACTGTCTGTAGACTCTGCACATGTTTCACATCATCCATTCCCTCAAACCTCAAACCTCAAAGTTCAAAGTAAATTTATTATCAAAGTACTGTACATACATATCATCATATACAAGATTCATTTTCTCACAGTAAATACAAATAACACAATAGAATCAATGAAAGACTGCAGCCAAAAAATGGACAAGCAACCCATAGTCAAAAGACAACAAGCTGTGGAAAAACAAAAAGAAAGAAAAAGCAAAATGTTAATAATAATAATAATAATAAATAAGCAATATATATTGAGAATACGAGATGAAGAAATGATGAGTTGTTGTGGCATCACTCAGCCAGATTTTCAATTTGATTCGTCGCCACCTTTCATTCAGCAACTTATCAACTTAAAACTAAGGGGTTAGCCTTGACTTACTGCATACATTTGAAGTGAAATGATGACCGGTTACAGTACTGTGCAAAAGTCTTAGGTACATATATATATAGCTAGGGTGCTGAGTACTGAGGTACAGTACTGTTGTTATTTTACATATTGCACTGTACTGCTGCCGCAAAATAAAAACAGACTTCATGACATATGTGAGTGATGATACACCTGATTCTTATATGGGCCTCCACTGTGGACTGAGAGTGGGAAGGGGGCAGGGAGAGGGGAATCATGGTTGGGAAAAAGGGAAGGGAGAGTGAAGGGAGCGGGAAGCACCAGAGAGACATTATGTAATGATCAATAAGCCAATGTCTGGAATCAAATGGCCTTGCCTGGTGTCTCAGTACTGTATAACTGCTAGGTAAGTATTCTATTTAGGCAAGAGAAGATTGATAAGAGTTCTTCTGATGTCACTGAGTAGCTCCATTCCTTTATGTAGCTCAGAAAACTAAATGCATATTAGCGTACAACTGCAAGTGGACCAGTTGATGAGCATTTATGAGGTTTGTAAATGGGAATGGCTGTTTACCACAAGGATATTCAGTCTCTGAGGTTAATTCAAGATGCAGTGATTGTTAGGCTGGAAATGTGAAGGCAGACAGTGAAGAATAAGACTCATGTTATTTCCAAGATTCCATGGTGTGATAATTAGGTCTTTGTTTCTAAGTAAGCCCTTGTGGCAATGTCTGGCTGAAATTGAGAACTGATTGCAAGCTTTGGTTGCTGTTTATGCTGGAAGAATTCTGCTTCCATTTTAAACCAAGTTTAACTTTCTGGAAATCATTACTAATTGCACTGTGGTTGCATTGTACACATAATTGGTTATCACATTAACTGAAGGCTATTCCTGTGATACAATAGTGGCTTAAATGGCCTAAAGGGTTATGAGAATGCAAGTGCAGGAAGGGGCAGACATTATGAGATTTATGAGGAGATGTAGATCATGCAGATCCATAGCTCAAGGAGAAGGGTATTGTACTTGGAAGGAGGTATGGTATGGAGGATGTGGACAGATTGGCTCCCTATCCTTATCTTCTCCTTACTTATAGTTATCCCAGTAGTTTTACCACCATTGTTGATCTTGTTGCTTGCCAGTAGCCCTTCACCAGTGTGATCTTGAGGGCTACGTTCCAACAATGGGATGTCCAGTAGAGCAGCAAAAAGAACAACAGCCTGATAGTTGAAAACAGTGAAGCATCAGGAAAGCAATGCGGAGCGCGGTCACAGGAAAGCGACATCCATCATCAAGGACCCCAGCCAGGTCAGGCACTCTTCGTGCTGCTGCCATCAGGAAGAAAGTACAAGAGCTCAGGATCCACACCAGCAGGTTCAGGAACTGTTATCATCCCTCAGCCCCCTGGCTCCGAAACCAGAGGGGATAATTTCACTCAACTTCCCTCAACCCATCACTGAACTGTTCCCACAACCTATGTGCTCACTTTCAAGAACTCTTCTTCTCATGCTCTTGATATTTATTGCTTATTTATTTATTATTACTTTTTTTCCTTTCATATTTGCACAGTTTGTTTTATTTAGCACGTTAGTTGTTTGTCCGTTCTGTTGGATGCAGTCTTTCATTGATTCTATTGCATTTCTTGGAACTACTGAGTATGCCCACAAATAAATGAATCTCAGGGTTGTATATGGTGACAAAAGCGTACTTTGATAATAAACTTACTTTGAACTTTGAATTTTTGAACATGGTCAAGTTAGGGGAGTTGTCCTTTTGAGGTATGAAGCTCCAGTTGGCGGTGGTATTCTGTTAGTAAATATTTACCATGGCCATCTGCATCTCCCGATTTCTGGTCATTTTAATTCCCCTTCCCGTTCCCACACCAACATGTCTTTCCTTGGCTTCCTCCACTGCCAGGATGAGGATAAGTGCAAACTAAGGGAAGAGAACCTTATTTTCCACCTCGACAACCTACAACTCAACGACAGGAGCATTGAGTTCTCTGACGTCTGGCAAATTCCTCACCTCTGACTGTCCATTTCCTCTCTCCTCCTGATCTACCCATTTCCTCCTACACTCGCCCAGTCCTCTTCACCCTGTTCCTTTCCACTCCATCTGCACATCATCTACACCATCCCTCCACTGATAACCCTGCCCCCTTGACCACCCCACTGCCCTGATTTGGTTCCATGTTCCATCTTTCTCTCCATTCAGATTCCACCCTTTTCAGCCCCTCATTGCCTCTACATATCACCATCCTGCTTCTGTCCCCCTTCCACCAACAGCCTTTCAGCCCTTCCCACCTGGATCCACCTATAACTTGCCAGCTGTAGTTCTATCCTTTCCCTCCTCTTTTTGCACTGGCAATACCCCCTCTGTCTTTCAGTTCAGATGAAGGGTCTCAGCCTAAAATATCAACCTTTCAGTTCCCTCCATAGGAGCTGCTTGACCAGTTGACTCCATCCTGCACCTTGAGTATTGCTTGATAGCTTCAAAAGGCAATGCCTCAAAAAGGCGGCATCCATCATTAAGGACCCCCATCACCCAGGACATACCCTCTTCTCAATGCTACCATCATGTAGGAGGTACAGGAGCCTGAAGACACACACTCAATGTTTCAGGAACAGCTTCTTCGCCTTTGTCATCAGATTTCTGAATGGACAATGAACCTATGAAAACTTCCTCAGCATTATTTTTCCTCTCTGTTTGAATTGAATTGAATTGACTTTATTTCTTACATCCTTCACATACGTGAGGAGTAAAAATCTTTATGTTACGTCTCCATCTAAATGTGCAATGTGCAATCACAGTAATTTATATTAATTTACAATAAATAGAACAGTCAATGTAATATAGAGTACACTCAGATCAGCGTGAGTGCATCAGTCTGATGGCCTGGTGGAAGAAGCTGTCCTGGAGCCTATTGGTTCTGGCTTTTATGCTGCGGTACCACTTCCCGGATGGTAGCAGCTGGAATAGATTGTGGTTGGGATGGCTTGGGTCCCCACTGATCCTACAGGCCCTTTTTACACACCTGTCCTTGTAAACGTCCTGAATCGTGGAAAGTTTACAACTACAGATGTGCTGGGCTGTCCGCACCACTCTCTGCAGAGTCCTGCGATTAAAGGAGGTACGGTTCCCACACCAGGCAGTGATGCAGCCAGTGAGGATGCTCTCATTTGTGCCCCTGTAGAAACTTCTTAAAATTTGGGGGCCCATACCAAACTTGCTCAACCGTCTGAGGTGAAAGAGGTGCTGTTGTGCCCTTTTCACCACACAGCTGGTGTGTACAGACCACGTGAGGGCCTCGGTGATGTGGATGCCGAGGAACTTAAAGCTGTTTACCCTCTCAACCCCAGATCCACTGATGTCAATAGGGGTTAGCCCATCTCCATTTCTCCTGTAATCCACAACCATCTCCTTCGTTTTTGTGACATTAAGGGAGAGGTTGTTTACTTGACACCACTGTGTCAGAGAAATGACTTCTTCCCTGTAGGCCATCTCATTATTGTTTGAGATAAGGCCAATCAATGTAGTGTCATCAACAAATTTAATAAACAGATTGGAGCTGTGGGTGGCGATACAGTCATGGGTATACAGGGAGTAAAGGAGGGGACTTAGTACACAGCCCTGAGGGGCTCCTGTATTGAGAGTCAGGGGTTGGAGATGAGGCAGCCCACTCTTACAACCTGCTGGCAATCTGACAGGAAGTCCAGGATCCAGCTGCACAGGGCAGGGTCAAGGCCGAGGTCTCTGAGCTTCTTGTCAAGCCTGGATGGAACTATGGTGTTGAATGCTGAACTTAGTCCAAGAACAGCATTCTCACATAAGCATCCTTCTTCTCCAGATGTGTAAGGACGGAATGTAGAGCAGTGGCTTTTGTGTCATCTGTCGATCAGTTGTGTCAGTAGGGGAATTGTAGGGGATCCATTTTGAGTGGTAGCAAGCTGCAGGTGTAATCCTTGACCAGCCTCTCAAAGCAGTTGCTTATTATTGAGGTGAGTGCGACAGGACGCCAGTCGTTCAGGCAAGTTACCTTGGTCTCTTCTGGCACAGGGACAATGGTGGATAATTTGAAGCAGGAGGGCGCTCTACACCGGGAGAGAGAGAGAGAGAGAGAGATTAAAAATGTCAGTAAACACACCTGACAGTTGTGCTGTGCACATCCTGAATACCCGTCCTGGGATGCCGTCTGGTCCCGCAGCCTTGCGACTGTCCAGTCATTGGAAACATCTGTGTACCTCAGCCTGAGAGATGACCAGGTTGCAGGTTGTCGCGGTGGCTTTCCTCGGAGGCTCAGAGTTAGCAACATCGAACTGAGTGTAAAAGCGACTGAGCTCATCTGGGAGAGAGGCCGCGATGTTGGCGGCACCACAACGTCTGGCTTTGAAGTCTGCGATGGTTTGCAGCCCTCGCCACAAGTCACGTGTGCTATTCATCGTGAATCCTGACTCAGTCTTCTCCCTATATTGTTGTTTCGCAGCCTTGATAGCTTGGCGCAGATCATAGCTGCTTTTCTTGAGCTCTAGCTGATCGCCAGTGATGTAAGCTCAATGGCGTGCAGTAAGCGCTGCTCGCACGGAACTATTGATCCAGGATTTCTTGCTCAGGAAAACCCTGACCGACTTCTAGGGGACAACATCGTTGAGGCCCTTCTGGATGAAGCACGTGACTCCATCCGTGAACTCGGAGACTTCCTCATCATGAAAAACACTCCAGTCGACGTCACCGAAGCAATCCTGCAGCATGGAGGCCAATTGGTCGGACCAACAGTGGACGGTTTTAACAATGGTCGCCTCTTGTTTCAGCTCCTGCCTGTACGTTGGCAAAAGCAGGATCAAAGAGTGATCTGATTTTCCAAAAGCTGGGCGAAGGAGATCTTTGTAAGTGTTGTGGAAGGGAGTGTAGCAGTGGTCAAGTGTGTTATCTCCACAAGTGTTCAACTGGATGTGGCGGAATGTACACCGCTGTGATGTTAACAGCCGTGAACTCCCGAGGCAGCCAGTAGGGTCTGCACAGCAGCACCAGGTATGCCAGGTCCGGCACTACTTATTTAATTTAATTATCTCCTTTGTTATACAGTACTGTGCAAAAGTCTTAGGAACATATAAATCACTAGAGTGCCTAACACTTTTGCACAGTACTGGCCTAATTTTATGTATTGCACTGTATTGCTGCCACAAAAATGAACAAAAGTCATGACATAAGTGAGTGATGATAAATCTGATTCTGATATGGGTCTCTATTGTGGACAGAGAGTGGAAAGGGGGCAGGAAGAGGGGAATCATGGTTGGGAAAAGGGGAAGGGAGAGGGGAGGGAGCGGGAAACAGCAGAGAGACATTCTGAAATGATCAATAAACCAATTGTTTGGAATGAAATGATCTTGTCTGGTGTCTCAAGGCTGGGTGTGTCTGCACCCATGCTAACCCTGAACCCTGGCGTTCCACCCTCGCCATCCCTAACATCCTTTGTTTCTGCCAGATTTACAAATTCACTCTCCACTCCACATTGACAAATACAGTTCCATGCAAAAGTCTTAGGCAGCCCAGCTATATCTTTGTCCCTTGGACAGTTGCACAGAACTGTATTCATCTCTTAATGTAATTTATAGTTTATGTTATTATGTATTGCTGCAAAATAACAAATTTCAGGACATGTGCCAATGATGTTAAATTGATTCTGATTCTGACTATGGCTCATCTGGTGTGTTCAGAGTGATCAACCAATGGCTCCTAGAAGATAAGAGGTATCTGTAACTAACAATGAATGCTTGCAAGCATGGCAATGACCATTATAAAGATCTGATTCTGATGCCATCAAGTGCATGTTGAGAGAATGTAATCACTCCCTATGAATGAATTTTACTAATTGAGAAACAGGGACAGTCTCTGAGTGACTGCATTTGGAAGGATTGCTTATTTGAATGCATACATTCAAATATCTGTGGCTGGTCTGTCTGTTCCTGTCCGCTGAAGGAAAAGAACAAATAAATCAAGACTAATTTCATGAGTAGAGAGCAGTGAAGATATCCTCAATGCAAGTGTGAGCAGCAAATTGTGATGGATGGCATTGACAGCGGGGGTGTCCGTGACTTCAACTGTGAGAGGAGAGCAGGCAGGTGTATGAGCTGGTGGCAAAGGCTTTGGAGATCACAGTTTATCAGTGAAGACAGCTGGCTGGACATTGTCCCAGAAGAGTGGACATGGTCTGACTGGACATTGTCCCAGAGGAGTGGACATAGTCTGACTGGACATTGGTCCAGAGGAGTGGACATGGTCTGGCTGGACATTGTTCCAGAGGAGTGGACATGGTCTGACTGGACATTGTTTCAGAGGAGTAGACATCGTCTGACTGGACATTGTTCAAGAGGAGTGGACATCATCTGACTGGACATTGATCCAGAGAAGTGGACATAGTCTGACTGCACATTGGTCCAGAGGAGTGGACATGGTCTGACTGGACATTGTCCCAGAGGAGTGGACATGGTCTGACTGGACATTGTCCCAGAGGAGTAGACATGGTCTGACTGGACATTGTCCCAGAGAAGTGGACATGGACTGACTGGACATTGTCCCAGAGGGGTGGACATAGTCTGACTGGACATTGTTGCAGAGGAGTGGACATAGTCTGACTGGACATTGTTCCAGAGGAGGGTATAGCTGTCTAAAAACTGGATGGATGAGAGATCTGAACCCTCACATTCCACCTACAATGTGGTCTATAAGACAATAAGATACAGGAGCAGAATTAGGCTATACGGCCCACCAAGTCTGCTCTGCCATTCAATCATTGCTGATTCATCATCCCTCTCAATGTCATTCTGCTGCCTTCTCACCATAACTTTTGACACCGTCACTAACCTTTACCTGTCAACCTCCATTTTAAATATACCCAATGACTTGGCCTCCACAGCCATCTGAGGTAATGAATTCTACGGATTCACTCCCCTTTGGCTAAATAATTTCCTCCTCTTCTAAAGGGACATCCTTCTCTTCTGAGGCTGTCACCTCTGGGAATAGACAACCCCACTGCAAGAAACATCTTCTCTACGTCCACTCTATCTACGCCTTTCAATATTTGATAAGTTACAGTGAGATTTCCCCTCATTCTTCTAAACTCCAGCGAGTACTGGTCCAGAGAGCTGTCTTATGCAGTCCCATTCTTGAAGAGGCAGTTTTGGTTGTAATGAGGAGACTGATGTGGAAGGAAGTCTCAGCTTCAGTGTGCACAGCAGCTGTGCACAGATGGCTACCCACTGACTGTTTAACTAACTAACCATGTGTTTGAGCCTTGTATTTGAATAATCGCTGGTTCTTCCATACATTAATATCAACTGTCATTTTTTTTTTCAGACCAATCTTGTAGCCATTGAGGTTTTGGCATTAAAGCGCCATTGACATCATTTTGGCCCAAAACTTTGACTATACTCTTTTCCTAGATGCTGCCTGGCCTGCTGAGTTCCCCCAGCATTTTATGTGTGTTGCTCAGATTTCCAGCATCTGAAGATTTTCTCTTGTTTGTGATTGACATCATTTGGCTGTGTTTGTGACACAACTGGGAAAGTAGAAGGAACAAGAAACTAACCCCCCCCACCCCAAAACAAGCAGACAATAGTCCTAGATACCATTAAGACATTTAGAAATACGGGCAAGCGACACACCAGGTTTATGCAATTTTCCACCACACAATGTTGTTATTATTGGTGTTTTACTAATATATTTCCAGTTTGACGCCTTCCTTATCCTTTGCAGTCTTTGATGTTTGTAAAAAAGTTGTGAATACTCTGAGACAAAAGAAACCTCCACCGACACTGGGAAGAAAAGCCGTTTGTTATCACACTCTGGTCCACTGCTCCCTTTATTCCTTCCTGTTTCATAGCGCGATTCTTTACAGACAAACCCTTCAGCCCATCAAGTCCACACTGGACATTAACTGCCCATTTTACACTATTAGCTGAGGTTGTGCCCCTCCACTGGTCGAGGTCAACCCTGAATATTGCATCCTGGCTATCTACATTCTTGGTGCAGTGCCTTCTGTCGCTGACTAGACCAATCTGAGTGTGGCAGTCTCTGTTGCAAAGGTTGCAACTATAACTGGTCACGGCTCCGCTGGAGATGCAGCGTTCCATTCTATGGGCCCATTTGCCTTCTGCCACTTTCAGGAACCTCTCCTTGCCTGATTTGAGGAGTTGTTTAAGGGTGCTTCTCAGTCAGCTTCAAGTTCCTCCCAGGACTCAATGTTGATGCCCAGTGTCTTCATGTCCCACCCGCGGACATCCCTGTAGTGCAGTTGTGAGTGGCCAGTGGTTTACTTGCCTGAAGCCGACTTACCGTAGAGAATATCTTTTGGGATGCAGTCACCCTGCATGGGGCAGGCATGGCCTGGCAAGCTCGGTCTACACTGCCTGAGTTGGGTGTACACCCTAGGGAGGCCAACACGAGAGAGAACCTCTGTATTGGGTACTCATTCTCTCCAGGAGATGCCCAAGGTGTGACGAAGGCACCTTAAATGGAAGGTGTAGAGCCTTCTCTCCTGCTTAGCATATGTTGTCCAGGTTTCACTGCTGTCCAGCAGTGTGCTGGTAACACAAGCATTGTACATTGTTTTGACTGAGAGTTTGGAGTTCTCCCGGACTCGTCCAATGAGGCAGGCAAGAGTTGTTGCAGCCGTCCCGATGTGCTTGTCGATCTCTGCGTCCAAGGAGAGGCTGTCACTGGTGATGAATCCCAGGTATGTGAACTGTTTGTAGTTATCAATGGTATTGATTGGTGGTGCCTCCACATTCTGTCCCAAGACGTTTGCATTGTTCAGGCTGATAGTTCGATCAAATTCCTTGCAGGCCTGGGAGAAACCTTGCATCAAGCTCTGGAGGTGCTGTGGAGCGTGGGTTGAGGCTGCTGCATTATCAGCAAACAGCACGTCTCTGATCATAACTTTGTGCACTTTGGCTTTGACTTTTAGGTGGGTGAGGTTAAAAAGCCTGCCGTCTGATCTAGTGGGAGGTGGATCCCCTCTGTTGCAGTGCTAAATGTGTGCTTCAGGAGAAGGGCAAAGAAGATCCCGAAGAGAACTGGGGCGAGAGCACAGCCGTGCTTAACGCCGCTGCTTATGTCAAAGGGTTCCAAAGGACTACCGTTGTACTGCACAATCCCTTCATGTTATTGTGGAATATTATTGCTCTGTATTCTTGGCAGGCAGCCCACTTTAGAGAGGCTCTGATAGAGCCTACCTCAGCTAACTAAGTCAAATGTCTTGCTGAGATCAATAAACGCAACGTAGAGGGGCTCCTTTTGTTTCCTGCACTTCTCCTGGAGATCATCATGTCCACAGTTGACCTTCCAGCACAGAGGCCACTCGGTAACTCTGGGTAGCCACGTTCAGCCAACTTCTGCAGGTGGGCAAAGGCGACTCAAGCAAAGACTTTGCCAATAAATCTCAAGAGGAAGATGCCCCTGAAATAGTTACAACAGCTTCTCCCATCTTTGTTTTAGTGGAGGGCAATGATCTTGGCGTCCCTCATGTCCTGCGGTACAGTTCCTTCCTGCCAGCACTGACAGAGGACTTCATGCAGTCGGCACAGTAGGGTAGTCATGAAGTGCTTGATCAGGTCTGGGAGAATCCTATCATTGCCTGGTGCCTTCCCTGAGGCCAAGCTGCCAATGGTCTTGCTAAGCTCCTCTAAGGTTGGTTCTGCATTCAGTTCTTCCATTGTCAGCAGGCACTCTGGGCTAAGGTGGTGACAGTGTTCACTCTGGAGTACAAGTCAGAGCAATGTTCTACCCATCTCTCCATCTGTTTGCCCTTGTCTATGATTACTTTCCCTTTGATGGATTTAAGGGGATCAATCTTGCTCTGAGAGAGGCCAAAGGCTTTCTTGATTTACACCATGCAGTACTGTGCAGAAGGCTTAGTTACATATACAGTGCCTATATAAAGTAGTCACCCCACCCCCCCCCCACTTTGGAAATTTTCATGTTTTATTGTTTTACAACATTGGCCTGAATTTAACTGTGGATTAAACAGTAAATTTAATTTGGCTTTTTTTTTTGACACTGATAAACAGAAAAAGACTCTTGTGTGTCAAAGTGAAAGCAGATCTCTACAAAGTGATCGAAGTTCATTACAAATATAAAACACAAAATAATTGATTGCATAAGTATTCACCCCCATTAATATGACACACCAAATCATCACTGGTCCAGCTAATTGGTTTTAGAAGTCACATAATTAGTTAAATGGAGATCACCTGTGTGCAGTCAAAGTGTTTCAATTGATTGTAGCAAAAATACACATGTATCTAGAAGGTCTAAGTACTGGTGAGTCAGTATCCTGGCAAAAACTACACCATGAAGGCAAAAGAACACTCCAAGCAACTCCACAAAAAGGTTATTGAAAAGCACAAGTCAAGAGATAGATACAAGAAAATTTTCAAGTCACTGAATATCTCTTGGAGTACAGTTAAGTCAATTATCAAGAAATGGAAAGAGTATTCTGCAGCTGTAAATCTGCCTGGAACGGATCGTCCTCAAAAACTGAGTAATTGTGCAAGAAGAGGACTCGTGAGGGAGGCCACCAAGAGACCTATGGCAACTCTGGAGGAGTTACAAGCTTCAGTGGCTGAGATGGGAGAGACCGCACATAGGACAACTGTTGCCTGGGTGATTCACCAGTAGCAGCTTTATGAAAGAGTGGCAAAGAGAAAGCCACTGTTATTTAAAATAAAACTCACATGAAATCTCAGCTAGAGTTTGCCAAAGGGCATGTGGGAGACTCTGAAGTCAGCTGGAGAAAGGTTCTGATGAAACCAAACGAGCTTTTTGGCTATCAGACTAAACACTATGTTTGGCATAAGCCAAATACTGCACCGTGAAGTGTGGTGGTGGCTGCATCATGCTGTGAGAATGCTTCACTGCAGCAGGCCCTAGAAAGCTTGTAAAGGTAGACGGTAAAATTAATGCAGAAAAGCACAGGGAAATCCTGGAGGGAAAGCCTGATGCAGTCTGCAAGGGAACTGCCACTTGGGAGAAGATTTATTTTCCAGTAAGACAATGACCCCAAGAATAAAGTCAAAGCTACACAGAAATGGCTTAAAAACAACAAAGTTAATATCCTGGAGTGGCCAGGTCAGAGTCCAGACCTCAATTCAATTGAGAATTTGTGTCTGGACTTAAAAATGGCTGTTCACTCAGGTTCCCCATGCAATCTGACAGAGCTTGAGCAGTTTTGTAAAGAAGAATGGGGAAAAATTCCAGTGTCCAGATGTACAAAGCTGACAGAGATCCATCCACATAGACTCAAGGCTATAATTGCTGTCAAAGGTGCATCCACTAAATGCTGACTTGAAGGGGGTGAGTAATTATGCAATCCATTATTTTGTGTTTAACAATTGTAGTTAATTTAAATCACTTTGTAGAGATCTGTTTTCATTTTGACACAAAGAGTCTTTTTCAATTGATCAGTGTAAAAAAAAAACAAATGAAATCCATTGTGATTCAATGTTGTACAACAATAAAAAATGAAAACTTCCAAGGGGAGGGGTGGGGTGGGGGGGGGAAATACTTTTTATAGGCACTGTCTACAGGTAGGGTGCCTAAGACTTCAGCACAGCACTGTAGTAATTTTATGTATTGTACCGTGCTGCAAAAAGAAACAAATTTCATGGTAACACACACACAATCCTGGAGGAACTCAGCAGGTCAGGTAGCATCTATGGAAATGAACAGTAAACATTTCAGGCTGAGACCTTTCTTCAGGTCCTCCAGTATTTTGTGTGTGTTGAGTTAGATTTCCAGCATCTGCAAAATTTATTGTGTTTAAAATTTCAGCGTATGTGAGTGACGATAAACCAGAGTCTGATATGGGTCTCTATTGTGGACTGAGAGAAGGAAGGGGACAGGGAGAGAGGAAATCACAGTTGGGGAGAAGGGGAAGGAAGGACCAGAGAGACATTCTGTAATGATCAATTAACCAATTGTCTGGGATCAGATGTCCTTGCCTAGAGTCTTGGGGTTGGGTGTGTCTGCACCCACTTCAACCACTTACCCCTGTCACCTATCCCACACCCCTCCCGTGGTGCTTCACCCTCACCATTCCCAACATCTTTTGCTCCCACCAACTTTACAAACTCACTCTCCTCTCCACACTGACAAATGCAATACTGTGTAAATGTCTTGGGTGCCTAAGATTTTACAGTACAGTGCAAAATCTACACTAATTCCATGTTATATTTCCCCCACATTACCATCAGTTTATTGTAGATTCTACCACTCATTGGCCCACTGGAACAACTTGCCATGGCCAGTTAACCTCACTACCCTCAAACCTTTGGGATATCAGAGGAAACCTGCGTAGTTACAGGGGGAATGCCCTAACTCCATACAGACAGCACCCAAGGTCAGGATTGAACCCCATTCTCTGGAGCTCTGAGGTATCAGCTCTATCAACAACCCTGCTTTTTCTGGTAAGCCCATTACCAGGTGTCCAATCAGAAATTGAAAAGGATAAGTGTCCCCAATCACTTGGGTGAGGAAATACCAGCCTGGAGATTAGAAAGGAAAAACTAAGTCAATATTTTAAATTTATCATATAACAGTGGGTTTGGGGTAATTGGGACACGTCAGGACCAGTACATTTTGACCCAATTAAGTGGCTGTCCCAATTAGCTGGTTTCATGGAAGTAGTTAAAAAGGTATTTAAAAAAAAAGGCAAATTACCATTTAACTAAATAAATTATGTATGTAAATAAAATACAAAAGAAATTGGAACACTGCCAATGTCACTACGGTACTATAAAACTATGTATTAGTTCCTAATGGTTATCATCCAGTGTACACTGTCGTGTCCTTTTGATTTACTGTAAATGAAAAAATCAACACACACACCTAGTGCAGATAATGGACTGCCTTCATACAATGCTATCGATGATTGCATCCTCCAAATGATCATTGTTATTGTAACATTTAAGATGATTGTTGATACCTTCAAATTCATCATAGTGCCTAACTTGTTAAAGAAGTGAAATCATTTCATTTTCACGCCCGGCTGTTCCTGGGATCTCCAAGCCGGAATGCTTGAAACTGCGATGAGCAAAACAGTTCTGAGTTGTCTTACTGCTTATTTCCTGACAAAAATCACTACTTTTTGAACATAAACACAGACAAGTGCCGTTATTTTAAAAACTGTTTGCTCTAAGCATGGTGGACTGTCTAACAGCCACACAAGGGCACATGACCGATGCTAGTTAGAAACTGTTTGGCAACAGCCTCCTGTCCCAATTAAGCGACATAGTGTCCCAAATAAATGAAGGAAATCCCAACTATTTTCTTGATTAAGTTTTTGTTCTTTAAAAATTGTCCCCAATTGGCAGCTGCCCTGACTAACCGATGGTCCAATTAACTGGAATGTACTGCATTTTAAACTTTATAAGATACATGTATAAAGTTTCATGTTACATTCCCAACTTTGAAAGGAAGGGGCCCCACCCACAGCATTCTTTCCAAAGATTAACTTCATTAGTTCTGTCTGTCACACATACATCATCCTATCGAATCCTACAATGAAATGCATTGTATGTCAAAGACCGATACTGTCCGAAGATGTGCTGGGGGCTGCTGACTAGAGTCGTCATGCTTCCAGCACCAACAAACGTAACTGCCCACAACTTATTATCCCATACATCTTTAGAATGTGGGAGGAAACCAGAGGAAACTGATATGGCCACAGAGAGAACATGCAAACTCGTCACAGACAGTGGTGGGAATTGAGCTCCAATCGCTGGCACTGCACTGTAAAGTGTTAAGCTAATTGCTCCACCATATTACCACCCAATGTTAATGGCTGTTCACGGCTCTGAGGCTGTTATGGCATAGGACCTCAGCATTACATCACCAAAGGTCTCACTATAGCTCGATAAAGATCTGCCAGCAGGATCAGTCCTTTGTATCTGGCTAAGTTAAGTAGAGGCATTGGCTATGGGCAGTGAGCAGAATTCAACATAATTCACCCCATTACTTTCTTACATCTAAGCTCCTGACATTCGGCTGTTCCAAATGATATCGTATGTGTTAACTAGGATGCCGTGCACAATCCTGATTTGATGGAGACAGCCGTGAGAAGCACGGAGGAACATCCGGAGAAACTTATGAAATGCCCGCTTTGCTGCCGCTGCTACTGTGTGATCAAGAATCTCCGGAGGGGAAGGCCCCAAATCCTCGGCTTTGCCTATTGCCTGTTGCCAGGGCCAGGGTTGAAGCGCTTGGCAGAGATGGTGCTCGGTGCTCGCTGTCGGAGAGCTGGTCGGAGGCTGGAAGTTTTCGGACGGACTCGGAGTTGGATTGTGGTCGGGTGCTTCCAGGATGCGGTGCTGGAAGCTTCCTTCAACTGTCTGCGTGAGATGATGGGACTTTCGAGAGACTTTGAGACTTTTTACCGTGCCCATGGTCTGTTCTTCTATCAAATTACGGTATTGCTTTGCACTGTTGTAACTATATGTTATAATTATGTGGTTTTTGTCAGTTTTTTTTAGTCTTGGTTTCTCTTGCGTTTCTGTGATATCATTCTGGAGGAACAAATTGTATCATTTCTTAATGCATGCATTACTAAATGACAATAAAAGAGGACTGCGTGTCCTCATAATCTAATAATCTAAAAATCAATGTTATTTGACCCAGTTATTATCATCCGTGCAGGAACCATGATGCGTGGTTTGTGGGTGCCTTTAATTGCAGGGAAAAAGCGAATATTATTTTGTTGATCCATGAACTGCATAAAAGTTTGATCGCATTAAATCAGGAGTGTAGAACATTAAGTGTGCACTGTTGAATCAGACGAATTTATATACAACAACATCAATATTGAGACAACAGTCAGAACCTGATTTCGATACCCCACTGCAACAGTAATATGCATAACTGCTAAAAGATCAAGTATCAGATGCCTGGTCTTATGCCGGAATTCCAGAGATGACAAAGAGGAGAACCGCTCGTGAACTGACCAACATTGTAGCAACAAGGAAGCTGCCTACCTTGGAACATCCCAAACTCTCCGAATGATAGCAGTCAAGATATTTTATACTTTTCTCTGTTGAAGTCAACAACCTCATCCCAAATACACTCCTTACTCTGCAGCATCTTTGTTGACAAGGCACTTTACCTTCTGAAACCTATTCTTTATCAAATCATCAAAATACAAGGGGCAGGAGGCCAACTGTGATTTTTTTTATTATTGTGTGGGAGGGAATTGGAAAGTTTCTAGTTTAGATGAAATCCAATAAAACTTTTACATGTATACCTGGTGTTTTAAATAAATATAATTTTCAGATTCTGATCTGAATAACCTAATATTCTCTTTACAGCCAGAGAATTAACTTGAGGTGAATTAATTCCAGGGAACCAATGGAAGGCATTGCCAGGATTAATTAGAAAGAGTAGAGAGTGATCTGAAGATGATTTTTGGCCAGGTCACCCATTTTCCAAATCTTTTTGATGCTGAGATACATCCCGGGATGTGCTAGGACACATCAGCAGTGATGTAAACTGTGGTCATCAGGTGTTTTGGGCCTTTCAACATTAGGCACCCTCGCCCAGGGAACCCAGCCAGTGTTGATCAGGCCCCAGCTTGTGTCCCAACAGCACTGGACCAGGGGTTACACCTCTTGATCCATAGCCATCTGGAGACTCGCTGGCACAAAATATTCTGCAGATGCTGGGGTCAAAGCAACACTCACAACAAGCTGGAGGAACTCAGCAGGTCGGGCAGCATCCGTGGAAATGATCAGTCAATGTTTCGGGCCGAAACCCTTCATCAGGACCTTGAGACTCGCTCAGCAGCTTCTGTGACAGTCCTGATGGCTCTTTTCTTTGCAACCTCCATTATGTCAAGGAGAGAGCAGGTTTGGACGAGTGGACAGCCAGCAAAACCTTAATAGGCTCACACTGAGCCTCCACCCCTGTCTCTGCCACTGCTCAACCAGCTCCTGGTATTTAGCTTTCTTGTGCTCAAATGCCTTCTCAATCCGATCATCCCAAAGCACTGTCAGTTCTACCATCACTACCTTCTTCGAGGTTTCTGATGGAATGGCCATGTGAGGCCTCAGTGATGATGATATGATAATTTTAAGTTTGTAAGGTACTGATTCCAGAACTGTACCAAGATCTGCCTAATCAATATTGTTTTGGAGAGTCATATTTTTGATTCTATCTGTGCAGACAGGCTGAAAATTCAGGGTGTTTCCCAAATCTGGCCCTGAGGCAGCTTTCTTCCACAGCGTTCAGACCTGTGATTAGTGAATTGACTTCAAGACCCCAACAATGTGTAAACTTCTGTTGCAAACATGTTGTAGACAAAGTAGAATCTACAGATTTACACATATGAATTTTTATGTGGGAGAGGCAGCAACAGAGATTTTACACAATTTAGAAAGGGGGAGATCACAGACAGAGATTTTAGGGTTCTAATTCTTTTCTTAGTTATTGGAGTTAGTTATTGCAATCAGTTTTGCTATTTACTTCTGTACCCTACCTTACGATCTCTGGACAATCTAGACATGCTCACCAAAAGGAGGAGCTGAATATATGGTCAGTGGCCACTTTCTTGGGAGTGTACCTAATAAAGTTGCCACAGAAGTGAAACTCAGTGTGGTCTTCTGCTGCTGTAGCCCATCCACTTTAAGATATGACATGTTGTGCTCTTCTGCCACCACTGTTGTAATGTGTGGTTGTTTGAATTACTGTCGCCTTCTTGTCAGCTTGAACCAGTCTGGCCATTCTCCTCTGACCTCTCTCATTAAATAGGCATTTTCACCCAGAGAACTGCTGCTCATTGGATGGTTTTGCACCATTCTCTATCGTGGGGGTTCCCACTCTCAATTATTGGTAGGGGTCCATGGCATTAAAAAAAAAGGTTGGGAATCCTTGCTCTAGAGATTGTTGTGTGTGAAAATTCCAGGAGGTAAGCAGTTTCTGATGTATTCAAACCACCCCATCTCTCCTCAACAATCATTTCACAGTTAAAGTCACTTTAAAAAGTCATTTCTGTGCCACTATGATGTTTGGTCTGAGCAACAACTGAACCATGTCTGCATGTTTTTATGTATTGACTTTCTGCTACATGATTGGCTGATAAGATATATGTATTAATGCGCAGGTGTACCTAATAAAGTGGCCACTGAGTGCAAGTAGTAATGAGTTTTACCCTTCTGGTTTCACGTTGAGTGATGATCAGCATACATTCAACCTTTCATCACAGAATCGCGGTGTGAAAACACACTTGTCTCTTATAGCCACTAGCTAGATCCGACTTAATTTGTCTGCAGTAGCTTGATTGCTGCTCGTCTTTCAGCTGGAGGATTAGCTACTCTGTATGATCAGGAGAGCTTTTATCTGTCTGGTAATGATCTGCTGATGACACCTGCAGAGTACCGGTGAAAACGTAGAATTGTGCAATTAAGTGCAATCTCCCGGGAAACTCTCTGGAGCTTTTACACCAACGTAACAAATATTTATTCATGATAACCTTGTACTTGTGATCTTTGGGCAACAAAATATGGCATCAAAGAGCAGTTCTATATCATAAATCAGGACTGCAAATTTTAATATAGGCTGTAGAGCTTTTGAGTAGTGGTTTTTGATTTTGTTTTCCATTCCTATCAATTAACCAGTGTGTCCAGCACCCATTGGTATATGATAAATAGGGAACGTCTGTGTAAAAATATGCAAACATAACTATTAACAGTTTATTAACTTGTATGTCTCCAAAACAAAGAAGCAGGCAGGAAAATCATCGCAGACACTAGTCACCCTTCAAACTGCCCTTTTCCAAAACCCCCTTCTGCAAAGGGCTATAGAGCTAGTAAAACAAAACCTTCATGCCACCTTAAAAGTTTCTGCTCCCAGGCAGTTAATCTGATCAACAATTCTAGTTAACCCCACCCCACACCCTCTCTAACTATTACCCCTGTCACTACACTGTAAGCACTGTAAACCACATTTTATAATGCTGCTTATATTGTAAATACATGCTGGTATTTAAGTATTTATGCACCATTTATCCTTACTTAAACCTCTAACTTGATTTTTATATAATTCTTTATCATCGTTGAATGTTTTTGTTGCCTATCATGCCATAACCAACACACTACAGCAAATTCCTAAAACATACAAATGTATTTGTCAACGTGGAGTGGAGAGGGAGTTTGTAAATCTGGCGGGAGCAAAGAGCGATAGGAATGGTGAGGGTGGAGCACCGTGGGAGGGGTGTTGGACAGGTGGCAGAGAAGGGTTGCCGGGGTGGGCAGGGGTGTGGCACGGGTTTGGACACACCCAGTCCTGAGACACCAGGCAAGGTCATTCGAGTCCAAACAATTGGTTTATTGATCATTACTGAATGTCTCTCTAGTACTTCCCGTTCCTTCCTCTCTCCCTTCCCCTTTTCCCAACCATGATTCCCCTCTCCCTGCCCCCTTCCCACTCTCAGTCCACAATAGAGACCCACATGAGAATCAGGTTTATCATGAAATTTTTTTTGCTGCAGCAGTACAGTGCAATGCATAAAATTACTCCATACTGTGCAAACATCGTGGGCACTCTAGCTATATATATGTGCCTAAGAATTTTGCACTGTACTGTAAGTGGTGAATAAAGTTGATCCTTGAATAGTCATTTCTACAAGACATTGCATAGCAAAATTGCACCACAGCTACATCGCCAAAATCTGCAATAACCTAATCTGTCACCTAGTATTATTCTCCTCAGATTAGATAGCGATCAGTTCATATCAAACTGGACTACCAAACTCTTTCAGTGCAACAATACAACAATGAGTTGAATCTCATGTTCCAGTTTGGGGCTAACAGTATTTTTTGGAAGTGGTTTATAATCAAGTGTCATGAAGAAGTAAGAGATGTGACACTATTTTATGGGTAGCCCAGTGCTTAATACACTGGGACACCTGGATTTGGACTGAGGAGGGGTGAACAATGATTGGCAGATGGAGCCAGGTTGGGGGCGTGGAATTGAGATTTTTGGTAGTCAGAGAATACAAATTGAGAATAGGAGAAATTCTATTTGATGCACAAACACATAAAAGATTGATTTAGTAGTTGCGTAGGTAATTCATGACCTACAGCTGATTTATGGAGACAGATGCCTCATCTATTGCAACTGCAGAGGGTTTCTTTTATTTATGTATTTCAGAGTTTGTGTTAACTCTCTATCAAATGGCAACCATCTTTACAATGTGGTGTGTAATGACCGATAGTTAACTTTTTGCCCCAACAACTTAACATTACTCTGGAAAGTAAACACTTCCACCAATTAAAAATGGATATTTCCACTTTTCTCCCCATATCCTGGAGCACTGGAATTGTACAGTATTACAGGCCATTCAGCCCACCACGTCCATGCTATACTCATTAATTATCGACATCCACCACCCAGGCCATGCTCTCTTCTCGCTACCTCCATCAGAAGGAAGGTACAAGAGCCTCAGGACGCACACCACCAGGTTCAGGGACAGTTACCACCCCTCGGTCATCAGACTCTTGAACTAAAGGAGATAGCTTCACTCACCCAGTCACTGAACTGTTCCCACAACCTATGGACTCCTTTTCAAGGACTCTTCATCTCATGTTTTCCATATTTGTATATTTATTGCTTATTTATTATTATTGTTATTTTCTCTTTATTTTTGCATTTGCACAATTTGTTGTTTGTCCTGTTGAGTGTGGCCTTTCATTGATTCTGTTGTCTTTCTTGTACTTACTGTGAGTACCACTAGAAAATTAACTCCAGGATTGTATATGGGGGGTGGTATAAAAGCACTTTGATAATAAATTGACTTAGAACTTTGAACCTCAAATTTTGAACATACTCCTATTTGCCCACAATAGGGCCATATTTTTCTGACTTTAGTTACTTGCAAATCAGTACTTAGAAACTACTGGAAATACACGGCAAGTGAGTTGTGTCTCTGGATTGATAATCAGGTTTAGCATTTCAGGTTGATGACCTTTGTAGCATCTGCAGTTTTGTTTTTGTCTTTTGCACTCAGATTTGTCATTTCTACCTTGCACTGCTATTCTTGTGTGATGCTTTAACCTACATCTGTGAACCACTAAAATCCGGCTCTCAGGCAAAACGAGGTGAGAATGTAGATAGTGATGAGGATGCAGAAAGGTTTTGAGGAGATGGAGACAAGACTGTGGGTAACAATGTGGCAGATGGAACTTGTTCATCATTATGTGTCATGTCACATGATATGGGTGATCATGGTTTTTCCATGATCATGATTGTTCTTGGCAAACTTTTCGACAGAAGGGGTTTGCCTTCCTCTGGGCAGTGTCTTTACAAGGCAGGTGACCCAGCCATCATCAATACTCTTCAGAGATTGTCTGCCTGGTGTCAGTATCACATAACAAGGACTTGTGATATGCACCAGCTGCTCATATGACCATCCACCACCTGATCCCATGACTTCACGTGACCCTGATCAGGGGCATAAGCAGGTGCTACACCTTGCCTAAGGGTGACCCGAGGCTAGCAGAGGGAAGGAGTGCCTTAAACCTCCTTTGGTAGAGGTGTACTCCTTTTTGGGTGACAGGGTGGAGATACAATTTGAGAATATGTGAGGTTATCCACTCGGTAGGGAAAAGATCGGGAAATGCAGGTATTTAAAAGGACCTCGGTGTCCTTGCACACAAGTTACTAAAAGCTAACATGCAAATGCAGAGGCAGTTAGGAAGGCAAACAGTATTTTGTCTTTTACTGCAAGAGAATCTGAGAACAAGAACAAAGATGTCTCACTAATTATAAAGGGCTTAGGAGAGACCACACCTGCACCAAGGTGTACAGATTTAATATTCTTATCATTTGCAAGATCTTGGCGTCAGCGCTAAGGCCCACATTTATATCACATTTCTGAGAAGGTGGTGGTGGTGAAGTGCCCTCTTGAACTGCTATTGGCCTTCTGCACTCCCATTGTGTTCTTTACTAGTGAGTCTCAGGAGTTGGCCTCAGCAATGATGAACTGGCAGTATATTTCCAAGTCAAGATGCTGTGTGACAGCGAACTTACAGTCGGTGTTCCCATTGCCTGCTTGAAGAAGTGTTGAGCAATATTGTAACAACAAGTCAGGTGTCACAGGAAATCCCACCTCTGTACTGCTCTTACTGCTATGGTTTGTATGTGGTTGTCCCAGTTGAGTCTATGTTGATTGACCTCCAAGATGTTGATAGTAATGGAATTTGCCTGGCACATTGGTAGCATGACTTTTATTGCCACTTATCAGCTTACGCTTACATGTTCCACAGATCTTGTTGTATGTAGGCATGGGATTTTCATCTGCTAAGGAAATTGAACACTGAGCAGCCATCAGCAAAGATTAGATTTCTGACCTTTTGATGAAGAGGAGGTCATTGAGGAATCAGTTGAAGAGAATTGGCCCATGGATATTGTGCTGCCCAGGAGCAGGATGTCCAACAAGCACAGCCACTTTGCTTTGTGTGGGGTATGACATCAATTACTGAAGCATTCTCCCTTTGTTGTAAGTTTCATCAGTGCACCTTGACACCATACAATGTTGTCTTGAATGCCCAGCTCTGGAATTCACCTCTCTGATCCAAGATTTTGATGAGGTCTGGAGCCAGTTGGTCACAGTGAAACCAGAGGTGGGTATTGGTGAGCTAGAGCCATAGGATAGCATTATCAACAAGAGCTTTTTGTCACTCTGCTGATGATTGAGAGTAGACTGATTCAATTGCTTTTTGTGGAAAGAATATTCCTGGACAACTTTCCACATCATAGAATAACAGACAGTGCTGTAACTCTACCAGAACAGCTAAACTCTAAGCCTAATTAGTTCTCCGGCACAGGTCTTCAGAACCAGAGTTGGTTCTTGACACAAGAGACTGCAGATGCAGGAACCTGGAGCAACGCACAAAATGCTGGAGGAGCTCAGCGGGTGTGGCAGCATCTAAAGATAAAAATTAGATTAGCTTTATTTGTCACCGGTATTTTGAATCAATGAAACATACACAGAAATGCTTCATTTTTGTCAATGACTAACACTGGGAAGCCTGTGAACGTGGCCATGCCTATATGACTTCAGAATGAGAGTTGGAGCACCTGGAGGAGACCCACTCAGCCACGGGGAAAGAATACAAATTCCTTACAGAGACTGGCAGGAATTGAACCTCAATCCCTGGATCTGCAAAGTGTTACACTAACACTTTGTAACACCCTCTGTGCCATTCCAACTTGATTCACTTCACATGATACCAAGAATTGAATACAAGTGTTGGATAGAAGACCAGATAATAACCTAACTCTCAAAACGCTGTGGAACTCAGTGCACCAAGCAGCATGTATGAAGGTAAGGGACAGTCAACATTTCAATTCAATATTCTTGTCGCAATCTAGATGAAGGGCTTTGCCCAAAATGTCAACTGTCCACTTTCTTCCATTGATGCTTTCTCCAGTGTTTTGAGAGCAAGTTGTTACCTGCTCCCATACCATCTCCTGTACCCAGTGCTCACAGACATTTTTCGTATCACATGAAGTGAATCAAATTGACTTGAGTTTATCTTCAATGATGATGAAGGGTCTCAGGAGGAAGCTGAGGTGATTCATCCCTTTGACACTTCTGGTTGAACATGATTGTGACTGTTTCAGCTTCCCCTTTAGTACTGACATGTTGGGCCCCTTCATCATTAAGGATGAGAATGTTCTCACAGCCGCCTCCTCCCACTGAGAACCAGTACTCACAACTAGATGTGGAAGAACTCAGAGCTTTGATCTGATCAGTTCATGTTGATAACACCAGACAACAAAGATTTTGCTTCCTGAATACTTTTGGATGTATCTTATGGGTTTTTGGGCTGCTGATCATGAAAATCACCATGAAATTTTCCTACCTTACATCAATTTTTTAGATCGCTTATATTTGTTATTTCAATTCATAATTCAGTTCAGAATAACTGATGCCAAGATTAAGGAAGACATTTTTGATAGTTCACAAATCAATCAGGTCATCAATGACAGGCAATTCAAAAAAACTTCTAGTGGAACCAGAGAAAATTGCATGAAGGATTGGTTAATTGGCAGGAGGCGAAGAGGGAGAATAAAGGAAACCTTTTCTAGTTGGCTGCCAGTGACTAGTGGACCGTTTTTATTTTAGCTTTATATGTCAATGATTTGGGTGATGAAATTGATGTCTTTATGGACAAACTTGCAGATAATACAGAGATAGGTGGATGGGCAGGTAATTTTAAGGAAGCAGGATGCAGAAGGACTTAGACAGATTAGGAAAATGGGCAAAGAAGTGGCAGATAGAATAGTGTTGGGGAATGCATGGTCATGCACTTTGGTAGAAGGAAAAATAACATAACTTAGTTTCTAAATGGGCAGAAAATTCAAAACTCCGAAGTGCAAAGGGACTTGGGTGTTCATGTGCATGATTCCCTAAAGGTTAACTTACTGATTGAATAGAAGGCAAATACAATGTTAACATTCATTTCGAGAGGACCAGAATATAAAAGCAAAGATGTAATGTTCAGACTTTATAAAATACAGGTGGGGCCTCACTATGGAGGATTGTGAGCAGTTTTGTGCCCCTTATCTAAGAAAGGATGTGCTGACATTGGAGAGGGTTCAGAGGAGGTTCACAAAAATGATTCTGGGAATGAAAGGGTTATCATATGAGGAAGGTTGGATGGCTCTCGACCTGTAGTTACTAGAATATAGAAGAATGATTGGGGGATCTCATTGAAACCTTTTGAATATTGAAAGGCCTAGATAGAGTGGATGTGGAGAAGATGTTTCCTATAGTGGGGGAGACTAGGACCAGAAAGCACAGCCTCAGAGTAGAGGGCCATCAATTTAGAATGGAGATGAGGAATTTCTTTAGCGAGAGGGTGGTGAATCGGTAGAAGTCATTGGGTGTATTTAAGACAGAAGTTGAATAGTCGGGGTGTGAAAGGTAATGGGGAGAAGGCAGGAGAGTGGGGTTGAGAGGGAAAATGGATCAGCCATGATGAAAAGGCAGAGCAGACTCGATGGCCAAATTCTGTTCCAATCTCTTATGGTCTTGTGGTTTAAGTCAGACCGCATCTGTGGGGGAAAAATGGACAGTCAACACTTTGGATCAAGACTCTTGATTTTGTTGAAACATAGGATGTCCATTCTAGCATCTGCCATCTCGTGTATGTGCAGTGAAGATTCTGGAATGGCAGATCTGTCATAGAAGGAGACATTGAATAAGCCATGCTTCTGTTCTAAGTAGTCTGGAATAGATCAACTTGTTTAAATACAAAAATTCTTTGAGGGCTTCATGGGGAACTTATGGGGAGAATGCTTCCCTCTTAAAAAATTTAGACTCTGAGGCTGTTGTCTCAATATAAGGGTAAGGTCATTTAAGACCAGAATAAAGATAAAATTGTTCACTCACTGAGTGGCAAGTTTTTGAAATTCTCCACCAAAAAAAGGGCTCTGGAAGGTCAGTCACTAATCATGGTAAAAATAGAAATCAATAGTTGTCTGCGTGTCAGTGATTGAGGGATAGTGTTTGAAAATGGTGCTTGAGGCTGAAGAGCAGGAGAAATGACAGGGAAGTCAGAAGGGCCAGATGGCCTACTCCTGTTCTTACTACTTCAGCTCTGATTCCTGGCTGTGGATTTGTCACATCTTTATTTCGTGACTCTATAGTTAATGCTCCTTGTAAGCAAGGTGTTAGAGCACCACAGGGATCTGTACAAGTTCAATTAGGTTGCACAGCCTGGAAGAATAACTAGTGGAAGCCTTTAAACGAATTCTGTAGCTCCTGCATCACAGCACGTGTGACAGTCTTTCATATCTTAGACCTGGATCATCAGTAACAGCCATTTGATAGAAGGCAATAATCTTTTAGCACACTTTGAATATCTACAGACAAACAATTTTAATGTTACATCTCGATGTTTACACCAGAGATGACAGAAAGTAATTTTCTAATACTTCCTCATTTTCATGAACCAGGTAACAAGTCAGCACATTTTCAATCATATGTACCTGATGAATACAACTTCACAGAGAAGCTTTTATCTTCTATTTTTGCATTCCATTCATTTTTATCATGGGTTGTTACAAGCTTGGATGTGATTCAAATACACACATAACAAAATCGCGTCTTTCATTAGAGCTGCATGTCTTAAACATCACACTGCACCAAAATGGCCATTCAAGCCAGTGGTGACTCCAAATTAGTCCTGCTATTCGTTCAGATTAATTGACTCATTTACTTATCACATCATCATCATTATGTGCTGTGTCATCTAGGGTGGTGGGGTGGAAATTCGTCTCTACCAAAGGAGGTGTAAGACACTCCTTCCCTCCATTAGCCTGCAGGTCCCCCTTGGGCAAGGTGGAGCACCTGCTTAGCCCCCCGATCAGGGTCACGTGAAATCACGGGAGCAGCTGGTGCATGTCATAAGTCCTGGTTATGCGGCCACTGACACCAGACATTCTCTGAAAAGTATTGATCTTGGCTACGGTCACCTGTCTTGTTAAGACACTGCCCAGAAGAAGGCAATGGCAAGCCACTTCCGTAGAAAAGTTTTGCCAAGAACAATCATGATCAAAGACCATGATCGCCTATGTCATTTATCACATATACATCAACATATTTCTTCTCAGTCCAGCAGTTACTTCCCTGATAAGAAACGTAATCTGCTTTCATTTTGTACATTGTGACTGCGGCCAATTGAGCTGATTGGGGCTGGCAGTTCAGCCACTTGTACTAAGGAGGGAGGAGAAGATGGCGGCGCGACGCAGCGCGAGTAGCCTCTCCAGTGAAATGATATTGTATTGTTAAATAGGGGCAGTGCACAATTCTGATTTGATGGAGACAGCCGTGAGAGCACGGAGGAACATCTGGAGTAACTTCTGAAATGCCCGGTTCGCTGCCACTGCTACTGTGCAATCAAGAATCTCCGGAGGGAGGGCCCCAAATCCTCGGCTTTGCCTGCTGCTGGCAGCTGGGGCTGGGGTCGAAGTATTTGGCAGAGATGGTGCTCGGTGTCAGAGGGCTAGTCGGAGCTCAAAGTTTTTGGGCGACGCAGAGTCGGACTGTGGTCGGGTATGGCAGGGAGAGTTTTCTTCCTTCTCCCGTCTGTGTGAGATGTGGGACTTTCGAGAGACTGAACTTTTTACCGAGCTAATGGCCTGTTCTTCATCAAGTTACGGTATTGCTTGCACTGTTGTAACTATGTGTTATAATTATGTGGTTTTTGTTAGTTATTCAGTCTTGGTCTGTCCTGTGTTTCTGTGATATCACACCGGAGAAATATTGTATCATTTCTTAATGCATGCATTACTAAATGACAATAAAAGAAGACTGCGTGTCCTCGTAATCTTAAAAAAAAAAACAAAAAAAAATCTAAACACACAGATGCTGGATTTAGGCACTCCTTTTGCAAACCTGGGATGAGCCAAGCACCGGTAGCACAAGCACATTCATCATTCAGTTCCTCAGTTAGTTCAACAGCAGAGCCCCATCATGCTGAGGAATTCACTTCTGCCATCCAGATGGAGAGCAGAACAGAATCCCTATTCATCAACGAGCAGCCTCAGAACATGCTGTTTATCATTAGCAACACATGCAAAATGCTGAAGGAACTCAGCAGGTCAGGCAGCATCCATGGAAATGAATAAACAGTCGATGACTTGGGCCAGGACGCTTCTTCAAAATTCCGAGATAGAAACTTCGCTGTGAATTTGTGTTCATCAGATACCGTCTGGCCCGTTGAGTTCCTCCAGCATTTTGTGTGTGTTGCTTTGGATTTCCAGCATCTGCAGAACCTCTCGTATTTTTGCCATTTGTGATTGAAGGCTCATTAAATCCTTCTCCAGCATCTTTTCAGGTCCCACCTTCCAGATCATAACAATGTATTGCATCAAATAAGAAGCAACAAGTGACCCACTGCAACACCAGCTGTACCAACACACCACAAAACAGCATCTTAGCTGAGGCCTGAGCTTCATTACAAGGCGTTTGACTTGTAGCAAGATATAGAGAATAGAGATATAGGGAATAGCCATTGCATAATATAAAGGTGATTCCACTTGGATTTGGAGAAGAGTGGGTCTATGCCTTTGCCATTTCCCGGATGGCAAGAGAATACACATGAATTTCAGCCATGAACACAAGGGGACAAATTCAAATCTTTCTAGCACCACCTCCCGTTGATTGCACCTGTGGTGTCACTTAAGCATTTCGAGATGTCGACTTGTTATCTCAACAGCTGCTTCGACAATGTTCCAGTGCCGTGCCATAGCCTGAGAGAATAGTATTGCAGTCAACTAAGTTAATTAAGAATGTGAATTGTGCTGCAACAAGGAGAAGCTGAGGCAAATGTTTCGGGGTATTCAAGCAGAATTATTTGAGCACTAGGGAGAATGGATAAGAAGGTTATACGTACTGTGTAAAAGTCTGAGCCACATCTATATAGCTGGGGTGTCTAAGACTTCTGTATAGTGTTGTAGTAATTTTACGTATTGCACTGTAAGCTGCTGTTACAAAAAAAATCCTGACATATGTGAGTGATGATAAACCTGATTCAGATATGGTTCACTATGGTGGACAGAGTGGGGGGGGGGGGTGCAGGAAGAGGAGAATCCTGGTTAGGAAAAGGGAGAGAGGAAGGGAGCAGGAAGCATCAGAGACACATTCTGTAATGATCAGTAAACCAATTGTTTGCAATCAAATGACTTTGCCAGGTGTCTCTGGGCTAGGTATGTCTGCACCTGTGCCAACCCCCACCCTGGTGCTCCTTCTCTGCTACATGTCCAACACCCCTTCCAAGGCACTCCACCCTTGCCATTCCCAACATCCTTTGCTCCCGCCAGATTTACACACCTGCTCTCTACTTCACAATGACAAATGCAGGATTGTACAAAAGGTCTTAAGCACCCCAGCTAGCTAGACTTTTGCACAGTTCTATACAGAAGGGGCAAATGATGAAGCAGGTTCGCCATAACCACTAACCTGGTGCAGACTACTAAAGCCAATTGTTTATCTCTGTAGGTACCTATTTTTCCCTAAAGGAATTTCACTATACCTATATCTTGAGGGAGTCTTGATGTGCTCATGTCCAAGGTCACCACAAAAAAAGTAAAAATTAACAACAAGTATTCACGTGAGTTGTTCAACTTTTCTGGTGCCTTTGCAACCAATGGTCAGGATACTCCAAACTCCAGGTTACACTTCTAGATACAGAGAAAATTTAATGTACTCCAAAAATAACTTGTTTAGCACTGAAATGAAGCTAGTAAAGCCACTGCCTTGCAGCATCAGACCTACGGTCAATCTGACATTGGGCATACTTTGTGTTGAATTTCTGAATCAAAAGCAGATTTAATATCACTGGCATATGTCATGAAATTTGTTAACTCTAGGGCAGCAGCACATGACAAATATAGAAAAAGTAAATTACGGTAAATATATATTAAATAGTTAAATTAAGTAGTGCAAAAACAGAAATAAAAAAGTAGTGAGTGAGTGTCCATGCATTCACTGTCCATTCAGAAATCGGATGGTAGTGGGGAAGAAGCTGTTCCTGAATCATTGAGTGTGTGCCTTCAGGCTCCTGTACCTCCTTCCTGATGGCAGCAGTGAGAAGAGGGCATGTCCTGGGTGATGAGAGTCCTTAATGATGGACGCCACCGTTTTGAGGCACTGCTCCTTGAAAGTGTCTTGGACACTACGGTGGGTGGTACCCATGATGGAACCAACTAATTTTAAACTCTCTGCAGATTACTTTGATCCCGTGCAGTAGCCCCTCCCCCCCCCATACTAGATGGTGAGGCAGCCAGTCAGAATGCTCTCCACATCTGTAGAAATTCGCGAGTGCTTTGGGTGCCATACCCAATCTCCTCAATTATCAACATACATCAAAGTTGCTGGTGAATGCAGCAGGCCAGGCAGCATCTATAGGAAGAGGTGCAGTCGACGTTTCAGGCCGAGACCCTTCGTCTGCCTGGCCTGCTGCGTTCACCAGCAACTTTGATGTATGTTGCTTGAATTTCCAGCATCTGCAGAATTCCTGTTGTTTGCTCCTCAATTATCACATTATTCCTGCAATTGAGTGGGTTTTCCCCCAGTGGCTCCATTTCCTCCCAACATCCCAAAGGTTGGTAGGTTAATTATCCACCTGAAATTGCCCCTGACAGACAGGGAATTAGTAGAATCTGGGAGGAACTGATAACAATGTGGGTGCAATTAAAAATGGTATTAATGTGGGATTAGTGTAAGTGGGTGTTTGATTGTCGATTCAGACCCGATGGGCTAAAGAGTTTATCTTTGTGCTGTATCTCAGTATGACTCCATAAGTATGAATAAACTAGTTAATCTCACCTTTGTTCATCTGTGCATCAGCTTCCCTGAGATCATTAATGATTAATAAATAAAAACACGTGCATAGTTTCTCTTGATGCAGAGTACTGATTATTTGTAATTTTGGCCATGGTTCACTACACTACTACAGACTAGGAGGCATATTGGAAGCTTTAAATGCCTAGAATGCACACTGCAATCAATATTTCTAAAAGCCGTCTGGATGTAATCAATTTTTCCTTCTCCCTCCACAATTTCATGAAGCCAATTTAAGAATTAACAATTTGCTGAAGCCCCACTCAAAGAGATTAGATAAAAACAGATAAAGAAAAGGTTGTTTCAATTATGAACATAGGTCATCAGTGAGTGGTTTTCCTTTTATCAAAAAAAAACAACAGGGCTACTTGGATTCCGAATATCCAGGGGCTTGTCAGGCCAAATAGCTTAGGGCAGAATTGAGACCACACTGAACTGAATAATCTCAGTTGGTACAATTAGCCAACAACATTACACTAGGCGAAATGATGGAATCAGCCAAATTTATTACTTCAAATCACGATCAAGTGATCTATGTTGAATGTGTGTATACAGTACTGTGCAAAAGTCTTAGGCACATATACTGTATATTGCTAGGGTGTCTAAGAGTTTTGCACGGTACTGCATTTGTCGACATGGAGTGAAGAGCGAGTTTATAAATCTGGCAGGAGGAAAGGATGTTTGGAGTGGAGAGCGTGGAGCACCGCGGGAGCAGTGTGAGACAGTTGGCAGAGAAGGTGTGCCAGGGCAGGGAACAGTGCAGGTGCAGACACACCCAGCCCTGAGACACCAGGCAAGCTTATCTGATTCCGAAGAATTGGTTTATTGGCCATTACAGAATGTCTCTCTGGTGCTTCCTGCTCCCTCCCCTCTCCCTTCCTCTTTTCCCAACCGTGATTCCCCTCTCCCTGCCCCCTTCCCACTCTCACTCCACAATAGAGACCCGTATTAGATTTGAGTTTATCATCATTCACCTATATTATGAAATTAGGTTTTTGGGGGCAGCAGTACAGTGCAATACATAAAATTACTATAGTACTGTGTAAAATTTAGGCACCCTTGCTATAAGTACTGTATGTGCCTAAAACTTTTGCACAGTACTGTAGATGAACATTAGGTTTCAATAGGTACATTTAATGTCAGAGAAATGTATACAATTTACATCCTGAAATTCTTTTTCTTTGCAAACATCCACGAAAACAGGAGTGCCCCAAAGAATGAACAACAGTTAAACATTAGAACACCAAAGTCCCCCCAGCTCCCCCTCCCCCACACAAGCAGCATCAAGGCAACAACTTCCCTACCCCCCACCCCCACCAGCAAAAAAGCATCAGTGCCCTCCACCGAGCACTCAAGTGTGCAGCAAAGCATCAATAAAGACACAGACTTGCAGTACCCCAAGGACTACTCATTCACCCGGTAATTCGACATACCACAGGCTCTTTCTCTCCCTTATAAGGGAAAAAGAGGTGTTCCCGTTTCACAGTGAGAGGAGAGACATAACGTCAGAAATCAGCGAGTTGTTTGTTAGAAGGCTGTTGTGTTGCCTTTTCCGAGCTCTGCACCCAGAGAGTCGCAGCTCTCTGGACACGCGGCCCATGGCAGCTAACCCACTGCTCCCAATGTTTTGTGTTCTCCCGCCATGCCTCAGTCAGGGCCACTGGCCTAGAATCAGCCCATCTCCAGAGCACGAAAATCCGGCATCCTGAAGGCACGCTAGTCTTCCAGGCCCCGTCTTTGGGATTTCAAAAAGCGGCCAGTCATGAGGCCCTGAGAACAGGTCCCATTCCCCCAAAGAACCAAAGTCAGAGTGTAACTCCAGGTCAGGGTCTAGATGTTGTGAAAGCAATGTTTGAGACCCATCTATAACAGGCACCATAGAGTCAAATATTATCAATCGATTGTACCTTGCTTCCAAAAGCTCCCTGTTCTGCTTGTATATTGTGGGTGCCGATTATTAAATCAGCATGATTGAGTCAAAACCAGAATCAGGTTTATTATCTCTGACTTACAGCATGTCATGAAATTTGTTGTTTTATGTCAGCAGTACGGAGCAATATATTAAACATTACTATATGAAATATAAAAATGTAATGCAGAAGGAGAGCAAAATAGTAAGGTAGTGTTCATAGTCACAGTCATAGTCATACTTTATTGATCCCGGGGGGAATTGGTTTTCTTTACAGTTGCACCATAAATAATTAAATAGTGATAAAACCATAAATAGTTAAATAGTAATACGTAAATTATGCCAGGAAATAAGTCCAGGACCAGCCTATTGGCTCAGGGTGTCCGACCCTCCAAGGGAGGAGTTGTAAAGTTTGATGGCCACAGGCAGGAATGACTTCCTATGACGCTCTGTGTTGCATCTCGGTGGAATGAGTCTCTGGCTGAATGTACTCCTGTGCCCAACCAGTACATTATGTAGCAGATGGGAGACATTGTTCAAGATGGCATGCAACTTGGACAGCATCCTCTTTTCAGACACCACCGTCAGAAAGTCCAATTCCATCCCCACTACATCACTGGCCTTACGATTGAGTCTGTTGATTCTGTTGGTGTCTGCTACCCTCAGCCTGCTGCCCCAGCACACAACAGCAAACATCATAGCACTGGCCACCATAGACTTATAGAACATCCTCAGCATCATCCGGCAAATGTTAAAGGACCTCAGTCTCCTCAGGAAATAGAGATGGCTCTGACCCTTCTTGTAGACAGCCTCAGTGTTCTTTGACCAGTCCAGTTTATTGTCAATTCGTATCCCCAGGTATTTGTAATCCTCCACCATGTCCACACTGACCCCCTGGATGGAAACAGGGGTCACCAGTACCTCAGCTCTCCTCAGGTCTACCACCAGCTCCTTAGTCTTTTCACATTAAGCTGCAGATAATTCTGCTCACACCATATGACAAAGTTTCCTACCGTAGCCCTGTACTCGGCCTCATCTCCCTTGCTGATGCATCCAACTATGGCAGAGTCATCAGAAAACTTCTGAAGATGACAAGACTCTGTGCAGTAGTTGAAGTCCGAGGTGTAAATGGTGAAGAGAAAGGGAGACAAGACAGTCCCCTGTGGAGCCCCAGTGCTGCTGATTACTCTGTCTGACACACACTGTTGCAAGCACACATACTGTGGTCTGCCAGTCAGGTAATCAAGAATCCATGACACCAGGAAAGCATCCACCTGCATTGCTGTCAGCTTCTCCCCCAGCGGAGCAGGGTGGATGGTGTTGAACGCACTGGAAAAGTCAAATAACATGACCCTCACAGTGCTCGCTGGCTTGTCCAGGTGGGCGTAGACACGGTTCAGCACGTAGACGATGGCATCCTCAACTCCGGCTGGTAGGCGAACTCTGAGGGGATGTAAGTGTGGCCTGACCATAGGCTGGAGCAGCTCTGGAACAAGTCTCTCCAGGATCTTCATGATGTGGGAGGTCAATGCTACCGGTCTGTAGTCATTGATTCATGGCTTCATGAATTGTTCAGAAATCTGATGGCAGAGGATGTTGTGTTCTTTATATTCATACGTACCGTGGGTTACTAATAAAGAACCATCTTTTGGAAGAAATAGAACTTTTATTTAACAACAACCACAACATTTTTACAATACCATGTTTCTCGATCTTTTTATCATTCCTGCGCATGCTCAGATCTCTCTCCAATCACGTTCTTACACGTTATATCACCACATCTTCCTTTCCTTAAAAAGAAAAACAATTAGCAATATTGACCAGAGCAAATGCATAATTTAACATGTCTCTATCAGTCTCTCGGGGTCTATGAACATGAGTAGACCTTCTAAGTGGTTCAGACAGTTCTTGTGTTTCATTGTTACTTCCATGTTTTGTCTGGTCTACATCAGTTAATTGAAACTCTGAAGTTGGCTCTTTCTTGAGGTCTTTGTGATTTCTTCTTAACACTGCTCCTTCTTCTGTTTGGACCATGTATGATCTGGGTTGTACTTCAAGTACTGTAGATTTCTGTGTCCATGTGTTCATTTTGTCTTGTATCCTTACTTCATCTCCTTGGTGCAGTTCAGGTAATGGATGAGAACATCTGTCAAAGTATGTTTTCTGCTTTGCTTTGTGTTCATCTTTCCATCTTTTCACTTGTTCACCTCCCTCTGTTCTCAAAAGGCTCTCATCTATTGGCAGATTGGATCTCAAACGGCGTCCCATCAAGAGCTGAGCAGGTGAAAATCCACATTCAAGTGAAGTACTGTGATAGGCTGACAAAGCTTTATAAAAATCACCTCCACTATCTTTTGCTTTGTGCATCTGTTTCTTGATCATTCCTACTGACTTTTCAACTAATCCATTGGACTGAGGGAAAAATGGACTAGATGTTATATGAACAAAGCCCCATTCATGAGCAAAATGTCTCATGCATTCACGGTTGAATTGTGGACCACTGTCTATGAAAACTTCAGGTACACTATTTCTGGAAAAAAACTGATTTCATGCATGCAATTACAGACCACACACTTCAGGATACAATGAGTAGTAATCTGTTATTAATAGATAATCAGTTTCTCGATCCTTCTATCATTCCTGTGCATGTTCAGAACTCTCTCCAAACACGTTCTTACACGTCATATCACCACAGAGAGGAAGAAGCTGTTCTTAAAAATGCACAAACTCAAGTGTGTACCAAATTGAACCCAAGCACCGTAGATATAATTGATGTAATTATAAATTTTATTCAAAATAATTGGATTATCTTTAATACATTGAATTCTCCTTTCTGAGCTACTCTGTTCTTCAGAAGTTTCTATCTTCTGATATAACATGCTGTTCCATTATCAGAACCAGCCCATGTTCTCAATTAGCTGGTCTATACATTCTCCTTTGCTGCAGAGGCCTGTAATTTAAATTTATTTTTAATATTACTGATATTTGCATAAAAAACATTTGAAGAGTCTATCTATTAGCCGAAATTGAAGTTCCTTTTTCTTTGTGTCCCTCTCCTTCACTCCAGAATGGCCAGGTGTTTCATTAGTGTTAACTACCCTTGAGGATCCAATGCAGTCTATTGTATTCTGAGTCCAAACTTAATTACCTTCAAAGATTGATAATAGCAGCTTCAAAATTGCCAACCAACTGCATAATAGTTGTCAGTTAAAGAGGCTGCACCATAGTTGATGGTTTTACATTTTTCTCCTTGGCTTTTTTTTAATGAGTCCCTAAAAATGGATTTAGATAGAGCTAAGGTGATAATGGAAAATGAGGATGTTCCATTATGGTTTTGAATATTTTATTTGACTTTACTCTATATAAATTAATAATCTATTTAGATAATCATCCTGGAGAGAAATAAAACCACAGATTTGCTTTAACACTCTAAGGCAAGGGTTCCCAACCTGGGGTCTACGGACCTCTTGCTTAATGGTATTGGTCCATGGCATTAAAAAGGTTGGGGTCCCCTACTTCAGAGAGATATACAGGTCAAATGTAGACGAATGAGACTAGACCAGTTAGGGAACTTGGTCAGCATGAGTAAGTTGGGTAACACTAAGACCCTGGAAATGCCTTTTCCAGTGGTAGACTGCAAGGAGATCTCCTACCACATTCATATTTTGTCTCCTTTTATGAAGGTGCTTAAGTTTCTGGTGCTTCTGAGGTTCACTGGCACATCCTTCTGTTCTCAATTCAGGAAGATGTGTCTTCGATGTTGTGCCTGAAATGCCCTTCTGCCAGCACAAAATACTACATGTGGAGAAATACAAGATATCATATTCTCTGTTTTTGCAAGCAGATCACCCTTGGACAGGTGTAGCACCTGCTTAGACCCCCCCCCCCACCACCCACCCCCGAGCCCCGATCAGGGTCTCATGAAGCCATGGGAGCAGATGATTAGGCAGAATCAACACACACACAGACCCCCACACCCCCACACCCACCCACCCCCCGGAGGAATTCAGCAGTTCCTCCATAGTATTCCTGACCTGCTTCAGTTCCTCCAGCGTTTTATACATATTACTCCAGATCGCTAGCATCCATAGTCTCTCCTTCATCTCCATTATAATTGACAGAATAACAGACTTTCCTCTGTGTTTCAACTAAAACTTTATTTCCATTTAAAAATTTCTGAGCATCTCTTCAGCTCGTGCAGTTCAGTTTTACGATCTTTTGCCGCAATGCTTCCGGTTTTGGAAATTGATTCTTTTTCCTTCTGAAAAGCCCAAGCCTTCTGATTTCAAACACAAGAGACTCTGCAGATGCTGGCAATCCAGAGAGCCACGCACAAAATGCTGATGGAACTCAGCAGGTCAGGCAGCATCTATGGAGATGAATAAAGAGTCGACGTCTCAACCTGAGACACTTTGACAGGACTGGAAAAGGAGGAGGAAGAAGGAGGTGCGGGGGGGGTGGAAAGCAGCACAAGCTGAGAGGTGATATGTAGGTGAGGACAAGGTAAAAGGGGAGACATAATGGGAAACGAGAAAGAAGAGAAGAGTGGTGAAAAATTACCAGAAGCTGGAGAAATTGATGTTCATGCTATCAAGTTGGAGGCTACCCAAATGGAATATGAGGTGTTGCTTCTCAAACTTGAGAGTGGCCTCATCATGGCAGTAGAGGAGGCATGGACCAACATATTGGAATGGGGAGTAGAATTAAAATGATTGGCCACCGGTGTATCCTCCCTGTTGCAGATGGATCAAAGGTGCTTGATTTCATTTGATGCCTTTGCAATTACTCATTAAGGTACCTAAAGCGATGTGACCTGGTTGTTTGCTGATAGTTTAACATCACTTCAACCCTTTTTCTTCTCCATTCGCCCTTGTCTTATTACTTTCAAAAAAGTTATTAGGTGCAGCAATTTCAGTCCTGCACGCTGAAACTCAGTGAATGTCGAAATCCTAAACCTCGGGTCAAAACAGATATAATCGTGATTGTGAAACTTCATCTAGTAGTGGATCCATCTCCATTTTTCAAAGACATGATTAAATCACTTGTTTCTTTACCAGAGCTTAACTTCAATAGAAACAGTTTTTGGCTTTGTTGCACAAGTCAAGGGTCTTATTTTACTATTATTGTTTATCCTATTATATTATTCTGCTTACTTTGATTTATTTGTAAACATCTTCTAAGATGTAAAAAAGCTTTATAGCATTTATTTTTTAATTGCAACAGCCTAAAATAATGCTTGTGATCTTAATGACAGATTGATTTTCAATAAATTCTCAAAAGTCGTTGAAACATATCCAGAGCCCGTATGACATTCACATTAAGCAAATTTACAGATGTGATTACATGTCCAGTATTTAAAAGGACAGTAATTTTGTCTATACTATTCAGCATGTTATAAACCAAACTAGATTATAGATCACTTATGAAGCTAATTTATCTCTTTTTGAAGGCTTTGCATTGGCCAACTTGATCACCGCTGATCCTGCAAAGTTGCCCTGTTATAGTTGAGATTTTATTTTCTATTTCATATATGTTTGAAACAGCTTGGGTGAAATGAAAATTTCTTCCCTGAGTCAATTTTCAAAATGCGCTCCTAATCTACTTTCTAATAACCCGTTTGCTGATATTCAGCTTTGATTTGACCAGAATTATTCAGCTCCTGCTTGCAGTGCAGCCATTATGTAAACAGCATCCAAGAGAGGAGTTAGAGACTTGAGGTGGGAGTGCCGGCCCTTGATATCAAGTCAAGATTGAAAGAGTGTAGAATCAAAGACCCCTGGTCAATTAACACGCACAAAGTGCTGGAGGCCAGACAGCAAATATGGAAAAGAGTACAGTCGACAAAGTCTGCAGACTTTCTCCTGTTTGCCTCTGGTCAATTAGCTGGAATCACGTAGACACTTTATTAAGTACACCTGCTCGTTAACGCAAATATCTACTCGGCCAATCACGTGGCAGCAACTCAGTGAATGAAAGCATGCAGACATGGTCAGCAGCTTCAGTCGCTGTTCACACCAAACATCAGAATGGGGAAGAAGTATGATCTGAGTGACTTTGACCATTGAATGATTGTTGGTGTCAGATGGAGTGATGTGAGTATCTCAGATTTCCTGGGATTTTCATGCACGACTGTCTCTGGAGTTTACAGAGAATGGTGCAAAAAACAAAACAAAGATGTCCAGTGAGTGACATTTTGTGGGTGAAAATGCCTTGTTTATGAGAGAGGTCAGAAGAATGACCAGACTTGTTCAAACTGACAGATTGAAGTGGTGTTGTTTAATTAAGATTACACAAGAGTAATTCCATATGAATCTCCTGAAATAATGAGGCAGTCCCTGTCCCTTTCTAGCTACAGTAACATTTCGGACAGATAGGCTTCACCTACACCTCCTATCTTGTACTCCTTCCTGTCCTCATCCTTCTTATTCTGGCTTCTTCCCCCTTCCTTTCCAGTTGTGATGAGGAGTCTCGACTAGAAAATATGAGTAGCCAAGGTATGATGTGGGCTTGACATGATACCAATTTTCTTATTGCAATTATGATTTCTGTATCAATGATTTTCACATGTTCAAAGGACATTTATCATCAAAGAATGTATAATATATACAACCTCGAGTTTATCTTCTTGCAGGGAGCCACAAAACAAAGAAACTCAATAGAATCTATTTTTTTAAAACCCACGCAAAAAAGGCCCTTAAACACCCAATGTGTGAGAAAAGAACAAACATGCAAACGACAATATGTAAACAAATAACACACCGAACATTAACCGCAGAGTCCCTGAGAGTGAGTTCACAGCCACGGAGCCAGTTCAGCACTGAGTTGAGTGAAGATGGTCCAGGAGCCCAATGGCTGCAGGCCTCAGCCACGGAGCCAGTTCGGCACTGAGGCAAGTGCTAATGGTTTCAGGGCACAGATGCAGACTCAGTTCAGCAGATATCAAATTCAATGAAGTAATTTAAGCATAGCACTGGGTTTTCACCTAGCTGACCAAGAAAAGTTTGAGAATGTGGTTACTGAATGTTCCAGTGTCCTGCCTTACCATTGCTCTCTAAAGTAATGTTGCATATTAACAGGTGGAACTGCCCAAGAATTTACTTAAAGTTGGGTATTCAATCTTTCCTATTAATGGAGCCATGATTTCAGCTCTACCTATATATATTTTCCAGATCTGGTAAGATATACATAGAACTGCATAGTGGTTGAAGAATTAATGGTAATGCCTGAAAAAGGGGCATCCATCGCCACACGCACAAAATGCTGGAGGAACTCAGCAGGCCAGGTAGCATCTATGGAAATGAATAAATAGTCGATGTTTTGGGCTGAGACCCTTCTTCAGGACTTGAAAGGAAGGGGGAAGATTCCAGAGTAAAAAGGTAGAGGGAGGAGAAGGAGATGGGTGAAGTCAGATGGGTGGGAAAGGTAAAAGGCTTGAGAAGTAGGAATCTGATAGGGCAGAAGAATGGACCACAAGAGAAAGGGAAGGAGGAGATGCACCAGGGGGAGGTGGTAGGCGGGTGAGGAGAGGTAATAGGCCAGAGTGGGGAATAGAGCAAGGGGGGGGGGAATTTTTTTTACTGGAAGGAGAAATCAATATTCATGCCCCTAAGTACCCCTTGCACCCAGTACATGCTCTCTTCTCAATGCTATCATCAAGGTGGAGGTATAGGAGTCTGAAGACATGCATTCAATGTTTCAAGAACAACTTTCTCCCATCCACTATCAGATTTCTAAATGGACAACCAGCCCATGAGCACTGCCTCAGTATTGTTTTCTCTTTCAATACTACATGTATTTATATTTTTTATTGTTATGTATTGCATTGTACTGCTGGCGCAAAACAACAAGTTTCACGACATATGCCGGTGATATTAAACCTGATTCTGATCATGAGAGCAAGGATATGTGTGTGTGTGTGGGGGGGGGGTTATTCCTTTTGTGGGGACATGTTGAACACAAACACATTGCATACAGACACCCGTTCCTAGTGCACTTGATAATCACAGAGAAGGTTTGTGTCTCTGCTGCTGCCACATGTTCCTCGTTCCTGTTGCCCACCAGGGAAGTATGTGTAAATAAGGTTAAGGAAATTAAGATTAAGACTGGGCAAGACATTGAATAATAGTTTTTACAAATACTCCATCTTTATATTCACGGCCTGAGGACAGGCTGTCATGTAAAAGGATTATGTTGACATATTATTTGTGTAGGACTTTAGGGAGCTACATGCATTTGCTGCAATCCATGCCTGATATCTGTTAATAAACTCTGAGTGGCAGAAGCTGAGTCATGAACATACCTTTTCTTTCTGCAATACTGCATCTGAGATTGAATTTTCCCTTGTCTCGCTTCTCTGTCTGACCTCCGTTGTAATATACATGTATTCATGCCACCAGGTTGGAGGCTCAACGTGATGACTGCTCTGTCTTTCCTGGATGACATGAATGTTTCAGCCAAGTCCTCAATGCATTAAATATTATTTTTTCAATCAACTAATAAATAAATTAAATTAATAATATCCGGCATTTTAAATTTCAACATGTCTTCACTCACATAATCCCAAACATTTATATTACAGGCTCAACTCATTATTTTTAACTTTGACTACATTAAACAGAGTTATTCAGCAATAGTGAAATTGATATTCTATCACAACGCAGAACTTCTTCAGTCAATGCACAATTCAAAGTACATTTATTATTAATGTATGTATACATTATACACCCTTGAGATTTGTCTCTTTACAGGCAGCCACAAAACAAGAAAACCAAAATAACCTATTTTTTTAAAAAACGACAAACACGCAATGTGCAGAGAGAGAGAGAGAGAAAACTAATCGTGCAAGCAATCAAAGTAAGCAGATAGTGAGTCCTCGGGTATGAGTCCGGAGCAGGCCCACAGCCTCGTCCTCAGTGCTGCGGAGAACAGAGTGAACGTCAAGGAACCTTGAGCAGAACAAGCCGGACTCTCGTGACACCCAGCACCTGGAATTGTGATCCAGCTGACCTAGCATTTAGATTGTCCAAGCACTGGATCGCTCCTCGCTCCGGGACCCAGTCTCTGTTGCCCTGGACCTGGATCCCACCACCACCTTCCGGCCCGTATATGACCCTGCCGAATAGACCCGGTGCTTAGACCGATCAAACCTTGCCCATCAGGAAGGAGATGGCTGCGTTGTTAGGGATCTGGGCAAACAAAAGAGATGGCCATAATCATCAAGGCTCGAGGAATATACCTTCACAGTCATTCAGTGTAGCAAAGCTTCAGTGTACTCCAGTCCACCTAATAGGGTGCATCTTCATAATGCATAACAGAGATATGTGCATATATTGCACACATTGAATCAACTGATCTTTCAAATTGAGGAAAAGATTAGATCAGCAGATGAAAGTACTATTTTAAGAGAAGATACAGTGCTGTGCAACAATTTTAGAATAGGGTGCCTAAGATTTTTGCACAGTTCTGTATTTGTCAACGCGGTGTGGAGAGCGAGTCTGTAAATCTGGTGGGAGCAGAGGATGTTTGGGAATGGTGAGGGTGGAGCACCACAGGAGGGGTGTGGGACGGGGGCAGAGAAGGTGTGCCAGTGGGGGGTGGGGGGGGCTGATGCAAACACACTCAGCCCTAAGACACCAGGCAAGGTCATTTGATTCCAAACAATTGGTGTATTGATCATTACAGAATGTCTCTGGTGCTCCCACTGCTCCCTCCCCTCTCCCTTCTGCCTTTCCCAACCGTGGTTTCCTCTCTCCCTGTTCCCTTCCCACTCTCAGTCCACAAGAGACCCATATCAGAATCACATTTATCATCACTCATGTATGTTATAAGATCTGTTTTTTATTTTGACCTTTTGCACAGTAGTGTACAGATGCCCCCATTACACTGTGTGGTACACTTGTACTGACAGACTTACAGGATAGTTCGTCTGGTCCTGCTGATGCTGGATATCCAAAGCACAAATAGAAAATGGCATTCATCAAATCAGATGGCATCAGTGAGGAATAAAAAAAGAGTCAACATTTCAACCCAATCACTGTTGATATGAAAATTTGAAGCTTGTTGGCCTTATGTTTTCATAGTAATTATCGGAGAAGTTTATCAGAAATTGGATTTGGACCCTTCCTTGCAGCTCTCCTCTCAGCTGGTGACATAGTGACCCGCCACTGACAGTTTGAGATGATATCTGATGTTTGATGGGGATAAGGGATTGGTATATCATGCATACTTTCTGACATTATTGGATATTGGGAATGTGAGTTTCAAAAAGCTTAACCCCCATTTACTCCTCAATCCTAATCACTCAGCTTCACTCTCATCACTAATTTATCCAAAGCTGAAAACCTTCAGCTATGCGTTTGCACCTATGACAAGCACAAGGAATTCTGCAGATGCTGGAAATCCAAAACAACACACACAAGATGCTGGAGGAACTCAGCAGGTCAGGCATTATTAATAAAAAGAGTAAACAGTCGATATTTCTGGTTGAGACCCTTCATCAGGACTGGAAAGGAAGAGGAGATGTCAGTATAAGAAAGTGGGGGGAGGGGAGGAAGAAGTACAAGGTGGTAGGTGAGAGGTGAAATCGGGAGAGGGTGAAGTACCTATGTACCTATGGCTTTACAGGTAGTGAGCTAAGATCATTTACTGTATTTAGGCTGGGCAGCTGCTTTACAGACAAGAGAAAATTTGCAGATGCTAGAAATCAAAGTAATACACACAAAGTGCTGGAGGACCTCAGCAGGCCAGGCAGCATCTATAGAAAAGAATAAACAGTCGCGTTTTGGTGTGTGAACTTTCACCAGGACTGTTTTACAGCAAGCACAGATGGGATGAGCTGAAGGTTTCATAATTTTTTTAATGATTTTTTGATTATTCTATTGCAATACTCCAGATATTCCCCCCTCGTTTAAGGATAACCAGAACACTGGATACCTTGTCCCATCTCAAGGTGCATCTCATTCATTCATTGCTCCTTTGCTTCAAGAGCCTCAGTTCTTAAAAAAAAAAGAGATCATCCCATGTCCCTCCATACTGCTGTACATTGATATTGGTACTCCCCTAACGTAAACTTCTTTAGCGCACCCCCCCCCACCCTACCCACCACTTTAAATGTGCCACCACCGGCAGCTGTCTTCACTCTTCACTTTGAAACCCACTTTTCCTAACAATCCTTCTGTCACACAGCATGGAGTCTTAGAAAAACATGGCACAGAATCTGGTCCTTTACATCAACTGGTCCATGCCATCAAGATGCCCGTCCAAGCTGATCCCATTAGCCCATTTGCTTGAATTTGCCCCGGACTTTCTAAATTTTCCTATCCATGTACCTGTCCATAGTAACAGACAGAAAGATGAGCACATACACTAAAAACAGAATACTGCAGTGCTACATTTATTCTATCCTGACTTACGGAAGTGAATGCTGGACCATTTCTCCAGCAATGGAAAAGAAACTAGAAGCAGCTGAATTCTGGTTCTACAGGAGAATGTTAAAAATATCATGGACCACACACACACATCAAATGAAGAAGTTCTCAGAAGATCCCAAGCAGTTCGATCACTCATATCAGCAATAAGAGAAAGACAACTCAGATTCCTAGGACACATCATGCAGAAAGATGAACTGGAAAAACTCATACTCTCTGGAAAGATTGAGGGGAGCAAACCTAGAGGAAGACCTCAGCTTATGTACATCAAAAGCATAACCAGGTGGCTACACATCGAGGAAATGGAAGTCATCCAAAAAACAGATCTATATGGGAAAGCATGGTCACCAAAATCCGCATCAGATATGGTACCTAGACAGACAGACAGTACCAACTGTCTCTTCAGATTTGTATTGTACCTGCATCAGCCACTTCCTCTGGCAACTCATTCCACCTACGTACCATTGTGTGTGTGGAAAAAAAAGAAAGGAAGTTGTCCCTCAACTTCCAATTAAATTTTTCCCCTCTAGTAGAGTACTTGATACTGACTCATCCCATATTAGTTTAGCTGACTCATCAACATTCTTATGAAAAACATTAGGATCTTCTTCATGTTAAGGATGCTGTGCAGGTGGAAGCTTGTGCTGTTTGTTTGGGGCTAGTGGGGCAGTGCAGTTAAAAGCATTAAAAAGTTTGTGTGGTGCAATGCATGCCAGCTTTAGTGAAGGACAGAAGTTTTCCCAGTGCTCAAGGATGAATGTTTAAACCACTGTCCACCAGACCTTCCCTCAGAACCTCCAACATCCCCATATGTCTGAAGATCTAAAGATTAGCTTTATTTGTCATGAGTACATCAAAATACAGTGAAATGTCCTGCTTGCGTCAAATTAAATCAAATCAGCGAGGGTCGTGCTGGCCAGCTTGCTAGTGTTGCAACACTTCTGGCGCCAATATAGACCATAAGACCATAAGACAAAGGATCAGAAGTAGGCCATTTGGCCCGTCGAGTCTGCTCCGCTATTTTATCATGAGCTGATCCATTTTATCCTATTTAGTCCCACTGCCCCGCCTTCTCACCATAACCTTTGATGCCCTGGCTACTCAGATACCTATCAATCTCTGCCTTAAATACACCCAATGACTTGGCCTCCACTGCTGCCCGTGGCAACAAATTCCATAGATTCACCACCCTCTGACTAAAAAAATTTCTTCGCATTTCTGTTCTGAAAGGGCGCCCTTCAATCCTGAAGTCATGCCCTCTCGTACTAGACTCCCCCATCATGGCAAACAACTTTGCCACATCCACTCTGTCCATGCCTTTTAACATTCGAAATGTTTCTATGAGGTCTCCCCTCATTCTTCTAAACTCCAAGGAATACAGTCCAAGAGCAGACAAACGTTCCTCATATGTGAACCCTCTCATTCCCGGAATCATTCTAGTGAATCTTCTCTGTACCCTCTCCAACGTCAGCACATCCTTTCTTAAATAAGGAGACCAAAACTGCCCACAGTACTCCAAGTGAAGTCTCACCAGTGCCTTATAGAGCCTCAACATCACATCCCTGCTCCTATACTCTATTCCTGTAGAAATGAATGCCAACATTGCATTCGCCTTCTTCACTACTGACTCAACCTGGAGGTTAACTTTAAGGGAATCCTGTACGAGGACTCCCAAGTCCCGTTGCATCTCAGAACTTTGAATTCTTTCCCCATTTAAATAATAGTCTGCCCATTTATTTTTTCTGCCAAAGTGCATAACCATACACTTTCCAACGTTGTACTTCATTTGCCACTTCTCTGCCCATTCTTCCAATCTATCCAAGTCTCTCTGCAGACTCTCCGTTTCCTCAGCACTACGGGCCCCTCCACCTATCTTCGTATCATCAGCAAACTTAGCCACAAAGCCATCTATTCCATAATCCAAATTGTTGATGTACAATGTAAAAAGAAGCGGCCCCAACACTGATCCCTGTGGAACACCACTGGTAACCGGCAGCCAACCAGAGTAGGATCCCTTTATTCCCACTCTCTGTTTCCTGCCAATCAGCCAACGCTCTATCCACGTATGTAACTTTCCTGTAATTCCATGGGCTCTTATCTTGTTAAGTAGCCTCATGTGTGGCACCTTGTCAAAGGCCTTCTGAAAATCCAAATATACAACATCCACTGCATCTCCCTTGTCTAGCCTACTGGTAATTTCCTCAAAAAATTGTAATAGGTTTGTCAGGCAGGATTTTCCTTTAAGGAATCCATGCTGAGTTCTGCCTATCTTGTCATATGCTTCCAGGTACTCTGTAACCTCATTCTTGACAATCGACTCCAACAACTTCCCAACCACCGACGTCAAGCTAACAGGCCTATAATTTCCTTTTTGCTTCCTTGCCCCCTTCTTAAATAGCTGAGTGATATTTGCAATCTTCCAGTCTTCCGGAACCATGCCAGAATCTATCGACTTTTGAAAGATCATCGCTAATGCCTCTGCAATCTCCACAGCTACTTCCTTCAGAACACGAGGGTGCATTCCATCTGGTCCAGGAGATTTATCGACCCCTTTAGCCTATTCAGCTTCCTGAGTACCTTCTCTGTCGTAATTGTGACTGCGCACACTTCTCTTCCCTGCCACCCTTGAGTGTCCGGTATCCTGCTGTCTTCCTCAGTGAAGACTGATGCAAAATACTTGTTCAGTTCCTCTGCCATCTCCTCATCTCCCATTACAATTTCTCCAGTATCATTTTCTATCGGTCCTATATCTACTCTCACGTCTTTTACTCTTTATATACTTGAAAAAGCTTTTAGTATCCTCTTTGATATTATTTGCTAGTTTCCTTTCATAGTTAATCTTTTCTCTCTTAATGACCTTCTTCGTTTCCTTTTGTAAGGTTTTAAAAACTTCCCAATCCTCTGTCTTCCCACTAATTTTTGCTTCCTTGTATGCCCTCTCCTTTGCTTTAACTTTGGCTTTGACTTCTCTTGTCAACCACGGTTGCAACCTTTTTCCACTCGAAAATTTCTTCTTTTTTGGAATATACCTGTCTTGCACATTCCTCATTTCTTGCATAAACTCCAGCCACTGCTGCTCTGCCGTCTTTCCCGCCAGTGTCTCTTTCCAGTCAACTTTGGCCAGTTCCTCTCTCATGCCACTGTAATTTCCTTATAGCATGCCGACAACTCACTATCCCTCACCATCTATAAAATAAAGGCAACCGTTAGTCTTGCGAGACCCTGGATCTACGCCTGGAAAGTCTTCACTCTCCAGGGCGCAGGCCTGGGCAAGGTTGTATGGAAGACCAGCAGTTGCCCATGCTGCAAGTCTCCCCTCTCCACAACACCGATGTTGTCCAAGGGAAGGGCATTAGGACCCATACAGCTTGGCACCAGTGTCGCTGCAAAGCAATGTGTGATTAAGTGCCTTACTCAAGGACACAACACGTTACCTTGTCTGGGGCTTGAACTCACGACCTTCAGGTTGCTAGTGCAATGCCTTAACCACTTGGCCTCGTGCCCACACGTACCCTCGCCATTAGTATCATCATTATGTGCTGTCTAGTATGATGAAGTTGATCATGATTGTTCTTGGTAAATTTTTCTGCGGAAGTTGTCTGCCATTGCCATCTTCTGGGCACTGTCTTTACAAGATGGTTGACCCCAGCCTTTATAAATACTCTTCAGAGGTTGTCTTGGCGTCAGTGGTCACATACCCAGGACTTGTGAGATGTACTAGCTGCTCATACAACCATCCACCACCCACTCCCATGGCTTCACGTGACCTTGATTGGGGGGCTAAGCAGATGCTACACCTTGCCCACGGGTGACCTGCCGGCTAGTGGAGGGAAGGAGCAACTTACAACACATTTGCTTGAGATGTATCTTTACCCCACCACCCAAAAAGCCTAACCATTCATCTTTGGAGTGTGGAAGGAAAGCACAGCACCCAGAGGAAGCCCACACACTTATGGCGTGAACGTACAAACTCTTTACAGACAGCTGCAGGAATTGAATCCCGATCACTACTTACTGCCGCATAAACAATTCTCAAACCGCTACTCTACTGTGCTGCTTCTTGCTAGGCAGACACCCAGTAGTGATATAGGAAGGATAATGAGGCTTTGGAGAGAGCTTAGAAGAGGCTTACCAGGATCCTGTCTGGTTTAGAGGGCATGCGCTATCATGAGAGGCTGGATAAACTTGGGTTGTTTTCTCTATAGAGTGCCGGAGGCCGAAGGGAGATCAGAAAGAGGTTTACGGGATTATTAGAGGCATGGAAAGAGTGGACAGAAAGCATCTGTTTCCCAGGGTTGAAATATTTAATACCAGAGGGTGTGCATTGAAGATGAGAGGGGGTAGGTTCAAAGGGGACATGAGGGGTAAGTTTTTTGCTCAGACAGTGATGGATGCCTGGTAGGGTGGTAGATGCAAATACATTAGAGGCTTTGAAGAGATGTTTGAATAGGTACATGAATGATTGGAGGATGCAGAGTTATGAACATGGTGTGAGTAGGAGGGGCATTAATGTTTGGGTGTTTTTGATTTGCTTTTTAGCTGGTTCAGCACAATATTCTGGGCCAATGACCTGCTTCTGTGCTGTACTGTTCTATGTTTTATTAAAATCAGACTGTTCTTTAGAAATTAAACTGGAATAGCAATGTAAACGCTGGGAGTGGAAGTTACACCCCATTATAGCAGAGGTGGCAGAGCCATTTGAAGAGAAAGTCTCTGCTGGCATATTCTTACAAATCAATATACTGCTCAGAACAAATATTTGAAGTAGCATCATCAGTACAATTCACGGCCTCCTTAGAGTCCACGTTAAACTGACTGAAAACCTGCAGCATAATGATCAAAGGAAATTGGTAGCAATGTGTAGCCATGCTGCAGTGCTCTTGGCTGTCAAGCTGTTCCAGGCATTCAATCATCACACCACAGAAAGCAGCAAATGTGAGGGCAAAACCCACAGGACTCCAGATAGAGCGTTGTCAGATGTGATGATTTGATGTCTCCGATGTAGGATCAATATCAAAATAAATCATCTTAAAATTGATCTTATTCTACGGCTGGTATAAATAAATGTGCACTTTTTTTGTACACTTATCTGCCTTTGGTAATGGGATTACAACCTTTTTGTATCTCTTTGATTTCATGTTTTAATGTTCATTTTTATGTGTATTAATCTGTTATATACTATACATATTATGTATTGTGTTCCTGCATTATAGAGTAACAAATCTGTCCTTTCTCTGTATTGAAACCCAGTGTCATGCAGAATCTCACCTATTTTCATCTGTAATGTATGACACTGTTATAAAGAACAAGTCTCCTGCCCCAGCCCTGATGACCATAGATTTCAGTTTTACCAGGGCCTTGATCAAACAGTATAAATATGGTAAATTTGTACTTTTTTTTTGTACATTTGTCTGTGTTTGGTAAAGAGAATACAGCCTTGCTGTATCTCTCTGGCTTCATGTTCTATTGTTCATTTGTATATGTATTAATCTGTCATTTTATATAATATACATATTAACAAGGGGAGCTGAGTACAGGAGCAAAGAGGTCCTTCTGCAGTTGTACAGGGCCCTAGTGAGACCACACCTGGAGTATTGTGTACAGTTCTGCTCTCCAAATTTGAGGAAGGACATTCTTGCTATTGAGGGAGTGCAGCAGAAGTTCACAAGGTTAATTCCTGGGATGGCGGGACTGTCATATGTTGAAAGATTGGAGCGACTGGGCTTGTATATACTGGAATTTAGAAGGATGAGAGGGTATCTGATTGAAACATAAAAGGTCATTAAGGGATTGGACACGCTAGATGCAGGAAACATGTTCCCGATGTTGGGGGAGTCCAGAACCAGAGGCCACAATTTGAGAATAAGGGGTAGGCCATTTAGAATGGAGTTGAGGGAAAACTTTTTCACCCAGAGAGTTGTGGATCTGTGGAATGCTCTGCCTCAGAAGGCAGTGGAGGCCAATTCTCTGGATGCTTTCAAGAAAGAGTTAGATAGAGCTCTTAATGATAGCGGAGTCAAGGGATATGGGGAGAAGGCAGGAACAGGGTACTGATTGTGGATGATCAGCCATGATCACAGTGAATGGCGGTGCTGGCTCGAAGGGCTGAATGGCCTACTCCTGCACCTATTGTATACATAACTTCACTCATCCCATCACTGAAATGTTCCCACAACCTATGGACTCACTTTCAAGGACTCTTCATCTCATGTTCTTGATGTTTATTGCTTATTTATTTATTATTTTTATTATTATTATTTCTCTCTTTGTACTTGCACAGTTTTCTTACCTTTTGCACATTGATTGGCCGTCTGTCCTGTTGCATGCAATCTTTCATTGATCCTATTACATTTGTTATATTTATTGTGAATGCCCACAAGAAAATTAATCTCAGGGTTGTATATGGTGACAAATGTCCGAGGTGAATGACATATGTGAGTGATAATAAACCTGATTCTGATATGGATATTTATAGTGGACTGAGAGTGGGATGGGGACAGGGAGAGGAGAATCATGGGTGGGAAAAGGGAAAGGGAGAGAGGAGGGGGCGGGAAACACCAGAGAGGCATTCTGTAATGATCAATAAACAAATTGTTTGGAATTAAATGACCTTGCCTGGTGTTTCAGGGCTGGGGGGTGTCTGCACCCAGCCCACCTCCACCCTTCTGACAGTCCTTCTCTGCCACCTGTGTCACTCCCCTCCCGTGGCACTCCAACATCACCATCCTTTGCTCTTGTCAGATTCACAAACTCGCTCTCCATCCCACATTGACAAATACAGTACAGTGCATAAAAGCCTTGGGCACCCTGGCTATATATATGTGTGCTGAAGACTTTTGCACAGTACTGTATATACTTCGATAATAAATTTACTTTGAGCTTTGATTTTTTTGTAGCAGGCAAAATACTCCTCAGCACTGGTAAGAATTAAGAATCCACAGAATAAAGAATGTTGTTCGGAGCAAGACAATAAAACCGTAATCCAACAGTTCCTCGTGAATCATGTGTAATTAACTCTAAGTGTAAACCACAGCAACAGATGTTCCAACATCAACAATCTTTTTTTGAGGTGTATGCATATGATAACCATAAGAATCAATCAGCATTAACAGAAAGGTACTGAAGAAAAATTATACTATCTGTGGCACATGAAGGATTGAAAAATTCATGCGTCTATCCCATTAAATTCAAATTTAATTACATTAGCTGCTGCATTTCACTGCATCTAAATGCCACTCCTTCAAACCAGTTTAGTAACTTGAGTTTGCTGTATTCAGTATTAATACTGAGTGTGGACTCTTGGTTGTACCTCTGTTTATTGTGTTTCACTGTCTTCATAGGCCATTTCATTCCTCACACCTCTGGCCGTGATCTTTGTGGTCAAAATAATTCAACGGACAGATAAAACAGAGATTAAAGAGGCCTGTTTAGGTAAGATATTCACTTAATGTATGTAGTTAAATTATGTTTTAATTTCTCTTCTGTTCTTGTAGTTTGAATCGATCCTATAACACCTGTATTTTTTGACACTCAGCTGTCTCTCTGGCCCTTGCTCTGAATGGAATCTTCACCAACACAATTAAGCTAATAGTGGGAAGGTGAGTTGCGATTATTTAATACGTATGTCATTTTAACATCAGTTCTGTGAATTCTATCAAACTGTTTGGCACTGGCTTGGGGAAAATTAATGACACAGCTTGCTGCGCAAAGCGAGAACAAAATTATCCTTGCAGTGAGGAAGAAATGGAAAAGCATTTGCTTGTCCATGTTCAGGCTTTGGGTGTCTGGCAAAGGAATTAAAATGATGTATACGAAGCAGTAATTCTTAGAAAACTGAGAACAGCCCATCATTATGCAAGAATAATTCATGTTCAGTCAGACTTTATTCAATTTTGTTTAATTTCTCCCTTGAATGGAGATTGAACTCTACTTCTCTCACCCAGTCACTGAACTGTACCGCACAACATATGGACTTACTTTCAAGAAGTCTTCATGTCTAATACCAGAGGGCATGCATTGAAGGTGAGAGGGGGTAGGTTCAAGAGGGAAGTGAGGGGTAAGTTTTTTACTCAGAGAGTGGTGGATGCCTGGGATGCGCTGCCTGCAATGGTGGTAGAGATAAATACACTAGAGGCTTTTGAGAGATAGGCACATGGATGTAAGGAAGATGGAGGGATATGGTCCTAGCATGGGTAGGAGGGGTTAGTGTTTGTATGTTTTTGATTTTCTCTTTAGCTGGTTCAGCATAACATTGTGAGCTGATTAGCCTGTTCCTGTGCTGTACTGTTCTATGTTCTATATTCATCTCAAGTTCCCAGTATTTATTGCTTGCTTACTTATTATTATTATTATTATATTTTTCTCTGCTCAGGTTTATAAAACTTGAGGTACATGCATAGCCAAGCTGACTCATTTCTCAATTGCTAGGAACTTCCAGACTATTCCTGTGGTGTTTAGTATTGTGGCTTTCTGAGGATTTACATAAATGAGCCTAGTTGTTTAATACTATTGTGTTGTGACTTTGGGAGGATGCCAGTTGTAGATATTACTTTTGGGGAAAAGTATACCCTGTTTACGTTCCATAGTCTTTCAATTTCCTCTCTTAATTCGGCATATTGATTTCTGTATGTTATGTGTGTTTGGAATGACTATATCTATTAAGTAAGTTGTTCTTGCTTGCTTATCCTGTAATATTAGATCTGGGCAGTTATTATGGATCATCCTATCTGTAATAATAATAATTATTAATATGATTAGTAATTGTTATAATTAATAGTAATAAATATTATATAAATTTATTTTCTTTTTGTGTTTGCACATATTGCTGTTCTTTTAGTTGTTTGCCCTATTGCGTGCGGTCTTTCATTGATTTTATTCAGTTTCTTGTATTTATCGTGAATGCCCACAAGAAAATAAATCTCAGGGTTGTACATGGTGACATCAATGTACTTTTATAATAAACTTACTTTGAAGATACCCTGGTTTATAATTAACTGTTTCTAATGTATTAGTTCCTGATCAGAGGTATGATGTAGCTATATATTGCCTAGAAACAAATACTGGCATTCTGCTTTGGGGAAACACACATTACCAACAGCACACATCACAAGTAGCATGTGGTTATAATTTCAGAAAAATATACATTAACAAAGAGAAAAATATATATAACCCAAGTCTTTGAATGGCATGACAGTAGATTTATGGGATCTTGTCCTGGTCCAGCTTGTTCTTCTACCAAGTGAACACGAGAGCGCAGCACAGAGCGAACATTGGAGAGCAGCACAGAGCAAACACTAGGGGGCAGCACTGATGGGAGGACCCAGCCCCTATCCTTTGGCGATTCTCGCGCGCCCTGCAGAAGCTCCCCTACACTGCCTCAGTATCTCCTCTCCGGGGTGGCTGTAACAGGTGACCACGATGCCTTGGCTTAGTCCTCACCACAACCGAAACAACACAGCTCCCATCCAGATCTCCAGAAGGAAGACTTTACAGTAATAACCAGCACACACAAAATGCTGGAGGCATCAATGGAGGGGAATAAACAGTTAACGTTTCAGGCCAAAACCCTTCATTCAAAGAAACAAAGACTGTTCCATGTCGCCGACAAACACTCAGTTGTAGCTGTGGCCCATGCATATGCCAATGGCTACCCCTTTGGTTTGGAGAAAGTGAGAAGAGCTGAGAGAGAAACGTGATAATGTGAACCAGTTTTGCTAGACTGAAGAGGGTGGTGGTGGAGGGGAACTGGTTAGGTCTGTTGTCCGCGAGAAAGTGAAGAACTTTAATGCCTTTCTGATGGGGGAAGGAAGTGTAGAACAACTGAGGGACGGCGGAGTTACTGCAACAACCAGTGACTCACATAATTTTTTCACCGCCATCATTTTCTCTTCACTCATGAAGTACTAGTCAACATCAGGTCTACACCGATTAAGAAAAAGGTTAGTTACCAAAGAATATTTCATTATACAGGACTTCATATGGGAGGGGGGAGGAATACCATGTACGGTGAATGTTAGGTAAAGTAGTCAAAAGCTGGTCAATCCCCTCCCAGTGAAAATCCAGTAAATCGAAGGAAAATCACACTTATTTTCCTAAAATCAAACATACAAGTCATTCATCCATTGCTATGTTAGCTAGATACAAGAGCACGAGAGCTCACTGGTGCTTTCCCCCCATTCTAAGTGGCTTAGTTACATCACAGACTGCTTCTCATTAACCTGGTCTGTTAAATGTTGCCGGTTTTCATTAAATTATGCTTGAACAATAATCTCCAAATATATTTCCTATCTTTCCTTTTACTGAACAAAACCGTTGAATTCAATAAAACCCTCCACTGTCTCAAAGATTCATTAAGTGCTACCTCAAGCACTCGATATGAGACAGATGGGGGCTGTTGGTGTGATTAAGTCCATTACTTTGCATTAAAGAAATTTCTGCGAAAGCCAGGTACGTCCTCCCCATGGATGTGTGGGTTTTCTCCAGATGCTCCAGTTTCCTCCCACTGTCCAAAGACGTACCGGTTGATTGGTTAATTGGTCGTGGTAAATTGTTCCATTAGGCTGGGGTTTAATCGTGGGCTGCTGGGGCGGCGCACTGGGAAGACTGGAAGGACGTACTCTGCTCTGTATCTCTAAATAAACAAAGGGTTCAACAAGAAGTGAATACCATCAAGGTTGAGTAACCCTTTGATGACACCAAAATGCTTAATTATTACAGCTCATTGTTTACAGTTTAAAGAGGATGACACATAGTGTTATGAACTGCTGAATTACTGTGGGCCGCTAACATCTACTCCCGAGGTAATAAAGTGTAACCCTCTCACCAGGGCTTGAATACAAACTTGGCTCGCTAGCTAACCCTGCCAACAGCCTCATGACTCAGCGGTGAGAGAGCCACCCTTCATAAACAATACAAGTCTACAGTCGGTATGATTTGGGGTTCAACCAAACGGGAAAATTGAGATATTCAGATTAAGGAACACTGCTTATACACAATTGTCAGTCACCACAAAATGACAGATCATTTCTAGTATAAAATTACAAAGTATAATTACCAGTTTTCAACTTTATCAAACGGTTAACAAGAAAAGAAAGATAAAAGAGCCCATTACTGTTAAACCAGGCCAATGTGCAGATAAATATTGGAGCTGATTTCTGTAGTTGTCAGGTGTATTACCGTACTCACGCACTGAACCCACATTCTGTATGGAAGATACCAGCAGTCACAGTTTGAACTTCCCTCGAAGACCATCTCAAACGAACTGGCTAACTCAGGAGAATTGACGCTTCCTCCTTTGAACCATTCATCTCCACGAAGCGCTTCTTACAACAGGGTCTCTCCTTCAAATGCCATTCGGTAGGCATCTTCCCTTGTGCTCTGCTCCACAGCTCCCTCCAAAAGACCCCAAACCAGTCTACTGTCCTTCAGAAGTCTGATCCCACCCAGCCCTCTCTAATCTTCCATTGGGCAGAAAGTTACAACATGGACCAAGACAAGCTTGATTGTCTGAGACAACATTCCTAAGTCAGATAAAGTGGCTCCTCACCTTTAGCCGAAGCCAAAACACTCCTACTAGTTGGACACACTGCTTTTTCAGAAAACTGCTAAAATAAATTTCAAAGCATAGCAGTAGAAATCTTAACCAGGATATTACACAAGAACAAAAATGCAAACGGGTAATTACCCACGCCTCCCCCTTCACCATTCCCCACCTGTGTTTCCCTCTCACACCTTCTCTTCTTACCTACCCATCCCTTCCTTCTGGTGCTCCTCCCCCTTCCCTTTCTTCCATGGAATTCTATCCTCGCCTATCAGATTCACGCTTCTCCAGGCCATATCTTTTCCACCAATCAACTTCCCAGATTTTTACTTCACCTTCTCCACCTCTCCCAGTTTCACCTCAGAGCTGCCACCTTGTGCATCTTCCTCGCCTCCTCCCACCTCACTCTGATCCCTCTCCCTTCCTTTCCCGTCCTGAAGAAGGGTCCCAGCCCAAAACATTGACTGTTTACTCTTTTCCATAGATGCTGCCTGACCTGATGAGTTTCTCTAGCATTTTGTGTGTGTTTCTTCTGTCAGAGTAAGTCTTTGAATACTTTAATCAGTAGTTTAGACATCAATGCATGTGAAGGTGGTGATAAAGTGATCTTCTTGTGTGACTAATGGCTGAAAGAATAGCTCCTTCCGCTCTGCATCGCATTTCTGAATGGACATTAAACCCATGAACACTAACTCACGACTTCCTTTTCTCTTTTTGCTCTACTTGTTTAATTTAACTTCTTTAATATATGTATATTTCTTAACTATGGATGGCAGGGTGGAGATTTGTCTCTCCCAAAGGAGGTGCGAGGCATTCCTTCCCTCCGTTAGCCTGCAGGTCACCCTGGACAAGGTCTAGTGTCTGAAACCATGGGAGCAGGTGGTGGATGGTCATATGAGCAGCTGGTGCATATCACAAGTCCTGGTTATGTGACCACTGACGTCAAGCAGACAATCTCTGAAGGGTATTGATAATGGCTGGAGTCACCCGTCTTGTAAAGACACTGCCCAGAAGAAGGCAATGTCAAACCTCCTCTGTAGAAAAATTTGCCAGGAACAATCATGGTAATAAGACCGTGATCATCCACATCGTAAAGACATGGCACGATGATGATACTTACTGTAGTGTTTCGTATTTTATGATTAGGTATTGCATTGTACTACTGCCGCATAACAACAGATTTCACAACGTATGCCAGTGGTATTAAACCTGGGTCTGATTCTGATTCTGACCATGGAGCTGTAGGCTGTGGTTCCATGTTGGTACCCTTGCCCCTGATTCAGAAGATTGTGGGTCCAAGCCCCAGAGCAAGAATTTCAGAACATAATCCAGCTGAAACTTCAGAGCAGAAATAAGGTCTCACTGAATTATGAATGAGTTGTTAAACCAAGAAACTCTCTGCCCTCTGCAAAAGATGGCAAGAGCTCATTTTGAAGAACAGCAGGAAATTCTCCCAGTAACATTGCACTGTGACATGATCCTTCATTATATTACCAAAGAAAATGAATAAAACAGGCTGTCAGGATCATTAAAAATTGTCGAGTGCAAAATTACTGCTGATATAACAGCAAGCATCACACTTCAAAAAACGTACTTACTACAAATGTACAGGATATCGATGAACCCACAGTTGAGAGAACGCTGGGTAGTTCTGCTGTAACACAATAATTACATTCCTAGGAAACCTTGTAGGTTTCTTAGCCCTCCTGTTGCAGAACATGTTCCTATTGCTTTCAATGTTCCTATTTGCACCCCCCCCCTTGTATTTCTCCCCGGGCCTCCTGTCCCATGGTCCTCTCATATCCCCCTTGCCAATCACCTGTCCAGCTCTTGGCTCTATCCCTCCCCCTCCTATCTTCTCCTATCATTTTGGATCTCCCCCTCCCCCTTCCACTTTCAAATCCCTTACTAACTCTTCCTTCAGTTAGTCCTGACGAAGGGTCTCGGCCTGAAACGTCGACTGCACCTCTTCCCAGAGATGCTGCCTGGCCTGCTGCGTTCACCAGCAACTTTGATGTGTGTTGCTTGTATATTCAACACTAAGTCATTTTTTTGACTGTAGTGGAATTGAGGGTTATGCAGGAATGAGGAGTTGAGATCAAGATCATGATTCTTTCTGAAAGTGTTTGATCTATTGCTAGTTGGCTTTCTTTTCTCCCCTATGCCCCATTGACAATAAAATGATCTGGGAAGTGGTGAAAGTCACCACATGACTGCATGTCTTCCTTTCATTACCTACATTCATGTTGGATTCTCTTCAGCATCAATATCAAGGACCCCTCCACCACCCAGGACATGTTCTCTTCTTGTTTCTGCCATCAGCAAAAAGGTACAGGACCCTCAGGACCCACAGCACCAGGTTCAGGAACAGTTATCACCCCACAACATCAGGCCCTTGAATCAGTGGGGATAGTTTCACTCAACTTCACTTGCCCCGTCGCTGAACTGTTCCCATGTCCTACAGATTCACTTTCAAGGACTCTTCATTTCATGGTCTCAATATTTAATTTTTTTTTGTCTTTTGTATTTGCTCAGCTGGTCGTCTTTTGTACATTGATGTTGGGGACAGTCTATCGCTGATTCTATTGTGTTTTTTGTATTTACTGTGAACGTCTTTTACACGCTGGTTGATGCTCAGGTTGGTGCGGTCTTTCATTGGTTCTATTATAGTTATTATGCTATGGATTTTTTGAGTGTGCCCGCAAGTAAATGAAGCTCAGGGCTGTATGTGCTGACGTAGATGTAATCTGATAGTAAATTTACTTTGAAGTTTGAACTTTGACATCTCCCTAACTTTACATCAAGTCTCCAAATAAAGAGGGGCTGAGTTTAAAAGCTCGACCAAGAACTGATGGGATATGTTGTCAATTCTGGACAATGGACCTTAAAGGCAGAAGCTGCACTGATCAGATTGGGGAAAAGACTCTTGCTACCAGGCCATGTCTTAAAGTGGTATTTTGTAAATATATCTGCCAGTATTATGTCCCTTCATTATTGAGTAACAGATCTAGCCTTCCTCCTCTGTACTGAACCCCAGAGTCATACAGAATCTAACCTATCCTCATCAGTAATGAATAACACTGTTGTACAGAGGAAGTCCTCTGCCCCAGTCCTTGATGAATATAGACTTCAGTTTTTCCAGGGCCCTGATGCCGCACTGGGTCAAATGCTGCCTTGATGTCAAGAGCTGTCACCCTCATCTGTGTGCTGAGAATTTAATAAGTTACACAAAAGAAATAGATTTTATTGCCTTGAGAAGTGGAAGAGCCGCAGGAGTAATGAGCAATATTTCATTCTCATTTCAGTGACATCACATGCAAGTCACACAGTAATCCATTTCAGTTTGGCTTTCATTACCACATTATCTGGCTGTAGCAGGTGAAAATGGTGCCAAATTCCTTTTCAAGTCTTTAAGCCTTAAGAATTATTTGGGTAAATAATATCACTGTTGGAGAAGTAAGGAAAAGGACATCCAGCCTTTAATAATTTCATTCACCAAATGAACACAGAACAAATATAAAAATATATGAATGAGATAGAAAATTGGAAGTGGAGTTAATTAGTAATTAACAATAGTTATCTATGATCAGGTGTAAGATTGCAGTCAAAGGAAATTAATTTCCATACATTGCACTTCATTCAGGAGTAGATGACCCAGAATGTTGGAAGTGGTGACAATTCAGCTCTCCTTTAGCAGGTAGCCTTACTTTCAGTTAGTTGGCATACTTGTTGACTGGTTAGCTGGTTATCAGGAAGGAAAGCAGCTAAGGAGCCAGTGGGAGGAGTGTAGGAGATGCGTGGTGTTTGGCTGAGTCAGATCGCAGCATACATAAACAGATCATCCCTTCAGGTCAATGGAACATCTGGCCGATGTGCAGTGCTGGAGGCCTAGTTCAACATGGAAACAAAGTTCAAAGTAAATTTATTATCAAAGTACATAAACATCACCATATACTACCCTGAGATTCATTTTTTGCAGGCATTCACAGTTATTGGAAGGTATTCTAAGGGACCCGACATATGAGCATTTGGATAGACAGGGATTGATTAGGGATAGTCAGCATGGCTTCATGCATGTATGAAGCTCCACATTGACAAATACAGTATTGTACAAACATCATAGACACCCTAGCTATGTATATGTATGGGTATAAGACTTTTGCACTGTGCTGTACATCAAAACACACAGTGAAATGCCTTGTTTGCATCAGCGACCAACACAGTCCAAAGATTGTGCGGGGGACACCCCACAAGTATCACCACATTTTTGCTGCCAACACTGCATGCCCATTAGGACACTTAGGGAATCGGGCGATCAGGCAGGGAAGTGAACTTGAGACTCAGGATCACTTGTGGAATGGTGGAGCAAGCGTAGTCAGGCACATGTTACCAACTCCTGTTTCCAACATTCTTAATCGGCCAATGAACATCACGAACGTTAAGGTATTGAGTGGTAGTCTGCAGAAGGCTGGGTAGTTCCCAGATGCTAACTGATGATCTTGGGCATTTCCAGTAACCTCATGTTTTTTTGTTTGTGACATAATAAAACTTAAATTTAGCATCATGTAATGAAGTACTGTCAATGGTCTGTGGTTGTAATCAGGATTTATACATCTTTGTGTAAATCTAATAAATCCCTAATTGTTTCAGAATGCAGTAAACGTTTCAGTAACAATGCCCTGGCTTGGTGCTTACTTGGTGGCACAATGCCCAGAAGACATTGCAATTGCTTTGAGTTTACAGCACCATCAGCTGCAGTATGAAGAATTCTTCTGATTGTTTTCCTATACAAGTATAACTTTTTTGTTTGAATTGATTATTCTGTCTGCATACAAAACCAAAAATAAAAATTAATGTTTAAAAGCTGATACAAGATATATGAGACATTTACCACTAACATTCATAGCCAGGCAAAGCATTAGGTTTTTGAAGACCATAAAGCATAAAATAGAAGCAGAATTAGGCCACTTGGCCCATCGAATCTGCTCCATCATGGCTGATCCTTTTTTTCCCCTCCTCAGTCCCAACCCCCAGCCTTCTCCACGTAATCTTTGATGCCATGGCCAGTCAAGAACCTATCAATCTCTGCCTTAAATGCACCCAACAATCTGGCCTCCACAGCTGCCTGTGGTAACAAATTCCACAAATTCACCACCCTCTGGCTAAGGAAATTTCTCCGCATCACTACTTTAAATGGGTGCCCCTCTATCCTGAGGCTATGCCCTCTTGTCCTGGACTCCCCCGTCATGGGAAACATCCTTTCCATATCTACTCTGTCTAGGTCTTTCAACACTTGAAATGTTTCAATGAAGTCCCCTTCATCCTTCTAAATCCCAATGATTACAGCACCAGAGCCATCAAACATTCCTGATATGATAACCCTTTCATTACCGGAATTATCCTTGTGAACCTCCTCCGAGCACTCTCCAATGCCAGCACATCTTTTCTTAGATGAGGAGCCCAAAACTGTTCACAATACTCAAGGTGAGGCCTCTCCAGTGCCTTATAAAGCCTCAGCTTCACATCCTTGCTCTTGTATTCTAGACCTCTTGAAATGAGTGCTAACATGGCATTTGCCTTCCTCACCACCAACTCAACCTGCAAGTTAACCTTTATGGTGTACTACCCAAGGACTCTAAAATCCCTTCATATCTCAGATTTTTGGATTTTCTCCCCCATTTAGAAAATAGTCTGCACATTTATTTCTTCTACCAAAGTGCGTAATCATGCATTTTCCAACATTATATTTCATTTGCCACTTTCTTGCCCATTCTTCTAATCTGTCTAAATCCTTCTGCAACCTACCTGTTTGCTCAACACTACCTGCCCCTCCACCAATCTTCGTATTGTCTGCAGACTTGGCAACAAAGCCATGTATTCCATCATCTAAATCATTTATATACAGTATAAAAATAAGCAGTCCCAACACTGATCCCTGTGGAACACTACTCACTAGTCATTGGCAGCCAACCAGAAAAGGATCCTTTTATTTCCACTCACTGCCTCCTACCAATCAACCAATTCTCTAACCATACCAGTAACATTCCTGTAATACCATGGGCTCTTAACTTGGTAAGCAGCCTCATGTGTGGCACCTTGAATTGAATATAAGGAGTATGAGTGCATTTATATAGCCCCCGCCAGGAGCACAGAAGTTTCCAAATGTTTTGCAACCAAAGAGCTACTTTTGAAATGGGTACTTTGTCATTCCTCTCTCTGCCTGATTCCACATAAGGGTAATGTGATAACTAGCAATTCATATGTCTCAATAATGTTAGTTTGGAGATAAATATTGCCAGGTCTACAGCTTTTTATGAAGTGATGCTTTGCATTTCTTGTATTTCGGAGATGCACTGGTTAGCACAAAGTTTTACAGTTCAGGCATCCCAGGTTCAATTCCCGCTGCTGCCTGTAAGGAGTGTGAACGTTCTCCCCATGACCACGTGAGTTTTCTCCAGGTACACCGGTTTCCTCCCACGGTTCAAAGACATTCCAGTTGATAAGTTAATTAGTCCGTGATTAGGCTAGGTTCAAATTGGAGGATTACTGGGCAGTGTGTCTCGAAGGGCCAGAAGGGCCTTCTCTGTGCTGCATTTCGATAAATAAATTCATTGAGGTCAGGGTGGGGACAGAGTGAGTGTCAGTTTAGTATCTGACACTGTGGCACTCCACCCTTTTCCTCTTAGACAGACCCTCCTGGTCAAGGATAACTAGGGTAGTGGAAGGTATCGATGGATAAGTTCTTTTAACGTGAGTGACCGTCACAAACAAGCCACCATTTGGTCCTACTGGTCCAAAGCTAAGAAGAATCATTAGACTCCGTGCTCTGGTCCACTGACTTAGCGCACACACATTAGTGGATGCTGTAAGACTGATACTACCAATAATCTTACCCAAAGGGTAGGGCCTGAACCACCAACAGCTGTAAAAGAGCCTGACCTTAGGATTTATAAATGATGCAGGCCATGGCATCTTCCTGTGTGATGATCTCCCTTCACTTGAGTTGAGAGGTAACAACAAGCAAAGCTCGAGGTGCCCAATTGCTTCTCTTTTTAGGGATGTGTTGCTGTTGGGTTAAACTGATTCTCTGCACATCCTCTCACTTAAGCTGCACACTGGGCCACCACACTTGGGGAAAAGTAGAGGCTAGATCCTGCGCCATCTTGAGTTTGCGTCTCCTAGGATCAGGCAAAGAGGGTTTCTTTTAATGATGGATATAGGCCAGGACTGTCTTTATGGCCTTTGGGTGTGTGTGGGTAAGCAACCAGCTTGAACTGCTATGTTGGTGCTGGAGTATGTGTTAACCCTTGCAGGCTGCCCCCAGCACAGCCTTGGGTGTGTTTGTTATTAATGCGAACAATGCATTTCACTGTATGTTTCAATGTTCACGTGGCAATTAAACAAATCTTGAATCTTGAATGATTTAAGATTATAGCTGACACTACAACCTAGAATATAAAAGCAAGGATACAATGCTGAGGCTTTATAAGGCATTGGTCAGACCACAGTTGGAATATTGTGAGCAGTTTTGGGCCCCTTATCTAAGAAAAGATATATTGGCATTGGAGAAGGTCTAGAGGAGAGTCACGAGATTTATTCCAGGAATGAAAGGGTTAACAATGAGGACTTTTGATGGCTCTGGACATGTACTCTTTGGAGTTTAGAAGATTGGGGTGGGGGGTGGATCTCATTGAAACCTACCAAACATTGAAAGGACTAGATAGAGTAGATATTTCCAAGAGTGGAGGAGTCTAGGACCAGAAGGCACAGCCTCAGAATAGAGAGACGTCCATTTAGAACAGAGATGAGAAAAATTTTATTTAGCCAGGGAATAGTGAATTTGTGGAATTCATTGCCACAGACAGCTGTACAGGCCAAGTCATTGGCTGTTTTTAAAGCAGAGGTTCTTAATTAATCAGGGGGTCAAAGGTTACCGGGAGAAGATAGGAGAATGGGATTAAGAGGGATAATAAATCAGCCATGATGGAATGGCAGAGCAACCTCGATGTACTGAATGTCCTAATTCTGCTCCTACATCTAATGGTCCTACAAACACTAATGCTGCCTCTTTTTAAGTACAGGTCCACAATCCCTTATCCGAAATTCTGAAAATCAAAAAGCTCCGAAAATGGAAGTTTTTTCATGGAGTGTGGAGCGTGTTGTAACAAAGCTTGTTTGGCGCGCCAACAGTTGACGTCACGCGATTCAAGTTAATTGCTGGCCTTGAACAACATGCATTTAACAGTGAGCAACAGATTATTGCAGTTTACTCAGTTAAAGAGAGATTGATTAGACATAAACCTATGTTAATGAGACAGATGACACTTGAAGAAGTCTTTAAAAACGCCGTCTGTCGTGGTGTTGCTTCATAACTTGAGAATCCTGTTCCTGGCCCATCAGGTACCCGTAGAGTATTTAACTTTGTTTGCCAGACGTAATGCGACTTAACTTGAGGTACCTGTACGTATTTAGCTTAGTTTGAACCTGTATGTGTCCTACTTAGAGTATTTACGTTCTACATTTATTCCAATAATACATTTACCACGTGTTTGATTCAGTTCGTTTGAAGCTGTATATTTTTATGTTTTATTGAATGTTTTTGTTGGAAATAAAATGTATTAGCATATTTATGGTCTATAATTATCCCACTATTCCATTTATCAGTATATTACTCTATAAATAAACTGTAGTAGTATTTGTAAAAAAGTGCGGATTGGGAAAACCTTGAAGTTCTTTCTCCAGCACTTGTTGTTTGAGTATGTACAGACCTTTTTTTCTTGTCATTATCCCCTAAACAATACAGTATAACAACTATTTACGTAGCATTTACGTTGTATTAGATGATTTAAAGTATACGGGAGGATGTGCGTAGGTCCGGAGCTCCCCCGGGTCCTAAAGTCCACCGGCACTGAAGCAGGTTAATTACCAATATAATTATCAACTTTCTGAAATCGGAAAAATTCTGAATTCTGAAATGCAACTGGCCGCAAGGATTTCAGATAAGGGATTGTGGACCTGTAATGAGTTGAATGCTTTATACTCACGCTTGACCCACCAAGGATCCAGTGATATACGTCTTCTGGTGACTGACTAGTTTCCCCCCAAACCCAGCCTACCCAACTTCACAACTGTACCTTTTTTTTTAAGATTCACCACCAGGATCTGGGCATCACCAACAAAGCCACGGCTTACTGTCTGTCCTCAATTGGCCTTCAAAGGGCAAGTTGCCCTCTTGAACTGCTACAGTGCTTCTGGAGAACGTCAGAAAACACAGAGAAGGCTTGACCCAAGAGCAGAGCAGCAGAGACGATTTAGCAGTGACCAATAACCATTAATAATAAACTGCAAAATAATAAGCCACAAGGGGCCACAAAACAAAAGAGCACAGATACTGAACACAACAAGACAACAAGGTGCCCGAGGGCCAGGAGCAACCAGCTGAGCCTGGCTGGTCCAATGAGAGAACAAGGCCTGTGGATGAGAGTTGGGACACCTCGCCCAAGGGTGACCTGCAGGCTTGCTGAGGAAAGGAGTGCCTTCCACCTCCTTTGGTAGATACATATCTCCACCCTGCCACCTATATTGGATGTATCTAACTTCTTGAGAGTTGTTGGCACTGTACTCAACCAGGTAAATAGAGAATATTCCATTATGATCTGATTTGAGCCTTATAAGAGGTGAGTCACTTGCCACAGAATGCCCAGAATCTTTTAGCTGTGTGGCAAACGTATTTGACTCTATAATCAATGTATTGATGGAGGGTACTTAGGGATTGTAATACCTATGCATCAAGTGTAGGTGAATAGATTCTACTTTATTGTAGCCATTGTAGACCATCCATTAATACTGCCATCAAAAGCTGGCTTGTATCATATCCACCGTTGCACTAAACCTGCCACTAGCGTGACCCTACATCCTCTACATTGTGAACTGTGTCATGCCGTAGCCCTCCAACAGGAAGAGTTAAAGTGAGTGACGGGGTCAGTGAGTGGGTGGCTGTGCTGTCAGATACGGAGGACTGATTGTTATCCCAAAACTATAGCTTCTTGACTGGCAGCTCCAGAGGATAAAGATTGTTCTGTTTTTAACTTTTGTCTGCATGTTACTTCACTCAGAAATTTTGCATCTCTTAAGAGACAGCAATTGAGGAATGATTGCAGAATAGATAGAAGCAGTTAAGCGTAGACGTATGTGATCACAAACCAGCTCAGGCATTCTGACTGAAGCATCACCAGTCTCAGTTTGTTCTAGAGATTGATAGGGCATCCTCCTCATAATGAACCAATGTGCAGATCGCTGTGCTTCCTCCCCCACAGACGTGCTACTCCCTTCCATCACATGCTATCTTCTCCTGCAGGAGGATTGTGCTTTGCTAATTGGCATTGCAGTCTCCAGCTCCTACAGCCAGAAACTGTCAGCATCTATGAAATAATTGATAATAATACCAGGCAGCCAAGAGCATGTATCTTAGAAGTGAGAACTTAAGGTGCCGTTGAGCATTATAGGGCCTGAGGCAACTGAGGTGAACGCTGCCATGTTTTGGTGCTTTTGAAGGAAGAGGGAGTAGTGTATTTGCTTAAGATCTTGTAGGTAAAGTATGAGACTAGGTGACATGATAACACCTTCAGTGTTCAGTTGTTGCTGTTCATCTATAATAGAGTAGATACCTTTATTCAGAAACTCTCGGCTGTTTCTAAACTATTTATGCAGCATACTTTCCAGCATAGTGCACAGTCTCTGCGCAATTACAGAAGGCAAGAAAAGTTTCCATTACCAATGTGAATTGGCACCAACAAGGAAAGTTGTCACTTGAAAAATTTTTCACAGGGCCTTGAATTCCGGGCTTTGAACTCCGGACTTGCATGGGTCTTTGAGCCCTGGACTTGCTGACCTGGGATGGGGTGTTACTGGCCCTTGAGCCTTCTACCTGCGTGGAACCCTGATCCCAGGACTTAGAATGTGGAACAGTACAGTACAGGATCAGGACATTCAGCACACGGCGTTGTGCTGAACCAACTAAAAAGCAAATCAAAACACCCAAACACAAATCCCTCCTACCTGCACCATGTCCCTCCATATTCCTTACATCCATTTGTCTGTCCAAGCATCTCTCAAAAGCCTCTAATGTATTTGCCTCTACCACCATACCAAGCAGCATATTTCAGGCATCTACAAATCTTTAACCCTCACATCCCCCTTGAACCTACCTACCTCTCACCTCTATCAGATCTCCCCTCAGCCTCCACCACTCCAGAGAAAACAACCCAAGTTTATCCACCCTCTGGTGAGAGCACGTGCTCTCTAAACCCGGCAGTATCCTGGAAAATCACTTCTCCACCCTCTCCAAAGCCTGAACATCCTTCCTATCGCGGGGAGGTCAGGACTATACACAATACTCCATGTGTGGCCTAACCAGAGTTCTATAAAATTGCAACATAACCTCCTGACATTTGAGCTCAGTGCCTCGCCTAATAAAAGCAAGCATTCCATAAGCCTTCTTAACCACCTTATCTGTCTCCTAACACCCCACACTGCCCCAAAATTATCCCTACTAACCTAAAAGACAACCTTGATGGGCGTAACAGCTCAGCATCATCTTGACCATTTCTCCTTGGCCATCAAAATTCTTAAGGTGGAAGGATGCCCAGGGACTATAGGAGCCTAAGAAAGCAGTGATACTCACTGAAATCACCTCTGAATCACTCATATGGTCACTAACCTGCAAAATGATGAAGATATCCTCACTATAGTGGTTCCAAAGCTGGAAAGTTACTTTGACCCCCTTGCAACAGGATCTGGACCAGCTGGATAAATGGGCTGAAAAACAACATGGAATTTAGAAGAGAATACAATAGAACTTTATTGTCATTGCTCAAGACAATGAGATTGCGGTGCTACTCTAGTCTGTGCAAAGCAGATATTTACAATGAATGCGGTAAAATTGAATTTTTTTAAAATCCCATCTTTACATGCAACAAGTGACTTCAATAGTCCATAATACTCAAAGGCCGTTGACAAGCCGGGGTATAGCATTATTCAGCTCACAACAGCCTTCGGTAAGAAGCTGTTTTTCAGTCTTACTGTTTTGGCTAAGATGTTTCTGTATCTCCTAACAGATGGCAGGAGATTGAACAGACAATGTCTGGGATGGGATAGGTTTTTAATTATGTTATGAGTATGTCGTAGGCATTGAGAATTGTAGATTGTCTTCTGCTCCAGTAGTTGAGTCTCAGCTATGCACTGAGCCATCCTCATCCCCCATTGGAGTGTTTTGTGATCTGTATTTCTGTCTTATTGCAGACAAGTGAGACATGTTGCTCATTGGGAAGACACAGCAGGGTAGCATTTACAGGGTAGGGTACTGAGGGGTGCAGTGGAACAAAAGGATCTGGGAATATAGATCCATAATTCCTTAAAGTTAGATAGAGTCATAAAGGGAGTTTTTGGCACATTGGCCTTCATAAATCAAAGTATTGAGCACAGGAAATGGACTGTTATGTTGAAGTTATATGTACAAGATGTTGGCGAGGCTCAATTTGGAGTATTGGTTGCAGTTCTGGTTACCTACCTACAGGAAAGATGTCAAAAAGGTTGAAAGAGTTCAGGTAAAATTTAAAGAATGTTGCTGAGACTTGAGGACCTGAGTTATATGCAAAGGCTGAAGAGGTTAGGACTTTATTTCCTTGAGTATCAGGGAGTGAGGTTAGATTCGATAGAAGTATGCAAAATTATGAGGAGTATAGCGAAGGTAAATGCAAGTAGGTTTTTCCACGGTAAGTTGGTGAGACTAGAACTGGAGGTCATAGGTTAAGAGTGGAATATTTAAGGGGAACCTAATGGAGAACATCTTCACTCAGAGGGTGGTGTGAATGTGGATCGAGCTGCCAACAGAAGAGGTGGATGCAGGCTTAATTTCAACGGTTAAGAGAAATTTGGATTAGTATATAGTTGGGAGGGCTGGGAAGGGCGATGGTCCGAGCGTGGGGCAATGGGAGTAGGCAGAATAACAGTTCAGCATGGAACTCACAACAAAGCTGCTGGTGAACGCAGCAGGCATCATCTAGGAAGAGGTACAGTCAATGTTTCAGGCCGAGACCCTTCGTCAGGACTAACTCAAAAGGACCTGGTTCCATGCTGTTGTACTCTATGACTCTATGATTATATGCAAATGCTTAAGATACCACCCACATCCAGAAGGTGAGAGGAACAGTGGGTGACCAGGCTGAAAGTCCTGTCAAAGTACAGTATTTCAGAAGAATATTTTTTCAATTAAGAGACAGAGACTCGTGTGTCTTGAAAGATGAAAGTATTTCATCTAAGTTATGAGACAGAGGTGCTTCACATTTCAAGATGCTTGCTGGACTGCAACTATATTGAAGATGATAGACAAAAATACTTGAGAATTCTATTTCTTTCCACCACATCAAAAGGCAATACCCAAATTAGTCCAGTTACCTTTTACTTAAGTGCTCTATGCTATCCCACTCATTATCTGATCTTCCCTGTGGTCTCCTACACTGCTCAAGGACAGCTACCAGAAACTTAATGATCAGCTCCTCCTCTTTTCTGCCTGGACACTTTGCAGCCTCCCAGCCTCCATATAAAAATCAATAATTTCCCATAGCATGCTTTTTTTGGTCTGTCTCAGATCTGGCCACTTCTGCCATTCATCTGTAATTTCATCTCAGCTTTTTCTCCTTTTTCCAGCACTATCTGATCTCTCAAGTATCTCCACTGATCTCCTTTAAGCTTAAGCTCTCAACAGTAGCTCTGTCCTGTATTCCACAACTTTTACATGTCCCATTGTTTGCTCTTTCTCTCTTCAACCACTCACTGCCATGAACAACAGGCTCATCTACTCAACCTTTCTCCACACTTCCTGCAACTTCAAACCAACTTGATTTCTCACTTTCCCAGTTCCAGTGAAAGTCTTCAGTCTGAAATGTTAACACGGTTTCTCTTGCTGCCTGACCTCTCAGTGTTTCCAGTATCATCTATTTTGTTCTAGATTGCCAGCTTCTGCAATCTTTTAATTTTGACTGATGAGATTCATGGAGGAGGGCAGGTCAATGATCACATCCTCTGTAGCTATGGTGACCTCCTCATTGCAGCCAATGTAGAGGTTAGACAACATGTTGGGGGGGGGGGGGAATGGTTCTGAAGAATTTCCATCAACACATTGTGAAACATCAATTATCCAAGTGTGCTCTTGTACAGTCAGAGGTTGCATACTCTTGTCTGACAGTATGTTTGAATATATACTTAAGTAAGCAAGTCATGACTATGTGATAAAATGATGTCATCATGTCATCATCTCTGAAGATCTATCCTGGGCCTAACATGATGCAATCATGAAGAAGACACATCACACCTATATTTCCGCCCTCAATATTTCAGGGACAGCTTCTTCCGCTCCGCCACCAGATTTCAGCATGGACAATGAACATTCCCTCACTATTTTTGTTCTCTTTTTATACTACTTAATTTATTTTTTATGATATATATACTGTATGTATGCCTCATTGTAATTTGTAGTATTTTTATGTGCTGCTGCAAAACAACACATTTCATGACTTATGTCAGTGATATTAAATCTGATTCTGAGCGCTGGCTGCTCAGCTGAGCAAGAAACAGCCGGCTGAGGAACTCAGCAGGTCAAGCAGCAGCCGTGGCGGTGGGGGGGGAGGAATTACTGAGGGTTCGGGTTGAAACTCTGCATCCGGATAAGCTGCTCAGCTGATACAATAACCACACCTTGGTCTCAAATCTCCTAGTGTCTTCTAGAAAATTATTTAAAATCGATCCTGTCAGCACTGCCAAACAAATTAATGAACATTTGTCAGAACTAAAGCAGGTTGCCATCGTCTGAAGAACATTGCTTGCACGAGAGGAAAAAAAACAGCTATTTGTTTGTGTGTTACAGTGAACTTTTGTGTTCCACTGACAACACAATTTATGTTTACTGACCTTGTGCATCAATGTAATCCCTTTGATATAGCAGCTAGATCCTGGGTTCATTGAGGAGTGAGGCCCAGTCATAACCTTTTGTTGCATGAACTGCCACCACATTCACACAAGGACCTTGTTCCTTAGTTATAGAATGGCTTCAATTAAAGAGAACGTAAGAGGCACTGCAACAGCAGTACAGTGCAATACATAAAATTACTACAGTACTCTACAAAATTCCTAGGCACCCTGACTATACAAATATGTGCATAAGCCTTTTTCACAATACTTAGTCAAGACATCATTTGAGTTTCATTGGTCATTGGGAGGGAACTAGCTTTGTAGGACTTTCTATAGTTGGTCAACAGAACATGTGAGGTGACCACATTCTGGGACAGAAACATCTCCGGCATTGCTGAAGCTGATTCTCGTCTTCTGCTGTTTGGGAGATTCACTGAAGCTCTGTAGATGTTTAATATGAAATAGATATTAGACAGTGGCCAAGAGAAAGTAAAATATTTCTCTTGGCGCAAAATATGTTATTAGTGACTTGAAAATTGTGAACATTATTTATATTTATCTTCATCAGCACAACATCAATATGAGGAATTAATGACCCAAGTCATCTCTGCTGTTTATGTACCCCTACTGAACAGTTAGTTTAAGGGCTATTTATGGGAGGCATTTTCAAATGTTTGCACTTTTTTTTTGAATGCTCAACACATGATGCAATTTTTCCAAAGCAACATTCCCAACCTAATTTATACAATTAAACACCACTCTAATTTTGCTCCCTAACACATAATTTAAAATCTATGGACACTTATGCATTCTTGGGTTATTACTGAATACAAGTAGGTTTACAGAGTCAATACCAATGATCATTAAAATCTGAGTAATCAATTTTCTCTTTAGTTTTCTGACTCTGTGAACAACTTCCCATCACATTAAGAGTCTGATGATGAAAGTCTATAATCTTCTATTAGTTTAGCATACGTGAGTGCAGATGAGTCACATGAATCCTTAATCCTGAAGGTACATCAGTAGTATATTAGAGTGCTAACTGCGCCAGTTCAATTATGCATCAAATGTAGGATCGTCAGGAAAATGACATTTTGTCTCATCTTATGTTTTAATTTTAATATTTTTGAGAAACCAAGAACCTTTATAAATGTGTCAACATAGTTTATTTATGTGTTTATTGAGATATGGCTATCTTCAGGCCACACCACGCAGCAATCACCAGATCTAACCCTGATCATGGGGCAATTTACAATGACCAATTAACCTACCAACAGGGAGATCTTTGTAGGAGGAAATCGGAGCACCCAGAGGAAACCCCCCATGTGGGTTTCCAAGCTCCTTACAGGCAGCGCCGGGAATTGAACCCTGGGTCACCAGTACTGTGCTAACCACTACACTACTGCGCCACCCTATTAATGAGACAGACAGCCTCACACACATACATTATAGACTATAGATTAATTTCTACTGAATATGTTAAAAATCTTCTATTCACATTTCCATTTTGCTTTATAATAAAAGGCACTTACGTAAAGTTATCACCATTTAATAGCACTCTGAGTACAGCCATTTTAGTGCTGTTGCTGAAGAGGCAACTTCATTTCCTTGTGACAAATTTACTTAAGCAGTTACCATTATGAGTGCACTTAACAAAATTTAAAATGCAAATGTGAAATGGTGGACAGAACAGCAGACTTTCAACGAGGGTTAATTAACACTGCACACCATCGTCATCTTTTTCACTTGCTTCAGATGAAGCCATTGCTATTGTCTGCAGTTGTTCAGTTACCTCTGAAGCAGAAGGCTATTGTCCTACCACATATAATTGAGCACAAGAGTCCAGGCTGACACTCCTGCACACCTCGTAAACTATAACTTCTGTTGTAAGTGAAAGATGGTCAAGGTGCTTCAGGTGAGCAACGTGATGCCACAGTTCAAATTTAGCTTCTCTGGACTCTACTCCAGAGACTAAACTGGGTGGAATGTTCATTTTCTTTTCTTCGTGTGCCCATTTATAAATTTCATTTCTTAAGGCATTCATGACTCTAACATCATAAATTTGAACAGATAGAATGTGAGGTACTAAGGCACAAGTTAAATCACAATATTGTACATCATTTGTTGAAGAGAGGCATTATTATGCTTTCATCTCAGACGATATATTCTGCAAGACAGAAGGGAGAATCTTCAATTAATCTGCATTTCTTTCTTGATGATCTTTTTCATCAGTGCAGGGAATTCCAATCACATTCAGCAGAACATCACTTCAAAGTATTTATTTTTAGGGTAAATTGTTAAGACTATTGCAAGGTAATTACCAACCCATCATGGCGTATGCCTTAAGGGTATTTTTGCTTTCCAAATCATGAAACTGCTTTCAAATCTCATGATACTTTTTTTTGATTTACAGACCTCGTCCTGATTTCTTTAACCGCTGTTTTCCTGACGGGGTGATGAACCCTGAAATGCACTGCACAGGTGACCCGGATGTAGTTTCAGAAGGCAGGAAGAGCTTCCCTAGCAGCCATTCCTCCTGTAAGTCTGAAATTATTTGCTCTATCTTAGCTTTACTTCGTGGCTTTCTTCCATTTTACAACTCACTGGCACAGGTCCTCTCTTTGCCTGTTTGCTTCGTCAGCTGGCTGACGGGGCTAGCTAGAATTTCTTTTTCCATAATTTATGTGTCTGTGTAACTTTGAATAACCAGTTATGTTTCCCTTGACAAAGATTTAAGTGCAAAAGGAAAATTTTGCATTAGATTAGTTATAGTATCTTTTGAAGCAACCTTTAATACTGAAGCAAAACTCCATACAACCATAAGAAATTGGAAATGATTTATTATTGTCACATGTACCAAGATACAGTGAAAATCTTGCTCTGCATACTGTTCATACAGATCAAATATACGGTACATTGAGGTAGAATAAGGTAAAACAATAATAATGCAGAATAATGTATAAAAGCTACCAAAAAAATGTGGTGCAGGTAAACGATAAAGTGCAAGATCATAATGAGGTAGATATAGGAGCAGAATTGGGCATTTTGGGCCTCTTCTCAAACCTCAGGCCTCCTTGTAAATCTGTAATGCACCTTTCTCCAGCTTGATAAGATCTTCCCCAAATTAAGGTGACCAGAACTGTACACAATACGGCAAGTGCAGCCTCACCTACAACTTGTATAACTACAACATAATGCCCTTTCTCCTAAACTGGATGCCCTAACTGATAAGGCCAACATATAATGAGTACCTGGAATGAACTGCCAGGGAAGAGATTAAACAGGTCGAATTGCAACATTTAAGACTCAATTGGATCGGTTCATGGGGGTGGGGGGAAGATTTGGATGAATATGGACCAAATAAGGCCAGCTGGGACTAACAGAGGGAGTGCATGGGCCAGCTGGATGAAAAAGGTTGTTTCTGTATTATATTACTCTATGACTCCATGGCTAGCATTTTCTTCTCCTCTTCCTGCATGGGTTTAAAGGTTTAACGACAGAAAAAATGTTAGTAGACTTATTCTATGTGTCATCTGCAGAAAACAAACCATTGTAGGAAATCAGTGGATCAGGCAACATCTGTGGATGCAGAGGGATGGTCAATATTTCAGAGCAGTAAACCTGCATGAGGACCAAAGGTGTAGAGGTGAGATTGCCAGAGGAAAGAGGGAGGGGGAGGCAGGGACTGGCAGGTGATTGATGGACCAGGTAAGGAAGATGATTCTGGGCAGAGGAAGCCAGGGGTGAAGTTGGAGGGCAGTGGTGATAAGAGAGAAAATAAAACATGTCAACTCTGCTCAAGGAAACCTAGACAATTTCTACTGTCTTGGTCTCACCTAGAGCTTTACGTTTGCCCGGTTTCAGAAACTGGACTACTTACTTCACCTTAGACTGTTTATTAAATTTTACTTCCACATTGCAAAGAATTACCTATTGCTGTGACCCCGTAGAAGCAACTTCCTCTCGTGTTACTTCGTCACAAAGTGGCCATTTTGAAATAGAGCAACATCAGTTCATTTGAAATATTTCCAATGTAGTTTAATTGATAATTAAAAAAAATTAAAGTGCAGGTGCTGAAAATCTGTCTTTATTTACTCGGTACTTATGGAAAAACAAACATCAATGAGCAAAATAATACTTGTGTAGGAGCCATGCAGCTGTTTTCTAGTTGTATTGTATTCTGTGTTGCGCATTTGTTATGTGTGTTATAATAACTAGTCACATGAGTGGGGATGTGGTAAAAGCAAAGGGAATAAGTCACATATTTGTGCTTTATTCTGGGCAGTTTGAAGCTGGGGACTGATGGATGTCATATCTTTTGTTGACCACTTAATTTTGCAATTAACACTTAATTACACAACAGCAAGATGGTAAGTTTTGCTAGTTGCTAATAAAGGATCGAATTCAGTTCTTTGGCTTTTGGAACAACATTACTGGAGTGATTGGAGAGCATGTCATACAAGGGTAATGACCTGTGGGGTCGCCAGCAGCGGCATTGGTTTGTTAGAATTGCCACTACAATTTGTAGTTTGTTATGTGTTTAACATCAAATGAAATTATTTTTTTAAAGTACAACATGAATAACTGATGTAACAGATGTAAGATGGAAAATGTAAGAGTATAAAACAAAAATTGCTGGTATAACAAGGTAAGGCTTTCAATGTCAGTCAACATTGTATGATATTGTACAAATCATTGTATTCACTGTACAATATTGTTCTGTATTTCAATCTACAATCAGCATTGGCTATGTCGTCTTATTTTGTTCATGAACTGAGAACAGAAGCTGAGGAAATTATCTGAAGTTACTCAGTTAAAACTCAATTAAAAACAGGCAATACTAGAAACAGTCACCAGGCCAGGAAGTATCAGTGGAAAGAGAAACAGAATTAACTTTTCTGGTTCAAGATCTTATGTCAGTTCCCAGCACTTCTTGTTTCCATTTAAGATTGCCAATATCGGCATGTTGTTTTTAACTTTTTGTTTGTCAATAGAATTTACTTACCTTTGTTCATATTCTAAAATTGCACTCATAATCAGATGAGTGCATAAGAAAACAACAGGAATTCTGCAGATGCTGGAAAGAGTGCATAAGAAAGCTTTTAAGAAATGAGCAGAAGTTAAGTGAGACTGTGTATTTTCATCTCTAAGAAAAACCACGATGTAGTCTTTGTCAGGCTTTGCAATTTCTTGCTTGAATTAATGTTGAAATGCTAAATTAGCACTTAGGTTAACGTTTCAGTTGAGCAAGTTGAAGTTGTTCTGTCTACAGTTACATGATACAGCTTAATTTAAAAAATTGATAGTATGTAAATAGATGGTTTTGTGAAATTATACATAAAAAGTGACAGTGTGGTAAGAAAATAGATTATTTCTGCCCTCTGCTGACTCAATTCCACATCAACGTTTAATAACATGTCATAATAAATTACAATGAACACACATCTTTGAGTACAGTATTCAATCATTTGAACAGCAGCGGGCTGTGACAAGGTTGATAGATGGAATACAATCACTAGATGTAATTACAGCTGACTTAGGCCTTATTATTTTTAGTCTAATATTTATAGAGCTCATATCTAGATTTATAATTCCTAAAAATATTTTGTGTTGAGAAAAACAGACGTACCTTTACCCAGGCCTATCAGAGCTCCTACACAACATAGCTAAAGGATGCAACCTCATATCTCCTGAGAGTTAAGGATGCATTCCCAGGAGTTAAGTGAGGCAAATTATACTCTCAATAATGGCATGATATTCTCAGTATTATTTATTTACCACTTTTTTGTATTCGCACAGTTTGTCTACTTTTACACATTGACTGTCTGTCTTTGTGTGTAGTTTTCCATTGATTCTATTGTATTTCTTTGTTCTACTGTAAATGTATGGAAGACATTGAATCTCAAAGTAGGATATGGTATCATACATATACTTTCATAATAAATTTATTTTGACCTTTGAACTTACAGTACCGTGCAAAAATCTTCAGCGCACATATATAGCTAGAGTGCCTAAGACTTTTGCATAATACTGTAACTAATACACGTTTTTTTTTACCAAAAAAAAGAACATCACCCAACAAAAAAGATTGCACTCAGTGGTCACCATATAAGCGGACTGAAAAGCTTGAGCATGTAGATATTAAAAAAGAGGATGTGCAGAAGCTTTTGGAAAGCATCAAGTTGGATAAGTCTCTGGGACCAGATGAGATATGCCCCAGACTACTGTGTGAGGTGAGGGAAGAGATTGCTGAGCCTCTGGCGATGACCTTTGCATCATCAATGGGGATGGGAGAGATTCCAGAGGATTGGAGGGTTGTGGCTGTTGTACCATTATTCAAAAAAGGGAGTAGAGATAGCCTAGGAAATTATAAACAGTGAGTCTTACCTCAGTGGTTGGTAGGTTGATGGAGAAGATCCTGAGAGGCAGGATTTATGAACATTTGGAGAGACATAATATGATTAGGAATAGTCAGCATGGCTTTGTCAAAGGCAGGTCGTGCCTTATGAGCCTGATTGAATTTTTTGAGGATGTGACTAAACACATTGATGATGGTAGAGCAGTAGATGTACTGTATATGGATTTCAGCAAGGCGTTTGACAAGGTACCCATGCAAGGCTTATTGAGAAAGTAAGGAGGCATGGGATTCAAAGGGACATTGCTTTGTGGATCCAGAATTGGCTTGCCCACAGAAGGCAAAGAGTGGTTGTAGACGGGTCATATTCTGCATGGAGGTTGGTGACCAGTGGTGTGCCTCAGGGATCTGTTCTGGGACCCCTACTCTTCATGATTTTTATAAATGACCTGGATGAAGAAGTGGAGGGATGGGTTAGTAAATTTGCTGATGACACAAAGTTTGGAGGTGTTGTGGATAGTGTGGATGGCTGTCAGAAGTTACAATAGGACATTGATAGGATGCAAAACTGGGCTGAGAAGTGGCAGATGGAGTTTAACCCAGATAAGTGTGGGGTGGTTCATTTTGGTAGGTCAAATATGATGGCAGAATATAGTATTAATGGTAAGACTCTTGGCAGTGTGGAGGATCAGAGGACTCTTGGCATCCGAGTCCATAGGATGCTCAAGGCTGCTCCGTAGGTTGACTCTGTGGTTAAAAAAGCATACGGTGCATTGGCCTTCATCAATCGTGGGACTGAGTTTAGGAACCGAGAGGTAATTTTTTTTTATATTATGAGAACACTCAGTCCTCTTTTATTGTCATTTAGAAATGCATATATGCATTAAGAAATGATACAATGTTCCTCCGGAGTGATATCACAGAAAAACGGGACGAACCAAAGATTAACACTGACAGAACCATATAATTATAACATATAGTTACAGCAGTGCAAAGCAATACCATAATTTGATAAAGAACTGACCATGGGCACAATAAAAAAAGTCTCAAGTCCCGATCGACTCCTGAGTCCCCGATAGCAGGCAGCAAAAGGGAGAAACTCCCTGCCATAAACCTCCAGGCACCAACAACTGCCGATACATTGGAAGCACCCAACAACAGCCGACACTGAGTCCATCTGTCCGAAAACTTCAAGCCTCTAACCAGCCCCTCCGATACAGCCTCTCGAGTGCCATCCTCTGACAAGCGCCTTCGACCTCTCACCGGCCGCCAAAACAAGCAAAGCCGAGGATTCAGGGCCTTCTGCTCCGGAGATTCCGGTTACCACACAGTAGCAGCGGCAGCGAAGCGGGCATTTCAGAAGTTTCTCCAGATGTTCCTCCGTACTCTCACGTCTGTCTCCATCAAATCAGAATTGTGCACGGTACCCTACTTGACAGATTACAGATATCATTCACCGAAGGGGCCGCTCGTGCTGCGTCGCGTCGCCATCTTCTCCTCCTCCTACTATATAGGACCCTGGTCAGACCCCACTTGGGGTACTGTCCTCAGTTCTGGTCGCCTCACTATGGGAAGGATGTGGAAACCATAGAAAGGGTGCAGAGGAGATTTACAAGGATGTTGCCTGGATTGGGGAGCATGCCTTATGTGAAAAGGTTGAGTAAACTCGGCCTTTTTTCCTTGGAGCAACAGAGGATGAGAGGTGACCTGATAGAGGTGTATAAGATGATGAGAGGCATTGATCGTGTGGATAGTCGGAGGCTTTTTCCCAGGACTGAAATGGCTAGCACAAGAGGGCTCAGTTTTAAGGTGCTTGGAAGCAGATACAGAGGAGATGTAAGGGTTTACGCAGAGAGTGGTGAGTGCATGGAATGGGCTGCTGGCGAAGGTGGTGGAGGTGGATACGATGGGGTCTTTTAAGAGGCTCCTGGACAGGTATATGGAGCTCAGAAAAATAAAGGGCTATGGGTAACCTTGGGTAATCTCTCAGGTAAGGACGTGTTTGGGACAGCTTTGTAGGCTGAAGGGCCTGTATTGTGCTGTAGGTTTTCTATGTTTCTATGTTACGCACACCTGCATACCTCCTCATTGATGCAAATACAGTACTGTACTGTACAAAAGGCTTGGGCTGCTTGGCTATATATTTGTGTCTAAGCCTTTTGCAGGGTACTGTATATATACAGACATACTAACTGATAGAGGACCCTGAATGTGAACCTCTGTCCCCACTGCCTTTGCTGTGCCAGGCTAGCAGATTGGCCTGAGAGTATTGTCTTCACTGTCTTGTATAATTTATGTGTTCTGTGTGTTGTTGTATGAACCCATCTGTTGGTATTGATTTACTTTCGCCAAAGGTACCAAGGTACAGTGAAAAGCTTGTCTTACATACTGTTCATACAGATCAAATCATGGCAGTCATAGAGTCTATCCTCATGTACGGATGCGAGATGTGGACACTCACCAAGACTATGCGAAAGTTTCTGGATGGTTGCAATACACGAATGCTCCGGATGGCTCTTGATGTGAGTTGGTAACAGCACATGATGAACGTTGAGCTCTATAACAACCTACTGATGCTCTCCACTAAAATTGAGGCGAGAAGACTGCAACTAGCAGGGCACTGTCTACGCCACCACGAGCTACCTGCCAGCCTAGTCATCATATGGGAGCCCAAGCACGGGAGGATGAACCCTGAACACCCTCCCAAGACTATGGTCAACACGCTCTTAGAAGACAGCGGCGCAGCTAATGTAGATCATAAGACCATCAGACAAAGGAGCAGAAGTCGGCTATTCGGCCCATCGAGTCTGCTCCACCATTTTAGTATGAGCTGATCCAATCTCCCATTTAATCCCACTCCCCCGCCTTCTCACCATAACCTTTGATGCCCTGGCTACTCAGATACCTATCAATCTCTGCCTTAAATACACCCAATGACTTGGCCTCCATTGCTGCCCGTGACAACAAATTCCACAGATTCCCCACCCTCTGGCTAAAGAAGGTGAACTGAACACACTGATGAGGGAGCGGGAGAAGTGGAGAGTCTGTCATTGTGCCCGACGCCGGCCCCCTAGGCCTGAGTCGACATTGTAGTAGTAAATCATGACAGTGCATTGAGATAGAATAGGGTTAAACAGCAATGCAGAATAAAGTGTAAAAAAAACTACAGAGAAAGTGCAGTGTGGGTCGACAATAAAGAGCAAGATCATAACAAGATAGATTGTGAGGTCAGGAGTCCATCTTATTATAGAAGAGATCTATTCAAGAGTCTGATAACAGCAGGACAGAGCTTTCATTTCTACAATTTCAGAAACTGGGTTTTCACTGTCCTTGAGCTGCTGATACTGCTCTGATCTTACTAGTGCTCACTGTACTTGTGCGTGTGACAATAAACACAATTTGTCCCGGTAATGAGAGGGCCAGGGTGAATGGAGAAGTCACAATGCAGTGAAACCTGTCTGCCATTGTGAGCACAGGACGTTCGGAGTATTGGCAGCACCCACTCCATGTGCTGGCAGATCGCCCCGCTCCTTCAGTCGCTCTCATCATTTCCTGCTGGATGTCGGAAACAGAATCAGAATCAGGTCTAGTGTCGCCAGCATATGCCGTGAAATTTGTTAACTTTATGGCAGCAGGACATGATAAATATGGAAAACGTAAATAAATGAATTACAGTAAGTATATATATGTATATTAAATGGTTAAATTAAGAATAGTCATGCAAAAACAGAAATTATAAAAAAGTGAGGTAGTGTTCATGGGTTCAATGTCCTTTTAGGAATCGGATGGCAGAAAGAAAGAAGATCTTCCTGAATCATTGAGTATGTGGCCTTCAGGCTTCTGTACCTCTTCCTGATGGTAAAACTGAAGAGAAGAGGACATGTCTTGGGTGATAGGAGTCCTAAATAATAGACGCCACCTTTCTGAGGCATCGCTCCCTGAAAATGTTTTGAATACTATGGAGGCTAGTGCCCATGATGTAACTAACTAATCTTATGACTTTCTGTAGCTTCCTTCGATCCTGTGCAGTAGCAGCCCCCCCCCGCCCGCCCCATACCAGATGGTGATGCAGCCTGTCAGATGGTAGTTGCCCTCCCCCCCCCACTCTTTTGGATTGGTTGCATAGATATAGAGTCGTCATAGAGCAACACAGCATAGATACACAGCATTCAACCCAACAACACCATGCAAGCTATCGAGCCACCCATTGGCCCCACTCTTCCACACTTGGACCAAAACCTTCTAAGCCCTTCTCTCCATAGACATGTGCAAGGGTTTACTACATGACGCCCTCCTCGGCCACTTCAATCGGCAATTCATTCCACTATCAGTACCGTGCAAAAGTCTTAGGCATGGCACATGATGATGATCATACTATCTGCACAATTTGCCTTCTTTTGCACATTGGTTGCTTGACAGTTTTTGTTTATGTATAATCTTTCAAAAATGTAATTGTATTTCTTTATTTTCCTGTAAATACCTGCAAGAAAATAAAGCACAAGGTAGTAGATGGTGACATATACCTACTTTGATTATAAATTTACTTTGACTTTGACCTCAGCCAGCATGGCGCAAAATCTCACTGAACTTGATACCTAGAAGTATTTTCAGATCCCCAGAATCTCCATGCTGGTGATCTTGAATTTTCTTTTCAGTTGCCTAACTCTTTGGGGAGGCTGTACTTGGAGACTGTGTACAGTTTCGGTCACCGTGTTGTAGCAAAAATGTGCATAAACCGGAAAGGTTACAGAAAAGATTTAAGGGGGTATCGCTGGAACTGGAGGGGCTGAGTTATAGGGAGAGGTTAGCCAGACTAGGTCTTTATTCCTTGGAACATACGAGAATGAGGGCAGATCTTGTAGAAATAAATAAAATCATGACGGATGTAGATAGGCTAGGTGAGGGAAGTCCAAAACTAGGGGACATAGATTTTGGGAGAAAGGGGAAATATTTTAAAGAGCCCTAAGCTTCCAGAGGATGGTGAGTACAGTACGGTGCAAAAGTGTTTGGCATATATATAGCTAAGGAGCCTAAGATTTTTACACAGTATTGCATTTGTCAACGTGGAGTGGAGACCGTGTTTGTAAATCTGACAGGAGCAAAGGATGTTGTGAATGGCGAGGGTGGAGCACCACAGGCGGGGTGCAGGAGGGATGGCAGAGAAGGAGTGCCGGGGCGGTGTTGGTACAGGTGCAGACACGCCCAGCCCTAAGACACCAGGCAAGGTAATTTGATTCCAAGCAATTGGCTTATTGATCATTACAGAATGTCCCTCTGGTGCTTCCTGCTCCCTCCCCTCTCCCCTTTCCCTTTTCCCAACCATGATTCCCCTTTCCCTGCCCCCTTCCCACTCTCAGTCCACAATGGAAACCCATATCAGAATCAGGTTTATCATCACACACATATCATGAAATTTGTTTTTTGTAGCAGCAGTACAGTGCAATACATGAAACTACAACAGTACTGTGCAAAAGTCTTGGGCACCCTAACTATATATATGTGCCTAAGACTTTTGCACGGTACTATATACAAAATTATGAGGGGTATAGATAGGGTAAATGCAGCAGGCTTTTTTTCCACTGAGATTGCGTGAAACTAGAACCAGAGGCCATAGATTAAGGGGGAAATATGTAAGGGGAGCCCGATGGGGACCTTCTTCACTCAGAGGGTGGTGTGAGTGTGGATCGAACTCCCAGCGGAAGAGGTGGATACTGGTTTGATTTCAACAGTTAAGAGAAGTTTGGATAAGTACATGGATAGGAGGGGTATGTAGGGCTATGGTCCAGGTGTGGGTCAGTGACAGTAGGCAGATTAACAGTTCTGCACAGACTCGATGGGCTGAAGGGCTCTTTTCTGTGCTGTAGTCGTCTATGACTCTTTGTCCTAGTTGTTGGAAACTAGGTGCCCTAGTTGTTGGGAATTTTCTACTTTAAGCAATGATATCCAAACTCCCTCAGATTGTTTCTCATTATCTATCAGGGTTGCTTTGTGATTTACAGTTAAACAAACTGTTCAGTTAAAAACTGATTCTTCACACTGACAATGGGTGCCCTAGTTCCTACCTTGGCACTTGGATATAAACACGCTCTAAGGCTGTCTGTCCATAAAATCAACTTTCCTATCCTACCTTTCTTTATGCAGAGGTAAGTTGTCTGATGCTAAAGGTAAACGTCCAGATATGTTAATTACACCAGCACTCAGGTTGTAGTGTGGATCTGAATGATTTCAATTTGCATCCTCTGCTCAAACTGTTGGAAACACTTTAAAGCTCACTCTGCCTCAGATATAGACATCTTCAAACATCAGCATTGAGCATTTGGAGCCATATTTCATCTTCCAGGAGTTATTATTTGATCCATCCTTGGGATATTATCACTGCAGAATTTAATCCAAGACTACGGCATGGTATCATAGTGGTTAGCACAACGCTTTATGTACCAGCAACCCAGGTTCATTTCCCTCCTGTTGTATAGTGTTCAGATAGCTCTTCTATTGTACAGTAACAGACTACAACAAATTCAGAGTAGGTCAAATTATATGCATTTTTTTATTATTTGTAAGGGAAAGTCTACCTCCATACGTTAATCATTTGGAAAGTAGATTCAATCTTGTAGCTCAAAACAAACCACTCTTTTACATTTACAGAGACCAGTAATTAGGTTGTTCTATCCGATAATTGCATTCCTCTGTTGTCTGGATCCATGCATCTGTTCCTTCATCAGTCCATTTGTCGTTTGAGACTTCTTCCCCATCAAGGCTGGGTCCTGTTTTTCTCTGTTGTCAAAACACTACCTGCCATAGACATACATCCTGATATAAAACACACACAGACTTTTTGTAAGCCTCCCATCCAAACAAGCCAACAAGCCAGCAAAGCACTTTGGGATCACCATTTTGTCACATTATATTTTACAGAACTTATAAGTTCATAAAGTCTACAGGATTACAGATATATTTCCACATGCCACTGCTGGAAAGGAGTTCATACATTCTCCCTGTGACTGCCTGGGTTTCCTCTGGGTGCTCCTGTTTCCTCCCACAGTCCAAAGACATTCTGGTTGGTAGGTTAATTGGTCAACGTAAAATTGTACTCCCCAGCATTCAGAACTTCTTCAAGGAACGATCCCTTCAAAGGGTGGCATCCATCATTAAAAACCCCCATCACCCAGGACATGCCCCCTTCTCATTGGTACCATTGGGGAAGAGGTACAGGGGCCTTAAGGCACACGTTCAACGATTCAAGAACAGCTTCTTTCCCTCTATCATCGAATTTCCGAATGGACACTGAACCCATGAACACTACCTCACTACTTCTTTGCTCTACTTACTTAATTTAACTATTTATATATATATATTTACTGTAATTTACAGTTTTAGTTTTTAGGTATTGCGATGTACTGCTGCCGCATAACAACAAATTTCTTATCTGCCAATGTTAGTAAACCTGATTCTGATTCTGATTACACATTGGAGTAAGTTTTGCTAACTCTCCTCATTTTCAGTTTCCTACTCTTTCAATGTCCTCTGATAAGCTCAGTGGCTTATCTGCAGTCAGCTACATTCCTCTGCCATCCATCACTAGCTGCACCTCGTCACCATTCTTTTTGGCACACGTCTCATCCCTGCACTGCCAAAGGATGTTATTAAGTTCACATTCCTTCATCTGGAACAATATATTACTATTTTTCCAAGCATTTTGGGATAAACAGAGAAAGTGTTGCATTTGAGAAGAGAGAATAGAATGCCCATTTCAGATTGATGACCTTTCATCAGGATTGATCTGATCTTGCAGTAGATTCAATTCTGCCAGTGAGGAAACCGAGGCTCCAGTATGACTGAAGAGAGTGCAAAACTGGAACCCTGGTAAGTTTAAAGCAGGAGTCCCCAACCTGGTCCACGGACCCCTTGCTTAATAGTATTGTTCTATGGCATTAAAAAAGGTTGGGAAACCCTGGCTTAATGGAACTGTAGGGACGGAGCCTCAACAAGTTTTGCAAGGAGTGTAGAAACCAAGGCTCTAAATGTGTTTAAAGGGAGAGCTGGAATGGGGTTCTACTGAGCTTAAAGGAAGGGTGGGAATGAAGCCCCAGTGAGCTTAAAGGGAGCATAGAAACTGGGCCCAATGTATGTAAAGGATGTGCCCCAAACAGCTCCTGGACCATCCGGATTTCCAAGCAATGGGATACCAGACTTTTGGAATTTTACTGTAATTCTTAGAAGTGGGCTAGGAAGAAGTAGAGACCATTCGGACTCTCAAGCTGGTTATAGCATTTATTAGATCATGGCATTATAGGATGTATGGAGCAGTCCTTCATCCTACATTACTGTCTGGAGCTGAATCATGGACCAAACACAGTCATCATCATTATGTGCTGTGTTGTATGATGTGGACGATCATGGTCTTTGACCATGACTGTTTTTGGCAAATTTTTCTACATCTTCTGGACAGTGTCTTCACAAAACTGGTGACCGCAGCCATTATCAATCCTCTTCAGAGATTGCCCTACCTGTTGACGGTGGTCACATAACCAGGACTTGGGATATGCACCAGCTGCTCATACGACCATCCACCACCTGCTCCCATGGCTTCACGTGACCCTGATCGGGGAACTAAGTGGATGCTAGAACTTTCCCAAGGGTGACCTGCAGGCTAGTGGAGGGAAGGAGTGGCTTACACATCCTTTGGTAGAGACATATCTCTACCCCACCACCCAACCACCTACACCTGAAAGCCCTGGAACAATACCTCCAAAGAACCTAAACCAATATTTTGAGGATCAGCTGGAGGGACAGACGCACTAACACCAGCTTAGTGGAGGAGGCCAACATGAACAGCATCTCCATCACTATGATAAAGTAACACCAACTCCGATGGATGGGTCATATCATCAGGATGCCTAACTCGCATCTCCCCAAACAGATCCACCTAGAAGCATCAAGGTGAATGCGAAGCGGTCAGCGATGGCTCCCAACAGAGACAGTCAGCAGCCATATTGGCGCATTTGGCCCCCGGATTGGTGAATTCGCCGTATGTTCCTGGATCAGTAGTTCAGTGTTGAGCCCCAGATCGGCATATTTGGCATTAGGACCTGGTTCAACGATCACTCTTTACAGAAGGACTGAGTCCGTGCGGCTGCTGTCCTCATATGCAGATGAAAAGATGTTTTCCATACTCTGAGATTTATGTGATTATTGGTCTGTAATTTATATTAGTTTCCTTCAGTTTCTAGGTTTTATTTCTGGTAAGTGATTGGCAAGTGGGTGATCTGTTTTTTTTTTGTGTATGTGGGGGGTGTTGGAAGTTTGGCGCTATTGTCGCTGTACTTTTCTACCAGAAAAGAAATTAACAAATTTCATGCCACATGCCAGTGTTAATAAACTTGAATCTGATTCTGATTCTAAGTGAGGTGGTTGGAAACTGTTATGTGTAGGGAGTCATTGATTGTTATTGTGGCTGGGTTTTTTTGCTTCGAGCAAGGGGGGGCAGATTTTGGGGTCAATGAGATTTGTTTCTTTTCTTTTTCATGCCAGTTGGGGAGGATCTCAGCCCGATACGTCGACTGTACTCTTTTCCATTGATGCTGCTTGGCCTGCTGAGTTCCTGCAGCGTTTTGTGTGTGTTGCTCAGATTTCCAGCATCTGCAGATTTTCTCTTGTTTGCTGGGGAGAGTTGACATCTTTTATTTCATCAACATTCATGGTCTTTCTGTATTTAATGACTATCTGGAGTAGACAAATATCAGAGTTGCATGCATACTTTGACAATAACATGAAAAATGAAAATGAAATGAAAAAATTAAACAAAATGAGATCTGTTACTCCCAGTTGAAGGAATTTCAGCAAGCCCCTGGTGGGCAACGGAAATGCTTCAAAGGTAACAATAAAATCAGACTGAAGAAGTTTACCATTACATCTAAAAACTGGGATGTCATTGCACTCACTAGATACACCTGGAGGAAATCTATACAAGTGGGAGCTGTGCTATACGAAAGCGAGCTCCACTAAGCTACAGAGAACAAGCAACACCTGCGAAAGGAGAGACTAAACAAGCAAAAGACACAACCATTAACCTCAGCCAACACTTCTGTCCACACTCCACCAGAATATGTGGATCCTGGTTCACAGCCACCCATGGGCCCACCAATAGACAACTCCTTAGGAGAACGCCTTATTCAACTCAAGTGCTACATATAATAGAGAACTATTGCAAGATGTATAACCAACTTTTGTGGTTAGTTTCATGCCTGAGGCTTGGAAAAAAAATATTGTTAATTTATAGTGTTGGACTCTTTTCAGTCTTTGGATTGAATGTAGACAGCCTGTTAAGGATGCTGGCACATTGAACTCCTAACATCAGCTTGCATTATTCAAATTCTATCTAAGAGAAATCTATCTTTGCTTATGTGAAGAAGAAAATGTATACTGTCTAATCCTATTAGTTCCTAGACATTTGCTTGAGAGATTGATTTAGTGATCAATCTAAATTTAATCTTTAAATAAAATATCAAATCCTATTGCAGTTTTAAAATTTTCATATTAGTAGACAATTTGAATTAGATGGCTTTATGTCACATTAAATTGAGTGGATCAAACCACTTAATAAGCATAATCTTTATATTTTCTTCCATAGCTTTAACATGAACAAAATACACTGATTTCAGATCTTAGCATCTTGTTTTCAATAGTTTCATTTATAATTTTTGAATAAGTTGAATGAGACATTAGGCCTAAAGATTTGCTATTCATTTTTTCAGCAAGATGCATTAAGAATAATTACTTATTCTGGATTGAAACCCGATGGTGACCTTTTCCAGAGGGAACCGTCTCAAAGAGGGAATTTGACCAGGTATACAAACATACTGATTAGGAGCAGCACCTTATATTCCATCTGGGTAGCCTTCCACCTGATGGCACGAATATCGATTTCTCCTTAAAGTAAAAAAAATTCCCTCCCCCTTCCCTCTTCTTCTATTTCCCACTCTGACCATTTACTTCTTCTCACCTCCCTATCTCCTCCCCCTGGATCCTCTCCTTCCCTTTCTCCTATGGTCCACTCTCCTCTACCATCAGATTCCTTTTCTCCAGCCTGGCTTCACCTATCACCTTTGAACTATCCTCCTTTCCCTCCCCCACCCTCTCATTCTGGCTGTCTTCCCCTTCCCCTTCAGTCCCGAAGATGGGTCTCAGCCTGAAACATCAACTGTTTATTCACTTCCATACATGCTGCCTGACTTGCTGAGTTCCTGCAGCATTTTGTGTGTGATACAAATTAGGAGAAAGCATAAGAAAGTTAACACCCTGGAATGCATTAGATTATAGTTAATCTGATTGTAAGTGCATTCTCTCCTAACCCCAGTAACCTTTCGCCCTGCTGATCAAGTGTCTAAAGCCTCTGTTTTAATGACATTCAAATACGCTGCCTCCAGCACTCTTTGAGTTTCTAAGATTCATGACCCATTGAGACAGTATTTTTATACACATGATCTCTTTCTCAAATGGGTAACTCATTAGTTTTAACCGTGACGTTTGATCACGATATGTCTTTGCACTGAGACATATTCTATATCATGCACAGACTGAACCCATTCTCCTTGGGAAATTAGGTCGCCTTGTTATGAGTAACACCTGTCACTGGGGGTAAGAGGGTGGACTATCCTGGATCAGGGTCTAGTTTAGGGGTGGGAAACCATCCAGGGCGGTCTCCTTTGTTTAATTACTTGTGCTGCTCAGCCCTTCCCACCCCACACCAGAACTGAATGCCAAGACCATTCACTCCAGTCTCCTGAACTTGATCCCCTAACTGCCCTCAATTCCACTCTCGCAATCCAGGATCAAATCCGATGTAAGAATATATAAGTCCCAAAAAGTTATTTTTTTTCTAGCCACTTTTAACTTGTGTTAATTTCTATTAAAATTAAATAGAATATTCCATCTATGTGATTATTAATAAATAGACACTTACACAGCTGACATGCTTTAAAGTTTATTTTCAATATTATTGTTTGGTCCAGTTTCTGTTGATATTTGATCTCCGCAAAATTTTTAGGGCTGTTAATAATGATGAAAGAAGAACAACTCATCAAGGGTTGGCAGGATATTTAAAGGTTAAAACTCCTTTAGTTACAAATCTGTTTAAGAATAATTACATGGTACCCTATCGCTTGAATTCTTATTAAATAACTAGACCTAAAGAAATAGTTAATATCTTAAAGATGAAAGAAGATAATGTAAACGTCGCAGCTGCACGTTCAGGCTCTGGATTATTTATCTGTTTAGAGAACTATTTTTATTTATTTAGCAATGCAGCACCATAACGGGCTCTTTACTCCCATGTGACTAATTATCTTGCAACTTTGGAATGTGGATGGAAACCTATCACCTGGAGGAATCCCAGAAGGTCACGGGAAGAACTTACAAAGTCCTGACGTGCAGCAGAGGGAATTGAACTTGAATTGCTGGCGCTATAAAAGCACTACGTTACCGTGCCACTTTTCTTGCAAATTTTATCAAATGGCACTTCAAGTAATAAATGTACCTTCAGTTCCTGATAAAGGACAGGGAAAAGTTAATGTTTAATCACAGCTTCAGTTGAGCTTTTCGATTATGTGATCTGTGTAATTTTGCTTAAACTCGCACAATGTGCTTTAGAGTTCAGCATCTATTAACAAGAGAAAATCTGCAGATGCTGGAAATCCAAGCAACACACACAAAATGCTGGAAGAACTCAGCAGGTCAGGCAGCGTCTACGGAAAAGAGTACAGTCAACGTTTCGGGCCGAAACCCTCCAGCAGGAAGGTTTTTGTTGATTTTCGTATTAAATCCCAGTGGTTGTTCAAAATGTGGTACAGAAATTAGACGAAGAATTGAGATTGCAAGATCAACGTTCTGGAGCCTGAGTGACGTGCTGTGTGGCAAGAGGTTGGACTCTGGGCTGCGTTGTAGAATTTGGAAATGCTACGTCTGGAGCAGTCTGTTGTATGGAGTCGAATCGTGGACCTTATGCAAGGAAGCACAACGGCGACTGGAGGCATTTGAAATGTGGTGTTTTAGGAGAATGCAGAAAATTAGATGGGTGATGAAGGTCAGTAATATGGAAGTGTTGAAGAGAGCGAGGGGAGAAAAGGAGTTGCTGAAGAATGTGCAGAAAAGGAAGCTGGAATATGCCGGGCACTTGTTAAGAGGTGGTTGACTGCAGAGATTGTTATTGGAAGGGATGATAGAAGGAAAGAGGAAAGCAGCGAACCACTTGGTACAATAATGTGAGGCAATGGACTGGGTTGAGTTATGCTGAGGCCAGAAAAAGAGTGCAAGATCAAAGAAGATGGAGGTGCATAGCCAAACCCCGGATTCGGGACAGCACCCACTGACTGACTGTATAAAATATTGTGTTTGTGCTTAACTGAAATGATATTTAGAACTTATTTACATCAGTGCCTGACCGACATTGAATAAAGGGGAAGAAAGCCTTGCCTTTATGTACCACATCTAATGGCCCGTAGCATTTTACAACCAATCGGGTACTTCTGAAGCACAGTATGGTAACTTCAGAAATTCTGCAGCCTATTTGCATAGAACAAACTTCACAAACGATGACATGTAAGAACCAGCTAATCTAAGATTTATAGTATTTCTGAACATCCGGCAAAGGTTATTGGTGATGAGGTGATAGGAAATTGCACATTTCTGTTTTGATGGTGGTTGGCAAACAGCTTTAAGGTGCATTGCTACCACCTTCTGAACTGGAGTGTGGGCCAGGATATCTAAATCCTATTTATATTTATATAAAATTCTATTTAAAAGAAAAGACCTGTATCTTTAAGGAACTGCACTATATACTTAAAGCAATAATCCTGTGATCCTTCCTACAAAATATTGTTAAGGTTAAAATGTATTTTATTCCATGATAACTTTAAAATCAGACATCCTCTCTCTTGATTATATCTTGATCACCCCACCAGTACATGCTCAACTATTTCTTGTTGATTATGATACTCACTCCGATTATTGTGTTTCTTTGTTAAAAACAATGTACCTTTTATCCCTGTGTACCCAAAACTCAATCTCAATATTATCACCTCCTCCTCTTGTACTTTCCTGCATTCCTCAACCATCCCACTTCTTTCTGGGTATCGTAAAGATGTCTTCCTGTTCTCTCTTCATCCCGTTGTTCTCAACACATTTTTTGATTTCAATTTCAATGCTTTTCATTTCTCCTTTACTATAATTTATTTTTTGCATTCCTCAACCATGCCACTACTTTCTGGCACATTTCTCTACTTTTTTTGTTGTTCCTGTTGGTACTCCCAGCTTGAGGACAAAAATCATTCCAAGATATATCTACGCTATTTTAGGAGTGTGCCGTGCTTCAAATCTCTAAATTGTAATTCGATGTCTGCAGGAAAACAGTTGCTGAGGAACAACAAGCAGAAAGTGGAGGAAATGCAACACAGATGCCAGGCATTTGAAGGCATGCAAATAAAAACCCATTCAGAATGGGAAGGTGAAAGAGATGCATGTCCCATGAAGGGCTAAAACTTGTCATTGAAAGACATCGGGTTAATGTTCAAAGTAAATTTATTATCAAAGTACTCATATGTTGCCATATACAACCTAAGATTCATTTTCTTGTGGGCATGCTCAATAAACCTATAGCACAACAACCATAACAGAATCAATGAAAGACTGGCCAACTTAGGCGTTCAACCAGGGTGTAGCAGTCAACAAACTGTGCAAATACAAAAAGAAACATTAATAATAAATAAATAAACTATAAGTATCAGGATGAAGAGTCCTTGAAAGTGAATCCGTTGGTTGCGGGAACGTTTCAATGATGAGGCAAATGAAGTTGAAATAAGTTATTTCCTTTAGTCTGACAGCCCGATTGTTGAGGAGAGGTAGCTGTTACTGAACCCGATGGTGTCAATCCTGAGGCTCCTGTACCACCTTCCTGATGACAACCGTGAGAAGAGAGCATGGCCTGCATGGGAGGGTTCCTGATGATGGATGGTGCTTTCTTGCGACAGCATTTCATGCAGATGCCCTCAATGGCGGGGAGGGCTTTACCCATGATGGACTGGGCCATATCCACTACTTTTTGTAGGATCTTCCATTCAAGAGCATTGGTGTTTCCACACCAGGCTGTGATGCAGCTAGTTAATATACCATCCACCACACATCTACAGAAGTTTGTCGAAGTTTTAGATGTCACGCCGTGTAGAATAACTTGCAGATAGATAATGCAAAAAGAAAATACATGGAAAACATGCAGAAATGGTTCAGTGGTTCCATTCAATATCAGGGAATATATGCAGTACACAACCTGAAACTCTTACTCTCTGCAGACACCCGCAAAACAGAAGAAAACCACAAAGAGTAAATGCCAGTAAAATATTAGAACCCCAAAGCCCCCCTCCCCTCTTCCACGCACAGGCTTCAGTAAAGCATCAACCACTTTCCCCACTTATTCCAGCAGAAAGCGTCAGCCCTCCAACCACCCACTATGCAAGCAGTGGCAAAGTCCCGAAAGAGAACATGATCTGGAGTCGACCAAAAAACTACAGTCCATAACCCAGCACTTCGACATGAGACAGGCTCTGACGAGGGAAAGAGAGGTATCACGCCTACAGCGAGAGGCAGAACAACAGCTGGAGGTTTTGATGTTACAGTGTGCAGCTTCGCTTCAATTCAAGTTCCACAACTTGAGAATTGGCAGCAAACTCTCCCCGACCACAGAGAGAATGAGAGAAAGAGAGAGATCACTCGAGTGCAGAGGTCCCTGACGGTCTCAAAGTTCTCCCATGACGGCTCTGTTGGCGACGCTGGCAGGGAATCAGGTTGTCTGAAGGCGGTGTGGGAACTCACAATGAAGAACCGCAGTCTGAATGCCGCTGTAGATCACGGACACCGGTAGAACCTCAGCCACCTTGAAAAGGAAAGAAAAGATGTTAAAGAGAGGAATTTAAGCTCTTCTGTGGATTAACTTGAAGAAGTCACCCTTTGGCGCCATCTTAGTTCCTCCCGTGTGAATGTAAGACAAATCCGAACTGAATGAAATAAAGTAAATACAAGATCTAGTTAAAAATGTTTGCAAAGGCAGAGAAGATCAGTCAGTATCCTAAAAATAATTGAAGTGAAGGCGCTTCCATTCATTTATCCAGCTCCATTTTCTTCAGGCAGTCAATTCCCCAGCCCCTTCTACAACACATTCTCCAGCAATAGCAGTTGCTGCTGCACTCTTCAGTCTTTTTCCCTTTGGGTGCTATTTATGGCTTGCCTTCTGGGTCCCTAATTCCACTTGAGAAGGCAGAAATGAGCAACTTTCATGAGGCACTGTAGCCTTTGTTGTGAAGATAGTACCAGAGTGTTAGTGGATAGAGTGGGTGTTTGGATACAATAAAAGTTTTCTATACCTGAATAGGCTCTCAAGTGCTTCTTTTGATATAGTGCATTATGGATGGTGAACAGGAACTTTATGTTCATATCTTATTGACATTGAGCCTGCAGCATTAGACGGTACAGCAGTCAGAAACCAAGCATAAAATTAAAGCAAATTATTAGAAACACCTAGCTGATCAGGCAGTATTGTACAAAGTTAGTGTAGTTGAATATAAAATGTGGGTAAATAATGGAGTACTAAGACAGGTTATGCTTTGTAATGAAAATGGCAGCGCAATATTTTATTAATGTTATACTGTAACAATGAATACAATAGAATGAAACTTGTATGTTTGAGTAGAACTATTCAGCAATCCCTTGAAATGGATGCAAAGTAGTTTTATTATTTATTGATTTATTGAAAAACACAGGAGCTTCCAGCCCAATGAGCCACACCATCCAGTAACACACCTATTTAATCCTAGCACACAGGACAATTTACAATGACCAATTAACCAGCTAGCTGGTATGTCTTTGCTCTGTGGGAGGAAACCAGAGCACCCAAAGGAAACCCATTCACCCACAGGGAGAAGGGAGAATGTACAAACTCCTCACAATCAGTGCCGGAACTGAACTCCACACTCTGATGTCCCGAGCCGCAATAGCATCTCGCTAACTGCCACACTGCCGCGAAGCCCCAAATTATTTATATTTCTCATTATATCTATCTGTCTGTCTATCATTTACCGCATTATTTCTCTCTCAATTTGTTTGAACATTTCTAGAACCATAGAACCATAGAACACTACAGCACAGAAAGCAGGCCATTTGGCCCTTCTAGTCTGTGCTGAAACTTTATTCCACTCGTCCCATTAACCAGCACCAGTCTAGTGATGCTGCCTCTATGCATAGAATCATAGAAATTTGCAAAAGCGGATGAGGCCATTCATCCAGGCATATACATGCTAGCCCTCCGAGAAAGATGCATTTTGTCCCGCAGCCCGATATCTTCATCTGAATTTGATAAGACCTTCACCCCCATCTCGTCCAATAACCACCTAAATTTACTTATTTTATCATCTTTGACCACATTTTCTAAAGAACTATTTCAGATCTCAATAGTGGCCAGAATAGGGAAAAAATAAATTATCCTCCTCACCTCTCTTCTGCACCTCCAGCCAATAATTCTAAACCTACGGTCTCATCTTATTAACCCATTCAGCAAGGGAAAATAGTCTTCATCTGTTTGCCGTCAACACCCTGAGGCCCTGTGTAGATTGGTGTACAGTTTAAAGCTGTGATAATAGAGGTTGATGAGATCACCTGTTCTGCCAATGAACGGCAAAGAAGGCACTGTTTGAAGAAGGTGAGGAGTGTTAAGAAGGTTGAAGTTGATTGGCACCAATGAAGTAATTCATAATAATAAATTTTAGCTGAAGCTCAGTTTAAGTAAATTCAGGCTGAAATGTACCCAGCTGAAAAGTAATTCATTCATTGCTTTTGGTTTTTGTGAGTCATTCATAGCAAAATCAAACACAAGGTTAATTGGGGGGTGGGGGCATTGGTTCCTGGGATGGGAGAGGGCACAGGTGTGGGCCCTCGCCATGATTTCCTAAAATAATGTTTCAGGTGCCCTTGCAAAAGCCAGGGCATTTACTCGCCTCCCCTTCAACACGAAAGGCACTGGAGGAACTCAGAGAGTCTGTCAGAATCTTCCGAGGAAATGAACTCTATGAATTTTAGGTTGAGTCCCTTCATCTGTACTGAACTTGCCTTTGCTCAGTTATTTCCTCTCTGTTTTAATTGCTGTTGGACCAGCAACATAATGCTTCATCCCAGAGACATCCAGGTTCAATGATGAGATAGCAGTCTGTTGGGGTCATCTATTCCATCCGGTGCTCCCAGTGTGGCCTCATCTACATCGGTGAAACCCGACGTAGATTGGGGGACCGCTTCGTCGAGCACCTCCGCTCCGTCCGCCACAACAGACAGGATCTCCCGGTAGCCACCCACTTCAACTCTGCTTCCCATTCCCATTCAGATATGTCCATACATTTCCTCCTCTACTGCCATGATGAGGCTAAACTCAGGTTGGAGGAGCAACACCTCATATACCATCTAGGTAGTGTCCAGCCCCTTGGTATGAACATAGAATTCTCCAACTTCCGGTAATTCCCTCCCCCTCCCTTCCCCTATCCCTATTTCACTCTGCCCCCTCCCCTAGCTGCCTATCACCTCCCTCATGTTTCCGCCTGCTTCTACTACCCATTGTATTTTCCCCTATTCCTTCTTCACCTTTCCTGCCCTTCCCCTCCCCCACCCCTTTATCTTTCCCCTTACTGGACCTGGACCTACCAGCCTTCTCCTTCCCACCCTCCCCCCCACCTTCTTTATATGGCCTCTGCCCCCTCCCTCTTCAGTCCTGACGAAGGGTTCCGGCTTGAAACATTGACTGATCGTTTCCACGGATTCTGAGTTCCCCCAGCGTGTTGTGAGTGTTGATGAGATAGCAGTGTGCTTGAGACCAGGCAACCAGTGTTGCAGTGTTGGGGTAGTGAGGAAGGAGTCTCACTGTGGGTACTGGTTTTGGAGGTGTGTGGGTAAACCCGAGCATTGGGAAAGAACCTGGAATTCCACAGATCCGCTGGAAATTGCGGCACTGTATTGCAGTCAGAAAGAATCCAGCAACTCCAGATGAAGTATTGCACTCCAAGGTCATTGAAAGTAAAAGCAACTGGCAGACTCCCTCATCCACAAATTCAGTGTCATCCAAATCACCTGAAGGTCCTTATCCCCATCTTACCAGTTGGATGTTGAGTAAACATGGGGCTTCCTCTGCAAGACTGAAATGGAAATAATCAGAATAAGCAAAACCAACATTATTTTCCAGAATTGAAAAGAGATACAGTGCATAACATTTGAGATATTAAACTGGTAATCTATAGTACTGGGCAATGACATAGAGGAGTAACTTCAGGAATTTAAATTCAGTGAATTGAATAAATCTTGGGAATTGGAAAGATGGTGTCAATAATAATAATTGTTGTAATAGCCTATATAGTGTTGTGTATTTAATATTTGATTAATATTTGAGTAATCTTGTATATATACTGGGTGATTAAGCATTTTTGTTCATTTAAATAATTCATTACAGGTTATACATAAAAATACATGAATTCCATGCATCATCCCACTACCACATGATACATGCACGCTTTGCTTAAAGTAAACCCAAAGTTAGATTCACATTTCAGAGGCCTGTGTCCTCACAGAACATAGAACAGTACAGCACAGGAGCAAGCCCTTCGACTCACAATGCTGTGCCGAACCAGCTAACCAGTAAATCAACCCCCCCCCAAAAAAAAACTGATCCCTCCTACCTACTCAATGTCCATATCCCTCTGTCTTCCTCACATTCAGGTGCCGATATAAACATCTCTTAAAAGCCTCTAATGTATTTGCCTCTACCACCATACCAGGCATCCACAACTCTGAATAAAAACAGTTATCCCTCACATCCTCTTTGAACCTACCCCCTCTCACCCTCAATGCATACTCTCTGGTATTAGCCATTTCTACCCTGGGAAACAGATACTCTCTGTCTACTCTGTCTATGCCTCTCATAATCTTATAAACCTCTATCAGATCTTTCCTCAGTCTCCTCCGCTTGAAAGAAAACAACTTAAGTTTAACCAGCCTCTCATGATAGCACATACCATATAAACCAGTAACATCCTGGTAAACCTCTTCGTCACCCTCTCCAAAGCCTCGAGATCGTTCCTATAGTGGGGTAACCAGAGCTAATTCCTTTGAATTAGTTTAATGTGTTGTAGTTACAAAACATAACAAACAGCCACTCATTTTTATGAAAGTTAGGAATGGACAATAAATTTTTTGTGCTCTCAGCTGCAATAGTTTATTCACGCAGAAGCTGGCTGGGTTGGAAAGAGGAAGCAACAAGATGCAATGAATTAGGGATTACAGAAAGAACAGGGGCCAGACATGTCGAAGGGTCACAGGATGGGGGCTGGTATCGGAACATGGTCAAGAAGAGGTTATTGGACAGTAACGGGTCATTTTGGGGACAGCAGATTGTGACCGGCAGAGTGGCGAGAGTGTGAGGTATGTACTCCTGTTGATCAGAAAGATGGATATTACTTATCAATGTTTGGTAATGATACAAATCTAAGGGGGATACTGATTGTTGAAGCTGGTGCAGAGAGGCAGTGAAGGGGCATAAGCCAGCACAGAGATTTAGGAAGAAGATGGAACACAATGGAAACAACTGTAAAATAATCCACTGTAGTAGTTAGAATGAAATATCACAATCCATTTTCTACAATAAAGGAGTCTATTAAATATTGACATTCAAGTTGATCTGTGAGTCATTATATGGTCCACAGAAGGTTATCATGCTGGTGTAGCAAGTAGTAAGAAGACATACTGTATATTAACTTGCATAACAAGTGGAAGGAAGTCTTACATTCAAATAATACTGAATCAATCAGGTTTGCGGCATATATCATGAAATTTGTTAACTTTGCAGCGGTAGTACAATGCAATACATGATAAATATAGAAAAAAGTAAATGAATTACAGTAAGTATGTAGATGTATATTAAAAAACTAAATTAAAAATAGTTGTGAAAAACAGAAATAATTTTTAAAGAAGTGAGATAGTGTTCATGGGTTCAATATCCATTTAGAAGCCGGACAGCTGAAGGGAAGAAGCTGTTTCCGGATCGCTGAGATGGTGCCTTCAGGCTTCTGTACCATCTCCCTGATGGTAGCAAAGAGAAGAGAACATCTCCTGGGTGATGGGCGTCCTTAATAATGGAAGCCTCCTTTCTGAGGAACCACTCTTTGAAGATGTCTTGGATACTATGGAGGCTAATACTCCTTCTTTCAATCCTGTGCAGTACCCCTCTGGCCCATACCAGACAATGATGCAGCCTGTCAGAATGCTCTCCACAGTACATCTGTAGAAGTTTTTGAGTGGTTTAGGTGACAAACCAAATCTCGTTAACTCCTAATGAAATAGAGCCGCTGTTCTACATCCTTTACAGCTGCATTGATATGTTGGGTCCAGGTTAGATCCTCAGAGATCTTGACACCCAGGAACTTGTAATTGTTCACTCTCCCCATTTCTGATCCCTCTGTGAGGATTGGTCTTACCCATTCGGAAGTCCACAATCAGCTCTTTAACAGCTGAATACATACATGCATAGTTTGGTCTCCTTGGAGGGAGGAAGGAGAATGTACAACAAAAACTCACTACCTAGATTTAGAGAATCAATAGAGATCAGTCCTTTGAGGAGACACTTGGTGAGAAAGGCATGATACCTTTTAGGCTTTAGAAGAATAGGAGGAATTTTCACAAAACAGACAGGGAGTAACGATGTCACACTTTCTCTATGTTTAGTGAAATTTTCTCTGTTCTACCCCACCTGCCTAGAAAATATGGAAACTCATTTCCTCGAGAGAAGAGCTGGCCTTTTGAAATGTGAAGAGGGGTAATAGCTTCATTTAGAAAGGTTGTGAGTGGCTGGAGTTCTCAGAGTCAATGGAAGCTCGGTTGTTGAGTATCTATAATACTGGAATTGATAGACTTTTGGGTGTTAAGGAAATGCAGGATGTGCGACAGAAATGAGAAGGAGATGTGGATGCTTCTGCCATGATCCCACTGAATTGCGGAGCAGGAAATAAGCTGTTCCTGCTCGTGTGTTCATTGTGATAGATTAAAAGCTGGTGGCAATTATTCCAAGTTTTAATTTTACCTGCAGGTGTTTGCAATTGAAAACCTTTTGTGTAATATTAATGCAAGATATCCATTGAAGGAACAATTTAATCAAAAATCAAACAACAGCTTTCATATACAAGATATGTTCTATTTGTAGTCCAGTCTTGCTGAATATATCATGTGCTAGGGTGCAGTATTCAATATGGCTAAAGGCTGAATGATTTATATTTCAACTTAATTTTATTGAATCATGCTGTGTAGTAATTGGATCTCAAATTAGTTTTAGCATGCAAAAACCTGAAAGAAATATAAATGAAGAGAAAATTATCCATGGATCAAGAATTTTAAACAATCAGATTAAGAAGTAATTTTGTTTACTGGAAAATTTTGCTTGTGTTGCACAGATTTAATCTGAGTTTATCCCAACTCAGCTGTGTTTAGTGATAATAAGATTATTGGAAATGAGAGGCATTTATCCTAATTGGGTTAACAGCTTACTTTTAATAATTGAGACAAATTTGGTACAAGGGAATTGAACAATTGCATAACACTAAGTCAGTCATTTCAATTCCACCTGGAATGTACTTGCTTACTTACTCCCGTTACCCCGTTGGGGTTTAGGGCTACAGTGAAAGTGCTCCATCTCTGGCAGTGTTCAAGGCTTTCTTCATTGTGTCAGTAGCTTTCTTTTGGTTTTCACTACTGTCAGTCACGCAAGTCCCGGGTGGAGACTCAGGAATACTGTCACACTCAGATGTAGAAGGATTGTTCTCTGCTGTTTCCATAACAATTTTTTTTTTACCAGTCAGGGTTGTTAGCCCCGAGCTGAACCCCGAACCTGGAGGACTGGTGGACCACTCTTAGTCTGTCCTCTACCCTTTGACCTGTTTGACATGAGTGACCCTACCAAAAGTCAAAACATAAAGCCCTGACTCCAGCCAACATAGCTCTCTGGGTCACTGAGGCATGCAAGACTCCAAACCCTACAACAAGGGTTTAGGGTCCTCTTTGCGGATCTGGAGTATACTATATGATTTTTTGGCCTTTGAATGGTTTAGGCGATGACAAGGAGTGCATTGGTTGAATTAATACCAATTGGAAATGAAAGCCTGAACCCCCAAATTCAAAGCCAGTCAACAACAGTATTTAATGGAGATATGATGGCAACCATTCAGAAATAGCATTTTGTATTTTAATCCAGAGGACACGCAAGCTAATTCAAGCACAAAAAAGTTATATGGCATCTTCTACAGCATGGATTTCATTGCTTATGATGAGGTGATCTATGTTATATACAAAATAGAAGATGAATTCTTAAGTCAAGGATGTGTAAGGTTGGCATTGTGTAAGGTGTCAACATATCACTGTATCTTTGCACGTTACTGACAGGGTGGTACATTGTAATTTTTATATATTTATGTATTGCAGTGTACTGCTGTCACATCATAACAAATTTCACAGCATTTACCAGTGATATCAAACCTGATTCTATTCTGATCCTGACCATTAAAGGAGAATTTGTCACTACATTTGGATATGGCCCAAGTGCCGAGCAAGAAACACTGAAGTTTACGGACTTTAATGTGAACAGAGTTAGAGGGAAAAGAAAACAATAAATGCTAGGCCAAACAGGGCCATTAACTCAAAATCTCAAAGGGAAAATGAAGCCAACAGTGCACCTGAAAGGAATAACTAAATATAAAACGAATACTACTAATCTTCAGAGTCAGTTGACTCGACAGTCCAATTTCTGAGGCAAAACTGAATGCAAGCAGGCAGTGAGACGTTGCTGTGCTCAAGTCTCGACAAGCACGATGACAAAATGAGTGGAGATAAATATTATCACAATGAAATAATAATTAGCTGACACGTGCATATTCATGAGCATAATTGCCGTATCTGCTGTGCTGCCGAATTCATAGTTGTGACAGGGCCCCCCTCCCTCCCTAGGCACAGCCCCTGAGGTGCCACAGACCTGTGTCCGCTGGAAGTCTCATTTGAGTGACCTGTCCAAGATGTCCTTCGCTGGGATCCAAGTACATTCTTCTGGACCATACCCTTCCCAATCCACAAGGTACTGGATCCTACCATGTACCGGATGAGGTGCCAGGAGATATAACCTCTTTACAGATGCCCAGTTTGAGTTCCATCAAGGCCACTCTGCTCCTGACCTCATCACCTCCATGGTCCAAACATGACCAAAGTGCAAAATACCAGAGGTGAGGTGAGAGGGATAGCCCTCGACATCAAGGCATCATTTGACCAAATATGGCATCGAGGTGCCCTAGCTAAAATGGAGTCAATGGGAATTAGGGGGAAACCCTCCGCTGGTTGGAATCATACCTGACACAAAGGAAGATGGTTGTGGTGGTTGGAGGTCAATCATCTCATTGTCAGGACATCACTGCAGGAGTTCCTGAGGGAAGTGACCTAGGACCAACCATTTTCAGCTGCTTCAACAATGACCTCCCTTCCATCATAAGGTCAGAAGTGGGGATGTTCGCAGATGGCTGCACAATGTTCTGCACCATTCGTGACTCCTCAGATAGTGAAGCAATTCATACCCAAATGTAGCAGGACCTGGACAATATCCAGGCTTGGGCTGACATGTGGCAAGTAACATTCGAGCCACGCAAGTGCCAGGCAATGACCATCTCCAACAAGAGAGGCTCTAACCATTGTACCTTGACGTTCAGTGGCATCACCATCACTGAATCCCCTACTATCAATATCCTGGGGGTTACCATTAACAGGAAACTGAACTGGTCTAGCCATATAAACACCATGGCTATGAGAGCAGGTCAAAGGTTAGGAACTCACTCCTGACTCCCCCAAGCCTGTCCACCATCTCCAAGGCTCAGGTCAGGAGTGTAATGGAATACTCGCCACTCGACTGGATCAGTGCAGCTCTATCAACACTCAGGAAGCTTGACACCATCCAGTACAAGGCAGCCCGCTTGATTGGTACCCCTTCCACTAGCATCCAATCCCTCCACCATCGATGAACAGTTGCAGCAGTGTGTACTGTAGCGGTGTGCTACGCACAGCGTTAGAATAACCACACGGAGTCGGTGAGTTGGAGTTGCGATGAAAGAGATTTATTCAAACTTCGCAGCCTGCTTTAAAGCCTTCCTGTTCCCGCCCTCCCTGGGCGGGACTGCTGTGGGGAATGCATATTCCCAGACCTTTTCCGTGCGCAGGATTTTCCCCCTGCTGCTGAAGATGACCTGGCGCCCTTTTTGGGGCCGGCCCTCTGCCTGCGCGCACTGTTGTGAGCCGGTTCATGTGTGCTAGAAAGTGGGTCGCCACATAACCCCCCCCCCCCCCAGAACCGGCGATACCTCCCCCAATGTCCACCGTCTGGATCTGCCTCTGTTTGGGAGGTCTGCCCCTGCGCCGCGGTGCCTGAGCCTGGACCGGCTGCGCCAAGTCCACATGGGCCGGTTTGAGTCAGTCACCGTGAAAACCTCCTCTCTCCCCCCAGTGTCCAGCACGAACGTGGACCCGTTGTTCCTGATCACCTTAAACAGCCCCTCGTAGGGCCACTGTAGCGGTGCCCAGTGTCCGCCCCGTCGTACAAAAAGAAATTTATAGTTCTGCAGGTCTTTGGGTACGCAGGTCGGGCTCTGTCCGTGCTGTGAGGTGGGGATGGGGGCCAGGTTACCGAGCCTCTCCCGTAGTCTGTCCCGGACTGCTGTGGGTTCTTCCTCTTGCCCCCCTTGGGGCTGGTATGAACTCTCCTGGGACGACCAGGGGTGTGCCGTACACCAACTCGGTCGACGAGGTGTGCAGATCCTCTTTGGGCGCCGTGTGGATTCCGAGCAGGACCCAGGGAAGTTCGTCCACCCAGTTAGACCCCTCCAGGCGGGCCATGAGAGCCGACTTCAGGTGACGGTGGAAACGCTCCACTAGTCCGTTCGACTGTGGGTGGTAGGCAGTTGTGTGGTGTAGCTGTGTTCCTAAAAGGTTGGCCATAGCCGACCACAGGCTGGAGGTGAACTGGGTGCCCCTGTCGGAGGTAATGTGGGCCGGTACCCCGAAGCGGGCTACCCAGGTTGCGATCAGTGCTCGGGCGCAGGATTCGGAGGTGGTGTGGTGAGCGGGACTGCCTCTGGCCATCTGGTGAACTGGTCTACGATAGTTAGGAGGTACCGCGCTCCTCGTGACACTGGCAGGGGCCCCACGATATCCACATGGATGTGGTCAAACCTCCGGCGGGTGGGTTCGAACCGCTGCGGTGGAGCCTTGGTGTGCCGCTGCACCTTGGCCGTTTGGCACTGCATGCACGTTTTGGCCCATTCCCTGACCTGTTTACAAAGCCCATGCCACACGAACCTGTTGGAGACCAGCCGGACGGTTGTCCTGATGGAGGGGTGCGCTAAGTTGTGAATGGACTTGAAAACCCGCCGGCGCCAGGCTGCTGGGACGACGGGGCGGGGTTGGCCGGTAGCTACGTCACATAGTAGGGTCCTCTCACCTGGGCCTACGGGGAGGTCTTGGAGCTGCAAACCAGAGACTGCAGTCCTGTAACTGGGGATCTTAGTGTCTGCCTGCTGTGCCTCTGCCACCGCTGCATAGTCCACCCCCTGGGACAGGGCCTGTATGGTCAGTCTGGAAAGTGCGTCCGCCACGACGTTATCCTTTCCCGAGACGTGCTGGATGTCCGTCGTGTACTCGGAGATGTAGGACAGATGTCGCTGCTGGCGGGACGACCAGGGGTCAGAAACCTTCATGAACGCAAAGGTAAGCGGTTTGTGGTCTGTAAACATGGTGAAGGGCCTACCTTCTAAGAAGTACCTGAAATGCCGGATTGCCAGGTATAGTGCCAATAGCTCCCGGTCGAAAGCACTGTATTTGAGTTCAGGTGGTCATAGGTGTTTGCTGAAGAACGCCAGGGGTTGCCAGCGACCCTCGATGAGTTGTTGCAGCACTCCACCGACTGCTGTGTTGGATGCGTCCACCGTGAGGGCAGTAGGAACGTCCGTTCTGGGGTGCACTAGCATCGCGGCATTTGCCAAGGCTTCTTTGGTTTTAACGAAAGCGGTTGCGGCCTCTTCGTTCCAGGTAATGTCCTTGCCCTTACCCGACATTAGAGTGAACAGGGGGTGCATGGTTCGGGCTGCTGAGGGGAGGAAACGGTGGTAGAAATTCACCATACCCACGAATTCTTGCAGGCCTTTGATTGTGTTGGGTCAGGGGAAGTTGCAGACCACGTCTACCTTGGCGGGCAGTGGGGTTGCCCCGTCTTTCGTAATCCTGTGGCCCAGGAAGTCGATGGTATCGAGTACGAACTGGCATTTGGCTGGGTTGATTGTAAGGCCGAATTCGCTCAGGCGGGAGTAAAGCTGGCGGAGGTGGGACAGATGCTCCTGCCGACTACTGCTGGCTATGAGGATGTCGTCCAAATAGATGAATGCAAAGTCCAGGTCACGTCCCACCGCGTCCATTAGCCGCTGGAAAGTCTGTGCGGCATTCTTTAGACCAAACGGCATTCGGAGGAATTCGAAAAGTCCGAACGGGGTGATAAGTGCTGTTTTGGGGATGTCGTCCAGATGTACAGGGATTTGATGGTATCCCCGGACGAGGTCTACCTTGGAAAAGATCCTTGCGCCGTGTAGGTTTGCTGCGAAGTCTTGAATGTGCGGCACAGGGTAGCGGTCTGGCGTTGTAGCCTCGTTCAGTCTGCGGTAGTCACCGCTTGGTCTCCAGCCCCCCCGTTGCCTTGGGCACCATGTGAAGGGGGGAGGCCCATGGGCTGTCGGACCGTCGTATGATCCCCAATTCCTCCATCTTCTTGAACTCCTCCTTCGCCAGTCGAAGCTTGTCCGGGGGAAGCCTTCGAGCACGGGCGTGGAGGGGTGGTCCCTGGGTCGGGATGTGGTGCTGTACTCCGAGTCTGGGCATGGCTGCCGTGAACTGCAGTGTCAGTACTGATGGGAAATCCACCAGGACCCTGGTGAATTCATCGTTGGACAGCGTGATGGAGTCCAGGTGTGGGGCTGGCAACTGTGCTTCACCCAGGGAGAACGTTTGAAAAGTCTTGGCGTGGACTAATCGCTTCCCTTGCAGGTCGACCAGCAGGCTGTAGGCTCACAGAAAATCCGCCCCCAGGAGTGGTTGGGCCACGGCGGACAGTGTGAAGTCCCACGTGAACCGGCTGGAGCTGAACTGTAGCCGCACCTTGCAGGTGCCGTAGGTTCGTATTGTGCTGCCATTAGCGGCCCTCAGCGTGGGTCCCGGTTCTCTGTTGCGGGTGTCGTAACTCGTTGGAGGTAAAACGCTGATCTCCGCTCCGGTGTTGACCAAAAATCGGCGTCCCGACTGTTTGTCCCAGACGTACAGGAGGCTGTCCTGATGGCCAGCCGCCGTAGCGATCGGCGGCGGCTGGGCCTTGGCGTTTCCCGGGTATTTGCAAGGTGGTCTACAGCGGCGGGCCTCTGTGCCCCACCGCTGGTGGTAGAAGCACCATTGTTCATTGGGCTCTGCTGCCGGGCCTGGTCTGGTCTGCCGTTGGGCACACAGCTTGGTGATCTGTGTGACGGATGCCCCTCTCTCCTTCTTGGCATTCCACAACACATCTGCTCGGGCCGCCACCTCCCGGGGGTTGCTGAAATCTGCGTTGGACAGCAGCAGGCGTATGTCCTCGGGCAGTTGCTCTAGGAACGCCTGCTCAAACATGAGGCAGGGTTTGTGTCCTTCAGCCAGGGTCAGCATTTCGTTCATTAATGCTGACGGCGGCCTGTCTCCCAAACCATCCAGGTGCATTAAGCAGCGTGCTCGTTCGCGCCGTGAGAGTCCAAAAATCCTTATGAGCAGGGCTTTGAATGCTGTGTATTTGCTGTCCTCCGGGGGCGACTGTATAAACTCCTCAACTTGTGCAGCAGTCTCCTGGTCGAGGGAGCTCAGCATGTAGTAGTAGCGAGTGGACTCCGAGGTTATCTGCCGAATGTGGAATTGTGCTTCTGCCTGTTCCAACCACAGACGAGATCTCAGTGGCCAAAAGCTTGGCAGTTGTAACGAAACTGCGTGAACAGATGTGGCATTGGTCATCTCTGGCCCAAATATCGTTTGGGCTTTGGGTCACCAATTGTAGCAGTGTGCTACGCACAGCGTTAGAATAACCACACGGAGTCGGTGAGTTGGAGTTGCGATAAAGAGATTTATTCAAACTTCGCGGCCTGCTTTAAAGCCTTCCTGTTCCCGCCCTCCCTGGGCGGGACTGCTGTGGAGAATGCATATTCCCAAACCCTTTCCGCGTGCGGGATTTTCCCCCTGCTGGTGAAGATGGCCTGGCGCCGTTTTTGGGGCCGGCCCTCTGCCTACGCGCGCTGTTGTGAGCCGGTTCGTGTGTGCTAGAAAGTGGGTCGCCACAGTACTTTCTACAAGATGCACTGCAACAACACACCAAAGTTCCTGAGGCAGCACCTTCCAGACCCACGACCACTGCCATCTGGAAGGACAAGAATTGAATTGACTTTATTACTTACATCCTTCATATACATGAGGAGCGAAAATCTTTACGTTACATCTCTGTCTAAATGTGCAATTATAGTAATTTATAACAAATATTATGTACAACAGGGTAGTCAATATAACATAGAAATGTAGTTGCACAAGGTGGAAGAAACTGTCCCGGAGTCTGTTGGTCCTGGCTTTTATGCTGTGGTACCATTTCCCAAATGGTAGCAGCTGGAACAGTTTGTGATTGGGATGACTCAGGTTTCCAATGATCCATTGGGCCCTTATTACACACCTGGCTTTGTAAATGTCCTGAATAGTGGGATGTTCACATCTACAGATGTGCTGGGCTGTCCACACCACTCTCTGCAGAGTCCTGTAATTAAGGGAAGTACAGTTCCCATACCAGGCAGTGATGCAGCCAGTCAGGATGCTTTCAATTGTGCCCCTAAAGAAAGTTCTTAGAATTTGGCAGTTCATACCAAACTTCTTCAACCGTCTGAGGTGAAAGAGGTGCTGTTGTGCCTTTTTCACCACACAGCCGGTTTGTACTGATCATGTGAGATCCTCACTGATGTTTATGCCGAGGAACTTAAAGCTGTTCACCCTCTCAACCCCAGATCCATTGATGTCAATAGGGGTTAGCCTGTCTCTATTCCTCCTGTAATCCACAACCAGCTGCTTTGTTTTTGTGACATTGAGGGAGAGGTTGTTTTCTAGACACCACTGTGTCAGGGCGATGAACAGCAGATACCTGGGAACACTACGACTTGGAAATCCCCCTCCAAGTCACTCACCATCCTGACTCGGAACTGTCGCTGAGACAAAATTATGGAATTCCCTCCCCAACAGCACTGTGGGTGTACCTCCACCTCAGGGACTGCAGCGGTTCAAGAAGGCAGCTCATCACCACCTTCTCAAGGGCAACCAGGGATGGGCAATAAATGCTGGCTGTGAATGAATAAATAAAGGTGCCGCGCTGTACCGACCAGGGACCATCTACCCAGCGGGGAGGAGCGGGGCCAGGGGAAAGGTAGTGGCAGGCTTGAGCTGGGAAACATGGAAAACTGTGTGGACCTTCATTGAAGCTGCTAGACAATCTATACAGGACCTTGTCTTTTTTATTAACTTTTTTATGAGTTTCTACAATACAACAAAAAAAAACCACCAACAAAAAAGAGATTACTGTAATACAGTGTAAAACAAACATCTCTAATATGCAATTCATAACAATAAAGAACAAGCACCCAAAATAAAATCATATAAAGTTAGTATCCTCCCCACCCTCCCACTACGCAACTCCAAGCCAACCGTTTCAATGTAAAGAAAAGTTAAACAGAGCTTTGTCACCACAGAGCGGTATTCAGGACCTTTTCCACTATAAACTGTCCCATGTAGCATGATACCAATTTGCGGCTATCGATTTTCAGGGGAAGATCCCTTGATGCCAACCAGACCTCCTCTCCAGGCTTGAATGGTCTTACCTGTCGGTGGAGCTGATCAGCCTGCTGGGCATAACGTTCTGGGCGCGCAGTGGAGAAGCCCTGGCTCGCCTCCGGGTGCGCTTGTAGCGCTGGATCAGCTGTTCAACAGCAGGAGCTCCTACGTCAATCTCCTGATTAAGGAAGAGCGGGGGCTGCAACCTCTTTTGGCATTCAAAGGGAGACATAGCCGTGGAGGACGACTGGAGGTTACTGTGGGCGATCTCTACCCAAACCAATTGGGAGCCCAGGACGTGGGATTGGATGGAAAGGTGGATCTGGCTGGTGCTCAGAGGTCAACCGTACAGCGCCTTGACATTGATCTTTTCTCTTAATTCCTGAGTCGGAACTCCCCATCTTTGAGCGAGAGAGATGTCCAAGAGATTCCCAGCTGCAGTCAATAAACGCCTTATATCATGGGTCTGAGACCTCCAAGACAAGGAAGCTGCGAGCATTACGCTATTAGGGGAAGCTGACCGAAGAGAGAACTGACCCGTCAGGAATCCCCTCCCTGCTGACAGGCATCCTCTTGTACTGGACGCTTAGGACATGCCGCACGGAAGTGTCCTGGATCACCACAATTGAAGCAGGAGCCTGTTCTCCTGCGCCGCTCTCGTTCCTCCTGAGATAGGTGCATGCTCCCTACTTGCAAAGGCTCCTCCGTGGACTGGGTGCTGGATGGTGAGGGAGGGAGAGAGGGCGAGGAAAGACGGTGATCAGACAGTGCATAGGAAGCTTCCTTCCCTGCGCCATTCAGTTACTCGGTCGTCAACTCAGTAGCCAGATGAATCAGGTCATCCAGACTATCCTGCTCGTCGTGGACAGCAATCTCATGCCGGACCCTTGCGGTCAGTCCATGCTGGAAGGCAGCGATGAGAGATCTCTCATTCCATCCCATTTCTACTGCAAGCAGGCGGAATTTGACTGCATAGGCTCTCACCGTTCCTCTGCCTTGGTGCAGGTCCAGGAGTCAGTGGGCAGCCTCCTGACTACATACTGGAAGGTCAAAAACCCTCCTTAATTCCGCCACGAAATGTCGAAATGACTGGGCTGCAGGGTGTCCTTGCTCCCATAAGGCGTTGAACGGACTGAGTTGAGGTCCATCTAGGGGATTGACCATTTACACCAGTTTTTGAGCATCATCACCAAAATGACCAGGCTGGGCTTGGAATGTTAGCTCACATACCCGTTCCTCCAGATGAAACCAATAGACATAGGGGCAGAATTAAGCCATCTAGCCCATCGAGTCTGCTCTGCCGTTCAATCATGGCAGATCCTTTTTTTTCTATCTCCTCAATTCCAGTTCCCGGCCTTCTCCTCGTAAACTTTGATGCCATGTCTGTCACAAACACGGATTCGGCCTCACAGCAGATACAGCAATTGCGCTCGTAAATATGCACGTGTCAGCTAATTATTATTTCATTGTGATAGTATTTAACTCCATTCATTCCATCGTAGTATTTATCGAGACTTGGACACAGCTACGCTTCGTTATCTGCATTCCGCCTCGCCTGAGAAATTGGAATGTTGAGTCAACTGACTCTGAAGACTAGCGGTATTCGTTTTATTCTTAGTTGTTCTTTTCAGCTGCAGTGTAGGCTTCACTCACCATTTGAGAGTTTTAGCTAACAGTCCTGTTTGGCCTAGAGCTTATTGTGTTCTTTTCCCTTTAACACTGCTCGCATTAAAGTCTGTGAAATAACGACCTGTTTCAGTGTTTCTCACTCCACACTTGGGCCATGTCCTAAGCTGGTGACAATGTCCAATCAAGAAGCTATCCATTTCTGCCTTAAGTACACCCAACAACCTGGTCTCCACAGCTGTATGTGGTAACAAATTCCACAAATTCACCACCCTTTGGCTAAAGAAATTTCTCTGCATCTGTTTTGAAAGGGCGCCCCTCTATCCTGAGGCTGTGCCCTCTTGTTCTAGACTCTCCCACCATGAGAAACATCCTTTCCATATGTACTCTGTCTAGGCCTTTCAACATTCAAAAGGTTTCAATGAGATCCCCGCTCATCTTTCTGAATTCCAACAGGTACAGACCCAGAGCCATCAAATGTTCCTGGTGTGATAACCCTTTCATTCCTGGAGTCATGCTTGTGAACCTCCTCTGGACCCTCTCCAATGCCAGGAACATCTGATGGCTCTGGGTCTGTACCTGCTGGAATTCAGAAGGATGAGCGGGGATCTCATTGAAACCTTTCGAATTTTCTTAGATGAGGGGCCCAAAACTGTTCACAATACTCAAGGTGAGGCCTCACCAGTGCCTTATAAAGCCTCAGCACCACATCCTTACTCTTGTATTCGAGACCTCTTGAAATGAATGCTAACATGGCACTTTCCTTCCTCACCACCAACTCTACCTGCAAGTTAACCTTTAGGGTGTTCTGCACGAGGATTCCCAAGTCCCTACGCATCTCAGATTTTTTGATTTTCTCCCCATTTAGAAAATAGTCCACACATTTATTTCTACTACCAAACTGGGCTTGTCGGCACGAGATTATCTGCCTCATTGCTTCTGTAACTTCACTCAGAACAGATTCCATTGTCTGTAGCTTGTCTCCCACCTGACCAATGAATCTCAGGGCCAAGGTCAGCTGCTCTCTCTCTGCTGGGTCCATCTTTGTGTGGTCGAGACTTGCTGTCACTATGTTCGGATATAGCCCAAGTGCAGAGCAAGAACATTGAAGAGAGTCAATAGTTCACAGATAGTTTGCGAACAGAGCTTAGTGGGAAAAGAAATCAATAAACACGAGGCCAAACAGGGCCATCAGCTAAAACTCTCAAATGGAAAATGAAGCCAAAACTGCGGCTGAAAGGAATAACTAAATATAAAACGAATACCACTAGTCTTCAGGGTCAGTTGACTTGACAGTCCAATTTCTCAGCCCCACTCCTCAGTCTTTTCCCATAACCTTTGTTGTCAGGCCAATCAATACCTATCAAGCTCTACCTTAAATACAACCAGGGACCTGGCCTCCACAGCTGCCCGTGGTAACAAATTCCACAAACTCACCACCCTCTGGCTTAAGAAATTTCTCCGCGTCTCTGTATTAAATGGACGCCCCTGTATACTGAGGCTGTGCCTTCTTGTCCTAGACTCCCTCACCATGGAAAACATCCTTTCCACATCTACTCTGCGTAGGCCTTTCAACATTCAGAAAGTTTCAATGAAATCCCCCCTCGTCCTTCTAAATTCCAGCAAATACAGATCTTCAGCTGTCAAATGTTCCTCATATGATAAACTCTGCATTCCCAGAACCATCCCTGTGAACCTCCTCTGAACCCTCTCCAATGCCAACACATTTTCTCTCACTTGAGGAACACAAAACTATTCACAATACTCAAGGTGAGGCCTCACTAGTGACTTATAAAGCCTTACCAGCACCTTATAAAGCCTTACATCACATTCCTGCTCTTGTATTCTAGACCTCTTGAAATGAATGCGAACATGGCATTTGCCTTCCTCACCACTGACTCTACCCGCAAGTGATCTGCAAAAGGACACCCAAGCCCCTTCGCATCTCAGGTTTTGGGATTTTCTCCCCATTCAGAAAATAGTTTGCACATTTAGGTTTAAGGAAACCATGCTGACTTTGTCCTATCTTGTCCTGTATCACCAAGTACTCCATAACATCATCCTTAACAATTGACTCCAACATCTTCCCAAACACAGAGGCCAGGCTAACTGGTTTATAATTTCCTTTCTGCTGCCTTCCTCCTTTCTTAAAGAGTGGAGTGACATTTGCAATTTTCCAGTCCTCTGGCACCGTGCCAAAGTTCAATGATTTTTGAAAGATCATTACTAATGCCGCTAGAATCTCTACCACTACCTCTTTCAGAACCCTAGGGTGCAGTTCATCTGGTCCGGGTGATTTCATTAGATCTTTCAGCTTTTTGAACACCTTCTCCCTTGTAATAATAACTACACTCACTTCTCTTCTCACACCCTTCAACATCTGGCACACTGCTAGTGTCTTCCACACTGAAGACTGATGCAAAATATTCATTTAGTTCATCTGCCATCTCCTTGGCCCCCGTTATTATTACACCAGCTTCATTTTCTAGCTTGCTTTCAAATTTCTTCTTTTTCCTCCTGATGATTCTTTTAGTTGCTTTCTGTAGGGTTTTAAAAGGTTCCCATTCCTCTGTCTTCCCGCTAATTTGTGCATTGTTGTATGCCCTCTCTTTTGCTTTTACATTAGCTTTGACTTCCCTTGTCAGCCACAGTTGTACTATTTTGCCTTCCAATTTACTTTGGCCAACTCCTCCCTCATACCACTGTAATTTCCTTTACTCCACTGAAATACTGCTATGTCATGCTTTACTTTCTCCCTATCAACTGATAATCCAAGGGTTGTGGGAACATTTTAATGATGGGGCAAGTGAAGTTCAGTGAAGTTATCCCCTTTGGTCAAGAGCCTGATGGTTGAGGGGTATAACTGTTCCTGAAACTGGTGGTGAGAGCTCTGAGGCTGTTGTACCTTCTTACTGATGGCAGAAATGATAAGAGAACATGTCCTGGGGGGTGGAAGTCCCTGATAATGGATGCTGCTTTCCTGTAGCTGTGATTTATGTAGATGTGCTGAACAGTGGGGAGGGTTTCACCCGTAATGGACTGGGCCAGATCCACTACTTCTTGTAGGATTTTCCATTCATCCCTTTCAAGCTCTTTAGAGTCACAAACTGTAAATACAAAAAGGTAGAAAAAAAACAGCAGCCAATTTGCAAACAGGAGTTTCCACAATCTGCAAAGTGACATCGAATAGAAAATCTGCCTTTAACACTCTACTAGTGTGTTGCATGATCTCAGAAATGAGAGAGCAGATGAACCCTCACTTTAACATAAGATCCAAAACATGACACCATCAATAGTTCTGCATTCCTTTGATACTGCTGCTAAGTATTGGCTTTGAATTTTTGTTGAAGTCTCTGAACTAAGACCTGAACGTAGAACCTATTGACTCTGAGTCAATAGTCCTGCCAAGTGGGTCTCCTGAGTAGTTTTACAACTGAATACCGGCCAGTCCACTGATTGAACTGAAGTCCCATTGAAGGGTTGCGACCCAAAGCATCAACCGTTTATCAATTTCCATGGATGCTGCCAAACCTGCTGAGTTCCACCAGCATTTCGTGTGTGTTGCTCTGGATTTCCAGTTTCTGCAGTCATTCTCGTGTCAGTGATTGAGCTAAAGTATGGACTTCCCAGTTGAAGGGCACACATTTTGTGCTGTAGCAATCTGCCCAAATGTTTAATCCCTGTACATTTATATGTTTATTTGTTTGGGCACCGGTCCTTATCTCCAGCTAACTGTGATCCCCAGGTGATCAGCAAAACCACATATACACTGTAAATAGAACCGAAAGTACTTATAATCTGGATGTTTACTTAGAGACACTTTGACATATAATTCCTGCTGTGTAAATGCAATTATGATCAGAATTTATCAGCAGAACACACATTGTATTGTCTATGCAACTAAATTTACCACATACTGGACATTAATCAGGATCTTTACATTTATAGGCAGACAATTTCTCCCTGAGTTTAAGGCAGAAATATTTCCACTGTTTGCTGTAACAAATGATTCTGGAAAGTTACGGTAATGAAACAAGCCAAAAATTGAAAAGGCAAGACGAGGCAGGATAGCTTAGATAGACAAACATTTACCAACATGTTGAGTTGTTATTTACAAATTAAAAATGAGCTGTTGTCAGAAATTATATGAATTACTCATCAGAAGGTAATAATCCACTGTAAGAATGGAAACATTCATCAATAATCTGTTATCTGTTCTTCCATTAAGTGCTGGAAATCTGGCTAATAGGCCAGCTTGGCTTTTAATTGGTTTTCCAGTTAAGCTTCATATCAGGATTAGAAAAAGATAAAGCAGCAGATAGGGTGAGCATGGGGCGGGGGGGGGGGGGAATGTTCCCATTGTAAAACATGTCTGTATCTTTCAGTTATAGCTCTGCCACTTGCTAGGTCTAAATGAGCTGTAGAGGAATCTGTCTGAAGTCACACATAGTCCAGACAGGGTAAGGATGGCAGATTATCTTCCCTAAGGAACAAATGGATTGATTCGGAACAATCCCATAATCTCTTTCCATTCCGGAGTCCAGAAAGTCGTATCTCTTCCAGCTCTGAAACAATATTCTGGTCACCTTATCATCATCATCATCATCATCATCATTATCATCATTATGAACCATGTATTATGACGTGAAAGATCATCGTCTCATGATCATGATTGATCCTGGTAATTTTTTCTTCAGAAGTGGTTTGCCATTGCCTTCTTCTGGGCAGTGTCGTAACAAAACAGGTGATCCCACCCATTATATGTACTTTTAAGAGATTGTCTACCTGTCGTCAGTGGTTGTGTAAACCAGGACTTGTGATATGTACTAGCTGGTCATACGACCATCTACCACCCGTTTCCGTGGCTTCATAAGACCCTGATCATGGGGCTAAGCAGGTGCTACACCTTGCCCAAGGGTGACCTGCAGGCTAGGGGGAGGGAACAAGCACCTTACACCTCATTTTGTAGAGATGTATCTCCACCCCACCACCCAAAAATGGCTACTACCATTGATAATAGTTCATCAGAGATTGAGATTTTAATTTGTGTAGTTGGTAGAACAGTAATCTTTCATGTAGCTTTACTTTGTATTGGTTTATTACCACTTACTCTATTGATCGGTTGCAGATGGTCAAAGCTGCTGGTAGGGGTGATCTCTGCAACCAGAGGATGTCCCATGAAGCAGGCGGTATTCTTCTGCCTCTAGAGAGGTGGGCTACTTAATAACTGGATACTACATTGATTGCTCAGGAGCAGATGGTTAGGCTAGAGAGTGGTCTCCGGTGATCAAAGGATGATGATGAATAGGAGGCATGTTCCTGGGTCCCATGGAGACCCTCCAGATTTACAGCCAGTTACTGCTGACAGGAGAGTGCCCAGGAAGATTCATTTTAACTAGAACACTAACTGAGTGCGATCACTGTATGCTCATGTCCAGATTGCCTGCTCTTGTGAGTGGAAGGAAAAGATGAAGCTTTCTTTCATTGAGTAGGACAATAGTGTGATCTCTTCCTTCTTCTTTGGCAGTCCTTTGGAGTCAAGGATGGTTTGTTTCTCCTCCATGAGTGAGTGTAGGTATTGATGTTACTTTATTTAATTAGAGTTTCAGCTTGGAACAGGCCCTATCTAACACCAGCCTAATCACAGGACAATTTACAAATCCAATTAGTCTATTTACTGGCATGTCTTTGGACTGTGAGAGGAAACTAGAACACCCAGAGAAAGCCCATGCGTTCACGGGGGAACGTACAAACTCCTTACAGACAGCGCCGGCATTGAACTCCTGACTTCAACAACCCGAGCTGTAATATCGTGTTAACTGTTACACTACCATGGCATCCCATGGGTACTGAGGCCAGCGACAGGCTCTTCCACAGACAGGGCATAATATGGTTGACCAGTTGGGCAGGTATTTAATTTATAAGGTAGTCTGTTCCCCACACCCCCAACCCAACCATTCACACACGGCTTCAGTGACGCATAGACTTGAGGTTCTCAATACTATCTCAAATGTCCCTTCCATTTGAGGGGCAATGAGCCAGAGCTTGGAATCCAAGCCCAGTCAGTTCGGATTGGCAACAACATCTCCACAATCACCATCAGCACAGCTGCATCACAAGGCTGATTGCTTAGCCCCCTGCTCTACTCGCTTTATACTCGCGACTTTGAGCCTAAGCACAGCTCCGATGCCATATTTAAGTTTGCTGATGATGCTACTGTTGTTGGCCAAGTCAAAGGTGGTGATGAATCAGCATATAGGAGGGAGATTGAAAGTCTGCCTGAATGGTGTCTCAACAACAACCTCTCTCCCAATGTCTGCAAAAGCAAGGCGCTGATTATTGATTACAAGAACCGGGGGAACGAGAAGGCCAAGGGCTGGTTCTCATCAGTGGATCAGAGGTGGACAGGGGGAGCAACTTGAAATTCCTCAGTGATATCATTTCAGAGGATCTGTCCTGTGAACAGCAAGTGCCATTACAAAAAAGGCACGGCAGAGCCTTTACTTTCTTCCAAGTTATTTTGGTTCTGCTGGCTGCTTTGCCGAGAAGTGTAGACAGAATCTTAGGAGATGGGATCGTTTATTTGATGTGCTGAGCCATGTTCAGAATTATCTGTAGTTTTTCTTTCGTAGTCATGGGAAGAGCAGTAGTGTTTGTATTTGGACAGGATGCTCTCTATGGTGTATTCATAAAAATGAGTGAGCATCAAAGAGGTTAAGCAAAGTTTCTTTAACCTCAATAAAGTGGAGGTACTGGTGAACTTCCTTTTCCATGGCCTCTATGTCTTTGGACCAGGACAGTCCATGGTAATGTTCACACCAAAGAACTTGAAGCGCTCAATTTTCTCAACCTCAGCACCATTGACGTAATAGGAGCATGTGCACCAACCCCTTTCAGAAGTCCATTGATACATTGGTGTCATAACAACAACTTTTCCCTGAATGTTTTGCTGGCATTGAGGGAAAGGTAGTTGTCATGACACTGATGTTTCTAGGTGCTCTATCTCCTTCCTGTACTTCAACTCATTGTTACTTAAAATTCAGCCCACTGCAGTGGGCTTCTCAACAAACACTTGGATGGACTCTGAGCAGAAGCTGATCATACAATTGTGAATGTATAGGAAGTAGAGTGGGGAGCTGAGGCATCAGTGTTGAGAATAATTGTGGTACAGGTGTTGCTGGCTATCCTTACTGACTGCAGTCTGTTGGTCAGGATCCAGTTGCAAAGGGAGGCAGTGACTCCCAGGTCTAGGAGTTTGGAGATGAGTTTGCTTGGAATTATGGATGTAACCAATAAGCAATAGTCTAACATAGGGTGTCTTTACTGTCCAGATGGAATTATGGAGATGTGGAGATGTAGAGATTTGGAATTATGGAGATTTCCGGTTTGGTCACTGGCCGCTCGACCATGGTTTTCGGTTGGGCGCCGAACGCTCAGAGAGATTCGGCTGGGGGTGAGCACCCGGCGCTCGGCCAGGGGCTGTGGTCGAGTGCTTGGCGACTTGGGCTGCCTCCCACACCGGACTTAGTCTGGTGAGGAGGGTGTGGGGACACCCAGCAGGACTAAAAAAAACAAGACCTGACAAAGGGCAGATGGGCTCCTTGTGAGCCAACGGTCATCTTCCGTGGAAGAGATTAAAGCCTCACCACGTATCTACGAATCGTGTGCTATGCACCTAGTTAGAAGAGATATAATGAACTTGGGCGCTGCACCGTGTGCCTGGACCTGCCCAAGACCTCCGCCTAAGGAAGGGCCGAGCTCGAAGAAGCAGCCGCGGCTGGGGGCCGACACGGCCTCAGGCTCAAGTTCGGTGGGGACAGCAGCGGGCAGCGCCAAGGCGGCCAGCGAGAACAAACTGGAGGAGAGGCTGTACTCGGTGCTGTCGCAAGATCGAAGAAGATGGAGGTGCATAGCTGCCAACCCTGGATTCAGGACGGCACCCACTGACTGACTGACTGACTGAATCAATAAGCAATAGTCTAACATAGGTACCTTTACTGTCCAGATGGAATTATGGAGATGTGGAATTTGGTGGCACCCGTTAGTCTCGCATGACCATGAATCTGTGCCTGGAAAGTCTTGCTTCATTCTGTGTTAGAGCAGCGTCTGTTGTGGCTGTAGAGGCCCACACGGGAGTGACAGTCTCGGCTGCAGCGACTGCACTTGAAGGCACTGTCCTCCAGCGTTGTCTTGGTGCTGTTTTTCCAACAAGTGCGCTTTTCTTCAACAGCAAGCCTCAGCTTCTCTTCTCCTCTTTTTAGACCTCTGCGTAGCTCCAGCCTCCAGTGAGAGCGATCGCTTGCGATGTCCTCCCAACTCTTGACGTTCATTTTCAGTGACTTCATGTCTCTCTTGCAAACGTCTTTGAAACGAAGGTGGGGCCGCCCTTGTGCTCTCTTGCCGGAAGCCAGTGCCCCGTACAGCAGGTCTTTCGGGATCCTCCCGTCTGACATGCGGTGTACGTGGCCCAGCCAGTGGAGACGGCGTTGTTGGAGCAGGGTGAAGAGGCTGGGTATCTGGGCTTGGGCCAGGACCTCATTGTTGGTGACTCGGTCAGTCCACGTGATTTCCAGGATGCGTCTCAGGCTGCGAAGGTGGAAGGCGTTGAGACACCGCTCTTGTCTGTAGTAGAGGCTCCAGGTCTCACTGCCGTAAAGCAGTGTGCTGAGGACGCAGGCCCTGTAGACTGCAACCTTGGTGTGCATCGTCAGCTTTCTGTTCTCCCAGACTCTCTTTTGTCAGCCTGGCGAATGTTGAGGCTGCTTGTCTGATCTGTCTTTTGGTCTAGGGAGAGGCTGTCCATGATGGTGGAGCTAAGGTATGTAAACTCATGAACTTCTCCAGCTCGTAGTTGTTGATGGTAATGGCAGGGGGGTGCGCAATGCCTTGGCCCAATCCGTTGGTTTTCTTCAAGCTGATGGTCAAGCTGAAGTCCTGGCAGGCTCTTGAGAAGCTGTCCATGAGGCGTTGCAGTTGCTCTTCAGAGTATGTTGCCAGTGCTGTATCGTCTGCAAACAACATGTCCCTGATGAGTACTTCACGAACCTTGGTTTTTGCCCTCAGCCGGGACAGACTGAACAGCCTCCTGTCCGATCTGGTGTGGAGGTAGACACCATCAGCTGATGTTCCAAAGGCGTGCTTCAGCATGACTGTGAAGAAGATGCCAAACAGGGTGGGGGCAAGCACACAGCCCTGCTCACACCGCTGCGGATGTTGAAGGCCTCCGAAGAGGAGCCGTCGAACTGAACAACGCCCTTCATGTCTTTGGAATTATGAAGGTGTAATCAATAAGCAGTAGTCTAACATAGGTGTCTTTACTGTCCAGATGCTCCAGAGATGAGTGCAAATTGTGAGTGCCAAGAAAAATTCTACCAAACGGTCAAAGGTCAAATTTGCCGATGGACGCTGGGACACCTGAAAACATCTTCAGTGTATCAGGTTGAGATGATTCTCAACTGGACTGCACGATTTTAATTTTCAGACTTGTGCAAAGGAATTCTGTAGACAAAATCTTTTTTTTTAATTCTGGGCTGATTTAATTAACTAAGTTTAAACTTGTCAGCTACTGTGGTAGGATTTGATCTCAATATTCTTTATCATTAGTCCCAGTAACATAGCCAGAATATTGCAATTCCCCATAAGAAATAGCCACTGTATTTGTTTAAATCAAACATTGCTATCAGAGCTATCAGCTGTTCTGTAGGCACTTAAGGCCAATGAGATTGGAATACTGATGTAGTTACAAGATCCAGTTGTGGAACAGGATGCTCCGAGCTAGTGTTCATGTTGGTAAGTCATCATCTCTGTAAAGCAACAGCTGGAATGACTAGATAAGGCAAAAGGTATGAGGCCCATAAACATACCTGCCAATGTGCTGAAAACACGTGTTCTCTGCTGTCTGGTCAAGCTGTTACAGTGCAGCAACAAAACTGGCTTCCCCCCAGTAATGTGGAAAACTGCCTAGGTGTGTGTGTGTGTGTGTGTGGGGTGGGGGGAATGATTGTGGAAGAAACAAATATGAAATGTTATCAGGTGGCACTTACAACCTGCTGACTGATATGGCTTGGTTTCTACCCAAAACTCTGAACTGCAACTCTCAGCATAAACACAGATAAGATAGGTCAATCCCTAAATTGAGGTGAGAGTGACTTTCTTTGGCATCAAGACACTCAACCTGTCTGGAGGATTGTCAGAGGTTGCAGCAGAACATCAATAGGATACAGAACTGGGCTGAGAAGTGGCAGATGGACTTCAACCTAGATAGTGTGAAGTGGTTCATTTTGGTAGGTCAAATTTAAAGACAGAATATAATATTAATGGTAAGACTCTTGGCAGTGTGGAAGATCTGAGAGATCTTGGGGTACGTGTTGATAGGACACTCAAAGCTGCTGCGCAGGTTGACAGTGTTGTTAAGAAGGCATATGGTATGTTGGCATTCATCAACCATGGGATTGAGTCCTGACGAAGGGTCTTAGCCCGAAATGTTGACTGTTCGTTTCCACGGATGCTGCCCAACCTGCTGAGTTCCTCCAGCATTCTGTGCGTGTTGCAAACTCCTGGAATTGTGTGCTTCAAATTCAAAAAATTCCAATGCAAAGATTTCCATTATTTACCAACCAGGGTTATTCGAACAGGCTTCTGTTGTGGGTTACTGCTCAACTGCCTTCTGGCATCTCTACAAATTATTTCCGTCTCGCCGTGCTCTCGGTTATCATGCGGCTCAATTTCACAAGACCTCTGTCTGGTTACAATTGCTTGCAGCTTCATCTTGTTTTAGACCACAGAGGGAAAAAGTTAGATAAGAGGCAAGTCAGTAACCTTCTTGTGGAGATGAATATCAGCACTGCATAATCACAATTCCACTGCAGAAAGCAATTTCATTATCAGAGATTAATTTCTTCAAACAAATGGGGAAAGGAAAGTTCATTTATTTTTCTATTCAAGGCACTGCGATTAATAAGCTTTAAGGAAATAACAGCTGAATTATTTACCACTTACTTCATGTTGCAACGTTAGCAGCCGAGTCAGTTTTATTGAGCTGCCATCCTCCCCAGGATGTGATTTGTGTTCAATAGCACCTCAGTGTTTACCTGAGCGCCTGTGTAAAATTATACTGCCCATGGAAGGTATTAAGGCTTTCTTCCATTAATGTATCAGCTCAGGATCATTTAAGATTAAAACATGCCTTCAATCAACAAACAAAATGCTGGAGGAACTCAGCAGGTCAGGCAGCACCTATAGAAATGAATAAACAGTCGACGTTTCAGGCCGAGACCCTCCCTCAGAACCGAAAAGTTTCAGATGGTTCTCCTCTGGGTGCTCTCACAGTCCAGAGACGTACTGGTTAGCGGGTTAATTGATCATTGCAAATTGTCCTGTGGTTAGGCTAGGGTTGAACAGGTGGGTTGCTGGGCAGCACGGCTCATTGGGCTGGAAGGGCCCGTTCTGCAGTGTGTCTCAAAAATAAAAATAAAGAAATATTTTAAAAATAATATCAGAGAATGTATACATGATGCAACCTGAAATTCTTACTCTTCATAAACATCCACAAAACAAGAAACTCTAAAGAATGAATGATAGTAATATCAGAGCCCCCAAAGCCTCTCCTCCCCCTCCCGTGCACCAGCACCAGCAGAAGCATCAGTTAAGTACCAGGAGGGAGATCAGTGGTGAGAGATGAATGGACAAGGGAATCATTCAGGGAGCAATCATTGTGGAAAGAAGAGAGGCAGGGGGTAAAGATATGTTTAGAGGTAGGGTCCCTTTGGAGACAGCAGAGGACGATGTGTTGGATGTGGAGATTCATGGCGTGGTAGGTTAGGGCAAGAGGAGGTCTACGATGACTCTTTCCCTATGACTCCCATAATAATGTACTTTCATGTCATTAGGTAAGTAATTAGAGTTGTCAGCTCTACTTGGATTCAACATATTAGATTAGATTATGAGAAGACTCAGTCCTATTTTTATTGTCATTTAGAAATGCATATATGTATTAAGAAATGATACAATGTTTCTCCAGAATGATAACACAGAAAACAGGACAAACCAAAGACTAACACTGACAGAACCACATAATTATAACATACAGTTACAGCAGTGCAAAGCAATACCATAATTTGATGAAGAACAGACCATGGGCATGATAAAAAATGTCTCAAAGTCCCCGAGTCGATTGACTCCCGTGTCCCCGATAGCAAGCGGCAAAAGGGAGAAACTCCCTGCCATAAACCTCCAGGCACCGTCAACTTGCCGATGCCTTGGAAGCAGCTGACCACAGCCGACACTGAGTCCATCCGTCCGAAAACTTCGAGCTTCCAACCAGCCTCTCCGATACCGCCTCCCGAGCACCATCCTCTGCCGAGCGCCTTCGACCTCTCCCTGGCTGCTGAAACACGCAAAGCCGAGGATTTCGGAGCCTTCAGCTCCGGAGATTCCGGTTACCACACAGTAGCAGCGGCAGTGAAGAAGGCATTTCAGAAGTTTTCCAGATGTTCCTCCATGCTCTCACATCTGTCTCCATCAAATCAGAATTGTGCACTGTCCCCTACTTGACAGATAACAGATATCTTCTCCTGCCATCTTCTCCTCCCTCCCGGGAGGATTTACCATATCACCAGAAACACCGTCAAACCTTAATAGATGCAGAGTGGAGAGCATCCTAACTTGTTGCATCATGGCCTGGTATGGATACATCAATGGCCAGGAATTGAAAAGTCTACAGAAAGTGGTGGATACAGCCCAGTCCATCATAGGCAGTGTCCTCCACACCAATGAGAACATTTACATGGAGTGCAGCCACAAGAAAGCAGCATCCATCATCAAGGTCCCGCAACATGAAGGATGTGCTGTCTTCATGCTACTAGGACATGCTGTCTTCCTGCTACTTCAGGTTGAGTCACCCTTTCCCGAAAATCCAAAACACAAAAACTTCTGAAATCCGAGAGTTTTTTCAAGTGCTGACATGATGTCACAAACAGAAAATTCCACAAGACACAAACAAGAGAAAATCTGCAGATGCTGGAAATCCAAGCAATACACACAGAAGGAACTCAGCAGGTCAGGCAACATCAATGGAAAAGAGTACAGTCGACGTTTTGGGCCGAAACCCTTCAGTAGGACTGGAGAAAAAATGCCGAGGAGTAGATTTGAAAGGTGGGGGGAGGAGAGAGAGAACTGCTAAGCGATGGATGAAGCTGGGAGGGGGAGGGATGAAGCAAAGAGCTAGGAAGTTGATTGGTGAAAGAGACAGAAAGCCTTAGACAAAAGAAAGAAGGGGGAGGAGCACCAGAGGGAGGCAATGGGTGGGCAAGGAGATATCATGAGAGAAGGAAAAGGGGCTGAGAAATGGTGATGGTGGGGGGGAGGCATTACTGGAAGTTTGAGAAATCAGTGTTCATGCCATCAGATTGGAGGCTGCCCAAACGGAATATAAGGTGTTGTTCCTCCAAAAGGAATGGGAAGTGGAATTCCATAAAATGCTGAGAAGGTTCCCAGGCAATGCACAGGTCTCTGAGCACCACAGACAGTTCTGAGAAGTGACCTCACATATGTAATGAACAGAAGTTAATGAAAAAAATTAAAAATATTCCGTAAAGTAAAAAATGGAAGATCTTGATCGTGTATTCATCAGTGTCAGAGTGAACATATGCTACTTAACGGTAAAGATACAGTATATCACAACAAACTGAAAATTGAAAGTAATTATGAATAGTCAGCAAGCTGGTTGCAGAAATTTAAGAAGACACAGCATTAAATTTTTAAAGATTTAAAATAAATTTCTCTGACTTTAATCCACCTACTGACCCATTGACATTTTTAAAGATAAAGCACCTGCTGATCACGTAGCTGCAGAGAAATTCATTGATGATTTTACAAAGACGGTCACTGATGAAAATCGAACACCAGAACAAGTCTACAATGCCGATTATTTTTATAGCTTACTTAAAACCTAAAAAAAAGGTGAAATACAAATACAACGCACTGTAACCTTTTAATGAAAACACAGCATTGTAGGTGGAGACTGAAAGCTTAATGTTGTTTGTTGTTGCTCAACGGCTGTTTCAGGTATTCTCCCATCGCTGCTGTGCTGTTTTTGTTACCCTGCTCAGATTATATTTACATTATATCAAAGGTATGTAATTATCTTTACTGTTAAGTACATCTGTGTGATGAACAAGTGTAAGACAAACACCGTTTACTGGTAACACATAAATTCAGAGTCAGGAATTATGGTGATCCCCAGCTATCTCATTATACATTCCAAAATCCAAAACACATCCAGCCGCAAGTATTTCACATAAGGGGTGCTCAACCTGTAAAGGGTCAAAGGTATAGAATCCTTAGGTCACACACCAATTGCTTCAGGAACAGTTATTACCCTACCAGCATCAGGGTCCTGAACTGGCATCAGTAATTTCACTCCCAATAGCTCTGAACTGATTCTACAACCTACAGGCTTACTTTCAAGGGCTGTACAACTCATGTTCTCAGTATTACTATTTATTTACACAATTCATCTTCTTTTGCATATTGGTTGTTTGTCGATCTTTGTTTATTTATAGTTTATTTAATTCTATTGTATTTCTTTATTTTCCTGTAATTGCCTGCAAGAAAATAAATCTCAAGGTGATATCTGGTAACACATATGTACTTTGATAATAAATTTTGCTTTGACTTTGGATGCATTCTTTACTTCGGAAGTTAAGCCACGTGGTATTCAGACCATGAAGTATCTGACCAAATGATCCCTAATCACAGGACATCTGATTGCAAGGGGAAGTAGTGCATTGGGAAATTTAAAGTGCTCATGCCCTGAACTGCCTGGACAGAACACTCATTCACTTTTGACTTTTTTGCAATAAAGCTTCCCGCATTGGAGGTAAACTTGACCTCCAACAGTTTGTAAGATTTCAAACTCTAGCAGATATGCACAGTCAACACATATCCTCCATTTTATAGCTCAAGGCACGCATTTACTGTACACTGTCAGTTACGCCGTTGTGATGAGGACTTGGCTCTCATGCTGTAAGGTCACTTGTTGCTGCTGCCCAGGAGAGGAGATGCCAAGGTGGTGTGGGAGAGAGCAGAAGCGGGTGTCCATGCTGGGTTGGGGCTGGCCCCTCTCATTGGCTGCCACCCCCCGCCCCCCCCCCCAGTGTTTGCTCAGTGCTGCCCTCCAGTGTTCACTCAGTGGAAGAATAAGCTGGACCAGGGCAACATCCCATGCACCATCATTTACAGGCCATGCCATTCATGGACTTGAGCTACATTTTTTTTGTGGCATTATATTTTTCTGCTGACATAACCATGTGTGCTAGATGCTGTGTGCTCTGTGCTGTTGGTAATGTGTTTTGCACCTTGGCCCCTGTTTTGCTTGGCTATGTTCCTGCATGGTTGAACGATGATTAAGCTCGAACTTGATCACAGCCCATCTAAGAAGAATGAGGTTCTAGAACAGGTTCTAGATTTATCACTATCAGAGTTGAAATTAACAGGGTATTTACTGACCACACCACACCAGCCAATCAGTGAGAGTTGGAGAAGCACTCAGACTCATTTGTTCAGTGGGTAAAGTGCTTCATCTCAAAGAACAGATGCCTAGATACATTTACACATTTCTGATGCATTCAGAATCCTGTCTAAGCTTATCCCAATTACCTGCATTTGACCCATATCCCTCTAAACCAGAGAGATCCAACCTGGGATCCATGAGCTCTCGGTTAAAGGGAAAGCTCCATGGCATAAATCCCAGCGTTTCCCAATCTGGGGTCCACAGACCCTATGTTTAATAGTATTGATCCATGGTATAAAAAAGGTTGGGAATCCCGGCTCCAAGCCTTTCCTATCCATGTTCCTGTCCCTGTCCCAGTCCCTTTTAAAAGTCGTTAATGTACATATCTCAACCATTGTCTCTGGCAGCTCATTCCATACACCATGGTGCTCCATCATGGGCACTAGCCTCCCCAGAATCGAGGGCAAATTCAAAAGGTGACACCTCAAAAGGGTGGATCCATCATTAAGGACCCTCACCACCCAGGACATGCCCTCTTCTCATGACCACCAACAGGGAGGATGTTGACACACATTCAACATTTCAGGATCACCACCTTCCCCTCTGCCATTAGATTTCTGAGTGGTCCATGAACATTACCACACTACTTTTCCTCTCCTTTGCCCTACTTATTTTTTAATATATATATTTTATTTCTTACTGTAGTTTATAGAATATTTTATGACTTGTACAGTATTGATGCCACAAAGTAACACACTTCTTGACTTATGTCAGTGATAATAAACCTGATTTTGTTTTTATTGCTGCCTTTTGCCTCAACGCCAAGTCAGGGGAAAACAAAGAAAGCACAACATCTTCGCTTTAAGGAATCGCTAGCACCCCCTTTGCGGGCACTGAAGCTTACCACATATGCTTATCAATGGCAGGCATTGCCTGAGTCACGACTGTCCCTCCTGAGCTGCGTGCTGGGTCAGCACGGTTGAAACGAGTTCTCTGTGCCAAGCACAAGAGCTTCCCTGGGGTTGAGGGATTAACAGAGAGCAGTCATGCAGCAGAGGGGGGGGGGGGGAAGAAGCCATAACTGGCGCAGAGATGAGTGAACAGGCTACCAAGGTATGGAACAACCTGATGGACACCTGTGCCATGACTGGGCAGTTGCCATAGCGATAATCAGAACAATAAATTGCAGAATATATTCCCTAACCAAATCTGTCTGTCCATAGAAATGTTAGCACATGGAAATTATGTTAGTTTTGGCTAATCAAGGAGGTGATTCTTGGAGATTAGGCAAATACTTAGGGTAGGAGATAGCTGATTTTATTTGTGGAACCTAAGCACATTTGTAGTTACAGAGAAAAGTTGAACAAGTTGGGTCTTTATTCTTTGGAGCGTAGAAGGTTGAGGGGGGATTTGATAGAGGTATTTAAAATTATGAGGGGGGATAGATAGAGTTGACATGGATAGGCTTTTTCCATTGAGAGTGGGGGAGATTCAAGCAAGATGACGTGAGTTGAGAGTTAAAGGGCAAAAGTTTAGGGGTAACATGAGGGAGATCTTCTTTACTCAGAGAGTGGTAGCTGTGTGGAACGAGCTTCCAGCAGAAGTGGTTGAGAGTTGTTGTTCTCATTTAAAGTTAAATTGGACAGCTATGTGGACAGGAAAGGACTGGAGGGTTATGGGCTGAGTGCAGGTCAGTGGGACTAGGTGAGAGTAAGAGTATGGCATGGACTAGAAGGGCTGAGATGGCCTGTTTCCGTGTTGTAATTGTTACATGGTTATATGGTTAAATTAATAAAGAGATTCCATGGTAACCCTTTAGATCACATTTGCTGTGATTGCAAAATATAAAGATCATAAGTCAAACTGTGCACAAATTCCTTTTTTCAAATACACAGAGATAAAAATATACAAATGTGTATTGTCTCTAATCCATTGTCTAGGCCAGAGTCAGCTTTAAAAAGTTGAAGATATCAAAAATGCAGTAGTAACAGAGTAACTTCTCTAGATAGTGGCAGTGTGGTGGCGTAGTGGTTAGCGTAACGCTATAAGAGCGCCTGCAACCTGGTTTCAATTCCACCACTCTCTGTAAGCAGTTTTTTATATTCCCCCCCCTCCATGAGCAATTGAATTTTCATCCGGGAACTTAAGTTTCTTCCAACATTGAAAAGACATACAGGTTAGTAGGTTAATTGGGTACTTACTTACTGCCTGTTACACTGTTGGCGTTTGGGCAGTAATGAAGGTCCTTCGTCTCTAGCAGTGTTCAGGGCTTCCTTCATTTATGTCAGTAGCTTCCTCTCAGTTTTTACTACTGCCAGTCACACAAATCCCAGGTGGAGACTTAAGAATACCGTTGCACTCAGATATAGAAGCATTCTTCATTGCTGTTTCCATAACTATTTTGTTTTACCAGTCAGGGTTGTTAGCCCGGAGCTGAACCCCCAAACCTGGAGGACTGGTGGACCACTCTTAGTCTGTCCTCTACCCTTTGACCTGTTTGACATGGGTGACCCTACCAAGAGCCAAAGCTTAAAGCCCTGACTCCAGCCAACATCGCTCTCCTGATCATTGAGGCACGCAAGCCTCCAAACCCTACGACAAGGTTGTGGTCCACTTGGAAGAGATTAGTTGGTTACACGGGTGTAAATGGGCAGTGTAGGCTTATTGGGTCAGAAGGGCTTGTTACTGTACTATATCTCTCAATTTAAAAAATAGATAAATGCAATGATTGGAGATTAGTTACTTAAAAAATTATTACAGTAATGCAGTCACAAAACTTGATTGACAGTAGATTATCCAATCACCCTCACTCTGGCTGGTTGTAAACTTGTCATTATTTGTACTTTTGTAGCAAACTGTGTTTCTTCCTTCCATTGTCTAGACATTTTTTGCCACAGATTGAAACCCTACATGATATAAACTCATAGTACCTGTAACCTTCAAATAAATGCAGGAAATTTCCATTTATTCCATCAGTAACTTAATAAATAAAACACCTTCATTGTCAAAATACATCCTGTGAGACGATTACTTGAGCATATTTGTATAACAATGCCATAGCCTCTATTTTAATTTAAAATTGTTATAACATTGGTATAGAAATATAACTCAGAGAAACATTATATTGTCTACTAATCTTTTATTCACCAATGTCATCACCCAATGACTTCTGGAGCCACAGACCATGTAGAAAATGCTTGTACAGTACTAAACAAAAGTCTTATACAGTATATAGCTACCATGGCTACGACTTTTGCACTGTAGTGTATTTGTCAATGTGGAGCAGAGAGCGAGTTTGTAAATTTGATGGGAGCAAAGGAGGCTGGCAATGGTGAGGGTGGTGCGCCATGGGAGGGGAGTGGGTAGGTGACAGAGAAGGAATGCCAGGGGGCAGGGGATGGCACTGGTGTAGTCACTTCCAACCCTGAGACACCAGGCAAGGTCATTTGATTCCAAACATTTGGTTTATTGATCATGACAGAATGTCTTTCTGGTGCTTCCCGCTCCTTCCCCTCGCCCTTCTCCTTTTCCCAGCCATGATTTCCCTCTCCCTGCCCCCAACCCACTCTCAGTCTGCATTAGAGACCCATTTCAGAATCAGGTTTATCATCACTCACATATTTCATGAAAATTCTTTTTTTTGCAGCAATACAGTGAAATACATAAATTTACTACAGTACAGTGCAAAAGTCTTAGGCGCTCTAGTTATATAAACGTGCCTAAGACTTTTGCATGGCACTATATTCCATAATGAAATCAATAGTGAAATTATATTTCTGAGATGCAGTGTGTTGCATGAATTCCCTCTACACAGAAATAAGAAAAAATAAAGTGTCTGATTATGATTCAATCCGTGGTGTCATTATGATCTTTTACCTTTTGCACTGATAAAATTTATTCTTACACCAAAAATACATTTGCGATGAGGACTTCACAGACTGCATTGTCAAGATCTGTTTTATGATCTACGTAAGTGCAAAAGTGACTGAGAATTTGCACTGAGAAAGTTTTCCCTGCACCAAAAAAACAATCACAATGCAGACTTCCTTATCAATAAGCAATGTCCTGTGCATAGGTATGCACATTTTTCTAATCAGGTCTCAATTTGCTTCTGTAATTTAATATTGTGTTTGTTTTTCTATTCTATGAAGCTTCTTGATCATAAAGCATGTCTCCCATCACTTCCCTGTATGAGATCACTGGCCAACTGAATAGTTCAGGTTTCCCTTTATCCCAGGCCAAAACTGTAAGGTATTGTTTCTAATATGCAAGTAATTTTACAAAAGCTAAATCAAAGAATGTTTCCAAATCATCCTAATTATTCAGAATGTTGCTTCTTGAAGTACTATTCTTGAAATTCTTTTGGGTGGTGGGTTGGAGATACATCGCTACCAAAGGAGGTGCAAGGCACAACTTAGTCTATAGCTACCCACAATTTAGGGACATTATATTTTATCAACCTATAATTCAAAGATTATCAAACCAATAACTTGGTAGTGGGTAGTGGCTCCATATGTCACTACTATAGGATGGGACGACCCTACCTTACACGAGTCCCGGGCTCAACTGGCTCCAGCTGACAGTACCCGGTATGGGGCCCTATAAAGGGTTACGGATCCCACTGCCTTGTGGGTATCTTCGGGAGAAGAGAAGGCTGAGGAGTTAACCCTACACAAATCCGGAGTGGAGCCCCTAAGGTGTTTGGATGACCTATCACGTCACCTCCCGGCAGCTCCTGCAGCCAAGCTGATGCCAAATGTATTGCTTTGTATTCCTTTGGACCACATCCGCGAGGCCAAGAGGGGGATCTTGATGTCTGGGCAGCCCAGGGTTTCCATATTCATCGCCCATGTCCGCGCCCCCGAGAAGCGCATGCATTGTCTACTTAGACAGATGGAGCCATTATGTTATTATTATAATTCAAAGACTAATTTACTTAATTACATTAGTCTCATTTCTGAAGGGGTTTAGCTGTCAATAATTACTATTTTGAGTCCAAACCAAGGTGGAGATACTTCCAGCTAACAAGACAGATTAAACACAGTTGCTTTATTTTAAATGGAACACAGTTATTTTGAGGAATAGTTTGACGAAGCATTTTCAACCACAGGTACAATTCTTGAGAGAGCCATACCCATGAGTTGTGGACAAACATGTCGTTTGTTGGAAATAAACCTGTAATATGTAGGAGCAGAATTAGGCCATTTAGCCCAACGAGTCTGCTCCGCTATTTAATCATGGCTGATCCAATTCCCACTCAGCCCCAATGTCTTGCCTCCACACATACCCCCCCCCCCACAGTAACCCAGCTCTGGAAAGAGATTTTTCTTGGGTTGAGACTTACGAATAAACTCCTTGTCTTAAGCTCTGTAACTTCTTCACAACTTTACTTACTCTAATATTTATATCTTTTTTGTAAATCATCTGCATGTGATATTTTCACGAATCCAATTATCAGGTCAGGTGGCGGGATTAATTTATTGTCTCAACTGAGTCAACAATAGGCTTCCTGTACCTGGACAGTATTATTTCTCAAGAAGATGGCTAAATAATACCGGTTAAAAATTGACAATAAACATCTTGAACCTTGAATAAGTTCTTCTGCTGTGCTAAAAAGCTGAGTTTAACAAAAAGCCTCCTGACCTGAAGCAACACACAGCAGGCCAGGCAGCATCCATGGAAAAAAGTGCAGTCAACGTTTTGGGCTGAATCCCTTCGGCAGAACCTGGAGAGTGAATATCCATCACAATAAAAAAATAAGAGGTGCTTCAAGCTTGCTTTGTTATTCAGTAACATCATTGGCTGAATGTTTATTTTGTTAATAGGGAGAAGGTTCCAAACGTCCTTCTTTGAAGAAATGAGAAATGCTTTCTCATCTCATTTCAAAATCTTGAGGATCCCAGTTCCAATATCTCTAGCCAAGGGAAATAGATTCCCAGGAGTGGGATGGAAGGTTGTCAAAGCCCTTGCAAATCTCAGTACCAGCATGCAGATTTGCCTGAGTACAGTGTAAAGAACACTGCAGGTCATCTGCAAGTTGAGGCAAAGTTCTATTCTGTGACCTGCTTGCAACCTGGACAGTTTTCAAGTCAGAAATGGGGCCACAAATCGAGTTCCAAATTGGAAGAAGATGTTTGTAAACTCACAGCAGCCAATCCCAAATGCTCATTCCTATGTACAGTATAGACTGTACATATTTGTATATTGGAGAGGATTTCCTGCTACAGAGCAGCCCAAAGGTGGGTGGTGCAGAACAGGGAGGGGGACTACTTCTGATAAGATAGTGGCATACCAAGACTCAGTGGCTTCCACTGGGGACAACCAAAGGTGTTACTGTCTTTATAATAGCAAGACCCTGCTGGATATTAAGTACATGAAGTACTACAGGTCTACCCTATCAACAAGTTGTTCATTGGAGGAGAAACTGAAGGAGCTGGACTTGGTGCCGATCATGCTGCTGCCTGCATCAGAGAGATGTCAGAATGGGTGCGCGAAGGCAGTGTGCAGTCTAACACCAAGTGATTGCTTTACCCACTTTCCTTGTGATTGCAGGAGCCTGCTGGGCATTGTTAACGTGGAATGTTGCAAAGCCAATTCACTGATTTGTTGGTGGATGGTGGGGTATAGCTCTGTGGCCCCAGTCATGGCGAGGACTGGGAGGAGGCGTCAGAGCTGGTGTACTCCACCGGAGTGCTGGAGGTGGTGTGGCGCGGCGTACGTGTTGGAGTTGGTGCTGACTCCCAGTGTTTGATCAACTGAAGACAAAATGTATTGTGTTCGACTGCAAACTGCTGCAATATTCATGGACTCTGGGACTTGGACTACTTTTTTTGTGTGATTGTATTTTACTGCTGTCTCATATGTGCTGTGTGTGCCTTGTGCTGTGTATGACTATTAGTACTCTGGTTTGCACCTTGGCCCCAGAGTAACACTGTTTCGTTTGGCTGAATTCATGGGTATTCATGTATGGTTGAATGACAATTCAACTTGAACTTGAACTTGAGTTGTAGCAAATGGTGAAACTGATCTGACTTACCCTGCAGAGCTGGAGTGAGCACAATAACAGTTAACACAGAAATCCATGTAATTGCTGTGCATGGGTCCTAGTTCCTGCAAGGATACTCTGTTTTGCAACCTTCTTTAGGGCTACCTCCAGATCACCAGTGCTGCTGTGAAACCTTCAGCAATTTATGAGCTGCAAAAAGTCTGAAAATGTTCCGCTTTAGTTTATGAGCTGTTTGAGTTTTTGGTGGAATACAGAGACGCAATTACTACCTAGTAATCTGTCTGGCCCTAAAAATGTTGTACATGAAAGTTTTAATTTACTTGAATGAATATTTTAAAACATGAGCTTTTAATTAATAAAAGCTTAGTAATTTTATAAAATGTATATTTCAGCTTCTACCTTAATATTTTATGTGTTTCCTATATTTATTTCTGACACTGTAAAATGTTATTCAAAAGTCGTAGTTTTTCATCTTGAAATTTTTTTTAGTGGGATTGCTTGTTCAGCCATCTTGCATCACTTTGCGGGACACTAGGGACCACAGTAATCAGAACAGGGGATTTCCACACCTTAATCATCGTCAGCTCTGGGACAACTTTCTACAAAGACAGTAGCAAGTACCATTGCCTCCCTAGTGACCACATAAACCAGTCAATGAAAACAGGAGCCTCAGGACTCACACCACCAGGTTCAGGAACGGTTATTTCCCCTCAACCATCAGGCTCTTGAACCAAAGGGGATAACTTCACTCAACTTCATTTGCCCCATCATTGAAATGTTCCCATAACTAATGGACTCACTTTCAAGGACTCCTCATCTCATGTTCTTCTTATTTATTTATTATTATTCCTTTATTTTTGTATTCACACGAATTGTTGTCTTTTGCACACAGTTTGAATGCTCAATTTGAACGCTCAATTTGGTGTGGTCTTTCATTGATTCTGTTGTAGTCATTATTCCATAGACGTATTGAGTATGCCTGCAAGAAAATGAATCTCAGGGTTGTATATGGTGACATCTAATAGGTTCAACAGGTACATTTAATGTCAGAGAAATGTATACAATATACATCCTGAAATGCTTTTTCTTCGTGAAATTCTTTTTCTTCGCAAACATCCACAAAGCAGAGGAGTGCACTAAAGAATGAATGACAGTTAAACGTTGGAACCTCAAAGCCCCCCCCCAGCTCCGCTTCCCAAGCACAAGCATCAGCAAGGCAACAACCACCCCCCATCCCCACCAGCAAAAAGCATCAGCACCCGCCACCGAGCACTCAAGCGTGCAGCAAAGCATCAATAAAGACACAGACTTGCCGTACCCAAAAGACTACTTGTTCACCCAGTAATTTGACATACCATAGGCTCTCTCTCTCTCCCTAATAAGGGAAAAAGAGGTGTCCCCGGTTCACAGTGAGAGGGGAGACATAACAAACGACTCATTCATTTACGATGTTAAAAGTCTGTTGCATGCTTTTTCCGAGCTCTGTGCCCAGAGAGTCGGCCCCGAAAAATCACAGTTCTCTGGACACACAACCCCTGGCAGCTAACCCGCTGCTCCTGTAGTTCCGTGTTCTTCCACAACGCCTCAGTCAGGGGCACCAGCCTAGAATCAGCCCATCTCCAGAGCCACGAAAAACCAGCAGCCTGATGGCGCACTAGTCTTCCAGGCCACGTCCATGGGATATCAAAAAGCGGCCAGTCATGAGGCCCTGAGAGCAGGTCCCATTCCTACAAAGAACTGAAGTCAGAGTGTAACTCCAGGTCAGGGTCTTCAAAAGAACCTTGGAAAGGGAAAAAAGGGATATCAAAGATAGAAATAGAGCTGTTTCCGAAGATGCAAGCATATGTGTACTTTGATAATAAAGTTACTTTGAACTTTGATAGTAAAATACCCAGTGTACTTGATCAGTAAATCAATTAGCTGTTCCACTTTGAACTTCACTTAACTTTAATATAGAACAAAAAGCAGAACACAGAACAGAACAACATAGGGACAGGAACATTTGGCCCACAATGTTGTGCTGAACTAACTGAACAAGTAATTAAGTATTAACTAAGCTCATCCGTTCTCCCTCCATATGTCCATATCCCTCCATTCTCTCTACTTTCATGAGCCTATCGAAGAGCCTCTTAAATGCCCCCATCTTATTTGCATTCACCACCGCCCCCGACAGCACATTCTAGGCACTCACCACTTCGTGTAAAAAAACTCCCTGCACATGTTCTTCGAACTTTGCCCCTCTCACCTTAAATGATTGCCCTCTAGCATCAGATATTTTGAACCTGGTAAAATCATACCAGCTGTCCACACTATCCATGTCTCTCATAATCTTACAAACTTCTACCAGGTCTCCCCTGAGCTTCCACCACTCCAGAGAAAACAACACAAGCTTGTCCAAACTCTGCTGATAATACATGCCCTCTATTCCAGACCAAATCATGGTAACTCTCTTCTGAACCACCTCCAAAGCCTCGACATCCTTCCTATAATAGAGCTGCTTTCTCCAACAAATCATTATCATCATCTGCCGTTATGTATGACGTGGGCAATCATGGTGTCATGACCATGATTATTCTTGGCAAACTTTTCTACAGAAGTGGTTTGCCGTTGCCATCTTCTGGGCAGTGTCTTTACAAGACGGGTGACCCCAGCCATTATCGATACTCTTCTGAGACTGTCTGCCTGGTGTCAGTGGTCACATAACCAGGACTTGTGATATGCACCAGCTGCTCATACGACCATCCACAACCTGCTCCCATGGCTTCACATGACCCCAATCGGGGGCCAAGCAGGTGCTACGCCTTGTCCAAGGGTGACCTGCAGACTAACAGAGGCATGGAGCACTTTCTACTTCCTTTGGTAGAGACGTATCTCCACTCTGCCACCCTAACTAAATTTCATTAAGTTGAAATACACAATGGCTATTACATCTTCCGTTCAAACTGGGATAGACATTCATGATAATCCCTCATTCCTGCTAAAATTAATAGGGTACCGAACCAATAATCTAGACAAAATAATTTCAAACTGTATTAAATAATTTTAGGAATTTCAGGGTTACCATCAGAAATTAATATGCATGTTGTTAGTACAATTGATTTCCTAATGCTTCAGAGAAGAGAACTTATTTGGTGTTGCCTACAAGTAAGCTACTCACCCAGTTCCTTAAGTGCCACAGAGTGTAACTGGGAGTGCATTTCTTATGGTCTTGTAAGCATTGCACATATCAAGACAAAAACCTAAAAATCAATGCAGTTATTGAAGATGAATCCCCTTCCTCCCACCCCTCCTCAAGATCAGTGAAACATTGTAACAAGTTATCACTTCCACCATCTTATGAAAGCAAAAACATTCTAGATTATTAAACACTGAAGTCACATTCTTAAGTGAAATCACGTCAAGTTTGTTGTCATTTAATTATATACATGTATACCGTCAAACGAGACAATGTTTCTCCGAACCAGAGTGTAAAGCACAGTACTACGTGTAGCACACATATAACACGCAATAACTTAGGAAGGTAAGGATAATATCTACAGATGAATTACACGTCAATAACGAAGTTAAGTGCATAAATTAAATATTGTAAGGTACAGAACAGATTAACCGGTGACACTTCGAATGCAATGTGTCAGTTAGTTCAGAAGCCTAATGGCTTCAGAGTCTCCTGCCTGATGATAAAAGCCAAGTATACAAAAGAAATAAAGTCAAGGTTATCCTATGCTCACTGAAATTTAGATGAAACAGATAACCATTGAGACAAACAAGATTCACAGAAGGACTTGTGAACCAGATCCCAAAAAGTTTGCTTCCTCCAGTTCCAGTCCAAAAGAAGGGTCTTGGTCCAAAACATTAACTGTTTATTAATTTCCATAGATGCGGCATGACCTGCTGAGTTCCCCCAACGTTTTGTGTGTGTGTGTGTGTGTGTGTGTGTTGCTTTCTCCAGATAAAGTGGCTGGAATAGAGGAGGGAGTTTATCTCTATCCAGACAAGTGTAAATGACTGGAATTTTCTATTCCTGAACCCAAGTTTGAAATAAGTAGATTTTTGCTCATGAAGTCGGTCAAGGGAAACATGATTTTTGAATGGTGAAGTGAGCTTGTAACGTCCTTTAATCTACTCCTATTTCTCTCAGGTTCCACAGGCGTCTCAAGTTCTGTCGAGTTTCATTTATTCATTTAGAGGTAGAGCACAGTAACAGGTCTTTCTGGCCGATGAGCCCACGCCGCCCAATTATACCCATGTGACCAATTAATCTACTGAACTGGAAGTGGGAGGATATCCCATCATGTGGTCACAGGGAGAAGGTACAAACTGCGGGAATTGAGTGTGGGTCACTGGTGCTGGAATAGTGCTACCACCTCCATGTTGCACTGGTCTATCATTCCAACCCCATTTGTGCTATTGGACTGTGGGGCTTCTGTGAGAAGACCTGTTCTTACCCGTTACCCTGCTGGTGTTTAGAGCAACATTGAAGGTCCTCCATCGCTGGTGGTGTTCAAGGCTTCCTTCATCATTGTCAGTAGCTTTGTTTTAGTTTCCACTTCTGTCAGTCATGCAAGTCCCTGGGGGAGACTCAGAAAAACTCAATGTAGAAGGATTCTTCATTGCTGTTTTTGTAACAGTTTTGTTGTACCAGTCAGGGTCGCTAGCCTGAGATGAAGCCATGAACCAGGAGGACTAGCGGACCACTCTTAGTCTGTGTTCTACCCTTTGACCTGTTTGACATGGGTGACCTGACCAAGAGCCAAAGCATAAAGCCCTGACTCCAGCCAACATCGCTGTCTGGGTCACTGAGGCACGCAAGCCTCCAGACCGTGATAAAGTTGTGATCCTCTTGGAGGGAGAAGACCGATACAGCCACCATTAATTTCATCAGTTAGGTAGTTAAGTAACAGCATCCAAAAATGGAAGCCTGGATGTCTACAAAGGAGAATCGTGTTCATGTGGTTATTTTTAGTTTCGCTCTGTTCCTGACTGACTAAGATAAAAAAAACCGGAGTGATTAAGAAAAAAAAGATGTCTCTCATGTTGGCAGTTGTTACTTGTATGGTGCCGCAGGGATCCACATTGGGCAACATCTATTCACAATTTATATTCACAATGGCTTGGATAAGAAGACAGGTTGCAGCTTCTCCGGGAGTAATAAAGAAAGCATAAGAAAGAAATTGTATGACACCTTTTTGCTAGTTTGAATTTCCTTCTAAATGTGTGAATTAATAACAATGTGTGAGATTATTATTTAATGCCATGGGCCTTCAGTTCCCAAAAATGGTCCCTTCTGTCCTTAGCGTGCTGAATAATCGGTGCTTTCAAAGTTTCATCAGATGCGTTTGAATATAAATGTGCTTGTTAAAAAACCAGATGGAGAAAATTGGAAACTGAAATGTGAAAGCAATCACAATTTTCAGAATGATTGTGCTTCACTGTAATCATACTGTTTAAGAAAAATGAAAAAGTTGCCAAATGTAAATTATAAAGTATCTTTAGGAATATTGCTGAAGCTGCTACTGATACGAGAAAAACTGGTTTGAAATTCAGAATGTTATCACCATGGCCAAGTCTCACATCATTAAATTAGTATTCATAAGACCCAAATGTAATGAGGCAACCAGAGGTTGTACTGGAAATTCTATTCCAGAATGTAATATTATGAGAAGCTCACTGGACAATAAAGCAAATCCTATCTGAAAGCTTTCTCAAGTAAACAGAAATTTTTATCACATTTTGTACTGTACAAGAATGCAAACTAATGAAATCAGTCTTTGCTTGTGTGTGCCTGTTTAACAACAGATTTTTGGTGAGCAAAGGTACTTCATGAATGATAAGCAAATGATAGTAGAGCTACTAGGACTTGATGTTTCAATCCCTAATGTAAGTCAGCACTCTCGATGTTGGCAGTGGGTTTGAAGTGGTGACAAGGAGGGAGGGTAGGTATGTCATCGGGGTCATCAGGTGGGCACCCTCCTTCTTTGACGTTTCTTAGATAAGTCCACGACGTCTCCAGAGGGCTCAACGGTGCTACCTGGCGTCCCAGATACACCCCCTTCAGTTCCATTCCCTTCTGTATTCATCTTGCAGCCCAGTTGTTGTCTTTCCTTTTAATCCAAATCCAATTGCTGCTTTCTTCTGCTGTGTTTGACAAGGACTTGATTGCTTTTTGGAGGGAGTGATCCCTCACCCCCATCTTCTTCAATAGACTGGTCGTAGATGTAGCAACGAATCCCCTGCATCCCACCTCTACAGGGAAAATCTTGGTCTTCCAGCCATTCTGGGCAGCTTCAGTTGCCAGTAGTTACTTAGAGCCAGGGTATACTGCACACTTATTACTTGCAGAACATCACTTCATGAGCATGACTTCACACTGCAGTGTCCTGCATCTGTCATGGGAAAGGGGGGGTCTCTGTCAGAGTGCTATTGAGCTCATTAAAAATAAAATATATTACATATATAATAAAAATTATACTGCAGCTCATACTTTTGTTGCAACTACAGTATTAGGATGATTTTCACCATCCACAATTCTCAAAGAAATCCCATTAAAGTAGATTGCTTCTACCCCTTCAGCTGAACTTCTCTGACTGTGCACTGCCAGATTACTGCCGACTGCTTCAGGCTTCAGGATAGTGTTTTGGGGCAGATGATCGATATTCAATATGAAATAGCTTTCTGTTGTGACCTTTACTAATTGCCAGAGAGTTGCACATGGCCAAGTGGTTAAGGCATTCGTCTAGTGATCTGAAGGTCACTAGTTCGAGCTTCAGCTGAGGCAGCATGTGTGTCCTTGAGCAAGGCACTTAACCACACATTGCTCTGCGACGACACCGGTGCCAAGCTGTATGGGTCCCAGTGCCCTTCCCTTGGACAACATCGAGGGCATGGAGAGGGGAGACTTGCAGCATGGGCAACTGCCGGTCCTCCATACAACCTTGCCCGGGCTTGCGCCCTGGAAACCTTCCAGGGTGCAAATCCATGGTCTCATGAGACTAACGGATGCCTATATAAAAATATCACAACTTTCTCCTGCATATATAGAGAAGCTCATCACCTATTTTTCTGTCCCAGTTCTCTATAAAGATGTGGTAGCTGGGTTTGTGTGGGGGCTTAGCATTACTTCAAAGTAAATTTCAGAATCAGTTTAATTTCATTGACTTATTTCATGAAAATTTGTTAACTTTGCAGCAGCAATAGAATGCAATACATAAAAATAGACAAAGAGGCTGTGAATTACAGTGAAGTGTATAGTTTTTAAGTAGGTAAATAAGTAGTGCAAAAAAAAGGAAATAAAAGCAGTGAGGTAGAGATCATGGGTTCAAAGTCCATTCAGAAATTGGATGGCAGAGGGGAAAAAGCTGTTCCTAAATCGTTAAGGCACACACTTAATGATTTATTATCAAAGTACATTTTTGACACCGTATATGACACTGAGATTCATTTTTCTTGCAGGCATACTCAATAAATGCGTAATAGAATTATAGCCATAACAGGATCAATGGAAGACCACACCAACATGGGCGATTAACCAGTGTGCAAAAGATAACAAACTGTGTAAATGCAAAAAGAAGAATAATAATAATAAATAAATAAGCAATAAATATTGAGAACATGAGATGAAGAGCCCTTGAAAGTGAGTCCATAGTCGTGGGAACAGTTCAGTGATAGGACAAGTGAAGTTGAGTGAAGTTATCCCCTTTGGTTCAAGAGTCTTGCTGGTGGAGGGATAATAACTGTACCTGAACCTGGTGGTGAGAGTCCTGAGGCTCCTGTACCTCCTTCCTGATGGCAGCAGTGAGAAGAAAGTATGACCTGAGTGGTGGGGATCTCTGATGATGGATGCTGCTACCCTGCAACAACGCTTCTTGTAGGTTAGAATTAGAGTTAGAATTTATTTAAATCTTACATCCATCCCACAATGTGAGTGAGTGAAAATCTTTCTGTTATGACTCCGACACAATGTCCAAACATGTGAATTTAAAAGTCTAATAGCCTTCAGAAAGAAGTTGTCCTGTTGTTCCTGGCTTTAATGCTGTGGTATGGTTTGCAGACGGAAGCAACTGAAACAGTTTATGGTTGGGGTGACTGGTGTCCCTGATGATCTTCCAGGACTTCTTTCTGCACCTGCTGCTATAAATGTCCTCAATGGAGGGAAGATCATATCCACAGATGCACTGGGCTGTCCATGCCACTCTCTGCAGTGCCCAGTAATCAAGGTTGGGTGCAGTTCCCATACCAGGCGGTGATACAGGCAGTCAGTATGTGCTCAATGGTGCCCCTGTAGAAGGTCTTGAGCATTTGACGGTTCTTGCCAAACTTCTTTAGTCACCTGAGGTGGAAGAGACACTGTTATGCTTTTTTTTTGCCACAAAGCTGGTGTGTACAGTCCTGGTGAGATCATTGGTGATGTGTATACCCAGGAACTTGAAACTACTCAATGTGCTCAGTGATGTGGAGGGCTTTACCTGCTGATGACCGTTTGCAATTTCAGTTGCTGCCCTTGTGCAATGCATCTTTGGTGCTAAACTGATCATCTTAGAGGGGCTACTGAAAAGTTAAAATTGAAGGAATAGATGAGGATGATCTTGAAGAAACAACCATATTTTAATGAAAAGAGAACCTGCATTTATGTGGGATCTCAGCATATCACCAGGTCAAACTGAACTGCAGTCAGGCAAAGACTGCTAGATTTCAGGGAGAGTCACTGTGTGCAAGTGCAAACCACACACTGGATTTGCAGAAATTCATGTTCTTTTTCATAAATCCGGATTTACAAGAAGACGCCATTGCCACCGTTCCTCTCCCCAGAAATGAACTGGATTTCCGGCTACAGGATTTTCAGAATGTGTGTTACGTTGCTATCTTCACCATGTATTTTAGTGCCCAGCTCTCCATGAATTAACTCAATCTGAATGAGGAACTGGAGATCAAAATCCACTTAAAAAGGCACTTCACCATGAGGGACAAAGGACAGGAAGAGGGAAATAAAAAATGTAGTGTATCTTTTCCAGGAAAACAAGCAGTGAACCTCTGCATCGACTGCTTTAACCTTTTTATGTACAGTTGGAGGTTATTACAACAACGAGATATGGAAAAATTGAAATTTCTTGTGCTTTTGACAGAACAGGTTAGCCCATTTTATATGATATAGAGTACACTACAGATCGCCTCACTTCCGCTCACCCACTTATTAATGTGAGCTCACTCTTTCAAAGCATTTAGTAAATAGCCATGAAAAATAATTAGCTCGGTAGTTAAATTGCTAAGAGAACATGAGTGCAGGATGAGGCTTTGATGGTTCTTCAATCCCGGATATTATGTCCTTCTACTGGATATATGAATGACCTTGTAAATTGTGGATTATTGTTATCAACCTTCCAGACAGGAAATTGGTGGGTGTGTATCCATTATAAACACCGATTAGTTTTTCTCACCATTGACCTATATCTAGTTTCTCTCCTGACAAAGGGTTCCGGCCCGAAACGTTGACTGATCGTTTCCACGGATGCTGCCCAACCTGCTGAGTTCCTCCAGCGTGTTGTGAGTCTAGTTTCTCCCTGCTAAGTCTCACAAAACACAATACCAACAGAGTGGATCTTTATCGAGCACCTTTATTCTTTCTCCTCCAGCCCTTTATTTCTTTCACCAGTTTACTTCCCAGCTCTTTACTTCATCCCTCCCCCTCTCCAGGTTTCACCTAATACCTACCACCTTCCTCCCCTCCCCACACCTTCTTATTCTGACTTCTCATCTTTTATTTCCTGTCCCGATGAAGCTCTCAGCCCGATGTGTCAATTGTTCATAGACGCTGCCTGGACTTTTTGTGTATTGCCTTTATTCACCTCCACTCCCACCAGGGACAGAAGGAGACTTCCAACACACCGTTTACAAAGCATTCCTTTTATACATAAAAGTGAGATAGGGTTACTACTTCCAGCAAGTCTTTCCGAAACATTTGTGGTGCTTTGTCATCTGGAGTTCACTTGTCTCTGCTAGTTCCTTATTTACACAATGTTTGGTACATTGTGTACTTGCAGTCGTGTATTCCTTTAGTAAGTGCATTTCTTGTAGTCACGTACATATACTGCAACATATTAGCTTAGTGCTCTGGGAGTCATCTACAGCTCCATTTTGTCACATCAAATGGTTGCAAAAAATACCTAGTTCAATACATATTTCTACACCTCAATAAAGGTTAAAATTGGACAGGAATTAATATTGCTAGCCAATCATAACCTGACTATTTTCTGCTGGAGTGTTTGCTCCAGGTGCTTTGAGGGTGATGTAGTAATATCCAAGTGTCCCTGAAAAGAAGTGTTTTATAATGCATTGTCATTTAACTCCTGTGTTCAGTACAGTTGAGTGCTTACTAAAATTAGCTTTTTGTCAGTTTGGTTCTGAATTAAACAATCCTGAATTTTAATGATTGAATTTATTTTCCAGGAACAGAATGTTCAAAGCTACAACACAGTTATTAATGACTTAAAACAGATTCACCCTGTTACTTGGACAATCATCAGAAAAACATAACGCCTACCGGTGTCCAAGTTTTAAATAAATGAGTCACCTTTACCTATTTTCATTTAAAATTGGCAGCAAACCATTCAACAAAGAGACTTCTCCAAAAATTGATCTGACCAATGCAATATGCAGAAATTAGTCTACTGACCCTGGCAAAGTAACATGCATTTCATTTGGTGTGGTATTAATTCAAATAGTGGCTCAAGAGAAACAAGTCCAATTCCACAGAATTGGAAAGAGTTAAAGGAAGAGCGTTATGTTTCATAACTCCAAAACAAAACTAATTGACAGAAAGCACAGAGCTGGGAGATGTGGGTCTTAGTTGAGGTTCTACATTTGTGAGGTGCACACTTATAACGTGGTAGCATCATGACCTATACCATTCAGGTACTTTTACATATAACCCATAATGAATTCTGTAAGCAATAAAGAATGCCTGCAGTCAATGAATGACACAGCGCTAAAATGAACTGAACTGAATATTCCCAGACTGTGTCAATGACTTTGTGGCTTGACGTTTTATATTCTGCATTTTTCGCTCACTTTTTGCTGTTTGCGCATTTTGTTCTTACTTTTGCGCGTCGGGTGGTTGACGTTTTTATTTGGTGTTTCTTGATGTTCCTTTGTTTCTTGGCTGTCTGTGGGAAAAAGAACCTCAGAGTTGTACACTGCATATATACTTTGACAATAAGTGTACTTTGAATTGTTGACATATTTACAATATTATTCAAATATTACTAAAATATTAAATACGCAACACTCCTCCCTGCTTAGCTATAGACTCCAACACATTATAGAATGCATCTCAACAAATATTAGATTATGAAGACATGCAGTCCTCTTTTATTGTCATTTAGTAATGCATGCATTAAGAAATGATACAATATTTCCTCCGGTGTGAGATCACAAAACACAGGACAGACCAAGACTGAAAAAACTGACAAAACCACATAATTATAACATACAGTTACAACAGTGCAACAATACCATAACTTGATGAAGAAGTCCATGAGCACAGTAAAAAGTTCAAAGTCTCTCAAATGTCCCACATATCGCGCAGACGGGAGAAGGAAGAAAACCTCTCCCTGCCATGCCCGACCACAGTCCGACTCTGAGTCATCCAAAAACTTCGAGCCTCCGGTCAGCTCTTCAACACCGAGTACTGAGCGCCATCTCTATCCAAACGATTCGACCTCAATTTTGGTCGCCAACAGCAGGCAAAGCCGGGGATTTTGAGGCCTTCCCTCCAGAAGATTCCCGACCGCGCAGTAACAACAGCAGCGAACTGGCGTTTCAGAAATTTCTCCAGATGTTCCTCTGTGCTTTCACGTCTGTCTCCATCAAATCAGAATTGTCCACGGCCCCTATTTAACGGATACGATATCATTTTCACCGGAGGGCTGCGCATATACATATGAATATAAATTTTTACTAGTAAACTTAAAAAAGTGTAATAAATTTTGTAGTAATTTGTATAGTGAATTTTATAGCACAGCTTCTTTTAAATTGTTCCATACAGGTCCAAAGATTTTATTGCTGCGGAAGATGGCTTACCCTTGTGGGATAACCTATTTCCTGATGGGTGGAGGGGGGTGTCGGATTTGTGTCTGTGAAACACTCTCAGGTTTTAGGGCCCCCTCTGTGGTAGTAGTAGGAGTTGACTCTGGGACTGCAGGAAGTGGTTCTGACAGCTCTGGACTGCTTTCTTCTCCAACAATTGACTCTGCTCTCGTCAGCTGCTCTTGGCATCTTCTGGACGTGTTGGCATCGCAAACAGTGCATGGCAAGCTGCTCAATCTGCTGAGCTAACCCGGGCCAGCAGACAGAGCTCCAAGCCAGCGCTCTCATTTTTATCATGCCTGGATGATCAGAGTGCAGCTTCTCCAACACTTTAACTATCAGTTTAGATGGTTAAAAACTTCTAAATCCCTACATAAGTCAACCCCCGTCAAGGGCAAGTTCATCCCAACACAGGTAAAACTGGGGGTACTGGGAGTTCTGCTGCACATTTCAGCCATTTTGGGTTACCATGTGGGGTCTTTTCTAGTTTCCCTTCTCTGCTGTAATAAGGAGACTTTCGATTTTCATTAGGGAGAATATGTCAAGAGGAGAGGCCTCTTTTGTAAATTTTTCTGGTATTTTCTTTTTCAAGGATAAGTGGGACAATCTATCAGAATTTCTATGATTAGTTGTCCTCTTGCATTCGATCTTGTA